>NW_024543077.1:15655000-16325000 GCF_018167655.1 Microtus oregoni | reverse complement strand
ATTTAATGCATGTTTTAATTGCACCATTGTAGTGGTGAGAACTAAGTGATTCTGAAGTAGGATCAACTCTTAGAAGACCCCCCTCCCCAGGGAAAGGCAAGTTTTATCACTCCTGCTGCCCACAGCACAGTGTCCCCTCACAGGCAGGGAAGAAGTCAGGAAAATCAAGTACAGAGTCAGGGTGGAAACGTTTAAGTCTTGGAAAGTCTTTGCAGAAAGCCTTAGGCCCTTTACTGCCTGCTGAAACCCATTTTCTTAAATATCTGTGAAACTTAATCTATTGTTAAAGTCACTCTTGCCTAGAAGACAAATGACGTTTCCTGCTTGAGTTTTAAGAACGGAACCCTTGCCCTTTCTACTGCATTATGCTATGAAAATTGAAGTTAAGCATCCTAATGGAGAACCAGGGGGTTCGTTTCATATTTAATAATTAGACTTATGAAGATTATCAACTGAAACTCTCCAGTATATTAGATAGTAAAAGTGCAAAAGAATTGGTCTTCAGACTAAAGCACCATCTTCATTTGAAAGTAAGCATTTTTATGAAGGGCTTTTACAATTCAAATACCATCTCTCTTATCCCCTTACGGCTGCAAAAATGAGACTTGTCCTTTTGTTGCCAATAATTTCCAAGCGAAAGAGCCACAGTAGGGGTGAGGAGAGCAGGCTCCTAAAGATCCTAGAGAGAGGACTGATCCGTCTTTTGACATTTTGGTTTCTTATGTAGTTATTAAAAATTATATCATTTAGTGGAATGGGTTTCAACAAATGTCAACCTCAAGCATTTTCACATTTTTAAAAAATCAATTCCACACATCAGCCTGTTCCTTATTCACGCCTTCAGTCTGAGAATAGCCTGAGGAGTGTGCACTGAACAGTCACGAGTCCCCTTCGAGCTTGTGATTAAGACTGTTTGCTTCCCAGTGCTCCCTCTAAAGATGGCTCCTCAGTATTATATTATGTTATAATTACTGGGTTCTTTTCCCTTCACAAATGAAAGTTATACATTTTTAGTTTTATTATTGCTGTTTTATATTTCATTAAATTCCTAAAATGTTCAATTCTGAAAAAAAAATTTGCATTCTATACATTTCAAGGCCACCAGTCTTTAGCCACAATTACTGCACACTTTCCTTTCCTAAGCCTTTTCTAACAAGAATGCCAGTGTGAAGATTTCCTTATCTGAAGAGAGCTTCCAAGATGTTTTTGTTTCTATTGCTCATATACTAAGTGATGTTGTGGAGGAGAAACAGGGACTAGGGACTGAAAGATTAAATTTGATATATGAAAAGAGCCAGTTGGCAGAGAAAGACTGGAAGCCATTTTTCACCATGCTTTATACAATACAAGGAGCTTGTGGTATTAGATACTTTTCTATTGTTGGGATAAAATATGACCAAAATTAATTTAAGGAAAAAAGTTTATTTTGACTTATGGTTCCAAAGAAGTAGAGTCCATAAAGGAGAGGAATGTACGATATGATGGTTTGAATGAGAATGCCCTGGTGTGGGAGATCCTTCTGTATATGTGTTGCTTTTATTGGTTAATGAATAAAGAAGCAGTCTTGGCCTGTGATAGGGTAGGGTAGAGCTAGGCAGGGAAAACTAAACTGAATGCTGGGAGAAAGAAGGCGGAGTAGTGAGACACCATGTAGCCCTGCAGATGCCAAATGGAAAATTGCTGGTAAGCCACAGCCACACTGTGATACACAGATTAATAGAAATGGGTTAATTTAAGATATGAGCTAGCTAAAATGACATTTAAGCTATTGGCCAAACAATATTGCAAATAATATAGTTTCTGAGTGATTATTTCAAGTCTAAGCAGCCGGGAGCAAATGAGCAGCCTCCTACAACAATGCCCTCATGGCCTCCTATGTCTAAATGTTTGGTCTCTAATTGGTGGAACTGTTTTGGAGGAGTGTCACTGACTTGGACTTTGAGGTTTAAATAGCCCACACCATTCCTAGTTAGTTCTCCTTGCCTCCTGCTTGGATGTGGATATAAGCTCTCAACTACTGCTCCAAAGTCATGTCTGCCTGATGCCAAGACCTTTGCCATAATGGTCATGGACTCACCCGCTGAAACTGTGAGACCTGAACAAACAATGCTTTGGTTGTGTTGTCTTCACACCAATAGAAAAATACCTAAGCCACATGGCATAGCGGCAGAGCAGGGCTCTCCACATTTTTATTCACATGTCAGGAAGTAGAAGCAAGGCTAGAAACCCTAAAAAATACACTCTCTATCCAGGAGTATGCTTCGTCCAGAAATAGAGTACTTCCTAAACGCCCCATGACCAATATAAACAGCACCACCAACTGGGAATGTAGCATGATTAATAAAAACTCAGAGACAGAAACTGGGGTTCAACCTGAAGATCAGAAAAGCAAAATAGCCAGCCACTAGCTCTTACCTCGACCTCAGTCCAAAATGGCGATTCTGCCCCCAGGAATCTCAGAATGAGACTGTGTTTGAGAGTTGTCTCCTTTCTAGACTTGGGATTAAAGGCATGCACTGCCCATTTTCCAGGGCAGCTAGTATGGCTACTGGGATTAAAGGTGTTATGTTATACACTGCCTGGCTGTAAGACTGACCAGTGGGGCTGTTTTACTTTCCTGATCCTCAGGCAAGTTTTATTTATTAGAATACAATTAAAATGCCCCTACATTTCCCCTTTTTGTCTAAAGTAAAAAAAGAAGGCTATAGCTAATATAAGAAAAGCTATATACAATAAGTACAATAACTATGTACAATATATACAGGCAATAAATACATCAAAGATGTCTTGTCCATTTGTATTTGACAAATTCAGAGAAATATTCCATATTTATCCTATCTTAGTGAGTCCAAATATACTTTCTATCATAATTCGCTTTCTGTGTCAGTAAAACAAGAAAAACTATAACTCTCCTTCCATTTCCTGTTCAGAAAAGTGCAGGTCTCCAAAACATGACAGAAAACAGAACAAAACAAGATAGAATAAGGCAAGGCAAAAGCCCTTATATTGGAGCTTGACAAGGCAACCTAATAAGAGGAAAAGAGTCCCAAGTGCAGGCAGCAGAATAAGAGATTCACCAGCTTTCACTGCTGAAGTCCCACAAAAACACCAAGCTAAAAACCATAGCCTATACGCAGAGGACCTGGTGTAGACCCATGTAGACCCCATACCTGCTACTTCCGTCTCATGAACCCTGCTTGGTTGATTTAGTGGACCATGATCTCTCCGTGTCCTCCATCCACTCCGTCCCTTTTGATCTTTCCTCCCCCTCTTCTACGAGGTTCCCAGAACTTACAGGGAAGATAAGTTTCTTCTCTGTAAGGTGATAGCCATTCTTACAAAGAAATTGTATATCAAAGCGCTGGATCATAGCCGGACATATATTTCTTGAGTTGTGTAAGTTACACAAAGAATGCCAATGTATTAGTCGGAGTTCTCTAGCATAACAGAACTTATAGCTGACCTCTGAGGCATGAAAGTAGGAGAACTGGTCCTGCCCCTCACTAGCTGCAGCACTCAGGAAAGGGTTCCTTGTACCTCACCTGGACAACACGGCAGAGCTGGCCCTGATAGTATAGGTACAAATGAGCTGGCCCAAGGGCATGAAAGCAGGATAACCACCCCTACCCCTTGCTGCTTGCTACATAGGATGAGATAGTCTAGGAGGTGCTAAGAGCTGGACCTGATGATGAAAATAAAGGGGTGATGTGGGAATACCCTCCCCTCTGTGTGCTGTGATTACCATTAGTGAATAAAGAAACTGCCTTAGCCTGTTGATAGGGCAGAACATAGGTAGGCAGGGAGGACTGGATTGAATGCAGGGAGGAAGAAGGGCAGAGTCAGAGATAGATGCCATGGAACCGCAGGAGACAGACATGCCAAAACTTTAGCCAGTAAGCCACTGTCACATGGCGATATACAGAATACAAGAAATGGGTTAAATTAAGATTTAAGAGTTAGCCAATAAGAAGTGAGAGCTAATGGGCCAAGCAGTGTTTTAAATAATACAATTTCTGTATGGTTATTTTGGTTCTGGGCAGCCAGGACCTCTCTTCCTACAAAGGGAGACTGGAAAACTGATCAACCCAGCTACTACCCAGTCCCAGAAGCAGAGCTCTGAGTTGGCCTACCCTAACATCCACCCCATCTACAAGCTCCTGGAGCATCCAAAGCTGCAAAATCTCCATGACACGGGGCAACAACGTGATGTCCACAAGGAATCCCAGGGAGGACCCGGCAGAAGCCAGAGGCCTCAAACCATACCAATGATTCATTGAGTGAACACTTACAAGCAAATGTGTATGGGCTAAAGGGTATACCATGTGATGTCTTACTGTGGCTTCCATGATGAGGTCTTTTTCTTTTATTTTCTTTCCTCTCTTTTAAATTTAATTTTATTTTGTTTGGTGGGAACGTTGCGGGACCAGAGGGTAGATGTGAATGGGTAAGTAGATGATTGGGATTGGGATGCATGATGTGAAATCCACAGACAATAAAAAGAGTTTTAAAAGTGGCTCTTCCTACTTCGAATTAAGCAAAAATCCCTCACAGGTGTGACCTCCATTTTTGGATTTTAGTTAATTCCAACTGTAATCAAGTTGACAACCAGAAATAGCCATTACAGGCAGTATCCCCTTGATGTTTTTTTAATTCTAATTTTTATAACAGCAGATTATAAAATGTAATTACTTTGAAATCAGATATCTCTAGATTCTAATGCCAGATCTACCTATTTTATAGGTTGAATGACAGTGAGAAAAGTTCTTTTTTTGTTAATAATTTATTTTATTTTATGTGTTTGAGTGTTTTTCTTACATGTATATAGGTGTATACACTTGACCAGTATCCAAGAAGGACAGAAAAAGGCACCAGATACCTGAAACTGGAATTGTAGACAGTTGTGAGCTGCCATTTGGGTTCTGGGAACTGAGTCTGGGTCCTCTAGAAAAAGTAACAGATGCTCTTAACCACTGAGCCATCTTAACAACCCAAAGACAAATTCTTAATTTCTGACAGATGCATATAGCGACCAAAAATTTAGGGGAGAAGGTCAGATGCATTATCCACTGATCTGTAGTGATTCAGCTGGTCTACTGGTAGACTTTGAACAAATTCATAAGCTGGATTCTTAAATAACAGAAATAAAAAACAGAAAGATATTCTGCAATCAGAAAGACTGTTTTTACATCAAGAATATTAGATGCGGGATTATAGAGATTGCTCGGTGTTAAGAGTACATATTGTTCTTGCACGGACCTGAGTTTGGTTCCCAACACCCATGTCAGATGCCTTACCTGTAACTTCAATTTCTGGGAGTCCAATTCCCTTTTCTACAAGTACCTACACACACACACACACACACACACACACACACACACACACTTTACACTTAAGAATAAAACTAGGAACTGAAGAGATGGCTCAATAGTTAAGAGCACCCACTACTCTTCCAAAGGAGCTGAGTTTGGTTTCCACCCACTTGGTGGTTACAACCATGTATAATTTCAGTTCCTGAAGATCTGATGCCTTCTTCTGGCCTCTGAGCGCTATGCATGGTACACAGACATACATGCAGGTAAAACACTCATACATATATTAAAATAAGGGAAAAATAAAGTATTTTTTAAAAGATACTATTTGCTGTGGGACAGTGGTCTTTTAATAAAATGCTGATTGGCCAGTAACCAGGCAGGAAGTATAGGCAGGGTGACCAGGCAGGAATTAAAGGTGGGGAGACCAGACAGTAAGTAAAGGCAGGGAACCAAGAACAGGAAAATTCTGGGAAGAAGAAAGGCTCAGTCTGCAGTTGTCACCCAGGCAGAGAGGAAGCAAGATGAGAATGCCTCCCTGATGTAAGGTACCAAGCCACATGGTTAACACAGACATGATTTCTTGGTTAATGTAAGATGTAAGAAAGAGTTAATAAGAAGCCTGAGCTACAAGGCCAATCAGTTTATAATTAATGTAGTTCTCTGTGTGTTTCTTTGGGTCTGAACAACTGCGGAACCCGGTGGGACAGAAATCTCTGTCAACAACTATTAGACGTAACTATGTTCTACTATTAGAAAGCATGCAAGAACTGAGATAACAGAGTTTCAACAGGAGCAAATACTATCATCAGTGCCCTCATAGTCAGTTTCTTTTTAGATATTTTTCCTTTGTTTTTATTTTATATGGTGGGTGTTTTGCCTACACGTACATCATGTGCATGCAGAGTCCAAAAGATGGAGTCAGGCCCCCTGGAACTGGAGAGATAACTATTTTTGAGCCAATACTTGTTTGATTTGAATCAAACCTGGGTCCTCTGAAGAGAAATCAGTGTTCTTAATCATTGTCCATCCACTCTTCCATAATAAGTGTCTTGCAGAGTATAATTCGTTTTAAACCAATACAGACTTCTAAGTCACACGTGAGTTTTAAATTTTTAATTTAATTTCAAACTTCTTAGAATGAAAAATTGACAAACATGAAAGTTTAGGAAACAGGAAAAAAAGAGAGAGAGAGAGAAGAAAAAGACCAAGAAAAGGATTAGGAGATACAAGTTACCATGACAGGGGTCTAGTGTTAAAATCAGTACTGAAGACAAGCTAAGCAATGTTTTCAAAACACTTTATGTTACGTGGCTGAAAGTTCACATTGGTAGATTACTTTAAACATGAGCATATAACGACCCTGAAAAGCGATGAGCTAAGGAAATGCGTTAACTGGAAATTTAACATAGGTGGAGAACTCTTGCCTCAGTGTGGGAGGAACTGGGCCTGGTCTTCAGCAGCAGAGATGGGGAAAGGAAGGAAAGAAGTGCCCCCACTGTTTCAACCTCTGTTTGCGAAATGCCTTCAGCTGTGCAGTTACTTATTTTCTTAGAAAGCCTCTGCACACTGCTGAGCTCTCCTCCTAGCTAGGACAACTGGGAGGGGCCAACCTCAGCTTATTTGCTGTCCCTGCAAATGAGGGGCTTCCTCTTCAAGCACCTGTCTTCCTGAAGATTGCCACACTGCACAGGCATCCAGTTACCACCTTTGTGTGTTGTATCTCCAACACACTACGCCATTGACAGACAACATTTCTAGATAGTCCACATATCCTATTCACCCTTAGGACCTAGCTAAAACCTTACCTTGTCCTCCTGGGTAGAATTAATCATCTCATTATCCAGGACACAAAAATAATGTGTGGTTTTGACTCTTTTAGAGACTTTGTTTGAATTCTCTATTGCCTTTTAGAATTAAATTAGATTAGATGTACTAAATAAAATAATATGGCTCTTACATCTACTGTTGTTGTCATCATTACATATAATGGGCCTCCAAAACTAGGTTTCAGCTCTTCTGAAATCCCATAATCTTCCGCTAAATTCTACAAAATGTTTTACACAGAATCAGGCAAATATATTTCCCATTTGAATGATGACCCAGTATCTAGAAATTATCAGAAGCAACTCTAAGACAGACAAAAGTGTGTTCACTTCCTGAAGTCTCTCCTCCATCTCGGCCCAGCCTTGTACTAAACTCCTTGAGGTAAGAAGACAAAACAGTGTATTTTACACCCTCTGAAAATAAAGCACCTTAAAGAATGATCTATTTGTGTTTTAATGATTTCTGAGAACTGGGTTGTATGTATCTTATTAGCATATAATTCGGATACTTCAGGATAGCCAGTTAGAGTGCGGTGTCGCTAACAATACATTTGGATAAATGTAAAAAGTCAGTGCACATAATTTAAATCCCCAATGCATCAACAGCGGTTTTATTGGCCTGTATCACCAGGAGGCTTTCCTCTCCACTTAGTTCACTTGCATGGGCACAGCTTGGGGAGATTCATCTACAGATAATGCTTTCTTTTAAATTGAGCCGTAGAGAGAATCCTATATTTCTTATTTATTACCTTATTGTCTTCCATCTGATTTCATAGGAAAAATATTTCCCAATAAACTGCAGTTAAAACTTCAGCAAGAGGGGGTCCACACAGAGAGCTTATTAAATGCTATAGCTTTCTGCACACATAAATACCAGCAATGAGAAAGCCTGCCTCGCTTCCCAAGGAGCAAGGCTGTACTCTCACTGTTGGCCATGTTTCTAGTCCTTGTTCCCAGTCCTCTCAGACTCCCCATCCTCTCTTGCCACTCCGAAAACCGGGCCACTTCCTGTTTCGATTTCAGTAGGTGTCAGTTCTAGAAGACTTAATCTGTATTTGACTATCCTATTGCTCCTGATTTTGTATTTTACACTTAGGGAATAACACGAACATCAAAATTCCCAATGTGTGGGATCTTTGTTCCTCCTTCTCTACGCTTTTGTATTGGCGTGATTCACAAAGGATTTATGAAGAGTCAAGAACACTGGTGCATATGCTATTCTTTGTATTTTTTCTCTACAGGGACAGGGAAATTCATTTGAGCACACATATTGGTTACTGCATTTAACATTTACTAAGCACTGTGGTAATCTCTTTATATATGTGAGCTCACCTAATCCTGATAGCAATTTCTGCTAGCATATATCATTAGCTCCATTTTATATTATAAATATATAGGAGAGAGATAGAGAGATAGAAAGATGCATAAATAAATAAATAAATACATACATACATACATACATACATACATACATAAAAAAAATTGGGACATGTATAGTTAGTTCACCGGTCCCAGATAAAACAGCAAATAAGTAACAGATATGGTGTCTGAACCATGGCCATCAGGCTCCACATCCTATACTTTTTAATAGAACACTATACTCCCTCTTTTGAAAACAAAATATCAAAATATAAAATTTTAATAAATTATCAAAATACTTTAAATGGTAATACAATTATTATTTTTGCTTATTTCTGAAACCTTTTATTGAAATAAGGATTTAAACACATAACACTAAAACTGGAAGGAGAGAAAAAAAGCAAAAGGCAGTGGCATTGGGTAACTGCTGCTAGTAAACCAGGCCCCGTCGCAGCTACCTGAGAGCCAGCATCATTCTGGTATCTGTTCTCTTGTCACAAGTGTAGCTGATATTGTACTGACCTCACATTAGGTTGTTTGGACAACCCTTAAGTAGGATATGCCTGGTCAGAAAGATGACACTGGTGGCAAGCCAGAAGTCCTGTCACCTCACAGGAGGGAAGGCGGCCTTTTCTAAGTTCTGCTAGCCTGCTCAAGCTAGACACCAAGGGTTCTTTTTCTTCTTTTTCTGGCCAGAGGTACCCTCTACTAGCAGAGTTGCCATTGCAGCTCTCCTGATTCACGGGGGTTGTTAAACAGTGACATTCACTGGCAGGGAATGTGTAGGAACAGACCTGAGAAGCCACTAGCAGTACAGAGCCTTCTTGACTTCTGGCTTGGCTGAAACATCCTTATTTTTTTTTTTCAGGATGGACAATGTCTGGCGTCTACTGTGTGACTTCTGTTTAAATGAGGCCTCCAATCCCTGTTGACCTCACTTAGCTCTCTGGTTCCCACATGTTGTCCTCTCACCTCCTCATGCACGAATGGCATACACGCAGTATAGATAAAAATAAATGTGATTTTTAGTTAAAGGGCAAGCCTGACTCTTTTCAGTTTATCAAAGTAAAGCGTTACACTAGTCCAAGTTAAAAGTGCACCCAAAATGGCAGCAGTATACAGAAGCCAGGAAATTTTCCTAACTTGTGCCCAGGGACAAAAGGAAATTCTGTTGATTGCACAGAAATTTAAGTCCACAGCACTTAAAACCCATGTCTGCCAGCTGATCTTCCTGTATTAGAATAGGAATATGGTCTCATGTTGATTGCCCTGTAGCTGGATTACTTCTCTGCATCTGGATGGTCAGTCACATTACCATGACAAGCAAATCTCTTCCTATCTTTGCAAGTTGGGCCTGCTCTTTTTGGTTGTCAACTTGACTACATCTAGAATTAACTAAAATCCAAAACTGGAAAGCACACTTGTAAGGGATTTTTGTTTAATTTGAATTAGGAAGATTCACTTCTAATCCACATCTTAAGGCAGGAAGACACACCTTTCATCTGGTCCACAGCTTCTCCTGGAAGCCTATATGAGGACATGGAAGAAAGAAGCTTTTGCTCTTTGTCTGCTTGCCCTCACCTTAGTAGCAAGGTCATTTCATCATTGGAAGCCTGGTGTTTTTTTGGCTTTTTTTTTTTTTTTTGATTCCAACCTATACTGAAGGCCAGCTCAGACATCCAGCCTTGTGGACTGATTCTTGGACTTCCTTTCATAACCAGCCATTGTTGGATTAGCTGGATGACATCCTATAAGTCATTCTAATAGATCCCCTTTGTATATAGAGAGAGTCAATCTAGAAGCTCTTCTACTCTTGAGAACCCTGACCTGTAGTGTGGAACTGCGGGCCGCTTCCCACCACCCAGCTCCCACACCATCTAGCTTTACACCCAAAATAATTACACGGAAACTGCATTCTTTTAATCACTGCCTGGCCCATTAGTTCTAGCCTCTTATTGGCTAATTCTCACATCTTGCTTTAACCCATATTTAATAATCTGTGTAGCACCACGAGGTGTGGCTTACCAGGAAAGATCAACCTGCGTCTGTGTCCGGTGGGAGAATCATGGTGACTGACTGGAGAGGAGATGCATGGAATCTGCTCACTGCGTTCTTCCTCCCAGCATTCTGTTCTGTCTACTCCACCTACCTAAGGGCTGGCCTATCAAATGGGCCAAGGCAGTTTCTTTATTAATTAACCAATGAAAGCTACAGATAAATAAAGACACTCCCACATCACCGACCGATACAGTAGTGTTCATCATAATTATCAGTGACCTCTAGAACACTAGTAAGGGTCCTACTACTAATTTATTAAAATCTTTTATGAATCTAATCCTAAGTGCAGGAAGCACATACCTTCTTATTTAATCATTTAACAACTGGCGATGACACTTTCCTTAGCCAAACTTAATCCTCTCCTCAACTCAGCTTTGGCATGGACATCAGTATCCATCCCCATTGGGTCTTCACCTCATGGTTCCTGCAAGAATCGAGAGAATCATCATCTTGGCTTCCTGGTCCTCTTTCCACTTCTGTGTCTGATCACTCTGGACTGTGTGCAGAGAGCATACTATGAAGCCAGGTGGCCAGACTGTCTTTTACCACCCTTCTGCTTCCTCTTAGGAATTTCCAAGCACTTTGTCTTGTCTCTACTTTGCTTCTTGACTATGAATCTACACTTGTCTATATTATATGTGAAACCCAGGCCATCTCTATCCTCTCTCTTTCACTGATTATGATCATTTCAAAACTTTATCAACTTTCTTTTAATCACAAGATGTGCTGTCTCTACATGGTTGCTCCTTAAAGCACTGAATTGGAAATCCCTCTGAATCACAAGGCAGAGAGCTAACCTTTTCATTAGACCACATCTATCTTACAAATTATTAAAAATGTATTTGACCATTATATCCAAAGATAGAAATATATCGAAGTAAGGGTTTCACTCTTCCATCTAAGCCACTGAAGTTTAGGGGTATGAAAGTGAAGAGATAAATAAGGAAACGTGAGGAATTTTGCCTAAAGGGGAAACAACTATGTGGATGACAACCAGAATATAAACTTACTGAAAGCAAATCAGTGAAAAATACCAAAGTAGATATTGACAAAAACATAAGGTTGTGTAGTGAGGAGCAGTGGGGATGCGTCCTTCTACCCGGCTAGCTTTACACCTGAAATAATTACACGGAAACTGTATTCTTTTAAACACTGCTTGGCCCATTAGCTCTAGCATCTCACTGGCCAACTCTCACATCTTGATTAACCCACCTTAAACAATCTGTGTAGCACCACGAGGTGGTGGCCCCCCAGGAAGGATCCTAACCTGCGTCCATCTTGGAGAAGAGAGGCACGGCGTCTGCTCTCACTGCCTTCTTACCAGCATCCTGTTCTGTCTACTCCGCCTACCTAATTTTCTGTCCTATCAAAGGCCAAGCAGTTTCTTTATTAATTAACCAATGAAAGCAACAGATAGACAAATGACCCACCTCCATCATTTCCCCTTTTTCTACTTAAACAAAAAAGAAGGCTTTCATTTTAACATAGCAAAATTACATATAACAAAACAGTTATCAAGCAAGAATTACAGCTACAATATTTATATCTATTTTATCTTTATCATAACTAAAGAAAACTATAACTATCTATTCATTCTTCAACTCCATCAAAGACTCCAGAAGTATATAACATTACCTAAGTAATTGAGAAGTAAGCAACTTACAAAGCTCTAGAAATCACAGAGACATCTCTCTGCCTGGACAGTTATCCAAAGTTCTTTTGTACTGTCAGGGCATCTATCTTCAGCCTACAGGCCCATAGTTTCCAGCAGACTTTTCCATGAAGCAGGGAATTTCAAAGACAGTTCAGTAACTTTCTGCTGTGTCCTGTAGAATGTCTCGCAGACTCTTTCATGAATCAGGAACCCCAAAAGACCATCTCACCTTTAGGCAAGTTCAGCAGTCCTCTCTCTGCGGGTTCTCTGTGTCCAGTTTATGCAACAGTCCAGGCAAGAGCAGTTTCTTGCCCAAATGGCTATCAAACTCCATAAGGAGCCTCTTCAATGCCCATCTTCCTATTGAAGTAGATGGTGCTACCAGGAGCAGACGTGTCTCATTGTCATGAAAAACCCTAAGTCATTAAAACATTTAAAATGCCATAGTCTGCAGTCTTTGAAAGATATGAAGAATGCCTATTTAACTGAAATATATCTCTATATATCTAGAAAAATCTAACTAACATGACTGCAAGCTTGACTATTATTGATGATTATTCATTAACAACCTATATTTCCTAATTATACATTACATTTTTAAATGAGCTACACAATCACAATAGCTTAATCAAGATTAGAAATACATATACATATAACAAATTAAAATCCATACTAATGCAAATTATTCATATCTATATCATATCCCCCTTTAAATGTAAAAGAACATTTATAAACAATATTTGGGACCATGGACGTAGTTATCTCTCTCCAAACTGCTTCCTGCTGTATGGGGGCACTGTTATTTAGGTCTTTCATGGTATAACCTGGACCCACCTCCATCAAGGTTGTTTTTAAAGTTTGATTTAGACAAGTCTCAATACAACTCTAGGAAGAAAGAGATGATAAAGTCATACACATTGCCAAAGAAAATCCATTCCCCAAAGTCTACTGTTGATGCAAACATGAAGTATAATGAAGTAGAGCAGTCTTGGAGTAGGGAACCCAAGAGCCATGAGGAACAGTTATCAAAGGAGTCCCTCTCTACAAAACACTCTTCCACTTCTGGGTTAGGAAAGCCCCATGATGCTTCCCTAACAGAAGATCTGAATCCACAGGGTCCGATACTGCTACATATCTCCTCCCTGGGTCTCCCCTAAGCAGAATTTCTTTGTGCGTCCCTATTCCTGTCCCACTTTCAGTGGAGAGCAGACTATTTTGCCTCCTGCTTTAAGTCAGTGCTCCACAACTACACACTTCTATTCCTACTAAAGAAAACAGAAATCCCAAAAATGAAACTAGGCACAGCAAAGCTGATGGACTGCCTGCCCTAGGGTTGAGTTAGAGTGATATGTTCTACAAACAGGGAAAATGTGAGATGGGTCCTATGTGGCCATCAAGGCTAGCGGTGGCAAAGACTGCTCTATACTCATCAGAGCCCTCTTTTACTAAGTGCCTGCTGGGCACAAGCTGGACCACTTCTCCTAACCTGTCTTACATTTTGAAAGGACAGAGCATGGCCACATTTGGCTATTAAGCTGCCATGAACATGTAAGCTGGGCTTGTAAAAGCTTCCCAGTATGATTCTTCCTTTCTTTCCTATCTTCTGAATAGATTCAGTGATCAGAGAGTTCCAAGGCTTTGGAGATGGTGAAGACAAAAAATAAAGCAAATGGCAGAACACCTGATTCCATGTATGGCCATAAAAAGAAGAAAAAAATATATATGATGTAAAGATGATTGACAAGAAGGTAAGCACATTTTCTAAAACCAAAGGATATAATGTCTCTCAAACCAAATAGGTAGCAGACAAATGGAGACAGGCAAGAAGCTATCAAGACTATCAAAACAGAGAAGTTCAAATTGACTCTGAACTCAACTCCACTGAAAGAAATGATGAGAGGGGCTTTCCTGTTCTAATTTTAATAACATATGTTATGTGAAATAGTGGGTTTCGTTATTAAATTTGCATACATATACACAATGCATATCTATTATATTTGCCCCTTTGCGCTCTCTTTTCCCCCTTCCTCTCCCATTAATCCCCTCTACTTTTGTGTCTTTCTCTTTTCTTTTTGTGACTGAGTGAGTTTCATTAAGGTTAATTACAGGAATGTGGGCATCACAGCAGTGGCTATACTGCTGAAGAAAATGTCTCCCCTTTATATGGGGGGGCTGCTTTTGGTTTGAGGCTTTGTGATGGTTTTGTTGTTATTGTTGTTGTTGCTGCTGCCTTTAAGATATGATGGGATCTCACTATGTATCTCTAGAATTTACTATGTAGACCAGGCTGGTCATGAATACAAAGTGATCCACCTGTGTCTGTCTCCCAACTGCTGGGACTAAAGATGTGCACCACCACAACCAACCTCAAAAGAGTTTTAAAAAGCTCATATCAGGAGATCATATATCACCTGGGTTTGCTAATTGGTCTTCACCAAAGGAAAAATAAATTCTCTGTTATCTTTGAAAAAGAAGAAAGTTTTACAAACTATGGAGTCAGTAAGTCCAATGAAATCAGGCCATACCCTCTCAAAGAATGAAAGAGAAAAGCAGTGTCTTCGTTGACTATTCCACCTCAAAGTCCCTGTTCTCAAGTCATTTAGAAAAACTATCAAATGCTGTAAAGTCTCCAAGGTGTGGGTATATACCTGCAATTCCAACACTCCAGGCTCTAGAAAACACCATAGATCCTTTCTCAAGAAAAAAGTTAAACATGATACTACATTTTGAAAGGACAGTGAAATAATTTCCGTTCCAAGTTTCATACAGTGGATGCCTTAAGAAAATGGGGAGAAATTTGGAAGTCTGCAATCTAGAAGAAACCTGTCTCAAGCTTCAAAATATTGAAATATATATGTGTCAACTCCTTGCAATCACCCAACAACTGCTAAGTAAACAGAACTAAGTCACCAGCAAGCACATAGTGAATAACTTCAGAATACTATAAGACCTCAAAGATCAACTACTTTCTACAGAGGTAGAACAAGTCACACACTAAACAGAGAAATGGCTTTGGACTTTTCAGAGCAACATGCAAACTGGAAACAATTGGTCAATGCCTTCAAAGTCCTGAAGAAAAGTGATGTGATATTTGAAGTAGAGTTCTATATACAAACTGTCAACCAAGCGTGCAGATCAAAGATGTCATGCATGCAAATTAGTCACCTGTTCCTCAAGCTCTTCCTCAGAAACTTAATTTTAATGATTTAAATAAGAAAGAAGAAACCTTGTGCTTCAGTAAGGAAGATGCTTAATAAAGAGAATTTACTTAATAAAAACAAAAAAAAAAAGGAAGGAGATGGAGAGATGGCTCAACAATTACAAGCCCTTATTGTTCTTGCAGAGGGCTCAGGTTCAATTCTAGGCACTCACATGGTGGCTCACAACCATCTATAGCTCCAGTTCCAGGGAATCTGATTCTCTTTCCTACCTACATATCTACCTACCTACATATATACATGAAGGCAAAACAGTCTTACACATAAAAATAAATAAATCTAAATTTTAAAAATGAGAAGAATCTCCAAATGATGGTGAAGGGAGTTCTTAGGGAAGGAACTGTGCATCTGACCTAGGGAAGAGCCAGTCCAGAGTGGACCATGCCAGGAAACATTTCTAGTCTTCAAGATGGTCGAATATCTCTAGTATCTGGAAAGAAGTCTTAGAAATTGGTGGGTAAGTTGGAGGGAATGGATAGCTAGATTAAAACCTGAACAGGTAAACAAGCAGGAACCAAACAAACATATTAATCGCTGGGAAAATGAAAGTGTGTAAGAAGGGAAAATGATCTCACTGTATGCAGTGGTTTAAAACGATCTCACTGTGGTTTGAAACAAAATGGCCTCCAAGGGTGTAGCACTAATGGGAGGTGTGTCATTGTCGGAGGAAATGTGTCACTGTGGAGTTGGGCTTTGAGGTCCTATATATACTCAAGCTACGCCCAGTATCTTAAACTACTTCCTGTTGCCTGTAAATCAAGATGTAGGACTGTCAGCTCCATCAATATGACCGTGTCTGCCTGTGCACCACCTTTCCCTGTATGATGATAATGGACTCAACTTCTGGCCTGTAAGTGAACCACCTCAATTCAGTGATTTATTTAATAAGAGTTGCCACGATCTTGATGTTTCCTGACAGCAACAAAAAACCTAAGACACTGTCGTAAATTCCTCATCTCTGGAGAGAGTTCTGGATTTACAATAATAAAATGAGTAGATTTGCCCACCTAAAACCACTGTGAGGAAATGGGAGCCAGGTAGAATGCTTATTGGTGAGGATATAAACAAAATAAAGAAATAAAACTCTGGTCTCATCTAATGCAGTAGGAGATCAGTATAAAATTCAGTTTAATGTAGTTACATACAAGTTATAATTACTGCTTATTGAAGAGAATTATGAGGCAACAGTGACGACAAGAACTTTTAGTTTTTGACTGGAGAAAAAAATCATAAAACTATCTGACCATTAAATGTGTGCATGAATAATTTGATTAAAAACCACATTTTCAGTTAATTAAAAGGGGAGACTAAGAATGAACTTTCTGTATTGAATATTAAATTAACTGACTAGTCCATTGTATTCAATTCATTGTGTCACTACCTGTGAATAATAAAACACAAAATAGCTTAAATCCAGAAAGAGCTCACAAAGGTGAGCTATAGAAAAACAATAGGTTAGTTATAGAAAAAGTAATATTTAAATGCCACAGGGAAAGGCAAGACAGACATAATTTATCATTCATCTTAAGGAAAACAAATTCTACCCTTGTCTAATTTTATATATAAAATAAATTTCTTATCAAATGAGAAATTTTAGAGTGAGAAATTCTAAACTTGGGGTAAATTTTGAAGGTTGCAAAGAGATTTATAGCTGTGTGTTAACATTTTTAAAAGTTGGCCTTGGTGAGTTCCCGATAGAACATCCCCATTGTCTCAGTATGTGGGTGCACCCCTCGCGGTCCTGAGTTCCTTGCTCATGCTCTCTCTCCTTCTGCTCCTGATTTGGACCTTGAGATTTCTGTCCGGTGCTCCAATGTGGGTCTCTGTCTCTGTCTCCTTTCATCGCCTGATGAAGGTTAATATTCAGGAGGATGCCTATGTGTTTGTCTTTGGATTCACCTTCTTATTTAGCTTCTCTAGGAACATGAATTATAAGCTCAATGTCCTTTATTTATGGCTAGAAACCAAATATGAGTGAGTACATCCCATGTTCCTCTTTTTGGGTCTAAATCCGGACTCACTGAACATAGCGGACAATGAGGACTACTGAGAACTCAAGAACAATGGCAATGGGTTTTTGATCCTACTGCATGTACTGGATTTGGGGGAGCCTAGGCAATTTGGATGCTCACCTTACTAAACCTGGATAGAGGTGGGCAGTCCTTGAACTTCCCACAGGTCAGGGAACCCTGATTGCTCTTTGAGCAGATGAGGGAGGGGGACTTGATGGGGGAGGGGGAGGGAAATGGGAGGCGGTGGCGGGGAGGAGGCAGAAATCCTTAATAAATAAATAAATTTAAAAAAAAAGTTGGCCTGTTTAACCTCATAAAAACTAATTATTAAATGGAAAAATGTCCTGAGAATGAGTAAAAGAAATAACAAGTTTGCAAAAAAAAAGTACTTGCAGCATAAACATTGAAGAAATTATTAGTCTGCGGTGTTAGGAGTCCTTGAAATTGACAGCGAAGTCACAAATAGCAAAACATGAGCAATCGATAGGATCTTGTAATTTACAGGAGAGAGATCATAACTGGTGAGGAATCCACAAAGATTTTTTTCTGGAGCTTTCAGGTAGTCCAAGAAAACTGAGTTATGCAGTTATATATCCATCAGATAAGCAAATTCTGAGTTTGGTGATAGTGGTTAGTGATGCTCCAGAAGGCATTGCTGACAGTAAGGAAGGTGTTTGGACCGCTTTTAAGAAACAGTTTGTTCAGAGTTAAAAGGCAATGCTGCCTGAGATCAGCTATCTTGAGAGAGTGCATCAGTGCAGAGACTTTTCTCTGAAGAATTATTTGAACTGATAAATAACGGCAACCAAGGGGGTTAATGGTCCCACCAATGAAAACAGCTGCTTCACTGAGATTAGCTGCAAACTCAGCGGACTGACACACTCAGCCCCATTTGAACACTGCTGTCAGGACAGTGTGTGTGTTTGTGTGTGTGTGTGTGTGTGAGAGAGAGAGAGAGTGTGAGAGACTGTGTGTGTGTAGGTATGTATTGTGTAAGAGAGATTGTGTGTGAGACTGTGTATATGAGAAAGTGTGTATGTGTGTGTAAGAGAGTGCGAGTGAGTGTGAGAGACTGTGTGTGAGTGTGTGTGAGAGTGTATGAGTGAGTATGTGACTGAGTATAAGAGTGTGTATAAAAGAGAGTATGTGTGTATGTGTGTACATGTGTGTAAGTGTGTGAGTATAAAAGTGTCTTGTGACAGTGTGTGTGAAAGTGTGTATGTGAGAGTGTGTGTGATTGAGACAGTGTTGTGTGTGTGAGACAGTGTTGTGTGTGTGAGTGTGAGACAGTGTTGTGTGTGTGAGTGTGAGACAGTGTTGTGTGTGTGAGTGTGAGACAGTGTTGTGTGTGTGAATGAGTGAGTGAGTGTGAGACAGTGTTGTGTGTGTGAGTGTGAGACAGTGTTGTGTGTGTGAATGAGTGTGTGTGAGACAGTGTTGTGTGTGTGAATGAGTGTGTGTGTGTGAGACAGTGTTGTGTGTGTGAATGAGTGTGAGTGAGTGTGAGACGGTGTTGTGTGTGTGAATGAGTGTGTGTGAGTGTGAGACAGTGTTGTGTGTGTGAATGAGTGTGTGTGAGTGAGTGTGAGACAGTGTTGTGTGTGTGAATGAGGGTGTGAGACAGTGTTGTGTGTGTGAATGAGTGTGTGTGAGTGAGTGTGAGACAGTGTTGTGTGTGTGAATGAGTGTGTGTGAGTGTGAGACAGTGTTGTGTGTGTGAATGAGTGTGTGTGAGTGAGTGTGAGACAGTGATGTGTGTGTGTGAATGAGTGTGTGTGAGTGTGAGACAGTGTTGTGTGTGTGCATGAGTGTGTGTGAGTGAGTGTGAGACAGTGTTGTGTGTGTGAATGAGTGTGTGTGAGTGTATGTGCACATGTGTGCACATGAAAGTCAGAGTACAACCTCAAATATCCTTACTTGGACATTGTCTACTAGTTTTTTGAGACAGCCTCTTCACTGGCCTAGGAGTCACAAAGTAGACCACGCTAGCTGACAGTGAGCCCCAGACATCCATCTTGTGGGATTACAAGCCTGTGTCACACTTGGCTAGGCTTTGCCCACTGGTTTTATGGGTTGAACTCAAATCCTTAAGTTTGCAAGGTAAGGGCCCTACGGACAAATCTACCTCCCCAGCCTCAAAAGAGCTAATACCTTCTTTCTACTTTCTTCTTTGCAACCTTTCTCTTGATTTCACCCATCCTAAACACTGTCAAATCTCTAAAACCCATACCAGAATATCCTTGATACAACAGGACAGCCTGCTATCCGAAGCTTTGCACCAGACACAATGATTGTTTATATTCTCTACACTCAGCACTGTTCTTGTGGATGCATTCTTTCCCATTAAACCACACCTTCTTTACTATGATATTTCCTTGAGATTCCAGGATATTGGATGGTAAGTATATAGCAAAAGGCAGAGATACCTTGCATAATCCCAGTCACACATAACAAAATCTACCTATCTTTCCCTGGAAAGGTATACAGAATTCTTAATATGTTATGTTCCAGTTGGTAGAAGAAAACGTTTCTTTCTGCTCTTTAATTTCCATGTTTCACTGATTAAACATGTACTTTGTAAAATAAAAGCACTATTAAACCAGTATTGTTACATTTCCAATTTTTCCCTTCACTCATATCAGTGTTGTGTAATGAACTAGAAAGCAGGTTATAATTTTAAGGTATTTATTTGAATGATGAAATAAAGGATAGAAAGAGAGAAAGTGTAAAACAAACAACAATAAACCCAGAAAATGGCAGAACCACTCCATACATGGTACTACAAACAAATTTTTAAATATAATACGTAAAGAAAGTATCCATTTCCTTCCTGTTGCTGTGGTGGAACACCCCAACAAAAGGTTTATTTGACTAACACTTCCCAGGTCACAGAAACCCACTCCCACCAAGAAAGAGTAGAAGAGACAATGGAGAAGGTTGATTGATACCTTGCTCCCTGGCTCACACCTTGGCTAATTCTTAAAGAGCCAAGATGCTCCTGCTTGAGGATGGTGGCAGTCATAGTGGACTGAGCCCTCCCTCATCAATCAAGGCCAACCCTCACAGACAAGCCCATGGGTCATTCTGTGTGGAGGCCCAAAAATGTGAGCCTATTTCCATCTTGTCTGAAGGACAAAGGGTTTGAGTTTGTTTTGCTTGCTCAAAGACTTTGACAACAACTGTGGCTACACACCCTGACTTAGGGTGTGGTTACTTGGTGTTTGGGGTGTTAAGATGGTCCCTAGAGGTAGATCCAATTCACCCTTACTAAAGGTCAGAAAATTCAAGCATATTTCTGCTCCTTCTTTTGAATTAGGAGGTTTGACCTGCAGGATACGTGGTGTAGGGTGGATTCACTGCCTGAACAACAGAATGCTTTCCTTGAGAAATAATGACTTCATGTCTCAAGTACTAGGTAGGGCAAGTAACTGTTCTGGTTGTCCTTTGTTTTATATTAAAGTAGTCTTTTGCCTTCTTTCCCCCTTTTGTATTGCAGCATAAAAGTGTATGGAAAATTAAATGCAGGTGAACTCAGAAGTCAGCATTCAGTATTCGCTGAGTTGCCCTCCCTACTGTTATCCTGTGGTTCTTTCTTATCTCTGTTCCTCCTACTTAACATTCTCTAATCCTCACGCCTCTACCCTGGAAGATATGAGCTCACCACAGTAAAAGTCACCCCGAAAAGGTGGCTCCTGAAATATGGCAGCCCGATGTGGTGGTGCACCCAACAATTCTGATCTAGACAAACCCTCAACTGGGACTCCCTTGGATGACTCTAAATTGTGTCAAATTGCCAGTTGAAGCTAACCTGGGCAGATAGTGTCTGTTCGGTAGCTTCTAAAACTTAAGGAATTATCCAATGAACTGTTGTTCCGTTGCATTTGTCCAGTAGCCATGTATATAAAAGACAGATGCTGATATACCTCCATTATCAAGCCTTTCTCTAAGACAGGTTCTGAACGCTTTGGAAATGTATTAGCTCATAAAGTCAAGTTGCTGCGACTCTTACTCGGTAACTTACTAAAAAATAAGTCTCTATAAGGTTATAGCATAAGTAAAGATAACAGAAAGCATCTTGAGAAGATCGCACAAAAAAAGAAGCCATATTTCTCTGCTAATGGGAAAAATCACATTCCATGAAGCCTTCCAAGAAAGAGATACAGAGAGTGTACCATGAACGTGAGGGTACCATGCTAAGAAAAGTAAGTCTCCATGTAAGTTGATTTAAAGTTATAGTCCCTTGCCCTCCCTCGATTCCATACGGCATTTATTTCAGCAGCTCGGAGCTCTAAAGTGAGCTCATATCATACAGACGAAAGCTCCCTTGATCTCAGGACTGCAAATGCCTGATTAAAAATGAATCAGTGTGAATAGCTGTGAACAGCACTCAGACTCCAGGTCACAGTTCTCCACCTGGCTGCCACTTGCTGGCCTTCTGTAAATCCCAGAGATTGCGTCTCTCTTGTAACCTAGCTAAAGTGGATGAGCTCGAAGACTGCTGGAAACGCGATGGCTTTGTGGCTGGTGGCAGTAAGGACAGGCTTTTCTAGAGCAGCACAGCAAAGAGACCCCTCCCCTGCCTCATTCTCTTGATCCACAAGGGTGTTTCTCGTCAACCTTTACGTCATCTTCTTCCCAATTGCTTCCTTCATTACACCCCACTATCCACCATGCTCCAACAATCACCACAAAGGCACACAGGGGACCCCTTTTCTGTGAAAAGGTACGCAGAACATGTTAGCCTGACAACCATTCAATGATACATATGAAAACACCTTCGCATTTTACAGCCCATGAGCATAGAGCATGGGAAAATGGCTTTGCCTTCATCCAAGCTAGAGTGTTTTGAAAGAAAATGCCCCCCTGCTATGACTATTGGGACTTTTGAAGTTGAACTGAATGCGTTTCTGCATGATGATATGGCTACCAGTCTTTGGGGGCCAGGGAATGGAATGGGGTAGTTGGAAAGAAAGTGTCCCTCAGAGGGAGTGACACTATTAGGAGGTGTGGCTTTGGTGGAGGAAGTATAGCCTTGATGGAGGAAATGTGTCACTGTGTGAGTGGGCTCTGAACAGAAACAGAAATCCTAACTAAGATACCATCTATGACTGCAGTACACAAGGGTATACAACAGCCTAAGCATTGAACACCTTGAATGAAGTCCATCGCTGTGATGGTAAGAACAGAAAGATCACGCAAGAGAACCCTTTGAGTGTCTCAGCACACTGCTACTGTTCATGGTTCTTGAACCCGCCCAGTCCCGCAGGCAATGCTTGAGCCGCGCCTCCCTACAATGGCCTGTGGTGTGGGTATTTCAGTAGTAATTACAGTCTAGGTATGACATGTTTGTCTGGACCAAAACCAAGGTTTCTGCACTCAAGAACTAAGAATAGATCCCTTACCACCGTGTTTAGACCACAGTGACTTTCTTGCCCTGATGATTAACTATAAATTCCTTTGCTTGTAATTAAAGAGGAGTTTCTTTTGTTTTGATGTATGTGTGTATGTGCCTCTGTGAGTTTATGCAAACCACGCATTGCAGGTGCTTACGGAGGAAAGGGGGTGTCAGAACCTCTGTGCTTGTGAGCCACCCAGGGCTGGTGCTGGGCACTGAATCCAGATTCTCTGCAAGAGAAATAAGTGTTCTTAATCACTGAGTCATCTCTCCAGCCCCCTTTCTTTGTGTTTAAAAGCAATATAGGGGCTAGAGAAGTAGCTGAGCAGTTAAGTGCACTGGATGCTCTTCCAGAGAACCTGGGATCTTCTAGTCTCTGAGGCACAAGGCAAACACATGGCACACAGACACACCTAAGATAAAATAAAAAAATAAGATTTTAAATAAATAAATAAACGCAACGTAGCTCTTGTGGAAGTTGGAAGAACTGTAACAGGTGTGTTGTTGAGGTTAGGGAGAATAAAAATGCTTTGCAGCCTCGAGCAGCTACTTATTCTCGGCATTTTTCAATTTGCTCATTGGTAAAATGAGGAAAATAATTATTTTCGAGGTTTGTTTGTTTGTTTCGATAAAGATTAAATAGAGCAATCCGTTTGAAACGGTGAGGCATTAAATAAATATAAACTACAGTTATGAATGCAGAAGACTAAGGATAACTATTATATAAATATACGCTTATACATAAGTAAATACACAGACACTAGAAAACGAAAGGCGAGTGGGTAGATAGATTAGAAGGATTAGAAGTGATCTTAAACACACAGAGCTTAATGCATATTCCAAATATGAAATAATAAAATATCACTAAGTGCCATAATACTCACAATACCAACCCAACTACAAATGTCAAACTTCTATTTTTTACAATAAAGTTGAGAAAGTTTATTAAAAAAAAAAAAAAAAAAAAAAAAAAAAAAAAAAAAACAGCCACACCAGAGACCAGACTTGGTTAATTTTTATGTACAAAAGCCTCTGGAGCCACCTGGTGGTCACACAGAGCAACAGCCTGCGGAGTGGCTTACTTGCTTAGCAATCGGGAAAAGACACAGACACTACCCTCTCTCTCCGGAGGAAACAGGACACTAAGTTTGCCGTTTCCCACAAGCATGCCGCTGTGCCTTTTTGTTGAATTATCCCAACTAACCAATCTCCCTGAATCGCTCCACTGGGTTCTTAAGGATTCTGCCGCTACCAGCCGCAAGGAAAAAGCATTTCCATGATTGGCGCAGGGTCACAGAAGACCCGCAAGAGGGGTACACACGTGACATGGAGATAGCCATGGTGGCTTCTGAGACACTACCGGGGATATAAAATATGCAAAGTGAGGGCAGACCTGTAGCAAAGGCTGAATAGAAGAACTCAATCCAATAAACATTGTTGGTCTCCAGCTACTGAAACTCATGATCTGTCTGGAGGTCTTGAGACGTGAAGATACTTGAAGATGCTTACCCATGTGGAATCTACCAGTTGGACCGTGCTTGGCCCACAAACATAGTTGTAGCACAAATATTAAAAACCCAGAAACAGATATTGGGGTTCAAGTGGAATATCAGAAAAGCAAAGCAGCCAAGCATCATAGAATTCTTACCTCTACCAAGGTAATAAAGGGGCGTTACTGTCCGCAATGTAACAGATGGCAATGCTCTCCACCAAATCACAAACTGTGCTGAGCTCCTGTCTCTTTCCCCTTATATTCCTCTCTCTGCCCAACCATATCACGTCTGTCTCCACCTCCTTAGTGCTGGAATTAAAGGCACGGGATCCCAAGTGCTGGGATCACCTTTATGTAAGCAAGCTCTGTCTCCTTTAGACAGATTCAATCCTGCGTAGCCCAAGGTGGCCTTGAACTCACAGAGTTCCCTCTGCCTTTGTCTCCCAAGTTCTGGGATTAAAGGTGTGTGCCACCACTCCTTGGCCTCTAGTGGCTTAGCTCTGCACTCTGATCTTCAGGCAAGCTTTATTTGTTAAAACACAAACAAAATATCACTACACACAGTAGGTCTGGGGGGGGGGAAGAACCCTATGGTGTTTAGAATAGTAACTCCTTGACACAAGCACGGTATTTCTTCTGAGTTTAAAACATCCCCTCTCTGTTACGTTATTTCTAACCACATAAATTCCAAGTTACAGGGATACGTCTATGAATGTGGGCCCTCAATCCTTTTTCTATTATCTAATTCTTGCTTCTAAGTAATATATTATTTCCAGTGAATTCACCCAACGACAAGCCTTGCCTGTTTGCTTCATCCACATAAAAGGTTATGTATGCACCAAAGGCAGCAAGCAAATCTTCATTTTGGTAATTTCAAAGTTTGTCCTTTTCATACCAGCTAAACGGTCTTGACCTCATGAGCTCCGAACTCAGTCATGGCCACCCTCACTCAGCACAGTTTGGGTGTTTCCCAGCTGACACTTCTTTCTTTCAGTCCCTGGGAAGCTGTGCTTTATCCCAGCCTTGTTCACCTCGCTCCACTGCCCACTTCTCCAGTCCACTTGTACTCTTCTCCTTCCATCTGGAATCCCTGTCTCATCACGTTCTTATCCTAAGCCTGGTGCTCCACTGCTGCCTTAACCATCTGCCTCCCTGTCCCCTGTCCTTTATTATTTGCTGGGAACCATGATGGATATTCATTCTCTCCTTCCCTGGCTCTTCCCTGGTATATCAGCCTGGCTTCTCATCAACGTCAAAAGGAACGAGTGGAGAAGCAGAGTACCTCCATATTGTTTTCTCGCTAATAAGTCTGTCCAGTGTTTGACCATGCTCCTAGTCATGTGTTCATTACCACATACTTATAAATACATACATTTATACAATCATTGGCTAGTAACTCCAACCATGCGGTGGACTATGTCCTTAGTATGCTGGACATACATCCACATTAAATGGCTTTTGAATGACTTTCAAAAAACTATAATGAAGCTGAGAGAAAGATTGTATTTGGAGTAAAATAAAGCATGGCCGTCCTGCTGCCCTCTTTCTGTTTGCCTGTGCTTTTATTACAGAGGTTTGTCTCCCAAGTACAAAGTCCTTACAGGAATCAAAGTTGCATTTACAGATTTTAGCACAGCACTGCATATAACACAGCATTCTTAGTAAGTACTTATTAATCAGCTGAAGGAATATGTGTCAGTATTCAAGCATCTGTACTGGCCTGTCCTTAGGGTCCTGAGAGACTATGTCCTCAGCTCCAGCCGCTAAGAGCACCTCCTGCTCACATTCACTATGTTTCCTTTCAAAAGGTGGGCCTTGCCCATCTCCTGTTTCTTTCTCTCAGTCTCTCTCTGTCTCTCTGCTTCTCTGTCTCTCTCTGTCTCTCTGTCTCTGTCTATCTATCTATCTATCTATCTATCTATCTCTTTGTCTTCTGCTACTGTTGACCCCAAGGACCAGTCTCTGCTCCCCTCTCTGCCCCCTTTTCTACCCCTCTTTTCTCCTCCTCCAATAAAACCTTCTATGTATAGTATGACAATATGCATTAGCATTTAGGTATTTTGTGTTTAAAAAAAGATGAAAAGAGAATCTAAGGTGCTGTGAGAACTTGGGAAAGCTGCGGGATGAGGTCTGCGTGGCTGTTTATTAACAATCTTCTCTTGGGACTGAGATAGCCCTGAGCAAGCAGAAATGCACAGAGATCAATAGAATGAAAGCCAAAACATTATTGTCAGGAAGTCGTCCAAAACGAGAGAAAGCAAGTACAATTGGTCTTCTTAACGCCTTCCTATTCTGAATCAGTGGTATAGCATGAGGTCCTGGGCTCACAGACTTAGGAGAAAGAACAAAAAGGAAAGAAGGAAGGAGGGGGAAAAGGGAAGAAAAAGAAGGGAAGGGTAACAGAGGGAAGGAGGGAGGGAGGAAGAGAAATTAATACAGCCTTGCTGATTTTCAGTTGTCTTAACAACTTCCCTGTGTGTGTCTAAAATAAAGTCAGTTCTCTCAGAGCCAGGAGACCCGTGGTGCAGCTAAGATGTGCTGGTTATTTTTTATTTTATTTTTTATCCACATCAATGTACATATCAAGAGGTTCAGTGTGACAATTCAGCATGTGACTACACCCAACCTCTTTACTGTCCCTCCCCCATTATAGACATTCCTAGTGGCTGGGTCTTCTCCACTTTTCCTGTCACAGCATATTATCCCATGCGCCTCTAAACTGGCCGTCTAAAGGTGTCCAGTGGGCCAGACCTATTCTTCAAAGGCACGTGGGTTCATCAAATCACTATGTGGGGGATTCTTGACCCAGGACCACCTTAAAGACAGTACACAGGGTGGAGACACAGCCCAGTTGCTAAAGTGCAGTTGTCTCCTCTGCCTCATGAGTTACAGTTTCCATCCGACTTCAGCCTGCACACTCACAGGGTGGAAGCAGGAGCAGTGCCTGGAGCTGGGGTTACAGGGTTATTTTGGACTCCTCTTGACTTTTGCTTCTTGTGCTACCCCCCCCACACACACACACATCTAGTTATCCTCTGAGCCCCACATGTATACGGTAACATTCATCCGCATGCCTACAATAAGTACACACATACATACATGTCGTAAAGGTGCGTTGCTACAACTTGGGTATACAGACTTATTTATGTGACCTAATTTATTTAGCCTGTGCCTTATGCAACTTTTTTTTGAAGATTTTGGCAGCCAGAGAGGAAGGTGGAGCGACACTGGGGATGCTAGGAACCAAACCCTTCTCCCTTTGATTCTGGGTCTTAATCCACTCACCAGCCCTTTCTCTAAAGGTGGTTTAAATGATTTCTACCTTCGTTAGAAATAAAAGCTGCAAATGTCTAGTTGTACCACAAGGTGGCAGCCCAGGATAATTTAATCGTCAACGGCCTCTTTTTTTACAGAACTTTTTTTTTTTTTTGAGTCAGTGACTCCGAAAAAGTGTATAAAGAACATTAAAATGTGCAGTATAGTGAGGCGTGGTGGACCAGACCTTTAAATCCCCGCACTCAGGAGGCAGAGGCAGGGGGAATCTCTGTAAGATGGGAGGTTTGTGACCCAGGGGCACATTATAACTTATCCACAGGGCGGAGACTCAGTCGGTAAAGTTAGTTTCTGAATACTGAGTTCAAGCTGCAGAACTCACGCGTTACTGGTTTATTTCAAACGCCTTTCACCTTTTGCTTTGTGTGCCCCCCCCCCCATACACACACACATCTAGTTATACTCGAATGGCCACATGGAACATTCTTCCACAGACCTAGTATGAATGAATGAATGAATGAATGAATGAATGAATAAAGGATGCTGTACATAGTGAGTTCCAGGACAGCCAGAGTTCATAGCGAGACCCTGTCTCAATGGAAATAAAATAATAAAACAAAACATGCAGTGTTTGGCGCCCCGCGGATAAAGGGTGATCACGCGGGAAATGGCTGGGAGTTTGCTTCGCTTTACGTTTCCTAACCAGACTAGTTCTGAAAACGCTGTGCACTAAATTCCCGAGATGTTGCAATTGAGAACTCAGTCAGTAATTACTGAGTCGACTTCCACTTCCGAGGAGTAGATCCCGCTGACATGTTCTCTTTCTGAAACTTTCGAATACTGACGGTAACTTTCCTGTTGGTTCGTAATACTTGATTGAGTTGAGGATGGGATGAGGAGGTGAAAGCCACTCACAAACTCAGACTCGTTCTCTGGCTGTACTAACAGCTAGTTCTCAGAGAAGCTAATGTGCTTCAGCGAGAGCGCTGCCCTGCAGATGGAGACCTGGGTTCCCTGCAGTCTCACGCAGGAACAGGAGAAATCCACAACTCCAGGTTCCGTCCAGACCTCATCCCGGTTTTCAGCGAGCCCTCCGGGTGACGGTTTCGCCCTGTGCAGCCCAGGAGTGCTCCAGAGAAGGACTCGCCCACCGGTGGGAGCCTGAGAAGGGTCAGGCAAAGGCCAAGCCCACGCCCCTGCGGGGGCGCCACCCACCGCCGCCCTAGCGACCCCGGGTGAGCGGACGCCGGCGGCCGGCAGGGGGCGCTGTGCGACGGCGGCCGAGAGGCGGGGTCTGAGACGCAGGCTGCGAGCTGCGGGAATCAGGCTCCGCGTGGGCTGCGAGTCCCAGCAGCGGCTCGCTGTCGGGTCCCACGGAGGAGCGGGTGAGTCCTCGTGTGGTTCGCAGGGCACTTGCCCCTCGTCTCCACGGGCCCTGAGAAACTTTGCGGGCCTGGGGGAGGGAAAGGGGTGCATGGGGGTGGGAGGTCCCCGCGAGCCGGCAGGGTGCTAGGGGCAGCGCAGCTCTGAGCCGCCCTCGGCAGCCCCAGCCGGGAGCTGGACTCCGAGGCCCTGACGCTAGGGCTTGGGATTAGGATAGTGGCCAAGTTTGCAGTCAGGTTGGGTTCAGATAGTAAGTTTGCCAACTTGGCAAAGTCTCCTCGGGTTTGCATCGCTTAATGAATGGCTGGTACCTTGTGCTGTTTGTTTGGGTTTCTGGTTTCCTAGTTAATGGAATTTTTTCATCCTAAATCCTTGGAACACCGGTCTTTCGGGACCAGGGTGGGATTCGGAATTTTCTGCAAAATTGTCAGTCAAGGCTTTTAATAATTTACTCTGATGAAATCAACTGACTGGCATTTGTTAGACAAATAATTTAAGTACCCTTCGCATTTGGTCTCACTGTTCGGTTAGGGTAGGGATGTGTCCATATCTCAGTATTTAACGAAGGGAATTCATTTTGCATTCATGTCCAGAGCAAGGCTTTAAGAATCAACACTGTGAAGAATACCCCCGTCTCCCAATAGTGGACTGTGGCAAAGCCAAAACGCGTTTAAAAGTCCCCAAGATAAGACACACTGCAAGCCACAGTGTGTTCCAGTGATTGGGTTTCTCGGATTCTAAACCCCTGGCCATAAACATGAGTCAGTTGGGCTGTGTCAATATTTAGCAGGAACAGCAAATTTGCCATCCTAGTTCAGCAAAACAGAAATCATGTCAGAATCTGTGCTTTGCTTCTTAATGGGGAAGAGTTGGTGGGTACTGGGTCAAATCCTGGAGTGCTTGACACCTCCCTCTGCGCTGTTTCCTGCTGAGATCGCTGGGCAGTCTGACTTAACCTTTCCTCCTGCAGAACTTCAATTATGTGTTGACCTGCTGTCTAATGGAAACCAGCATGTTTTATTTAACTGGTATTTTGTTTTCCTGGTTTCTGGGCACGCAGTCAGCAATCACCCTTACTGACATGGGCGTTTTTTCCTTGGCCTTGCTCCTCAGCATGGTACCGTACCGTGCAAACAAGTGGCTGGGCACCTCCAGGGGCCACGCTGGCTTTCTACCCAGAATCTCCATGGAGTGGTTCTCTGTCAGCAAGCACTGGCATCTCGCTGCATGGCACAGGACTGGGTATAGAAGGGAGTTCTCGTCCATTTCCTCTGCTTCCTTTCCCGAGCCACCATCCGTCTATAAACCTTTGTCCTTTAAGAGACACCGCATTACCACACAATTCTTGCTGGAGTGTTTGCCTGCCCTAAACTAAAAGCTTTTTGAGGCCTTTTCATTTAACTTTGTATTTTCCGCATCTGACGTCATTGTTCACAGTGCATTTCGTGAATTAACAGTGAGCAATTGTAGATTTATCCATACTTTACCGTACTGAACCGCTGGAGTTAAAATACACTCTAACCTTGGTCAGTTATCTCTTATGTTTTATCACATGCATGCTCCTCTAGTCCTAGACACCCCTCCCAAACTACTCTTTATAATATGGATTAAACTTACCAAATGGCATGAAATAATGTTCCTGGAAGACTGTAAGTCCCTCCAGGGAAGGCATGAAGTCTCATTCTTTTTCCTCTTTAGTGTCTGTTTGGGCTTGGCCTTCTAAGAGCTTCTTGAATGGTGTATACTTTACCCAGAAAATTTCAAATAACAATGGTCAACACCCGACTCAAACAAACAAACAAAAAAAAAGGGGGGGGGAGTATTAAGATGTATTTGAGAAATCCAAGATTTGGTCTCAGGTACTTTAAACTATTAAATACTTAAACTATTGCCACCAGTCACCAGGACTTGTCCTTCTTTATTTCTTACTTGGTTTTTCTGTGTTGGCATTCCTGTGTTCAAATGAAGAAGTCTTCCAGCTTACACAGAGGGTAGCATGGTAGTTTTATACAACCCTAACTTTGTAACATGAATGAGGGGCCTGTTTGTTGTTGGAGTTTTGTCCCACCCGGTACCCCACAACTGTTTAGCCCCAAAGAAAATCACACATAGGTCTCCATAAATTATAAGCTGATTGGCCCATTAGCTCTAGCCTCTCACTGGCTAACTCTCACATCTTGATTAACCCATTTTTCTGATCTATGTTAGCCATGTGGCTCAGTACCTGTTTTCAATGGGGAAGATCACATCCTGCTGCTTTGGTGGTCTGGGCAGGAGTGGAAGGAATCAGCTTCCTCCTTCCCAGAATTCTCCTGTTCTCCTTGTATCATTTCTACTTCCTGTTTGACTTTCCTGCCTATACTTCCTGCCTGGCCAATCAGCATTTATTTAAAACATGATTGACAGAATACAGACAATTCTCCCACACCATAACTTAACAAAATGTTAAGAGTATCTCTGCATTCTCTGCCTCCTGGAGAGGATATCAGAAGAGGACTTAATGTGCCCACTAGACTTGGCTCCATCCTAGCTACTCGGTGTCATCACAGGAATTAACCCTGGGTCATCTTCCTGTAACCTCAAGTCTAATAGTCACATAAGCACGATAAGGTATCTTGAGGATACGATGCAAAACTGAACAGGACACTCATTCAGGCTTTGTATGTCTGGGCTTGGCCTGAGGATGATGTTCTCTAATGCACTTACTGCTTGAGGTGGCGGCGTGTGCCTCTAGTTCCGGTGCTCAGGAGGCAGAGACAGGTGGCTTGCTGAGTTTGAGGCCTGCTCCATATAGCAAGCTCCAGGTCAGGTAGCATTGTCTAGTAAGACCCTATCTAGAAAGTGTATGACATATATATTTACTATTTTCCTGGGGTTCAGTGCATGGCCTTCCATGAGGTCATATGTGGAATTTCCCATTTGTGTTACCACGTCAAGACGCCAGTTTAGCACTTTGGAGCAATTTTGTGGTTTTTGCAGGAGGGATGCTCAACCTATATTCTCATCGTGAATGTTTCAAGACAGTTAATTCTGGAAATATTTCCCAAAGTGCCTTAATTATAAAATGTTGGTGTTAGGGAAAGGTGACCCCTCTTTTCTTTGTAGAGTCTTGACCTTTAAAACTTGGAAAGTATTCTGAGTATTACAACCTTTTCCTGGAAATAACTTTCCACTTAGTAAAGTGTTCCAGGTGGTCTAGACTTCCAAAGTGTTCGGAATGATTTCCAACAGCATAGCTGTTGTGTGTTTCCAGCTGTTGTGTTTCCAGCTGTTGTGTGTTTACCTTGTTTTCCTCTTGTGTTTGAAAAAGTACAAATTGGGCTGGAGAGATGGCTCAGTGGTTAAGAGCATTGCCTGCTCTTCCAAAGGTCCTGAGTTCAATTTCCGGCAACCACATGGTGGCTCACAACCATCTATAATGAGGTCTGGTGCCCTCTTCTGGCCTGCAGACATACACACAGACAGAATATTGTATACATAATAAATAAATAAATAAATAAATAAATAAATATTTTTAATAAAAAAAAAAGAAAAAGTACAAATTGCAGGTGTAATCCCCTGGGAGTAATGTTAGAGTTCACCCAGAATAATGGATAATATATGAAGCATGATTAATAAAAACTCAGACAGAAACTGGGGTTAACCTAAAGATTTGTAAAACAAAGCAGCCAGCCACTGGGTCTTACCTTGACCTCAGTCACAAATGGCAATCGTACCTCCACGAATCCTCAGAATGAGACTGTGTCTGAGAGCTGTCTCCTCCCATCTCATAATCCTCTCTAGGGCTGGGATTAAAGGCGTGCACCACTACTGCCTGGTTTCTATGGCAAACTAGTGTGGCTACTGGGATTAAAGGTGTGTGTCACCACTGCTTGGTCTGTAAGGGTGACCAGTGGGGCTGATTAACTCTCAGATCTTCAGGCAAGCTTTATTTATTAAAATACAAGTGAAATGCCACTATAAATATGACATCCTGCTTCTCCTGGATAAAAAAAGGCTGAACCAAGCCTGGAATGGTCTTCATGAAAGCCCTTAAGGAATAATTTTGTTTGTTTGGGAATTTTTATTTTTACTAGCTTCTTCTCTATGGAGTTGAATGCAACTCAGCACCCCATTGGAAATAGATGAGCAGCCATGTTTTACCAACAGGACTTGTTCAAAGGGCACTTTGACAATACAATCTTTTGGACCTTGAAGCAACTGTTGGGATTCACCCTACTAATCTTGTCTCTTCCGTTCACTGCCTTCCGGAACATTTCAACTTACAAATAAGTGAATTATTGTCTCAGATTTCAACCCCAGAAGCCTGAGAAACATGTCTTCCTGACGTTCTGTATCAGCTACCTCAAGCCTCCATTGATAACATCATTGTCAAAACTAAAGACTGCATGCCTGATTCCATTTTCCCTTAAGGGGAATGAGCTTTCTTCTAACTGGGAGTCTGGAGTTAAGTCTTCTTGAAGTAAAACGTAACAGCTAATCCTTTGTGTTTCCTATAGCTATAGGTCATCCATTGAACAAATAGTTGGCATCAATGCTTCGCGACTCTCTAAATGTCCAGCCTTTTCACTATTTGAACCTTAGTTGTATCTATCATCTCTTATTCTAAAGTGAATACTTTATATTATTCCATCAAACAAAATTATCATAAATGGAATAGACTTTTTTTATTTTTCTAGGTAGCTGAAGCCATACTATTTTATAGCATTCATGGAGATCGGTAAAAATATTACAAAGCAAGAAGAACTTTGGAAAATGAAGCCTGAGAGAAATCTGGAAGATGACACCTACTCGGTAAAATAATGAGTATTATAGCTAATAATTAAAATCTATGCACACTTCAAGCGTATTCTGAACCTGCTAGTGTTGAGAGAGTGCATTTCATTTTCGTCTGCTGGTCTCTGCGCTCGGGTGCCTGTGGCTGAAGCTGGCCTGAGTCGGGGCAGTGTGGTATGATTGAGCTGCCTTGACCGGTTAGCTGGGCTTAGCTGAATAGCTGTCATTGGGTCCCTGAAAATCTGAGGTCTTGTATCTCTGTATAAAGTGAAGGAACTGGACTAGATCATCTCCAGAGCCCTTTAAGTCCTTTCCAACACCTCTGGTTCTAAGTTTAAAAACAAAAATTACAATGTCCCATTTACTGGTAGTTTTGTAAACATTTTCATAGGCTCTGTGGCAGCTCACGGGAGAGACCTCCATGTGGACAATGACTCAGAGTTTAAACAGATAAATCATTTTGTGCAAAGAATCATTTAAAGGGTTAGATGTTTCTTACTAGAACATTTGAAAAAGTGTTAGGAATTTTCAGTTCCAAATACTTACATTTTTAAAATACGTAAAATGCAATTATAATAGATTATTAATCATTCAAAGCGGGAAAAGATTAAGAATTACAAGCATATATCCTACAAAAATAACCCCATAAGGCAAATCATTTTCATTTTTCAGTAAGCTGTCTTACTTGCTGTATCCTAATTTTCACTCTTAGCCAGAAAATTGTTCTCGGCTAAATCAGGTGAGCTGTGTTAGCACGCAGGAGTTACAGAGGTTATTTCCTTCTGGAATAATGAGAAAGACGCTGTGGTCTCTGACTCAGAGAAGAATCCAGATGGGTTAGAGAGGTCGTTCTCAAACACCGGGAGTTGTGGGGTCTGCAGGAAATGCGATGAGCAAGATAACCGTGACAGTCGGGACAAACAGTGGAGGTGTCTCCCTCGGCACACATGGGGCTGTGAAAACGAAGGCTGTAGTAAGGGGTAGGAAGCCAGCGGTTCATGAAGGAACACGATATGAAATACTCTATGGTCTTAATTTGAATTTTGTAAGTTTATTTCTGTGTGTCCTTTGTGGAAATGACAAATGATTCAGCCCACCTTCTTTGAATTACTGACTACTAAAAACGCGGTGGACAGAGGGGTGTGCACTTGTGCGGAAGCCCCAAATCGTGCTTTTCTCCACTGGTAACGGCCCTATTCCTCCTGATCCTTTGCACTGGAATTATTGAATTTACTGTCACTGCTCTGCATAAGTGCCCAGGGACCAACAGAAACGTTGCAGAACGCCCAGTATGATATACAAGTTTGCTGATTTTGCCGAAGAATTTGGAATTTTTTAAAAAACGGTTTTTCATTTTGGCTTCTTAAGATTATGCCATTATTTCAAATCTTCAAGAGACATGGCTATCTAAGCTTTAGTGTGTCAGCACGTATCCTTTCGTTTTAAAGAGACCTGGAATCCAGTTTGGTGGCAACCCTCACACAGAACCTGGCGGATGAGTTCAGCTATGTGGGGAGCAGAAGGTCTGCCTGGGCTACAAGAGAGTCTGTCTCTGACACAAAGAAGGAAATACACCCGTGTCTCAAGGTGCACCTTCGGTCAGTCATACCCAGACTGTACCATAGCTGAGTGGTATTCACAAGCGCGTCTCTGAGTGCCCTATTCACTGGGAAGCACAATGGTGGAGCAGGAAGTTAGAGCGAAAGAAATCCATTGCTTTTTCCATTAAGATGTCCCCTTTCTTTCTCTCGTAGTCTCAGGACACAGGAGAGACCAGCATGCTGAAAAGACAGGCGCATTTGCCGCACATGGTCCACGTCGACGCATTTGCCTGCCCCTCTGAGCTTCAGCACACGCAGGAATTCTTCCCAAACTGGCGCTTGCCAATTAAAATCGCTGCCATTGTATCATCTCTGACCTTCCTGTACACTGTTCTGAGGGAAATCATTTACCCTTTAGTAACGTCCCGTGAACAGTATTTTTATAAGATCCCAATCCTGGTCATCAACAAAGTCTTGCCGATGGTCTCCATCACACTCCTGGCTCTGGTCTATTTGCCAGGGGTCATAGCCGCGGTTGTGCAACTTCGCAATGGGACCAAGTACAAGAAATTCCCCCCGTGGCTAGACAGGTGGATGCTGTCAAGGAAGCAGTTCGGGCTCCTCAGCTTCTTCTTCGCTGTGCTGCATGCACTCTATAGCCTGTCTTACCCAATGAGGCGCTCCTACAGATACAAGCTGCTCAACTGGGCGTACAAGCAGGTAGGAGGTGTCACCCTGCAAGGTTAACAAACTGAAAGGTTCAAATGACCTAATGAATTAACACCCTCTTGTTGTGGTAACAGTAGTATCCCAGGCCCCTGTTGACACTCTAAGAAATTAGCCTTCATTTTTAAAAATTGTTATTGTGATTTCAAGAGCATCTGTCATCTTATATCAAGGAGTATTTTTTAATTGAAAATAAATAGCAATTTCAGCATAAAAATACTTTGCAAAGACAGGGTCACATTTCACTCTTGGCTTCCTGGCAGTGTGACCTTGCAAGGACTGGTTGTTTTACCCTCTGCTTATTCCCAGAGTTCCCGAGCACTCTCTGGCTCTGTCAGGATTAGCCATCAGATAAGCGCACTTATCAACAGGTCTGGCTGTGTTCCTCTTTTACTTAGGTTCAGCAAAACAAAGAGGATGCCTGGATTGAGCATGATGTTTGGAGAATGGAGATTTACGTGTCCCTGGGGATTGTGGGACTGGCCATCCTGGCTCTCCTGGCTGTGACGTCTATCCCGTCTGTGAGTGACGCTTTAACATGGAGAGAATTTCACTATATTCAGGTAAGTGATGTGTAAAGGTGACCCTAGTCTTCTTAGAATATTAAATATATTGATTTATTCTAGAAAAATAGTGTTTTCCAGTAGTAAAGATCCCATACTCTTCCATTTAATAATGTTTTCTTAGTTTTTCTATGGCTTCTTGAAATTATCGGATGCATTTTGGAGACATAAATGAGAGACATTACTAAAACAAAAACATTGTTTCTCACATCTAAAACATTTTAGACAACTTGCTGCTCCCATTCAATAACTATAAATATGTTTGAGGAATATCAACTGTTTACTAGTCTCCCCAATAAAAACATTATTTTTTCTAGCCTTTGACTTTAGGCATGCCTTTGAAGACACATAGTTTTATGCTCTCTAGAAGAAAAACAAATCTTCCTCTAAAGTACAAAATTTTATTGACTGAAGGTATTCTGATACCTAATTTTTTTTTGATAGAATCTCATACTTATACCCAGGCTAGCCTGGAATTTATTATATAACTCAGGATAGCCTAGAACTTACAGGCATGAGCCACCACACCTAGTTCTGTTATGTCATTTTTAAAGATGCTTTTTCTAAGTTACAGTTAAATTAGCTTAATCACTTGAACTTTCGAAATATTTCTGGAATTCAGAATCCTGTCATGAACTCACACAGCTTCTAGGTAGAGGCCCACACTTAAAAAGGCTCCATGCAGCGAGAGCCAAGGAGCTCAACTTAATTCAGTCATAAGTAACTGGGAAATATTTTCAAGTCATAGTCTTAACTTGTATGGTTAGGTAGTTCTGGAGATTTCCCCACAGTGAGGCGTTCTCCCCGTCTCTTCCACATGTCCATATGTGTCTCCGGGAGACAGCACGGCCTTCTGATAAGGCCGCAAAGTTTCTTTTATTCCCACATGCCTTAGACTCAGTAGCACATTCTCTCAAAAAAAGTCTTTTCTGATTTTCATGTTCAGCCAGTAGCCATGGAGTTCTGTCTCCCTCGTGAAATCCTTTTTTACATTGCTTTTCTGTCACGTGTGCACTGAGCAGTACTTGTCAGTGTTAATCTGAATCTGGGCATTGCACCTTGGCAAGTCCTCCCTGGTAGCTGGGGCTGTAAGTAGATAATACCTATTTAGGGAAGCTAATGCACACATTCAAGAGCTTTTCCAGTTACTAACCTAGAAACTTCACCTGGAGTCGGAGACTTGGTAACACTCCCAATTTTCCTACACAGTTCATATACCAAAAATAAAAACCTAGCTGTTTAATTGAGGGATACGATTACAGCTGAATAGTTGAGATATTTTCATTTTGTCAGGCTAATGATCATTTCCAACAATAGTTATCTAGAAGAATCTTGTCAGAATGTCTCAAAAGTCTATCAGTGGACTGCTCTGGACAGCTTTCTCTCTGTTTAATGTCAACGCGTTTCAACAAATTGAAGTTGTTCTTCATATCTTCTAGGTTTATTTTGTCCAATCACTGAAATGATTCCTGGTGTTTCTTCCATCCTATCAGAATATGTAATGTTTTAAAAACATAGATCTCTAGGAGTTCAAGGCCATCTTAATCTACATAGTGAGCTCCAGACTAATGGGAACTACATAGGGAGACCCTGCCTCAAATATATATAAAGAACAGGTGTTTTGACTGGCCTCAGATTTTCCTCACTGCTTTTTCTAGCGTCCTCCAGAACTTACAATTGTGATGTCAATAGACCTTCTCTAATGTTCGTGGACCAGTGATTTTATTCCTCTTCTTTTTTTCCAGCATAGGGCTTCAGAAAAAGAAAAAGAAAAAAGTGGTAGATTTGCGGGCCTTGTAATAAACATCAGGATGATTGTTTTCTATGTGAAGGGAAACCTCTACAATTATTTTCCCAGCCTCCCTTACTAAAACCTCTTGCTTGGCATTAAAAAATGATTCATTGGAAAACTGTACACACACACACCACATAAAGTCCATTTTCTATTCATTTACATAATTAGAATAACATCAGTTGGTAAAGATCACTGAGGTCAGATTGATTTTTTTTTTTACAGTATCCTTTAATCAATCAGCAATATTCATTGAACACCTAACATGTTCAAAATATTGTGTTGCTCCTACCAGGACCCTGCTGTGAGACAGTGTCCAATTTTATTTATTGCCTGGTAGGCAGAGTTAATATAAAATCAATAAACAAAATGTCATAATGAATCCGGGATGTTGACCCATTACAAAGTGCTCAGCTAACACGCACGAGGCCCTGGTTTTGAGCCCCATAGCCACCAATAAAGCAGAAACACCTTAAGAAAGCTATCTTAAGCAGAATGGTAGAGAAGGCACAGAGAGAGCTGTTGACCACTTCCTAAGAGAAAGATAGTGACTTTTCAACTTACCTTAGAAACAAGAACAGTTACCCAAAAGTCATGTGATGAGTACAGCATATAAAAAGAATAGGAAGGTGTGGGTGGACCATGTTGAGAACATAGCTGTAGACAAATGAAAGGAGCAGGACAAGCCCCAAGGGGATAGGGTGGCATTGACTGTTACTGAATCAACCTTTGCTTAGGGTCATAATGTATTTTCTTTTGCAGAGCAAGCTAGGAATTGTCTCTCTTCTTCTGGGCACAGTGCACGCTTTGATTTTTGCCTGGAATAAATGGGTGGATATCAATCAGTTTGTATGGTACACGCCTCCGACTTTTATGATAGCTATTGTCCTTCCAACTGTGGTCCTGGTATGTAAGGTCGTGCTCTCCTTGCCCTGCTTGAGGAGGAAGATAATGAAGATTAGATGTGGCTGGGAAGATGTCAGAAAGACAAACAGGACAGAGATGGCCTCCAGGCTGTAGAATTTCTCAATACTGATGTGTTTTATTATAAACATCTCAAGTTTGTGTTTGTTAATAAAATGAATACTTCAGGATAATGCTTTAGTTTGTGTTACAAGTGTTGTGTATTTGGTGTGTGTGTGTGTGTGTGTGTGTGTAAGCACAAGGGTACCAGGGCGTATATGTGGATATCAGGTCTCTTCTAAGACATGCAAGGCCAGGAATCGAACCAGGCACTTTCACCTGTTGAGCCATCTCGCTCCCATGGGCCCTACCTCAGTATCTTATTTTATCCGTGCGTGGGTGGCGCATTTCGAATTTGTTCATGTTCTGACAGATGTGATTCAAAAAAAAAAATATTGAACCAGTCTTTAGCATATTTTCTCTATGTGGAATAGCTAAACAATCAAATTATCAGATTTATCATTATAAATTTTTAAATGCCTTGAAATACAAGTCTTTACCATCTATTTTTAGATTTGTCTGTAGTAATAAGGGCGGCGGGGCTGCGTCCCCAGCACCCCGGCTGCCTGCTCAGCTAGCTTATGCCCCGAAATAACAACACACAAACTGTATTCATTTAATCACTGCTTGGCCCTTTAGCCCTAGCCCTTACTGGCTAATTCTCACATCCCGATCAACCCATCTCTAATAATCTGTGAGAACCGGTCTTACCGGGAAGATTCTAGCCTAGTCCATCCTGGGTCGGAGCTTCATGCCGGGAGCGGGGCATGGCGTCTCTCTCAGGCGTCTGCTCCTGAGAGGAAAGCTGTCGAGACTCTGACCTCACTTCCTCTTCCTCCCAGCGTTCTGTCCTGTTTTCTCCTCCCACCTATCCTCTAACCAATAAAATGGGCCAGGGCAGTGCCTTTATTAGCCAATGACCTTCCTCCATCATATGGGCACCTTGGGGGAGGGTTGAAGGTGGAAGGGAAGTGGCAGCGGAGGGAGCAGAGAAAAATGTAGAGCTCAATAAATATCAATAAAAAAAAGCCCAGAGACCGCTGCAATCAATAGGACCACAGAGAGGCCTGCAAGGGTGCAAGGGCAACTACTCAGTTCCGGCTGGCTTGGGTTTAAAATTCCATCTCTGTAACAGGCAACAGTGGGGCTCCTCTGAAACATCAAATACCTAGCTCCTCAATTAAAAAAACAAACAAAACCACTGGGTCTCACTATGTAGAGCAGGCTGTCTTTGAATTCAGAGTTCCCTGCCTCTGCCTCTCAAGTCTTGGATTAATGGCTAATGCTGCCACACAGGCTCAGGAATTCTTGTGCTAGCTGTGAGTCAGAGGACCTCTAGATTCCATTTGTAGTTCTTCCAAGGCTTTTTACAGCGATTCAACAGTATTGTTACAAGCAGAAGAATCAGTAAAAGTTGTCTTTTAAAACAATATTAGTGAACCAACCCTGAGAACGGGAGTGTGGGAGGTCTGGCCGGACCCTTATCTGCCATAGGGTGGTGTGGGCAAGGGACAGAATCCCCTCCCCCGAAGCCCTGCTCTTTGCTTCCTGTGGTGGAAGGGAAAAGTGGTCCTGAGGGCCTGAGAGCCGAGAGCAGGCCCTCCCTGCACCTTGCCGGGGCAGCACTGTGGAATCTACACCTTTGGGTAGAGCTGCCCCCCCCCCCCAAGGAGGGAGGATGGGTGGGAAGGAGGGAAGGTGGGAGGGAGGGAGAGCTGGCCCCACTACTCCTCTCCTGTCGTGCAGTGGTGCTGGTGAAGGAGAGATGCCTTACCACCTGTGGCAGTTGGGAGAGCTGGCCCCAGGGTCACAAGAGTAGAAGAGCTACTCCTGCCCCTCACCAGCTCCAGTGCTTGGGAGAGGGGCCCCTGCACCTTCTCTGGGAAACACAGTGGAGCGGGCCCTGGTGGTGTAGTGTGGGTGAACCAACCCTGAGGGCTCGAAAACAGGAGAACTAACCACGCCCCTTGCCCCTTGCTGCTGAGGGTGAACTAGCCTCAACAGTGCTGGAGAGCTCACCCTAGTGGTGAGGATGGAGCAGAGCTGGCGGAGAAGGCAACCCTGCAACCACCCAGGTCCAGAACTAGGGTTATGAACAGGCCCACCCCAACATGACCCATCTATATCTAGGCAGCTTGTGAAGGAGCTGGTCCTGCAGACCCAAAGCTGCAGGATCTCCACAACACAGGGCAACAGCAGGATACCCAAGAGAAGTCCCAGTGAGGGTCCGGTATGGATAGCATAGTAGAAACCAGACCAATGACTTTCAATGACCACTTGCCAAGTAAAGATATTTGGACTAAAGGGTTCACTGTGTGACTCACTATGTCACACTATAACTTCCACGATGAGATTTTTCTTTTTCTTCCTTCTCCATTTTCTCTTCTCTTAAATTTTATGTATCAAAACTTAAAACAAACCACTACCACCACAACATTGGGGCTGGGCAGATATCTCTGTTGGTGAGGTGCTTGCTGCAAAGCCCATGGGCCTGAATGTGCATCCCCAGCAGCCATGTAAGGAGCCAGGTACAATGTGCACCTCCCGTAATCCTTGTGCTGAGGAGTTGGAGACAGAAGGATCCCTGGGACTTGAGGGCCACCTAGACTAGCAAAATCCACAAACTTCAGGTTCAGTGAGAAAGCCTGTCTCAAGAACTCAGATGGAGCACTCGGGAGGCAGAGGGAGGTGGATCTTTGTGAGTTCGAGGCTAGCCTGGTCTACAAGAGCTAGTTCTAGGACAGGCTCCAAAGCTACAGAGAAACCCTGTCTCAAAAAAAAAAAAAAAAACAAATCAAACAAACAAACAAATAAGACTAAGGTGGAGATCAGGTGAAAAAGACACCCCACTTACACACATACACGCACACGCACCTACTCAAAATTGTTTTCAACAAAAGAAGGTATCTGCCTTGGTGTAGTCCTGAGTTTCTTTTTCCTCAAAAATTATTCATTAACACTTTGCAGACAGCAAGCCAGGGGCAGTAAAGAATGCACAAGACAGAAAAGACCAAATTCCTTCTAAGTCTCAGAAGGCCAACCAGCTTTAGTAGCTCACTGGATTCTGAGCATACTGTGAATCTCTAAAGAAGGAAAGGCTCGTTAGAGAAGCAGAGTCATGTGGCGTGAGGTTGATGCAGAACACGCGGAACTTGAACTGGATGCTGAAGTGGAAATAGGAAGATATCAGGGAGAACAGGAGGCCAGGTAAGGTCTGATAGGTTAGAAAGTCTAGCTCAGACCTGCTGGAACCAAGCATCTGAAAAAACAACACTCTGGAGAGAGATAAAGGCCACACAGGCTATTAGGATCACTTTGTGATGTGAAGCTGTCTATACCAAAATCCTTCCGGGGTCTCAGGAAACCACTGCAAAGCTGCAAGCAGGGGCTCAGCACCTTTCGAATTGCATGTTAGAAAAGATGTGGGAAGTACTGGGTGACGTTAGGTACACTAGTCATTTTCCCCATTGCTATAACCACTTATCTGGCAAAAGAAAACTCGAGAGAGGAAGTCTCACCATTTTAGGGGGCTCTTGGTGAGCTTAGCATATGGGGCTAGGACCACCAAAGTCACCCTAAAGCTGTAGATTCGGGTTGCTTTTCCTCATTGGGTTCTTGTCTTGAAAACTCAAATGAGATTCATGACTCATGGATGTTAAGTCTTTGAAATAATTTTATTACATGAAGTTTAAGAGAAAGAAGAAAGGCAGATCTTTTGTAGCTAGAGGGATCCCCGAAAGTGGAGTATCATTGATGTTGCTGTCCTGGAGTTAATAAGGCATTGTTAGATGGAGGAGTTGGGATGAGCTGGTCAGGCCAGTTTCTATTCCAGGTATCCAGGCCATGTAGTTTTAATCACAGTCTCTGTTTGGCTTCAGGAAAGGGGGAAATAGAGTGACATACCAGACTCCTAGCCCCTTCCTGACACCCCAAGACCAGTACAAAACCAGGCAGTTTGACAAGCACTTCTGGCATCTCTGACCCAAGGCAAGGATGAGACCTAAGGACAATTCTGGCATTTCTGACACTTTTAGTCAAGAAAGAAACTGGTCACTTTGAGGAGTCTCTTTGTGCCTGGCTAACGGCTGACCATGAGCCCAGACTCACTCTCTTCCCTACGCGAATCTTCTACCCTATTCAAAAGCTGTCAGCCCAGGCCTATCCTCTCAAATACATGCTCAGAGAGAATCTTATCATTTTGAGGAGGATGACTAAAACCTGTTAAAATGATGTCTTTATTATTCTAATGGTACATTTAACATCATTTTACGATAATAAGAAACGAATGTATGATGCTGACATGACTTTCTGGTCCTAGACTACCATATCTGACAGAATATTTAAGAAGGTACAGCATAATGGCGTGGAATCTGTGGTCCATGAAATTAACATGCAAATTCATTTTTAAAACATAAATGTTTCTTTGGTTGTTTTTTGGCATGGACGGGGGCGGTGGCATTCTTTGACAGTCTTATAGACAAGGCTGGTCACTGACCCCATAACCTAGAGTTTCTGCTCCTCCTGCCTCTGTCTCCAAGTACTGTACTTGCAGGCCTGTGTTACCACACCTGGTTTAGTTTGTGCTGGGGCCCCTAACCAGGGCTTCACTTATGCCGGGCTTGAGCTCTGCAGATGAGTTACATCCTCAGTGCCTCTACTTCCCTCCAGTATCACCAGCTCTCAGAATTTTCCTCCAAAAACTTGCCACCTACAAAATCTTTTTTTTCTCCAAAACCCGTCTTCAAAGCACAGGTGTTAGAAACCCTTCAGTGTGAATGGAACGCTGTTGAGTTCAGTTCATTTGAGGCGCTCTCTTTGCTGCCAGTTTTCCAGGCGTTGGTGAGCGGCCCTTTGAAGCCAGTAATTTCTCTTCAACTTCTTGAAAATAATCCCCATGCTTAATTAAATTAGTAAATCACTGACTTGTGATCATTCCACATGACCCGAAGGTAAAGTCCAGGACCTTCCCCTCCTGATGGCCAGGGGTTCTTGTTCCTTGTGGCTAATAACAGTTAACAGAATAGTTCAGGGCTGCCCATTTGAAACACGCCAAGAGCAAGCTGCCAGTTCTTGTAGCTATAAAATTACTGAAGCGGAAGAGGACGAAATCACCTGAGTTCTCTAATCCCCTGCCTAGAGACGAGACTGCTAGTGAAATGAGACCTGGCTCAGCACAAGTCTGGATCCCGGTGCAGCACTGGAGAGCGAGAGCAGGGAAGAAAGGACCATGTTAGCCCGTGAATTTCCCTGGAGCTGCTACTCCTCCTGTACTCTGCTAGACCCTCTGAGAGTCAGAGAACCAGGAAGCAGAGATGGAAGGGCTGGGGGCAGGGATGGACGCTAGACACACGAGGGTACAAAGCCCAGGACCCTGAGAATGATTTCAAACTCACTTTCACTTTGTAAATTTAAATTGGACTACCACGAAAGATAAATATTAATAGATTTACACAGTAGAACTAAATGTTAGGAACTTGAGGGATAGGTTTGTTTGTATTTGTTTAATATCAAGAACCTGTTAAAACAAATCTATAACAAAAGCCCAGGATAAGGAAACGTTAAAGTTGAACTGGGCTTCCACAGCTGGGGCCCCACCTTTCTAACTCTTCCGTTTCTGCTCACAAGCCTCTGTGACATTGTGAGCTCCACATTCCCCCAAATAATGCAACTAGGGTAGTAGCTGAGAACTAAAGGTTCTGAGCAGTAATGGGTTTCTGTCCCCCAATAACAGTTTCTCCACCAACACAGTAAGCCAGGTCAAGCTGCACTGAAAAAAGTATACAGGTTTGTTTGAGCAAGGCAACTCCTGGGGAGTTCAATCCCAGAGATCGAGGCCGGTGAAACTGTCATAGGCGAGGGGTGAAATTGTGTTCACCATAAGCTGGGCTTGTGCCCAAGTATAGCCAAAGCCTAAACACTTTAGGCGGGGACTTGGGCAGCTGGCAACTTCAGGGGAGGAAGCTGAAGTAGCCTTCAAAAATCTGATGTTGCTTGGAGACTCTCTGAGTGGGTAGGGTGTGGAAAGGTGGGGGGAGGGATGGGGCTTTCTGGATTGTGCTGGGGCGTAAGCTGGAGGCTCCAAAGAAGTAGTTCTCATCTTAATTCACAGAACGGCCTGATGCTAAGACAGTTTGCTGAGCAGAGTTTTTCAGCCAGAACAGCACCAAATCACTGTGCATCACCTCTCCCCCAGAATGGGTGACAGGGACCTGTCAGAGAAGGTGGCCTTTGGTCTAGGGAGTGTGCTTTGATGGGTGGAAACCATGTCCTTGCTGACCTGACTCCAGCAGGAATTCAGGGAAGCTCACATGAGATCCTCCAGCTACTCTACAGCTCCCTACAGAATAGGAGTCGGATGAGACTCATATACATGATCCATCCAGAAGACCCCTCTGGCTGCTCTTCTTCTCTGTGTCTCCAAGCTGCTGCTGGTCTTCTCTCCCCAACTATCTAGAAAAACAAACACCAACAACAAGCAAACTAATAATTAATGTTCCTTTTCAGGTGCATAAAGCATGCATTGTGCAGGAAACAATCCCATCTGAAATGTCTCTATTTCTATATACTATAAAAGAATGCCTTTCTGAGTACTTAGGAATGGAGGTTGGCATTTACTTGGACTTTGTAGAAAGCCCTTTTGTTTTTGGTTTTTTGCCTATTTGTTTGTTTTTGTTTTTAACCTGTGAAGCATAATTGTACATTGGGGGAAGCTCATCATGGGTGCCAGCAGATTGCTCAGCTCCTCCTGCTTCCTCTTGTTGCGTGCCCACCCTCTTCTTTGTACTTGAGTGTGCATTTGTTCTTTGATGTTTGAGCAACTCCATGGCACACTGTTTGCTATTCGTAGGGGCTGAAGCCTCACACCTCCCAGGTCATGTCCTGCAGGAACTTGTTGTGCTTGGGGAGGCGTTCCTGGTACCAGTTGTGTCTTTATCACCTTGTGGCCCTTGTTGATGCCCATGGCCATGGGGTACCTCAGGGCCATGGCTGCTGCTCTCTGATTTCAATCATGACAGGAAGCATGCTCTTTTGTTTTTAAAGGGGAAGAAAATCTCTTCTGTTCTTTATCACCTGGTGATCAAGCTACAGTCCCCATCATAGATGGTCACAAGTAACATCTGGTGAACTTGGGGATCCTTGCATGTCTCCCTATATGTCTTCTCTACTACCCTCAATGAGCCTGGACCCCATCATCTCTACCTAGCAAGGTTAACCCCCTCAACTTCCTCCTAGTCTCTAATGTCATCCATAATATAGGGTATACTAATTCAATTCAATTACAACAAATATAAAACAAGAAAACTATGTTAATGATCCCAAATTTATATGCCTGGTCCTTCCCTGAGCTCCTATTACAGGCAGTATATTACATCTTCTTTCCTCCCCCCCCCCCCCCCTCACACACACACACACACACACACACACACTTGCTAATTATTACTGGGGGAAGGGAGATGGGTCCTCATGCCACAGTCCACGCCTGAAAATCAGAGGACAATTTGAGTGAGCCAGATCATCAGGCATTTGTGACCAGAGCCTTAACCTTTTTGACATTTCTTGGGTATCTGAAAAAATAGATAAAATATAAAATGCTAAAGACAAAAGCTTAATTTCCTTCCCTTTTTCATTTAGTTGCTCAAGACATATGCTAGGAGTTATCTTTAACAACCCACTCTTTATCTCACACCTCCAGGCAGTTTATCAGCAAACCCTGTTGCCTGTAGCATCAAAATAAATCTGCTTCCAACCTACACCTCAGTTATCACATATTTAGCTCTCCTGCATCCTTCGTCTCTACGTTGACTGTCCACGCAGTGACCTTACCACCAAAGTCATCTTGGTCAAAGCCACTGAACTCCATCTGATCTCAGTCAGTCCTTACCCTTACCCCTTTGGACCACCCCTGCTCTCAGAGTGTTTTCCATTCAGCACCCAAAGCAATTCTTCCCAAATGTAGATCCTATCACATCACTCTGAAAGGAAAATAGTGCAGAGAGACATTTCTGTCTCTCAATTTGACTATCGGATTATTGAAACAATAGACACCCTCAGCTAGGAATCTCATGCTGGGAAAATGAAAAGGTACTGGACAAAGGGGAGACTTGTCTCACAGAAAAGAGATTTCATACACTCCACCAACTTCTCAGACCACCTTGCTGGGTGAGGCTGAAAGCCCTGATAAAGGGTGGGTAGAACCACACCTCAATCTAGAATGCTTAAAAGAGTATATTGCTGCCCCCGATTTGAAGTTTAACCTCGTTTTGGGATCCCAAAGATGGGTCTGAGGGGGATCAGTGGATCTCCTTGAATACCTAAATATAATTTATCTTGTGCTATCTCCGCCCCCCTTACTAGCTCTTCTTTACCCACCTCTAACATCCTTGTGACTGTCGGGTGAAACCCTATGGAATCTTTCAGTTTAACACACCATTATCTTCCACCAACCCAAAAGCTAAGGATGCTATCAGGTAGCATCCGAAGCCTGGAAGAGCAGCTTCCTTGGCCAGCTTTGCTGGAACCTACCTGATGGTTCCTCCGATACAGTTGAAGTGTCTTGCTTTATGACCTATTTTATTCTGTTTCTATAAAAGCATCATGAATTTGCTACCTGGTTGGACCATGGTATTTAGGAAGAACTAAATGTCAGCTCCTGAGCCATAGCCAGTGGTATCTTGCTCCAGAATCAACCATGCCTTTCTTTTGCTGAGGTGAAAACTATCTGTTTGATTGATCATACTTTGGTATGTTGTTAGTGCCTACTAGGGAGATGTTCCCTTGAACTTACCCAGGAAAAGTTAACGGCCATCAGCCCAGACCTACTGGTTGGAACACTGGAGGGGAAAAGAACAAACTATGTCTCTCAAGTCCCTCCACAGACTCTGATATGTAAGTCTGAGGACCCACTACCTGAGTTTGTAAAGTAAAATATTGGTAGAAACCAGCCAATTTTCACCTGCTGTTCTCTGTGTCTGCCCTACAAAAGCAGATTAAAATAGTTGCAGTTCAAAGACAGCATTACAAACCCACAAGCTTTAATATTTACTCTACTCTCTGGTCCTGTACAGAACAAGTTTGATAACTCACAGTTTAGAGAAACCCCTTACAGTAACTGTGTCATAGTGAACACTGCCTTCTCGCTTGTACCTCCCTCCTTCCACTTCCCCTCCCCACTCTCTCTGCTTGTTTTTTGTTTTTTTTTTCCCCTCCTGGCCCTTTTTTTCTTTTAAGATAAGGTCTTGATATGTAGCCCTAGCTAGCCTAGCACTTTCTTTTTGTTGTTTGGCTTTTGCTTTTTTTTTGTTTTTTTTTTTTCTTTACTTTTCTTTTCTTTTAAGACAGAGTCACACTGTGCAGTCTTGGCTATCCCTGAACTCACTCTGTAGACTACACTGGCCTCAAACTCAAAGAGATCCGCCTACCTCTGCCTCTCGAGCCCTGGGATTAAAGGTGTGCCCCACCATTCTTAGCACCTAAACCAAGTTAGAACTTTTTTTGGACTCCCATCTTGGCTTGAGACTCTGATTCTTCTGCATCAGCCTCCTGAGCACTGATTGTAGGTGCACACCACACCCACCTACATTTGTTCTTATCCTTCAGAAGCCTCTAAAATGCTGTAAAAGTTATGACTTCAAAAGAAGCCATAGTAGCTTGGATGCAGTGGTACACGTCCTTAATTCCAGCACTTGGGAGTAAGAGGCAGGCAGATCTAGGCTGTGAGTCCCTGTCTCAAAAGAAAAGGCTCTTGGGGGACAGGGAAGCAGATTACCAGCAGAGTGTGGAGGTGAAACTGCCTACTTGGAGCCAAACTGAGACTGTAGCAGAAGGAAGCCGCAATGGCTGAGAAAACCCTAGACAAGTTTACACTCCTAGTCAACCAAACTGAACCAGCCCCAGCAAAGTTATGGGGTGAATCCTTTAAGGCCCAGACAGAAGATCCGGCTGTCTCTGATGCGCCCCAGAGACCTGAAGAGCTGGAGACAGACTCGCTGATAAACATAGACTGAAGGCTTTGGAAGCCACTCTCGGCCTTGGGGCTGAGGACTGAGAAGCTGAATCCGAGAGGACTTCCAAGGTGGTATCAGAGAGTTGGTCACGTGCAGGTCTCTGAAGTGGGGCAGGAGACTGGTGCAGTGGCTTCTGGGCCTACAGAAGCAGGTCAATTCGCAAGATAAGGAAGTAAAGCCTTCCTTTACCCTGCTGCTAGGGGGCTTTTCTTTGTTACCCACCCTTCCCAATGTTAGTCTTATGCTCTACTTTCTAGATTATGAATTTATTTGGAATGAGGTTATTATGGATAGAATGTGGTTTATTTTAGAATAATATTGCTTTTTTTTTTCTGTGTGGCTTCCCTGATACTTTGCATCCAAGTCACCAGCCAGCTGGAGGGAGCAGTAATGAGACAAGCAGGGAGAGGGAACCTGGGGAGATAAAAGAAAATAATTTTCACACCCCTTCTTTAAAGTTGCACTATTAATTCTCACTGTGTAGGTGATGTTAAACCTCACAGTGCCAGGAGAGCTGCCCCGAGAATGCCAGCATTCCCAACTGCTCTGTGCCCAGCATCTGACGGGGGTGGGGTGGGAGAAACAATGCTTTGCCAAGCATCATTAAACCAAATGCTAGAGAACGTGTTTACAATTAAAAAGCACCTGATTGATTCTGTGGGCTTTTCGATGGGACGGAAACACCCAATGAATAGAATGTCTTAGCACGAGGTTATTTGTGGAGCAAGGCGGCCCCTCAATCTGATATGACTGGTAGACGTAGGGACCCAAGAGGGCTACAGGAGCAGACCATGCGAAGACCCAGAAGCACACTGGTGCAGGAAAGGCAGCCCTGTAAAGACAGACCCCGAAACTGAAGACACAAGGGAAGCCTGGAGGCTTCGACACCCATGGGCTCTTCAGCACCTTGACTCGGGACTTTCAACCTTCTGAATTTCAAGAGAAAAAGTTCCATGACCAACCAAGTTCACGGCTTATTAGGGCAGTCCTGGGAGACCAATGCTCCAGCCCTCTCATCCACACGACTTCTGCTCTCGCCAAGAGCGGACTCCACAGTGGCATCCGGCACTCTGAGCTTTAGAGCAGCTCGGCCAGATCCCAGCGCGGTCCCTGGGCCTTGAAGGCTGCTTTCCTCAGCCTGCAAGGGAGACAAGAAGCAGCTTGTAGTGGGGAGGGTTTCTGCACATAGCATTAGAGAATTATACGTTTGTTCCCAAGAAAAGTGGTCTGTGAGTGTAAAATCTGGGCCCTGACAGGCGTTCCCTAGGCAACGGGCTGAACCTGCTCAGTCCTTAGAAAAATCCCTTCAACCGTGGCTGTTTCCTGGCAGTACCACAGGCCAAATGGATAGGACCTTTTCTAAGGAAAAACCCAAACCATCATTGCCAATGTTCAGCTTCTTCACGGCCCAGAAATTCAACCACTTCAGAGAACCGTGTGGAAAAAAAATCTCTACTGAATTGCCCATTCGGATTTCATGGGTTTTTGGTATATGTTGCACTTGTCTGTGGAAAATATTAGAGCAGTTTGATTAAATCAGCTAAAGGGCAACGATTAGAAACACATCTTTTACTCTTTTTCGGAATGTATTTATTTACTTATTTTCTGTGGGTATGTATGAGTGTAGACACATATGGTCATGCGTGAGTGAGGGTACACTGGTGTTCAGGTGTCTAGAGAGGCCAGAGGCCACCTTGGGGTGCTATTCCTCAGGAGCTATTGACTGAGCTATTTTTCTAGCCTTCAAATTAAGTTTATTTTATTACATTTTCGTAGAATACAAAAATGTACATATTAACTAGGCATCATGGGACTTTGACATATAGATTGATATACTCTTACATACTGTAAAATAATCAGAATAAATTTACCTATTCATTTATATTTATTTCTCTTATCTCGTGAACTAAAACATACACAGCTGCTATGTATATACATACTAGTTCCCCTACTATGCAATCCTTCACCAGAAATGATCGCTTCTAACTCCAGCTTAAAACTTATTGATTACCCTTTCCCCACCTTCCCTCAATGATTAGAAGACAAAGAAATAAAGATTTTTTTTTTAATTTATTTTACATCCCGGTTGTAGTTTCTCCTCCCAGTCCTTCCCAAACCCCTTCTGTTCCCAACCCAATTCACTCCTCCTCCCTTTCTGTTCCCTAAATGGCAGGTCTCCCATGAGGCATATCAAGTTGCAGAAAGACTAAGCACCTCCCCTTGTTTTAAGGCTGGGCAAGACAATCCAGTATGGGGAGCAGGGTCCCAAAAGTCAGTGGAAGAGTCAGAGAAAGGCTCTGTTTCCACAGTTAGGAGTGGTATTCTTTTTAAAAGATATAGTGGATGGGAAAGGATGGTCCCATGAGGGGTAGCGGCAGGTGACCTGAGCCCTCAAAGGGTCCCCCAGGCCTCTGCAGTCCCCTTGACCAGTGGGAGACTGCAGCAGATTAGAGACAGAGCCCAAGCAGAGAGGAAGGCGGGTATCCTCTTCCCTGGGTAGAAAGAGGAAGGGTCAGGAGAGGGCAGGGCTTTTCTCTTAAAGGGACAGCAGATCACAACAAGGAGTCCCATAAGAGGACCAATCTTCACAACTGTAACATGTGCAGAGAGCCTAGGTCAGTCCCATGCGGGCTCCCTGGATGTTAGTTCAGTCTCTGGGGGCCCCTATGAGCTCATGTTAGTTGTTTCTGTGTGTATTCTTGTGATATCCTTGATCTCTCGGGCTCCTACAATCTCCTCCCCTCTTCTACAGGATTCCCCAAAGTCTACCTAATATTTGACTGTGGATCTGAATCTGTTCCCATCATTTGGCATATGAAGCCTCTCTGATGACAACTGGGAATCTGTGTGTATAGTAGGCTATCATTTGGCAACACTGACAATTTTTTCCTCCAGTCATGTTTGGTTCTTTCCTAAGTCTCTGGGTCATCCAGTTTGTAGGTCCTGGTACTCTAGGCAGTGTGAAGAGTAGGCTTACTCCCCTAACATGGGTTTTAGACTAGATTAGTCATTGGGTGGACACTCCCTCAGTCTCTGCACCACCCTTACCCCCAGCACATCCCATAGGCAGGACAGACTGTAGGTCAAAGGTTGTGTGCCTGGGTTGGTTTCCCAATTCCTCCACTTGAAGTCTTGCATGGTCCCAGGAGATGGCCAGTTCAGGCTATGTCTCTGCTATTGCTAGAGGTCTAAGCGGGGGTCTTCCTTATAGTTTCCTGAGAGATTTCCTTGCTCCGGATTTTTACCTGATCCCAAGATGCTCTCCTTTCCAGTAGTCTCTTTCATACTTTCCTCCTCTATCCCCCAACCCCACCTTTCCACAATCTACTCACAAAATCCCTTCTGTTTCTCCTTCCCCCACCCCGACACAAATGCTTCTGGTTGCCGAGTCTCTCTGGCTGGGTCTGTGGGTTGTAGCACGGCTATTCTTTACCTCTGGTATCCACTTATGAGTGAGTACATAGTGTGTTTGTCTTTCTCAGTTGCTTCACTCAGGATGATTTTTTTTCTAGTTCCTTCCATTTGCCTTCAAATTTCATGATGTCATTGTTTTTTTAACAGGTGGGTAGTACTCCATTGTAAATGTGCCACATTTTCCTTATCCATTTTTCATTTGAGGGACATCTAGGTTGGAAACAGGTTCTGGCTATGACAAATAAAACTGTCGTGAAAGAATAGTTGAGCAAGTGTCCTTGTGGTACGACTGAGCATCCTTCCTATGCATGCCCAAGAGTGGTATAGCTGGATCTTGTGGCGAGATTGATTCTCAGTTTTCTGAGAGCTGCCCCACTGGCATCCAAAGTTGCTGTACAAATTTGCGCTCCCACCAGCAATGGAGGGATGTTCCCCTTGCTCCACATCCTCTCCAGCATGAGCTGCCACTTGTGTTTTTTATCTTAGCCTTTCTGATAGGTGTAGGATGGAATCTCAGAGTCATTTTTATTTGCATTTCCCTGATGGCTAAGGATGTTGAACATCTCCTTAAGTGTTTCTCAGCTATTTGAGATTCTGCTGTTAATAATTCTCTTTTTAGATCTTTACTCCATTTTTAATTGATTATTTGGTTTGTGGACGTCTAGTTTCTTGTGTTCTTCATCTATTTTGGAAATTAGCCCTCTGTTGGTTGTGGGGTGGTAAAGATCTTTTTCCATTCTGTAGGCTGCTGTTTTCTCCTACTGATGGTGTCCTTTACCTTACAGAAACTTTTCAGTTTCATTAGATCCCATTTATTCAATGTTGATCTTAGTGTCTGTGCTATTGGTGTCCTGTTCAGGAAGTTGTCTCCTGTCCAAATGTGCTCTAAGCTATGTCCCACTTTCTCTTCTATCAGGTTCAGTGTATCTGATGTTTTTTGAGGTCTTTGATTCACTTGGACTTGAGTTTTGTGCATGCTGATATGGATCTATTTGCAGTCTATACACAAACATTCAGTTGACCAGTACCATTTGTTCAAGATGACTTCTTCCTTCTTTTTCCCATTGTGTAATTTTGGCTTCTTTGTCAAAATCGTGTCCATAGGTGTATGGATGTACATCTGGGCTTTTGATTCAATCTTTTTGATCTACCTGTCTGTTTTTATGCAATAGCATGTGTAGTAGAGCTTGAAATCAGGGGTGGAGATACCTCTGGTACAGTGTTGTTTTAGCTATCGTGGGTTTTTTGTTTTTCCATATAAAGTTGAGTATTGTTCTTTCAAGGTCTGTGAAGAATTGTGTTGGGATTTTAATAGGGATTGCATTGAATCTGCAGATTGGTTTTGGTATGATGGCCATTTTTACAATGTTAATTCTCCCGATCCATGGCCATGGGAGATCTTCCCATCTTCTGAACCTTGAGTTCTTGTCATACGGGTCTTTTAAAAGCAGTTAATTTAAAACCTATGCAAGCCGGGCAGTGGTGGCACACACCTTTAATCCTGGTACTCAGAAGGCAGAGGCAGGTGAATTCCAGGACAGGCTCCAAAGCTACACAGAGAAGATACTCTATCTTGAAAAACAAAAAACAGAACAAAGCAAAATAAAACAAACAAACAAACAAAAAAAAACCCTCTGCAAGTCTGTGTAGCATGTTGGAGGCTCTGCATTCAGTTCATAGCAGGATGAAAACAAAACAAAGAAAAGCCTTCTATGGCCACAGCCCAAAGAAGCTGCTGCTGTGCACACTGTGGGGTGAGCAGGCAGCAGGCTCATCTCAATCACACTCTTGAGGTACCCGTCTGGAGTATTTGTAGCATGCATCAGCTTTACTTTAAAAGAAAGGCAAATCTTTCTGTTGTTGATAATAAAATGTTAGGCCTCTTCAGCTACTGGAAAGAGCCACCTTCATTTTTCTTTTTAAAACTCAAACAAGCCGGGCGGTGGTGGCGCACGCCTTTAATCCCAGCACTTGGGAAGCAGAGGCAGGCGGATCTCTGTGAGTTCGAGACCAGCCTGGTCTACAGAGCTAGTTTCAGGACAGGCTCCAAAGCCACAGAGAAACCCTGTCTCGAAAAACCAAAAAAAAAAAAAAAAACTCAAACAAATACCATTTCTCTGGGGAGGGGGACCTCTGTTGTAGGGAAAACACAGATGGGCCGGTCTGTTTGTGTGGGGGATGGGGGGTGGACTCCAAGTCTTTGAGGACAGAGTAGGCAGCAATGTAAACTGCTAAAATGTATTTGCTAAAGAAAGGTGAGTGGAAGGCAGGACCACTAGAAGGGAAGTCATTAACAGTGTGCTGAGGATGCTCAATTCTCACTTCCTTCAGAATGCTTCATTATAATCCTGGCCCCAGCTATTAATGGACTGACGCCAAAGCATCATCACCCAACTTTCATTTGAAACTGCTCTGACATCCATCTCTCATAAGAAGCAGAGTTAACAAGCGTCCTAACATCCATCCATCTATGGTCCTTCATCTCTTCTGTAAGCTCCACGTTCCATCCATCTATGGTCCTTCATCACTTCTGTAAGCTCCACATTCCATCCATCTATGGTTCATCATCACTTCTGTAAGCTCCACGTTCCATCCATCTATGGTTCATCATCACTTCTGTAAGCTCCACGTTCCATCCTTCTATGGTCCTTCATCACTCTGTAAGCTCCACGTTCCATCCATCTATGGTCCATCATCGCTTCTGTAAGCTCCACGTTCCATCCATCTATGGTTCATCATCACTTCTGTAAGCTCCACGTTCCATCCATCTATGGTTCATCATCACTTCTGTAAGCTCCACGTTCCATCCTTCTATGGTCCTTCATCACTCTGTAAGCTCCACGTTCCATCCATCTATGATCCTTCATCGCTTCTGTAAGCTCCACGTTCCATCCATCTATGGTCCTTCATCGCTTCTGTAAGCTCCACGTAGCACCATTTCAGTTTATTAAGACCTCATAAAGGCTCATTTTGTAGATGACTCAGGCCAGAGGGGGGAGCCTTTCCCCAAGTCACACACACACACACACACACACACACACACACACACACGCACGTTCTTGGCAGATGAATCCAGGGCTCTTGAGTTTGTGGCCAGAAACTTAGCTCTACTCTTTGTACAGACTTGCCTTGTAACACTGCAGAAGGACAGGCACCTGTGCCCCTGAAAGGATGGAAAGCGACCCCAAAGACTCAAATCAGGACCAACCTTCTGCAGAAGCCTTCAGTCTTGGCTTTATGACCTCATCAAGCAGGGGCAGTAAATTCCAAGATTGCTTCAGGTCACCACAGGGATTGGGTGTGTACAGGGCTGGGAAATGTGCCATGTGAAAAGCCGTGCCCAGGCATTGTTCAATAACTGCTAATGAATGCTCTGTGGCAACCGTCTTCTCCCAGTGGGGTAGAAAGGATGGCCAACGGCTTTCCTTTCTTCCATCACCAGCACTTTGTCACCCACCACAGGCATCGCTCCAGTTCTTAGATCCTTGAGCCTTGTGGTTGAAATGCAAGCAACAAGTTTGGAAATAGTTTCTCTTCAAAAGCAGCCCCTGAAATATTACTCAGATTGCATGATCTAGCCCGAATAGTGAGACACACTTTCCAGCTACGTGGACCACTTACTACTTTGTAAATTTCTTAGTTTGATGTATGGATAAATAAACCTGAAATCTGTTTAATGTTTTAAAAACCTGATGTCCAATGGAAAATTAGACTAGTAACTCCTATATTTTCAACATATGAGGTTCCTAAATCTATATTGCATAGACTAAAGAATTAACATGTTGTCTTTACATGTAAAATCCAAATCTAGTATCTGAATTTCCATAATCAATTATTTGATCTGAAACAGTAACCACATTTCCTTTCTCACATTAGCTATGACAAAAACAACCTTTTTTGTCCTTTTCAGAAAATTAGACTAATCCACAAGATGAAATGACTTCAAGTTTTTATGACATTAATATTTCCACACCACTAGTGGGATTGCAGTGGCCTTCCCAACAATTCTCTGCAATGGAAATACTAGCAAGAAATCCAGCAGGCCTATGTACTCAGACAACTCCCAAACTCTTCCCTACACTGTGGCAACCAAATACTTGATTTTCATAGCTCAACATATAATTTTAAACTAGGCCGCCAGACTCATAGCCTAAAAGCCAGAATCACTTTATAAAGTTATACTCATTCCGAGTACGTTATACCAAGAGAAAAAGGAAAGCATTTTAAGAAACAAAGCAAAAAAAAAAAAAAAAACCAAGTTTGTACAAAGAGGGCTTGAGAATCTTTTCCTTGATAGGGCAAAAGAAAAAGTGTGCTTACCTGAAGGCTTTGCTAAATCTCTTCCGTCATAGAAAGGGGGGTAGAAGACAAATATGCATTGTCTCAAGAAAATCCCGATTACTGCTGGAATTTTGCCCCCCTCTTTGGCATTTTCCCTTAAACCAGAAAGAGAAAATCCTCTCTGGTATAATAGACCATCTTAAAAAGAACTACCAACAGAGAGAGAGAGAGAGAGAGAGAGAGAGAGAGAGAGAGAAGGGAAGTTTAGTCAGGAGCCTCCTGACTCTTGGTTTGCACTCCTTTGCAAACAGAACTAATCAATCCCACAGCCCTCCAGCCGGATGTGGTGTACCTAGAAATGGCCAAGTAGGAATTCCCAGGCTGGCATCAGAAAACTGATCCTTGGTTATTACATCAGTGTAGTAGTCATTTTGATATTTCTAGATGGCTAAATTTATTCCAAGTAACGAGAAGTCTCCAGCGTGGTTTCTGAAAAATCTCAAAATGATCAATGTTTTCCCCTAGATTTTTGGCAATTGCCAAAACAAATGTTTTTGGAGAAGTTTCTGCTTTTGTGAAAAGGTTAATTAGATATTTAGGAAATAAATGACAGATATCTAAGGCAGGCAACCGGAAAATACTGAAGCCAAAAGAGAATTTTTCAGAATTGAAGGAAAAATGTAAAGTGAATACGAAGTGACAAGGGAGACTGTGGGGGAGCTGGGAAGAGGCTCAGATCTGCTGGGTGGGGGAGCTGGGAAGAGGCTCAGATCTGCTGGGTGGATTTGCTTTGCTTTGTCTCGCTTCCTTGTTTGCTGTGTTACACAAACCCTATTGAATGTCAAGATTTGGCCTCATATGAATAAGACACTCAGAGAAAAGGATGTGAGCTTATTCAAGCCCACAAACCCCTTCCACACACATTGAGTTTCAAAACAATTTGATGATGAAAAGCATCAGAACACATGGCTTGAATAATGATATCATTAAAAACACTTTATTACTCAAGTTCATTAAAGCAAGATACCAAGTACTTAATTGCTATTTAAGTTTATGACCTGAAAGAAATCCAAACAATTGCTTATTACCTGATCTGTTTTTGGATTTTTTTTTCTGCAGGTAAAATTGAGCTTTGCTTCATGAGTGTACTAAACAAAATGAAGGCTTTTGTGGTCACTGGTGCTGCTTAATATTGTTTTCTACAAGCAATGAATAAATGATAATTAAAAAGAAAAGCAGGGAAGAGAAAATGGGAATATATTGAGCAATACGGGGAGAGATGTTTCAAAGCGTAGAGGTTTGCACATGGCTTTGTTGGTTTACTGGAGACACTTCCATGTGAGCACTTCCTGCATAAGTCAGCACACACAGCCTAAACTCATCCGAGCACAGAACAGAAGCAAGGTGCAAAGCTGAGAGTCGATGTGACTGCAGATCCCCTAACTGCCTTCCCAGGACAGCTGGCGCTGCACCAACAAAGACCAGGATCCGTCTGAACAACAGGAAAAATAGACAGGAACATAGCAGCATGCTTAGAGTAGCAGGCTTTGGGCAATCGCCTCCATTTACTTTGAGCTAAATGCCCCCTGTGTGTGTGTGTGTGTGTGTGTGTGTGTGTGTGTGTGTGTGTGTGTGTGTAAACTGAGATTGGATAATCAAGTTTTTTTTACTGTTTATTATGCCTTTGATGTTTGTAGTGGTTTGAAAAATGGTCCGTGTAGGCCCATAGAGAGGAGCACTTTTACGAAGTATGGCCTTGTTGAAGTAGGTGTGATTTTGTTGGAGAAAGTGAATCACTGAGGGCAGGTTTTGAGGTCTCAGAAGCTCAATCAAAGCCTAGTTGCTCCCTGTCCCTTCCTGTTGCCTGAGGATCTAGATGCCAGCACCATGTCCACCATGTCTTCCTGCATGCCAGTATGTTTCCCACTATGATGACAATGGACTATACCTTTAAACTGTAAGCCATCCCCAACTAAAGGTTTTCCTTTATAAGAGTTGCCGTGGTCATGGTATCTCTTACAGTAAGAAAACCCTAACTGACGCAATGCTATGTAACTGCTCGAGTTTTCAACATCTTCAAGAAAATCACATGTAAGTCACTATTGTTCCAAATCGTTTCTTTCTTTTTTTTTTTAGGATTTATTTATTTACTATGTATACAGTATTCTGTCTGCATGTATGTCTGCAGGCCAGAAGAGGACACCAGATCTCATTACAGATGGGTTTGAGCCATCATGTGGTTGCTGGGAACTGAACTCAGGACCTTTGGAAGAGCAGGCAATGCTCTTAACTGCTGAGCCATCTCCCCAGCCCCTGAATCATTTCTAATATGGCTCAGTGTGAAAATGTGGTGTTTACCTGTCAGAATGGCTAAAATCAAAAACACCAATGATAGCCTTTGTTGGAGAGGTTGTGGAGTAAGGGGTACACTCATCCATTGCTGGTGGGAATGCAAACTTGTGCAACTACTTTGGAAAGCAGTGTGGCAGTTTATCAGGAAATTCGGGATCAACCTACCCCTGGACCCAGCAATACCACTCTTGGGAATATACCCAAGAGAGACCTTATCATACAACAAAGTATATGCTCTACTATGTTCATAGCAGCATTGTTTGTAATAGCCAGAACCTGGAAACAACCTAGATGCCCTTCAATGGAAGAATGGATGAAGAAAGTATGGAATATATACATATTAGAGTACTACTCAGCAGTAAAAAACAAGGACTTCTTGAATTTTGCATGCAAATGGACGGAAACAGAAAACACTATCCTGAGTGAGGTAAGCCAGACCCAAAAAGAGGAACATGGGATGTACTCACTCATAATTGGTTTATAGCCATAAACAAAGGACATTGAGCCTATAATTCGTGATCCTAGAAAAGCTAAATAAGAAGGTGAACCCAAAGAAAAACATAGTCATCCTCCTAGTTATTAACCTTCATCAGGCGATGAAAGGAGACAGAGACAGCGACCCACATTGGAGCACTGGACTGAAATCCCAAGGTCCAAATCAGGAGCAGAAGGTGAGAGAGCACAAGCAAGAAACTCAGGACCGCGAGGGGTGCACCCACACACTGAGACAATGGGGATGTTCTATCGGGAACTCACCAAGACCAGCTGGCCTGGGTCTGAAAAAGCATGGGACAAAACCGGACTCACTGAATATAAAGGACAATGAGGACTACTGAGAACTCAAGAAAAATGGCACTGGGTTTTGATCCTACTGCACGTACTGGCTTTGTGAGAGCCTAGGCTGTTTGGATGCTCACCTTACTAGACCTGGAAAGAGGTGGGAGGTCCTTGGACTTCCCATAGGGCAGGGAACCCTGACTGCTCTTCTGGCTGAGGAGGGAGGAGGAGTTGATTGGGGGAGGGGGAGGGAAATGGGAGGCGGTGGCGGGGAGGAGGCAGAAATCTTTAAGTAATTAATTAATTAAAAATTAAAAAATAGTTCACATAAAAAAATTCTAACATATCTGAAATGGGTGGGGAAGAAAATGTGGTGTTTATCTCTCCTAAGAATTTCTCACAACAACAGCATGAACAACTTCCTCCCAGACATGATTATATCTGTTACAGAAGTAATTGTTCCGTCAAGCACAAAATCTTTGTGCTCTTTTACCACTGAAACTAAGCACTGATCAAGGGTTGTTGATTCTATTTTGGAATCAGCAGCATCTTTCCCCGCCTTCCGGTTTTATAGCATACCATCATTTCTGCTGGACACTCAGCTCAGGCATCACACCGACCCACAATGGCACAAAGTGCAGCAGAGTCCTCAACAGCATGACTAGCAGAAGAGAACACAGGGAGACCATGTGCCAGGCTGGGTACCAAATAATGGAGAGATGGTCACTGATGAGGTTAGCATCCCTAAAGAAAAGGGAAGTTTTCCCAATGGGAAAGATGGACTACAGGTAACCCTGATTGGCTCAGTTGAGAACGTTTCTATGCCATGAACCAAATTACCATCACAGGAACTGACTCTGGTGCTCTGGCTGGGGCTTCTTATGAAGAAAGCAGAATTTACCATCTGAGCCACTAACTCATAAAAAAGGAGAAACTTAAACACCACTTAGGCTCTTTAGTCTACCGCAATATAACACTTCATGAATAGCCGTGATATCCTTGTAGGCATCTGAATTGCCCTGTCTGTCGGCCTTTTTTTCCACGTAGTTCATACCTGACAAGTTAAGTTTTCCAAAACCCAACTTGAACCAAGCCTTTTGTTTATGCCCAAATCTTCATAGATGGGCCACACCCACTCACAAGGTAATTCCTTAGCTCTAAACCTGGATTTCACACTCTCTCACAAATTGAACCCAAATTCATGTTCTAATTTATTTATCATTTTTTCATCTCTCAGAAAAAATAATTTGTCACTGCTTTTGCAAAGATGGCTTTGATTCCATAGCCACATTCAAATTAAGATTCTTTTGTTCAGCAGGAAAATCTTGCTGCATTTTCCTTACTCATAACTCACGTACTCCTCTGTTACAACGCTGGCTTGCTCCTATGCACAACCCTGGCAATCATCCTAGTCAAAAGGAACTTCTTCTCATTCTGATGACAATATTTTTTTTATATTATACACTGGCAAATAATGACATACTATCTTATTCTATCATGAAATAATAATAAAATATAAATTTCAGTAAGTAATTTATATCTTGTGTATTTCAAACATGCTTTTTAAAAATGTTTTTAGCTTGGGAGTTTCACACAATGCATTTTGGTCATATTCAGCCCTTTCCACAACTCCTCCAATCCTCCCTCTTCACCCTTAGCTCCCAACTTTGAGTTTTCTGTTTTGTTTTAAGCCTATTGGATCCAGTTTAGGTTGCTTAACTGCTCTTGAGAGTGGGGCCTGCCCTAGCATGTCGTTGACCTACCAGAGGTTACACCATTAGGAAAACTGACTGTTACCAGGCAGTGGTGACACACACCTTTAATCCCAGCACTCAGGAGGCAGAGGCAGGTGGATCTCTGTGAGTTTGAGGCCAGCAAGGGTTTACAGAGCAAGTTCCAAGATAGGCTCCAAAGCTACATAGGGAAAGCCTGCCTTGAAAAACGCCCCCCCCCCCCAAAAGAAAACTGACTGTCCTTATAGCTATCAAATGCCAATAGCACCTTAGCTCAGGGAAGAGTTTCTTGCTCACCCAGCCCCTTTATTCTGGGATTTTGTGTAGCTTGAGTTAATCTTATAGGCAGTATCGTTGGCCATATTTATTCTCACCTTCTGACCGCTTGGGCTGCAAAGAAGTGAGCAAATTTACACGGTTTGATGGTGCATTGATGGACAACTGTAGGCGCAACTAACCTTACCCCTGCTTACTAGGCTTTCTGATCAAAGCCCACATTAAGAAAAATGCTATTTATCGACTTCTTGCTTTAATCACTATATTATGATTTTTACATTTTTTGAAATCCCTCAACACAGTTGTTTTAGCCAAAATCTCTACCAGAAGTAGAGATGTTTAGTAATTGAAAATATATTCTGATTCTAAAGCAATATGAGCATTCTACGAAATCTCTGTAGAAATGAATTACTGATTTCCAAAAAGGGCTGGAATGACTGGAGCAGTGTTCTGGGTGTTTTTAGCAGCACTTGCTGCCTCTATGCTACGCTGGCAGCCTAGAGTGACGGATTTACCTCACACTGCCATGTTACTTTCAACGAAGTCTACTTGGACCAAAACACCGTCAATGCAAATGGCTTCTAGGAATCCACTTCTATGAGAATTTGGCTGTTGTATGTGTTTGGCCAGAATTCCTTGAGTTTTGGCTTCCAGTCTCTCCTTTGCTTTCCTAGTAGAGATGCTGTACTCGTAGAAGCCCGGCTCTAGGGCTGCCAAAAGGAACTTCACACTGACTGTCACAGCGAAAGAACTGTGTTAGAGTAAAAGCAGGCACTCTCAATGAAATCAACTCATCCACCGCTTCCTTGCCAAGGGCCCATGAAGAGAGCATTCGAAGACTGTGAATAAACACCATGCCAGGTACGGCGGATGAACAAGTTACCCAGCTCAAAACAGGGTGTGACACAAAATAGTATGCCCATTCAAAGGAAATGATACAGATGCCATGGATAATTAGAGACGGTGGAGTTTAGTGTGGGCTAAGAAAGGCCAAAATAGGTTTCAGAAAGAAGGGGACTTAGCCAGTGCACAATTAAGTAGAGCAGGCCACTTTAACCAGAGGCGGGGTCCATAGGGATTCGTTACTGGACAACTTAATGCAAAATGAGAGCTTTCACACGGGTGAATGAGGAAGCTAGAAAGCAGGAAAATGCACTAGAACGATATTTTAATGTTCTCTAGTTTACGCTACAAATGATGGACACTTTTGAGTTTTCAAGTAAGCGTTAATTATCAAATTATCAAATAATTAAACCGTTAAAATAATTCCATAGGAAATGAGATAAGCAATTGAAGATGCTTTTGTCTGACAGGTCTTTACTTTGAAGACAAAGAGGAGAAGTGGTTTTGCCAAGAGTGCCGCAGCCTGCAGCCTACGGAGTCCTAGTCACTGTGGGGGCTGTGGCCAATGCGACTCAGCCTAAGTGCTATTGAGAAGTTACACTGCACACAGCAGAACACGCAGCCTTTGGCAACATTCTTATCTTTTATTTTTCCACTGCTGGGGATTGAATCTAGAGCCTTGCATATGCTAGGCAAACACGCCACCATTGACCCACACCTCAGTCATATCAAAAACCTACCTTCTTCCTTCCTTCCTTCCTTCCTTCCTACCTTCCTACCTTCCTCCTTTCCTTCCTCCCCTCTCCCTCTTCTTTTTCCTTTCATTTTTTTTTAACATGCAAAGTAGCAGATTTCCTTCCAACATTTTCACATGCACTAGATTTGGAGCTATCCACCCATCTCGTCCCCTCCATCTCCCCGACTCCCACCTCCATTTAAACATTTCTGCCCCCACTGTCCCTCCTTTCACTTTGATATCACACGTGACCTATCGCTGTCCCTGTCCCAACCCTTTCCTTAAAAGCTTCTTCCCCCTTTCACAGTCCCTTTCTAGTTTTCTGGCATCAACACACACTCTCTCTCTCTCTCTCTCTCTCTCTCTCTCTCTCTCTCTCTCTCTCTCTCTCTCTCTGTGTGTGTGTGTGTGTGTGTGTGTGTGTGTGTGTGTGTGTATGTATAAACTGGGATCTTGGCTTCAGGGACATTTTTGAGGAAAGTGTCTTCAACACCCATGCTATTCCCAAACCCCGTGAAGCTACACCATTTCAAACATTCATGCCATTCACAGGGAGGCGCGCAGAGGTCAGTCCCTGAAAGGAGAGAATATCACACCTGGTTTAAGAGCCACTGGCGGCAGCCTCACAGATGCTGGGCCCTCAAGGATCAAGGATAAACCGTCATCTGGGAAAAGGTAAGATAGCAGTTATGCTTCGGAAACAATCCTCTTCCGTAGCTATGGCACGGAGCCTGGGAAGGCGGGAACACAACTCACAGTGGGGGTAGGAATGAGACACAGTCTGAACACTACGGCGACTGGATCACGAAGCAGCGTATGATAAACAAGTCATTGGGCCCTTGTAGCACATCTAATTCTTTCCTGACTCCACAAGAATCCAGTCTTGGCTGGAATTCTTATCTTACAGACTTTGGAAAATATACCTGGAAGCTCAGGGGAAGCAATATAATTAAATTTTTTAATTCGGGAGGGGGTGGCGGTAGTGGTGGTAACACATGCCTTTAATCCCAGCACTCGGGAAGCTGAGGCAGGTAGATCTGTGAGTTCAAAGCCAGACTGGGCTACAGAGTGAATTCCAGGACAGCCAGGGCTCTGTTACACAGAGAAAGCCTGTCTCACCAAACCAAACCAAGCCAAAACAAACAAGCAAAGACACAAAAATTTAAGTTTTGTAATATAATAGGAATATCAGAAATTCAAGTATTTTGAGTAAAAACTTCACTCAGAGTCCATTTTACAGATACTTTTACCAGGGATAGATAGTTAGCTATACTTTTGAGCACATAGTACAGCTAAGGAGAATTCTGCTCCTAGGTGATGGTACGTGGTAGCCTTAAAAGTAAAGCTGGCATGGAAAACTTTACATGCACTGGTTAGAGCAGTCTCCGCCAGTACAGAAGCAAACGTCTTGTACTGAAAATTATTGTAATTCTAAGGAAGTAATTAACAGCCCTAATTACCCTGCATCATGATGAGAACACAAAGTTTCTCAGGACTTAATATGCTACAGGCCTCTGAGAGATTATTAACAAGAATAACTTTATAAAACAGCCTTCAGACTTAAAGGGGGAATTTCAAATTATGTAAATAATTCCATAATTACTCTGGATAAATAATAAACTGTGATCATTATAATTAGGTCAGAAAAGTTTTATATTACAGTGACTTAGTTTTTTACAACTGTTTATTAATGGCTTAAAATTGGAATAAATATGAAAAAAATAGCAAAGTGATGAGAGAAAAGCTGTGAGGATCTTAAAAATTAGCCCATAATTGTGACTTCCAGAAACGACACCAGGAATACCAAAGACAGTCCTAGAAGGCTTCTGCTTCAATGTTGATACTATTCTGGTCAGAACGGCATCACTTAAAAGGAAGGCTGGTTCCTGAATCCAAACATCTTCTAGCAACAACCAAGCTCTAATGTATAGAGGATAAATTAATCTTAGGCCTCTGCTTTACATCTACAAATCCAGGTAGCAAAAGCCGAGCAGGAAACGAGGATCTTCAAAGTTGATTGTGAAATTGAGCCAAGCTGAAACGTTTGGGTGGGAGTCTGGGGATGCAGCCCAGTTGGCAGGGTGCTCGCCTAGCAGGTAGTAAGCCAGGAGCTCGATCCCAGCACCACACAAACCATAAACTGGTTACGGTGCCACATGTCTGTGATCTCCTAACCCAGAAAGTGGACGCAGGAGGAGTCTGAAGTAGAAGATCACCCTCTGCTAGGCTCTGTAGTAAGTTCGAGGCCAGCCTGACATCCATAAGACCCTGTCACAAATAATAGAAAAACAAAATATCTCTGGAAGCAGGAAAAGCCGCATGAGGCCAGCTCACGGTGCGTAGTGAGGTCGTGTTTCAGAGAGCATGCGAGCCTTTACAGAACATAACACAAAAAATAACAATTTGTGAAAATATGGCATTTATTTTAGGATAAAATTGATCTGTTGTCAGAAACACTCAATTTACACAAGTCTTTATGTACACATATACACATATATGTATGCATATGCTTGTGTATATGAAGCAGCTTTTCACAGTGTGATTTATTTTTATTTTATATATAAATATGAGATTATGAAGAAGTTTTAATCTCTATATAAGATATATAATCATTTTCTTTTTGGTTTATGTCCATATGGACATATATCTTAATAAATGTATCATTACTTAGAAATTGCAGCTATTCTCTTGTATTTTATTCTTTAAAGATATTTGTCTGTTTTCCAGTTTTCCTTTCACTTTATAGCGTTGATTATTGGGACAGTTAATATACGATTTCAAATTTTAATAAAATTACTTTTCATAAATCAACATGACAATTGTTTCTTCCCACTGAAGTTCAATCATAAATCAAGTTTTTTCTTTACACATACAGCAATTGTAATGCTGTCTCTTTTGTTCCCTTTTCTGTCTAAACCTGTGCTATTCAATTCTTTTGTTTGTTTTTGTTTTTCAAGACAGGATTTCTCTGTGTGACAGCCCTAGCTGTCCTGGAACTAGCTCTGTAGACCAGGCTGGGCTCGAACACACACTATTCAATTCTTATAGCTGAATCATTAGCCCTAATATATGGAAGGGCGAGTCATTCAATACAGTTCCTCATCCGGGGACGTCAAGACTAGTCATGCATTGTATAAAGTCAGATATAAAGAAATTTGCTATTTATAAACACTGTGACCAATTCTTGTAACTTTTAGAGAAATAAATGATGCTCTACTTTTATGAAATTTGAACAATTTACCTAACTGTATTTTTAAGATAAGTGGACTAGGCCAAGCACAATGTAAAAACTAAAACAATTTTAAAAGTTAATAAAATGGGGGGGGGGAGGAGCTGGGGTGGGAGAAAAACATGGTCAAATACACTGTAATGAAATAAAAATAAATAAATAAAAAAGGTTAATGAAACAGAGTTTCAGACAGACTTCAGTTTTAACACCTCCTCTAGCTGTCACTAGCCCACCCTGATCGCTCCGCCACAGACGTCAAACATTGGTGTTTATGGAACCTGCAGCAGGATTTGCTTCTTAAACCTGCTTCTTCCGTCCGGTTCTGACAACAGGATTTGGAAAGTCAACAATTTAATCATCTCCAGGATCTGCTGCCTTAACCCAAGCACCCGAGGACAACGAAATGGTAAGAAAGTATGAAGTGATGTCTTTGTGTGGCGGCCTGAGAAAACAGTGCAAGAGATCGCTTTGCTGAAGATTGGTTCAGACTCGGATTTTAAAAGATGCTGAGCCATTTGTACAAGGAAGATATAGACCATGTTTTATATAATTAATCAAATCAGAAAGTGGGGAGGTTGTGTCCTTACTCCAAAATGACAGTTTAACACTATATGCTTGCTTGCTTTCTTTCTTTTTTTTTTTTTTTTTTTTTTTTTTTTTTTGGTTTGGTTTGGTTTTTCCAGACAGGGTTTCTCAGTAGCTATGGAGCCTGTCCTGGAACTAGCTCTGTAGACCAGGCTGGTCTTGAACTCACAGAGCTCTGCCTACCTCTGCCTTAGAGTTCTAGAATTAAAGGACACCACTGCCCAGCTCTTTCATATTCTTTTGAGTTTACTCCCCTCAGCACAGTGAGTCTCATTTGGAGTTTTTTATCTTTGGACCGTAGCAAGGGGCGGAAGTCCTCTGAGTCCTCAGAAGAGTCAGAGAGCAAGGGAGCTTTTGCTCCCAGGTCATCCACCCCCATCCACTCCCCGCCCCCTTCCTTAGAACAGCTAGGGGCCGGCCCACCAGGCATCTCTCTTTCGAAGTAACCTCTCTATAAAGCTAGTTTGGGCTTCCTCACAGCAGGGAGGTCTTGGTAAAAAATTTTAAAGAGATTCTTGCTTCACCTGGGGTAAACATTCCAAAAGGCTAAGGCAGGAATTACCAGTCTCCTTGGAAGCCATACAGCATCTGCTGCTTGTCACATGGTGCCAGGCGGCATTCAGTGGCGGAGACGACAGAGAACCAAATCTATGTTTTGTTCAAAACTGTTTATGTTCACTTATCAGACGTTTAGCTTAGGAAACTGTCTTAAGGTTGAGATTCCTTTAAGTGCCAGTTCGTGCTTAAGACTTTTAAGTGACAACGTTTGTATGCAACTGTTTGAACGTGATTTTAGGGCTCTTAGTACTCTATGTGTCTGTGAGTAAAAACGTGTAGGGCGGCATCTCTAAACTTTACACGTTATACAAAGTGTACAGAGTTCACAGCGTGTGACTTTAAAACGGACACCATAGCCGGCAAGAGCTGTTGCTCGGCACCGGCACCGAGATGTCTTGGCAGGCAGTCAGAAGTGAGTGAGTAAAGGAGAGAAAGGAAGAGCTGAGAGGGCCCTGGGGACAGCAGGCAGGAGCACCGTCCTGCTTCCCCAGGCTCCTCGGCCAGGCTAACAGAAGGCTGCTAGCGAAAGAGGGACAACGCAGAGACTGTGGATTGCGCAAGGTTTTCTCATCCACATAGCTGCATCGAAGTTTTCCCCTTTGAAAGAATGGCTAACGGAAATGATGCAGCCTTTCCGTGCTGTCTTGGACCTTGTTCACGGTTTCCTTTCATTTTCTCAGCTACTCACTCCTGAAAATTGCTGTGGACGGATAATGACCAGCCTCCCTTCTCTCAGTAAAAGGTTCCCTCACACAATTCTGACCTTGCTGTCTTCCATTGCTCTCAGGCCAATCTTCCTGCTGAGAACAGAGGTTAGAAACCGGTCAGGGAGGGCAGGGGCCCTAAAGCAACAGTCCAAGAACGACCTTGCTGGAGGCTCCTGGTTGCTGTTTCTTTCTTTTCTCCTAAAGGAGCTCCTCTTCTCAAGGCTACACCTGTGGTGCTGAAGGGAGCTAACGCCCCCCCCCCCCATGGCTCCCAAATCTAAGCTCAGTCTTTGACATAGCCCTTACACTCCAGACTAGTAAAACAGGGCTACAGAAGACGTATCTCAAACAACCCAAAACAAAAAGACCCTCTAATCTGAATTATAGGGAATTTTGTGTGCATACTGAACAATTTAAATTGTAGATTTTTTCCTTGTTTGTTTTGGTTTTTCGAGACAGGGTTTCTCTGTAGCTTTGAACCTGTCCTGGAACTCGCTCTGTAGACCAGGATGGCCTTGAACTCACAGAGATCTACCTGCCTCTGCCTCTGGGGTGCTGGGATTAAAGGATGTGCCACTATGTCCCATTAGATAAGTGCAAGGAGCATTTACTAGTATTTAAATTTTAAGCATCAACAAGTCAAGACATGAGCATGTGATTATTTTTTTATTTTCTATGTAGAGTTTGCCTGATCATTATCAGAAAAACTCTCTAAGGGGCTGCAGGTGTCTATGAAGTCTATCTAGCTCACCAGGGCCTGGAAGTCATGTGGTCAAGGTAACTTGAGTTTCCATGGCTTTCTGCTCACTTCAAAGCTATGAAGAAATAGAGCCTTGCTGTGATGTCGCCTGTCTATTTCTTTTGAAACTTAGAAAGATTTCCCTTCCTATAGAACACCACAAAGATCTTTATGCTGGGGCTCTACCCAGATTTTGACTGCTTTATGTGACACGGGACTAGGTCAGCTTGGACTTTTCTAAGCATTATTTTAATTTAAACCCCTTTAAATTATTTTATTTTCTGTGTATAGGTGTCTCGCCTGTATGTATGTCTATGCACCGTATTCATACTTTGGTGCTTAGGGGATGGCATGAGGTGCTCTGGAACTGGAGTTACAGGCAGCTGTGAGCCATCCTACGGGTGCTGGGAACCTCTTCGGGGTTCTCAGGAGCAGCAGTTTCCATCAGCAGAGCCATCCCGATTAGCTCATAGCTTCTTATTGCATTCCCTTAAAGTTAACTGAAAATGATTCACAGAGGAGATGCATATTACGAGGGAAGCAGTAGATTAATGACAACACTACCCAACCAGATTCTCCCAGGTATTTGTGTTGTTTTCTATGCATCCATTTTATTTAGTCATTTAATTTTGGTTTCTCGAGACAGGGTTTCTCTGAGTAACAGCCCTGGCTGTCCTGGAACTCACTCTGTAGGCCAGGCTGGCCTCGAACTCACAGAGATCTACCTGCCTCTGCCTCCGGAGTGCTGAGATTAAAGGCGTGCACCACCACCGCCCAGCCTAGGCATCCATCTTAATTACATATATTCTAAAGTGTTCTTTTTTTTTTTTTTTGATTTTCGAGACACGGTTTCTCTGTAGCTTTTGGTTCCTGTCCTGGAACTAGCTCTTGTAGTCCAGGCTGGCCTTGAACTCACAGAGATCCGCCTGCCTCTGCCTCCCGAGTGCTGGGATTAAAGGCGTGCGCCACCACCGCCCGGCTTAAAGTGTTCTTAATCTGCTTAAACAAGCATAAAAAATAATATCCATGGCTAATAACATACTGAAATTAAAGGCAAATATACACTCATATTTTCCATAACTAGTGGAAAGTCATGGGAAGAACTAAGACGTATAATCAGAAAAATAATTTAAAAGAATCTTATTACCTTTATTTCAAGGGTGTTTTGCTTATATGTATGTCTGTGTACTATATATATATATATATATATATATATATATATATATATATAATGCCTGGAGTCCAGGGACACCAAAAGAAGGCGTCAAATGCCCTGGACCTGGAGTTAAAGACAGTTGTAAGCCACTATTGTGGTCTGAGGCTCCCAATCAACCCAAGCAGACACAAGAGGTTACCACAAGGCAATATTTAAAGCAGGCAGCACAAGAGAAGAGGGTGGGAAGGGGGCTGATCTATCAGGGCCACAGAATACTCAGGAGTTGAACTACAGCCCAAATGTTAAAGTCAAGTTGAAGCAAGTTTTTAAGCCAATAGTCACAAACATTTGTTGCCAAATTACAGTTACAGTTTGTATCAATCAGGATTTAGAGATGGCGGCTTCCTTCAATGTTCCATCATTGTCATCAATGCAAGATTTTCAGTCCAACCAATAAGATTCATTTGTTCCTTCTGTTGTTAGGAACAGCCATGATGTTTCTAGAGAACTAAAGATGCATAAGACTGTTTCCATGGTTTAGAGAGGGGTGAGTCAGCCTTTGGAAGGTCCCCTGCTCCCCTAAGGCCTGGGAACCTGAACTTTGTTTCACCCTACAGGTAAAATGGAGTCTGAAGTCAAACCGGCAGTTCTTAGGACAAGGTGCTTTTTGCCTGTTCCCTATACCACCACCTGGGAATTGAACCTGGGTCCTCTGGAAGAGCAGCCAATGCTTTTAAGTGCTGAGTAGCTCCACAGTCCCATAAAAGTATTTTTTAAGAAACCTACATTTTGGAATATATCTTAAAGAAAAATTCTCAGCACTTAATATCCTAAAGAGTAAATTATGTAAAGACGTTAAAGCAGTATTTTTCTTTCTGTCTTGCCCAGTCTCACAGATATTCAGTCCCAAAGAAACATATAGAGGCTTATATTACAAACTTATATAGACTTATATTATTAACTGTTAGGCCTATTAGCTCAGGTTTATTATTAACTAGTTCTTACAACTTAAATTAAGCCATAATTCTTGTCTATGTTTAGCCATGTGGCTTGGTACCTTTCTTTAGTGAGGCATTCTCATCTTGGTTCCTCTGAGTCTGGCTGGTGACTGTGTCTCTGCCTTTCCTCTTCCCAGAATTCTCCTAGTCTAGTTGTCCCACCTATACTTCCTGCCTGGCTATTGGCCAATCAGCATTTTATAGTGTGCAAGAGCATTATCCCACAGCAATTACTCATAACACAAAGGGAACTGGAATCTTTCGTTTTGTTTTGTTTTTTGAGATAGTGTCTTATTATGTAGCCTTGGCTGGTCTGGAACTCTCTGTGTAGACTAGGCTGACTTTGTATTCACATAGATATGCCTGCCTCCACCTCTCAAGTTCTAAGATTAAAGGCATGTGCCACCATGCCCAGCTGAAAAATGCATTTTTTTAAAGCTTTCTGTTAGACTACTATATATAGTATTATGGAATACACAGGCACTAACAATTTTCTCTGGGTCTATGGTGGTACAAGTCTTTAGTCCCAGGACTGCAGAAGAGTTCAAGACCAGCCTGATCTGGAATAGCAAGGGCTATGCAGTGAGATCAACTTAAAGAAAAAAAAAAAAGCCCCTGAATTACATTGATGGAAAGATGTTCATGAAATAATGTTAACTACAAATTATTTGTTTTGTAAAGATGCGCGTTTGTATTGTTTAATTGCTTTAAAAACATTTCCTATTCTGTCTTTGTCTTAGTCAACATTCCATTGCTGTGAGGAGACACCATGACCACGACTCTTATCAAGGGAAGCATCTAGTTGGGGGTTGCCTACAGTTCAGAGGTCCAGTCCATTATCAGCATGGTGGGAAGCATGGCGGCATGGGGGCAGACATGGTGCTGGAGAAGGGTCTGAGAACACCTGGCAGGTTGCAGGGACTGGCTTGGGCTTTTGAGACCTCACAGCCCACCCACAATGACACACTTCCTCCAACAAGGCCTCACCTCCTAATAATGCTGTTCCCTGGTGATCCAAGATTCAAAACCGTGAACCTATGGGGGTTCATTCCTACTCAAACCACCACAGTCTTCAAACAAAATCTATTCCATGAAGGTCATACAGCACACTCACATATATCTGAAAGTACATAAATATGCATTCACTAATACATTTTAGGTAATATCATTAACTAAATATAACAGCTATTTTATTTATTGAATTTAATTTCAAAAAAAGAATTTCATACCAAGGTCATTCTATCGATATGCATTGTTCACAAAGTCTCTGTACTGTCAAAAAACAGCGTTTACTGAGAATGGGCCAAGTGTGAATGTCATTAGTGTAGAGCCTTTAGCTCACTGATGTGTATGACGGCTCTCTAGAGTGAAGAGCCTCCCTGTTATCCACCCCAAAGTCTTCTGTTTTCATCTGCTTCACACTTACCTCTCACACGGAAAGGACTTGTGCACATTTTATTTGCACCTATTTAATAATTGATCTCCCCCCACCAATGGACACTTTGGAAGACTCGCGGTCACTCTGTCTTTCACGCTGTTCAAGAGTTCCGGCGGTCCAGCATTCATGGCAGGAACTCAGCAAGCGTGGTCTTAGTGAATGAGTTGCCGGAGAGCTCCAGGTGCTTAAGGTTTCCTTAGGCACTGTCATTTCAAAGTTACTCAATTGTCTACTAACTTCAAAGCAGAAATTATGTTAACACCTCCAGGCCACTAGAGAGCCATTTAATGAATCATTGCTGTACTTCAGTGGAATAAATTACTTCAGGGAACTGAGGATATTTCTCAGAGACTGCTCATGACCTGGAAAAGGCTTGCGAAACTGGCTTTCTATACTTCGAAACTGTAAGCAGAAAGCACTGGTGACAAATGACCACCGGCTCATGAAGTGGACCAGAAGGTGCGGTGCTCTGAGCCGCAATGGCCATCTTTGGGGCGTGTTTGGCAACACGGCATTTCCCACCCACGGAGGATGTTTGCTTATTTTAATAGTTCAAGTACAAAAAAAACAGATATTCCTTCTGAAAACTGTACACTGTTGACTCACTATTTTTTTGGGGAGGCAAATGATCTCACATATTACTTCATTTTTTACATAAGCAGAGCCCATGTCTAAACACCTTTTAAAGGTATTTTAAATGTGTAGTGTACTTGTGTTTTCTATAATAACTTATGGTTTATGCTAGCTAGAAAAAAATCGTAATAACCTTTGCTAGATATTACATAATGATTTTGTTTAAGTGACAGAAAAGCTACATCTTCTCATCAAATGCCCAAGTCACGATTTTCCCCACTGGTACCCCGGAAGTGGTAGAAGTACACTAATGATGTTTTCATTATTTGACAGTGATTGAAGTGAAATAATAAACACTGACACAAAACATGAGGGGTTTTCCTCCTCGGTTACCAAAATGGAAAGTATTTTACCAGCTGTCAATGCGTCCACGTGGACCCTGACACTTCGCTATCCACTGACTTTAAACCTTCACCCTATTTGGGGGTGGGGAAGAGATGCTTGCCATAAGGATCAAACAAAGGATGTTTCCCAAAAGGCTCTTGCAGAGGTTTATCTATGTGTGGCTTTCAAAGGGGAAAGTACAGTGCCCCGGGATCGATCCAAGACCCTCTTCTGGTTTTGCTCTGTTTTGCCTAGTTAATAAACCACCAAGAAAGATAATTTTTAAACCTAATTTGCTGAAATGAGATTTACTAATGTCTGGGGGGGGAAAGCACCAATTTGAGAAATTTTGATAAATTGATTAAAAAAATAAAGGTTCCACTTTTCACCGAAAGGGTAAAGGATACCTAGCTACCTGGTAATCCAAAAGAAAGGAGGAAATTACAGAAAGTCAGAACCCAAGGTGCCCTTACACAGCCCAGCGAACCCTGGATGCTCCAAGGCCACTGCGGAGTCTGGAGGTCGGCAGCTCTCCGCAGGCACGCAGGTCTCCTGACTCGCGGCTTTCCACCTTCCAGTCCCCACAAGGCTCGCTCGCTAGCTCGCCCCGGCGACAGTGAAGGTCGGGGTCTGCAGTCTAAGCCCTGCAGTCGACCGCTGTGAACGGCCTCCTGTCCCGGGGAGTTTGAAAATGCGGTTCCTGAAAGGGCATTTCTGATCGTTCTCTTCCAAGGACACAATCGAGCCCGAAGAAAAAGCGCAGTTTCTTCGAGGTTTGTATGGACCAGAGTAGCTCTGGAGAAAGGGGGTGGGAAGGGAGGGGGGCACTCTGCAAAGCCAAGTCCCCAGCGGCGTGGCGAGCGTCTCGGAGGCAGTGGGGTGTAAATGCGGGCTGGGTTCACCAAGGGCTGCTTGCACGGGGGTCTCGGCGAGAGCGCGCGCAGACGTGGGGACGGCGGCCGGGGGTGGTCCCCGGCCCTCCCTGCGCCCCGCGCCCCCAGCGCGTCACCGTCCCCTTCCCGCCCCCGCCTCTGCGCTCCTCCCCCTGCTCCTCCTCCCCGGCGCGGTCCGGCTTGGGGGGCGGGAGATCGGCGGGCGGGAGGAGCGCTCCGTAGGCCCGGGAGCTCGGCCGGCCCTGGGCGCGTGGGAGCCGTGGCGCGGCGCTGCGAGGCCCGAAGAGGAGGGCGCGGAGGTGAGCGGGCTGGGGGACAGCCCGAGGCTGGCGGATCGTCCGGGGTCGCCGTGTAGCCGCATCCTTCCTCCGGGACACGGCGGGCGCCGAGCTGGCCAGGTGGGAGGTGGGAGGGGTGCGGAAGGGCGCCCGTGACACCCATTCCGCCCCCTTCTCCTCGCGGTCCTCCCGGAGCCCCGGGGGAGTCCTCAGGTCAGGCCCAGCAGAAAGGAGGCCAGGAGAGACCTTGTCCCAGGTAGGATGTGCCCGAAAGGGGAAGGACCCGCAGGTTACTTTTACCAGTCAGTTTGGGTAGATGCGGCGCTTTTCACGGTTAGGAAGCGCTGCTTGGCAAACAGGTAAATAAAGCCAGCAGTGGCTTTGCTTATTGCTCACTAGTGTAATCGCGGTGTGTTCAGGCCATTTTGTGTTAGAAGTAATTGGTCTGTTCTTTTAGTGTCCTTAATTATCTCTGCGTCCCGTGTTCACTCTCAGCTAAAACTTGTTGAAAATTATGCCCTAAAAATCTTGTTCTTAAAATAACATAGGGAGATAAAGAGATTTTTTTTTTTTTTTTGGACGGAGGTTTCCATTTATTATCGCCACGATCCCGTGGACAGGATTGGTGCCAGTTTTATATGCTGTCAGATAATTTTCTTTTCTTTCTTTCTTTCTTTTTTTTTTGATAGAAAAACTTTTTCTGTGCCACGTTTAATTATCGCTCCATCACTGTAGGTGAAATAGATTCAGACTCTTGTCCCACCTCACCTCATGACTTGATTAGCCTCTAGTTCCAGGTAACTGCCCCACCGCTTACAAGCTTCTGTCTCCAATCTACCACCCCACCCCTCCGATCTCTTTGGTATTTCGTTATTTAGTTGATCATTTTTCTTTCTTTGGCACCTTGCTTCTCCTCACACTCAAGACAACCCATTTGGAGGGGAAAATGAGCATCCTGAGTATTCAGCCACATCCGAGCAGCTCCAGACAGCCTGGAGTGAGGTAGTGGTGGCAGCTGCAGCTTCTGCCTCCTAGCTAGTCCTTCAGATGGGGAGAGAAAGGAGACAGTTTCAGCAGTGATACAGTTAGCTAACTATGAAAGATGAAAATGAGAAGCTTCGTCTAAATTACTTTCATTGTGCCGGTCCCGTGGAAAATGTACTTCTACTGAATGAGCCTAATTGTGTTTTAATACTGGAAACACAACACAGATGAAGGCAGAATTTTAAAATGTTCATAAATGATATAGGAAAATGAGAATAAAGATACACCAAAAGCTGCAAAGGCGAGGCCTGTGAGAAAAGGGGCAGGCTGATATCAGGAAGTACAGTTACTCCCTGCTCAGCTTATTCCCATGATTCCGAGGTAGGCAAGACACTGGCAGCCTTGACACAGACACATCCCTTAATCTTGGGGCCCACAGATCTTGACTCCCAGAAAAGAGAGGTCTGACCTCCAAAGAGAGGTCTGAGGCTTGTTACGTTTTCTTTGGCCTTGGCGTTTACAAAAATGCATTTAGTAACCAAGAATATTTATTGCATACGTAGTCAGTATGTGCCAGGCAGTGTGGTGGCAGGATGGATGTGTGCCTGTGTGTGTGTGTGTAGTAAGCCAATGGTAGAAAAGCAAAATAAACAATTGTTTAACTCCCTGGGAACTTAACAAGGGTTGAAAGAGGATGGGGGTGGGCCGGAGTGAATTGTTCCTGTGAGGAGAAGGTTCCCAGTATGGAAAAGTGATTCAGCCTTCTCTACTTCTAGAAAAGGGTTCTGGTGCTGGGCAGTAGGAAATAAGGGTCACACAGGCAGAGGCTGTCACATCTGGGGCCATAGGTCACACAGTCAGGTGGCTGCGGCTCTAAGTTTAAGGGGCCACTGATGTTTTAAGGAAGAGAAGCATTTATGATAGTTTATGTCTTAAGATGACCTTAGCTCTTGGGTGGAGAATGGTTGGGTAAAGGGTGCAGATCAAGATGAAGATAGGCTGACCGTTTAGAAAGTGTTTACATTGGTGACGCGTGCTTAGAGTGCCAGATCCTGAGGCAGGAGGATCTCTTGAGCCCAGGAGTTTGAGATGGGGCGGTGGGGGAGGGGGAGTCATACATATCTGCAGTGAGAAAGGATAAACAGCTGGACTAGTTGGTATGCCAGTGTCGGTGGAGAAAGCGCACGGAATATCTTAAAGGGGCTGTGCTTGGTGGCTCCTGCGTTTGCTCTCAGCAGTGGCAGGCAGACCTCTGTGAGGCAAGGCCTGCCTGGTCTGCATAGCAGATTCCAGGCCAGCCAGGGCAATTCTGTGAGAGCAAGAAGTGTGTTGACGAACAAGAGTTTACATCAAGGATGAAGGAAAGCAAAGAATAAAGATTGACCCCCAGAGTTCTCATCTGAACAACTGGTGGGAAATGGTACCAACTCAGTGAGGTGAAGGAGCTGAGAGTAGCAGAAGCAGGTCTATTGCAGGAAAAGAGCTGACCTTTGAACCTCTTAAGTTTGAGATATCATGAGAAAAGCCATACCTATATACCCTTAGGAGGCAAAAAGGATGGTCTCCAGGGCAGTGTGGGGTAGACTGGCCTTTGAAGAGTGAAGGTGACCATCAAGAGTGTATGGTAGGCCGGGCGGTGGTGGCGCACGCCTTTAATCCCAGCACTCAGGAGGCAGAGGCAGGCGGATCTCTGTGAGTTCAAGGCCAGCCTGGTCTGCAAGAGCTAGTTCCAGGACAGGCTCCAAAGTTACAGAGAAACCCTGTCTCACAAAAAGCCCCCCAAAAATGTATGATAGGGTCAATAAACTTAGTTATTTGAGTTTTCTTTAGTATTCTGTGCCAAGCTGAGTGAAGATACAGATAAAATGGGTAGCTGGGTTTATCGTAAGTTTTTACCAAGTGTATATGGGGAATAGTAAGAGTGGAGGAGATTTTCAAGGGAATAACTCAATATACACAGTGAAGTCTAGACAGGATTTCGAGCCAGGAACTAGTAGATGGAGAATGAAATAGAATTCAAGGTCTTTAACAAAAGTTATTTTACAATAAACATAACAGTGTGAACATTTAAGTTGAGGTTCTTAGAAAGGCACTGGAATATCAGAAATATGAGAAATATCGAAAAGTGAGTGACAGGTGGAGGCAGAGAGTCATTGCTTTTTATGAGTAGCTCAAAAAGACAAGAGACCCTGAGCAGGGTCTCCAGGCAGGCCAGTGCAAGGCGGTGGTGATGTGTGCCTTCGCTGCAGGACCACGGTAGCACATGCCTTTGATTCCAGCTCTCAGTGGCAGGCAAATCTCTTGAGTTTGAGGACAGCCTGGTCTACAGAGTGAGTTCCAGAACAGACACCGCTCAACAGGGAACCCTGTCTCCAAAAACAAAAGCAAAACAACAGCACCACAGAAAGGTTTATCTCCTGGGATAGTGAGGTCTTGAGAGGATTGGCAGCTACTGTGGACAAAGAACAGCATCTCCAGGAAGAGCGGAAATCTAGAAGTTAGTGGAGGGCAGGGATGTTAGGGAGAGGTTGCTAGGAGTCGCCAGTCGTCCTAAAGGGGTGGCATGTTTGCAGGATGAGTTAAGGAGGCTCGGGTATGAGCTTGTGAAGAATACAGTACCCCCATCATGTTTCTGGAGGATTTCATTTTCTTGATAGCAATTATCAGATTGTGAAAATCACAAGCTATCTAAGGATAGCTTTTTCAGAATTTCAGTCATACAATAATTAATGTCCTAGACATTTTCATGCGGAATAAATTAGGCCCTGTTTTTCAAAATTAACTTAGCACAACTGCTACCATTTTGCTGGAGGAACGTCAAGGAATCCTAAACTGAGAATCCTTAGGGGTTGTCTTAGTCACTGTTCCATTGCTGTGAAGAGACACCATGACCAATCTGACTCTTACAAAAGAAAGTTGGGGGTGTAGGAGGGAGGGCCCGCTTGTTCATCCCAGCTGCCTGGCTAGCTTAGCCCCGAAATAACCACACAGAAACTGTAGTAATTAAAACACCGCTTGGCCCATTAGCTCTAACTTCTTATTGGCTAAGTCTTATACCTTAATTTAACTCATTTCTATTAATCTGTGTATGGCAGTGGCTTACCGGCTAAGTTTCAGGAGCATGTCTTACTCTGGTGGCGGATCCATGGCGTCTTTCTGACTCTGCTTTCTTCCACCCAGAATTCAGTTCCATCTTCCCCACCTACCTAAATTCTGCACTATCAACAGGCCAGGGGCAGTTTCTTTATAAACCAATGAAAGCAACACAAAGATAGAAAGACCTCCTTCACCATGGGGGCTTGCTTACAGTTTCAGAGGTTTGTCCATTCTTACGTTATCTTTAACATGACAGGACACAGGCAGACATGGTATTGGAGAATTACCTGAGAATTATGTACCTTGTTCTTGAGGCAGAGAGAGGCTGGGTCTGGCAAGGGCTTTTGAAACTTCACCCCATCCCACCCCACCCCACCCCGACTCCACCACCCCCACATACACACTTCCTCCAACAAGGCCACACTGATATGAGTCTATTCTTATTCAAAGTACCACAAGGGCTTTGAGCTTACTGTTATTGCATTGCCTTACTGTTTAATACTCCCTTAAGTATTACATGCATAGGCCACATTAAATACCCATATGGAACCTGAGATCTCAAGGAGCCTGCATGCTACTTGAAATTCTTTGAACTGGAACTCCTGTAGTTGGTATTAAATATAAGGTAATGATGTAACATTTTATGTTGCTTCAAGACTTACAAAGAGAAAGTTTAACATTGGGAAAGATCATGGGAACCAGGTACAATTGCTTCCCATTTAACAAATATAATAGAGACAGACTGAGAATCAAGATGGATCCAGAAGCCTACACCAGTCCATTTACCTCAACAGCACAAAATTAAAACTTGCTATACATGGAATAATTTTATCAAGTACTTAATCTATATTACCTTCAAGTAAATTAAATAAAAATTTAGGGAAGATCAAGAATCTTTTAGCTGAAGTGCCTCTTGGGCCAGCATCATGGACATCACCCAAGAGCTTAAGAAAGACAGAAACCAGAGTCGCCCAGACTTGGACACTCTCGGAATCTGCTTCAGCACAATCACTGTCCCTGTGCTCATATGTGCACTCAAGTTTGCCAGGCTTTCCACTCATGACTGGGTTTGCTCAGACAAGGGCCCATGGAGCCCGGAGAACCGAGGGAAAAGCGCTCCCTCCTCCTGGGAGGGTAGGAAGAGTTAATACCAACAGAACACTTGGGATTTTGAGTGTTATGAAACAGGAACTCAGTGTCCTCTGTGGTGTGATGACACATTGTAAGGCATAACATTGCTCTTCCCAGAAAGTGAAGGAAGAGATTACAAATTAACAAGTGGGGTTTCTGATGCTGAGGGGAACGGGCTGCATGCATAGTCTTCACCTTTTCTTATTAAGGGCAGCTGTTCTCTGGGTGGCCCTTTTTCACTGTTGGAAACAACATGAAAATAGACACAAATAAGAATCAGCCAAACTGGCTGTCTCTGAACAGCAAAGGAAGTATTAGCTTGAATCCTGACCTTTTAGAGGTACTTTTGATCCTGGAAACCTATTATTCACAACTAATGATCTCCTATAAAATTTCTGATGCCCAGGCTCAACCCTCAGCCAATTAAGTAAACATCAGGATTGTTATATAATAACAAATGACAAGGTCTTTTAAATCTCCCCAGTCATTCAGTGGAGCGAGAACTGAAAACAACTGTCTTGAGATCCTTGGGAGAAGAGGCAGTTCTGGGATTAGTTCTGCCTTCCCACCCACTAGTGGGACCCCCACATTGTACAACAAAGATGAGACATAGAGAGAGACGGAGGGAGGGAGGGAGGGAAGTAAGAGGATAGTGGATGGATGGGTGTATTGACCTGCCAGTGGCTTTTCCAGACTTTGAAGGATGCAGGATTTTTTTTTTTTAAAGGGAGTTTGTAATTAGAGGGGTGATGCTAGCTTTTGATAAAAATGGGCACACAATATACATTGACCCAAAGCTGTTAACTTGTATAAATTAAAATGAAGCCATTCTTTGTGTAAATCACACCTCAGTCAAGGTATATTTTTAAGTTCTGTGTACGCTTCAGTATTCACAATTTCATTGATTGGAAAAACCAGGAAACCAGTGCCTGTTTCATGTCTTTGCAAAGTCAGCATCTGGTTGGCTGCTTGGGGCCTGATGAGTCGGTATGTGGACCTTTGGTGTTGTGTTGATTCCTAACCTGACAGCTGCCAGGAACACCTGTCGTTCATAGTTGAGGAAACATTAGGGAGATGTTTTAACTTACTGAAGAGGATCTCAGGGTTGAAGAGATGCTGAGACGGCGAAGTGCTTGATGAGGACCTGCGACCCAACCCAGCACCCACATAGAAAGCTGGTACTGCTAGCGCTAGGGGGGCTGAGGCAGGAGGATGGAGCTGAGAGACCCTATCTTAAAAAATAAAGTGGACATTGATTGAAATAGTCACCCGGCATTGACCTTTAACCTCCACATGCACAGGCACATGCACGTGCATCTCCCCACAGGTGCCCACACACGCACATATACACCTAAAACCTTTGAAGAAAAAAAATGTTTTAGCTAAATTTATGGAATTAGATTTAACCAGAAATCCTTTTTTGTTGGAAATGTCCCTCAAATTAACTAAACTGTTTCATGAACCTGTTCCATTCCTAGAGCCAGGCTGGCCTTGAACTCACGGTTCAGCCGTGGGAGACTTCGATCCTTTTTTTATTTTGGAGGCAGAGTCTTATTGTGTGGTCCTAATTGGCCTGGAACTCCCTGTGTAGAGCAGACTGGCCTGGAATTCACAGGGATGAGCCTGCATCTGCCTTCTAAGTTTGGGGTTTAAAGTTGTCTGCCAGGTCCAGCACTTTATCTTCCTGACTCCACCCACCACGTCCTACAGTTGCTATTGTGTGCACTGTGCCCAGCTTTTGTCCTAGTAATTGCAATTCCGTGAACTTAAAACTTCGTTTGAGTGGCTCAGTATCTAGAAATGTCATGAGATCACATCTACATCCAGTTAGTTATTGAATACATATTGAATCTAAGTTGTTGAACACATATTGGACCGTGGGAATTTGAAACCTCTTTGGAACACCACTGCATTGGGAAATCGCTCGCCTGCTTCAAGAGGAGCCACAGCCTTGACTTTGGGGTTTTCTGTCCATTTCTGAAAATGTTCAAAATCCCTATGTGAAACAAAATCCCTTTTATACCCATAGAAATATGTTATGGCCCAAGAGTAAGAAGTTGGGTTCTTCTTGTTTGTTTAAATGTCAAGAGAATTTAGGACTGTCTTTGCAATGGTTAAAGTCATCATGGAGTTAGAGAAAATTGGTTTGGGATATCTGACATTCCATTACTGGAATGTGCTCCTGCCTTTTGAGGATGACTAAGCAGATAACTGAGGGTGTGGCCTGGGGCTGACCCCAGGGTACCTTCCCTCTGGGGAAAGGCATTTTCTCCTAACAGTGAAAATGGGGCATTCCTATGTGGAGCCTCCTACTGGCTATGAAAATTATGGCCCTTGGAAGCTTGGTAGTTTTACAAACCAATAAAATAAGGAATAGAGAAAGGGATTGTACAAGATTGCCAATACAGACAGACAGCTGTTAGCATTACCCTTCCCTGAAAAAAGATCATTTGATACACAAAAATAGGAAAGATATACTCCACAACGTGAAGGATGGTTCTTAAAGTGGAATAACTGAAAATCGCCTTGCTTCCTCTATGGATTTTTGTTGGTATTCAGGAGTCATAGCAGGTAAGGCTGAGAAAGCCAGATTCCCTTTGAGGCATTCCTACTTTTAGACTGCATTTATGGGAGGCTCTCTTAAGAATGATGCAGAAGTTATATGGGAATTAGGGAGTAGTTTGTAAATACAAATTTATTATCTTTCACACATAGAACATGGGGAACTGGAGAGACGGTTCAGTGATTAACTGCACTGGCTGTTCTTCCAGAGGTCCCCAGGTTTAATTCCTGGCACCCACATGGTAGCTTCCAACTGGCTGTAACTGTAGTTCATGCCCTCTTCTGGTATGCAGACATACACACAGACAAAACAGCTATACACATAAAATAATAAATAAGTCTTAAAACAAATAAAACAGAGAGAGAGGAGAGAAAGCGTGAGAGAGTGTGTGTGTGTTGAAGTAAGGGAACGAGTACATGCTGACTGTCTAGGGGATGCTCTGTCTATACAATTTAGTTTTTTATTCTAAGCGATGAATTTTTTATTATACTTTTTATTATCAGTACATCCCGTCTCCGCCTAATGAGCCTGGATTCTGAGTGTGTGCACTGTGTCTTCCCTGGCTTTCTATCTCTTATGTAGAGCACACACAGGGGACCCGGATACGTTCGTGTTGGGTCACCGCAGGGCAGATGTGTCTTGAGTCTGTAAATGCATCACTCCTTGTCGGCTGAGATGTGTGCTGCGGAGCTTACAGATGAATGTGGAGATGTCATTAATAACCTATGTATTCACTCCGGAGACACCAAGGAAACGATCCAGAATACTAGATGAATTACAGATGAGTCAAGTTTCTGCCCTGCCGTCTGAACGCCACATATATGCATTGCTTGTGCCAGATGGCCTACTCTTAGGTCTGAAATGGGGGACTCCCGTGGGATAGGAACACACTCTTCGGCCCTTTCTTTTTGCCCCCCTCTAAAAGGAAGACATATCGTCAAGGTGGTTACAGATCCCTAGAAGGCACATGGCCCCTCACCTGAAGTTTACCAAACGTTACTTAGAGAACATTCATGTTTCATTTTACGGTGTTAATAAATTCAGATCATTTGTTATGAGATAGCCCAAACTAAGATAATCATTAAAGTTACTGTTGCTTTTAGAAACACACAGATGACCTTTGGAGATGGAAACCAATTGCTGGTTTCCCTGTAGGTTTACTCTGCAGCCTCAGAAAGAGCAGAAGTTAGAAGATTTTTTGTTGTTGTTTAAGACTGTTCTCTTTATGGAGCCCAGGCTCTCTCATAGAGCTCCCTCTGCCTACAGAGTGCTGGGATGAAAAGGCCTGTGGGGGGTTAGAAGACTTCTATTTGAATTCTTGCTGGCAAATTGCTTAGTTCTTTGAGCTTATGCTTCATTTAGATGCAGGTAGAATATGTTCTCTCTCCACCTGAGGGTTTAACAAAATGATATTATGCATGAGAATACTCTGTGAAACAGCACACAAAAGTGTGGTATATGGTTTCAACAATTAACATTTTGTATCTTGGATCCATGAGAGGTCTCTCTTGGGCTGGCAAGATGGCGTTGTGCGTAAAAGTGTTTGCTGTGCAAATCCGATGATCGGTGTTCGATCCCCTGAGCCCAGGTAAAGATAAAACTGTCCACCAGGTTGTCCCCTGACCTCCATTGGTACAGACACGCATCTGTACCAATGCACACACACACACACACACACACACACACACACACACACACGCACACACACACACCCCTTAATCCTATAGGTTAATTTTATTCCTAGTCACACCACACTGTTAGGGTCCAGTTAGAACTTGTCATCGGGAGCACTATGCGAATAAGGTCCAAACATGTTAACACAAGGGTTGCCCATTAGTAGATACAAAATTTGTGGTTTAATGAAAGGCCACCGGTGACATTTTTAGGCTCTCAGGTATTTATATACTTCTTCACACCCTGATTTAGAGAAGTCTGAACTTGTATTAAAAACAGCAGATATGTGATTAATTTCTTTGTGTTTTATTTTTAATTTGAAAGGGCCTTAACATCATGATTATTAGGTTGGAAGGTTTTGCAGTTCTTACGTGAGGGCTGCTGTAGTGTATGTTGAATAGCTGGGGTTGATGGGAATCCCTGGCTCTCCGAGTAAGACTTTTCATCCTTAGGTAATGTGTATATGGGGGAGGGGGAGATACGTTGGTAATTTCGCCCTTGATTTAGAAGTGGACTGAGTACTGGTTTCACAGCCTATGGTTCCTTTAACTTCTGATTCCTTGGGTCTTCTGGAAATGTGAGGATGGCTTTGCAGTACGTGGTTGCCTAGGATGGTCTGAGAACATAATTACCATTCCTGACTTAAAAGGCGTGAAATGAGACGTGTAATAGATGTAAAGACGGGGAATTTTCCCCTCTCACCTAGGTTAGACGTTAAAATCAGTAAGTAATGCTGGAGAGCAGAGAAATAGCCAAAGAATGTCACAAATACGAACATGACTGCTCCACTCTGTCCCCATAGCCGGTTCTCAGCTAGCAGCAGCAGCTGCTGAAACACCCAGCCTTTTAAATACCCCTCACATCCACCCAATGGCACATGCCTTCCTCGGCATTCTAATCCTGGCTTTCCGTGTTCTCAGGCAACGCTGGACAAATTGATGGCATCTATTTCTGTCTCCTCTGCACATAGGCATTATAATAGCCCCCCTTCATCAGGGCAGTTGTATGGATTTGATTAACATGTAAAATATCAAGCAGAGCTGGAACCTGTACTATTTAAGAATTAAGCAATATTAATATCAGTGTTGTTCTTCTAAAATTTAGTTTATGGATCTATTCAGGGTCATTGGGCATGATCTATTATTGCTAGGAGAGTTGAGTTTTCCTATCTCCAAACATTTTATTTAGTAAAAAACGAAAACTGGAAAAAAAAAGTCCATGTTTCAAAACATTCCACTCGGGCCTGTAAAGTCCATTAACTTGTGCAGTGATCTGTATTTGCTGTTAATGTGAATGAGATGGCACGGTGGGGGCAGATGGGGTAGCATTTTTCCTTCGGAGCCAGCAGCGACCCTGATGCATGGCTTGTGCGTCACTGATGCAGACATCAGACACAGATGTGACCTGTGCGAGTGAACGAGTTGTTACAAGTAGAAACTTCAGTCACTTCAATAAAAAATAACCTGACAGCCCCATACCCCGGGGAGGGTAACTGCATCATAGTCTCCTGAGCCAGTGACTGGGAGAGAAAATGAGAAGACACATACTATGTATTTGAGCCCATAAACACAACTAAACCCTTTTACATAGGGAAGCGTTGTTAAGGCATATGGGGCAAATGATAAGATGTCTGTGGTATTTAATTATTCCTTTGGCAGGTTTTTGTTTGGTTTTTCTCTTTTCTTTTTCTTTCTTTTTTTTTTTTTAATTTAAGACAGGGTCTCGCTATATAGCCCTGGTTGGCCTTGGAACTCACCACATAGACCAGGCTGGCCCCATATAGATCCATCTGTCTCTTCCTCCTGAATGCTGGGATTAAGACGTGTGCCACCATGCCTGGCTCTTCAATAGGATTTGATGCCTGTTTTTCAGCACAGTTCAAGTGATGGTATTAATTTTACTGTGGCTTTTGTATTTTAGTTGCCTTTAAAAAGCTGTAGTTTATCGGGTATACCAGATGGTTCATAGACCCGAAACCCCCCCCCCCCCCCCAAATGACTGTGCATTTTGGTTGTATAGCATAGAAATTTGTTTTATGGATTTTTTTTAAAAAGTTATCTCTTGGTATCAAGGTTCTTTCCTTTGCTTCTGGTGTCATTTCTGATTTGCCACCTGGTATGTCCAGCTCCTGCTCGCTAGAACTGTTTCTGACAAACATGCTAAGTGAAAGTCCTCCTTCGCTGGAAGCCTTGCTACACATGGGTGGCCCGTAGCCCAGCAGCATCCACACCAGTGTTTGGGAAATGCAGACTCACGCAAACCTTCCTTCAGACTGGCTGAGTGAGAATCCACACTTAAGGTTCCCGGGTTATCTGTGTGAACTCGCGAAGCCTCGCCTAGCTAATCACCTCTGTGTTCATTTCTCTATTTAGAGATCTCTTGCTTCCAAATTGTGCTTGCTGTGTTCTGGGTTATATAGCATGTCAAAATATTTTGCCTTTAGAGATGCAGAACATAATTACAATGTCTACAGGTGTTTTAGTGTTTGTCAGTAGGCTGAATTGGTGAACATTTTCTTTTCTCTCCTCTAGGACATTTCTGGAGAGCTTAGAAGCGTTTCCACCATGGAATCCATCTCTATGATGGGAAGCCCCAAGAGCCTGGAGACTTTTTTGCCTAACGGCATAAATGGTATCAAAGATGCCAGGAAGGTCACTGTGGGCGTGATAGGAAGTGGGGATTTTGCCAAGTCTCTGACCATTCGGCTTATTAGGTGTGGCTACCACGTGGTCATAGGAAGCAGAAATCCGAAGTTTGCGTCTGAATTTTTTCCTCATGTGGTGGATGTCACCCACCATGAAGACGCTTTAACAAAAACAAATATAATATTTGTGGCCATCCATAGAGAACATTACACCTCCTTGTGGGACCTGAGACACCTGCTTGTGGGCAAAATCCTGATTGACGTCAGCAACAACATGAGGGTAAATCAGTACCCAGAGTCCAACGCCGAGTACCTGGCTTCACTCTTCCCGGACTCACTGATTGTCAAAGGATTTAATGTCATCTCAGCTTGGGCTCTTCAGTTAGGGCCCAAGGATGCCAGCCGCCAGGTATGTGTGGCCTTGAATTACCAAGTTCAAAGGCATCTGAGGGTTGTGGGAAAAGGACCTTTTTGTTTTCACTCCTAGAGACAATTATGGGGTTGGAGAGATGGCTCAGCAGTTTAGAGAAGGTGCTGTTCTTGCAGAGGACAGGAGTTTGGATCTCAGCACCCACACTGGGTAGCTCACAACTCCCTGTAGCTCCAACTCCAGGCCTCTGAGGGCAACTACCCTCGTGTGCACAAACACACACAACAGATCTTTTAAAAAGATAGTCAAGTCCATTTCTTATTTGGTGAATGCTTGATCATTTTATTCTATGGGTTAGAGTCATGAACTCTATATTGGGTACCTGCTACTACTATGACACGAGTGCCTGGACTTAAGTGAGAAAGATTTACTTTGCTCACAGTTTCAGAGGACTCAGTCCATCGTGCTGGGGAAGAATGATGGAGCAGAGCTGTTCATGCAGTAGAGGGCAGAACGCAAAGAAAGGGTGACGCCACCAGCCTGCTGGCTCCCTCCTTTCTCCTTTTGTTCATCCTGGCCCCCAGCCCATGGGATGGTTGACCCACCCTTCAGGGTGAGTCTTTTCCTCCCTGGTTAACCCTCACTGCATCCAGAAGTGCGCATCGCCTTCCCTTAGTGATTTCAGGTTCAAACACGTTGACAAGACTGGCCGTTACAGTAACTGCCCACTTCAAGTCTGTCTGTCTGTCTGTCTGTCTCCCTCCCTCCCTCTTTCCCTCCTTCCCTCCCTCCCTCCTCCCTTCCTCCCTCTCCCTCCCTACCTCCCTCTTCCTTCCCCCCTTCTTGCTTTCAGTTTTTTGAGACAGTCTCATAGTTTGGTTCACTCTGGCCTCCACCTTGTGGGGCTTTCCCAAAGACGGAGATTTACAGTCATAAGCCACCACACCCTACTCAAGTATTTAAAGCAGTACACGCTTTCCCCATCCCTCTGTGTTATAGATCAGATCAGGGACCTGATCGTGGACCCCACTCCCGCTTCTAGAAACAGTTTTTCCTTTCTTTTTAAGGAACATATCCTGTAAAATTGGCAAATTTGAGCCAGGGCCTCTGAGACAAAGTTGACATAATCCCTTGCTCATATTCATGATCATTTTAATTTTTAATGGAAAAACCCTCATGGAACAGTGATTAAATTCAAATTCAGAATGAGCTACAAGCTCCATCATGACAAGAGCCAGATAATTGGTACTTCATCATGGCTGGATGACGAGCAGTCATCAGTTTTGAATGCTTCAGTTATAGCTCTAGAGTTATTATAATATCTTATCATTTATAGCCTTTTCTCAAATAAAAAAAGGTCATTATAATGTTATTATTTATAGACTTTTCTCCATGTAGGAAAAAAGGTTTTTTCCACCATTTCACACCTGCAATAAATTAGTAAGTTTTTCTTATTTCTTTGCTATAAAAGAGCTCCCATTTTTGGAAATCCATATTTGTTTACCAGCACCGAGTTTATCATTGGTTCATAAAGCTGGCTACCGTCAGCTGAGAGTCAAAGCCTGAAAGCTGGGCTCCGTATTGACTCCTTCGTGTAAATAGGTTTAGCAGGCAAACACTTCCATATGGCCTCATTCAGAGCCTGTGCACAGATGTCTTCAGGGTATATCTGGAAACTTGTTTTCCTCAAACTACACCAGAGACTTTGTATCAATATTTTTCTAGCTCGGAGTGAGATGATCTTCCTGTTCATAGTAGTAGCTCACTCCAGCACTGAACTTGCAGCAACAGAAACTTGTTGAATTTTTTACTATATCACAGTATCAGAGGGGTTTCAAAGCCTCCTCACCTTTACCTAGGACATCATTAGAGTTCCTGTAGAGATGACGGCCTCCTCACCCTACCTACGACATCATTAGAGTTCCTCCTATAGAGATGACGGCCTCCTCACCCTACCTATGACATCATTAGAGTTCCTGTAGAGATGATGGCCTCCTCACCCTACCTACGACATCATTAGAGTTCCTATAGAGATGACGGCCTCCTCACCCTACCTACGACATCATTAGAGTTCCTATAGAGATGACGGCCTCCTCACCCTACCTGTGATATCATTAGAGTTCCTATAGAGATGAAGGCCTCCTCACCATACCTACAACATCATTAGAGTTCCTCCTATAGAGATGACGGCCTCCTCACCCTACCTACGACATCATTAGAGTTCCTATAGAGATGACGGCCTCCTCACCCTACCTACGACATCATTAGAGTTCCTGTAGAGATGATGGCCTCCTCACCCTACCTGTGATATCATTAGAGTTCCTATAGAGATGACGGCCTCCTCACCCTACCTACGACGTCATTAGAGTTCCTCCTATAGAGATGATGTGTTTATTCTTAGAAAATGGCAGGCTCTTGATGTTTAAGGCAGTAGCCTGACCGAATCATCGTTTTACTTGCGAAGAATTATCAAAACAAGGAAAAAGTTTTATATGCTCATCGATAAAACAGTGTACCTGGAATTATTCAAGTGTTTACAGATACTCAATGAATTGATCTCTCAACCTAAAGGTTGATGTTATAAGGAGTCCAGCATCACGACACAATTTGTACCTTTTACTTGAGAAGGCCACCCCTGGAGCCCGTGCCCGTCTGCACACTGGCTGGATCACTGTGAAGGGCAGTGCTTTCCGTTGCTCTCTGAGGCAGAATCTCTACATTCCCAGAACTAAAAGGTGCCCACAGAAGCAAGGAGATCCGGCCTCACACTTAGAAAGCTGGGTTGGGAGGAGATGGCCACAGAGTCCTCTGGGGGAGGGGTATGCCTTCCTTTTCAGCTGCTGCTGACCCACGTGCCCCAGAAAGCAGACCTTCTCCAGCAGCCTCCCTCTCGTGAGAACCTCTCTGCGCCTTCCGGGTTGCAGCTAGGTTCTCTGCACTTTTTCATCGTGGGGTAAATACTTTTGTGCTTTTATGGCACTGTTCTAAGTCTGTCTTTTAAGATACTAATATATCTAACCATAATGTGGTACTTTTGATTGATTAATTCATTGTTAAGATACTGTTTTAAAACAATACCTATGGTAGTATTTGTCTGTTTAATAACTTACAGGTAATCCCCTTTTCTCATCCTCGTTCTCTGGCATCGTTAGCAGCTATTAAAGAAGGCACCACAGATAGAGGACAGTTTGCGACTTCTACAAACAGCGGCGGTAACAAGCCTTTTGGGTTTTCTTGCAGGTCTATATATGCAGCAACAACATCCAGGCTCGACAACAGGTTATTGAACTTGCCCGTCAGTTGAATTTTATTCCTGTTGACCTGGGATCCTTATCATCAGCCAAGGAGATTGAAAATTTACCCCTGCGACTGTTTACTCTCTGGAGGGGACCAGTGGTCGTAGCCATAAGCCTGGCCACATTTTTCTTCCTTTATTCCTTTGTCAGAGATGTGATACATCCGTATGCCCGGAACCAGCAGAGTGACTTTTACAAGATTCCTATTGAGATTGTGAACAAAACCTTGCCTATAGTCGCCATTACTTTGCTGTCCCTGGTGTACCTGGCGGGCCTCCTGGCAGCTATGTATCAGCTTTACTACGGCACCAAGTACCGCAGATTCCCACCGTGGCTGGATACCTGGCTGCAGTGCAGGAAGCAGCTGGGACTGCTGGGCTTTTTCTTTGCTGTTGTCCATGTGGCCTACAGCCTCTGCTTGCCGATGAGAAGGTCAGAAAGATACTTGTTTCTCAACATGGCTTATCAGCAGGTACTGCACATGCTTGTTACTCCTCTGGCTCTAGCGGCCTACCTTAGGAACTGTAAAATCTGAGTTAAGACAGTGTCAATTTATATGTACTTAACGGCATTTTTCTCTGGGGATATTTAGGGAGCAGAAGTACTGTTTTTATTTTTACCCGCATCTGCTGCTCTTCTGGATAGCCGATATTAGAGAGGAGTATGTTTTGTGGGGGTTGTTTTGTTTGAGACAGGGTCTCAGTATGTAGCCCTCACTGGCCTGGAACTTGCCATATAAACCAGGCTGGTCTTGAACTCACGGAGACCTGCATGCCTCTGCCTCTTGAGTGCTAGGATTAAAGGAATGAGCCACCACACTCAGTGGCCAGGAATTTAGCTAGAGCTTTTTCAGCATAGAAGCTCAGCGATGTTGGTGGGAGTAGCTTTTTTTTTTTTTTTTAAATATGACTATGCCTTGTTAACTGAAACTGGACAGAGTTGAGATGGTAATAAGAATGTGCTTTTTCTCCACCATAGATACACACTTAAATCAAATCTTCAGTGGAAGGAGTCCAACTCTTAACTTATGCCCTAATTGTATTCTCTATAGGTAAATAGATAATACTAAAAGTATTTACTCTGCAAATTGCCAGAAATTCACAGTTAAGTCAGACTTGATTAATATGCATTAGCAACATACTGGTTAGGGTTTGGAGAAAAATACTGCAAATGGAAGAAGCAGTTGGGAGTTGGGAAGGTCTGTTAGTGAGTCGTTCAAGTGGACGGAGTTCAGCTCCACACAACTTATCCTGAAGCAATTTTGGTTTCCAGAAGAGAAGGGTTAAGAAGACAGAGGCATTGAAGGTAGTGTAGAATCCCTAGTTAAATGCTGTAGAACATACCCCAAACATCAGCCACATGTATACAAACCTGAAAAAGCATCCTGGCATCTGACAACAAAGACTTCTTTTCTGTCACTTGAGAACCAGTCAGTTGGTGTTCCATGGCCTTGGACTCAGGGCCTCTGCAGTAGTGACTCAGTTTGGACATGGCTTGTTCCCCTCTTTACATGCTGGAAGAGGTGGGAGGTCTTTGTCCTGTTTTGATTTAACATTCTCTCCCCTTTTCTCTACATCTGGGATGATACTATGAGCAGATTCTCCACAATGGTTCATTGTACTGATTGAACACTATTAGTCTTAAACATAGTCAAAAGTGGCCTGGTTCTTTTTAGGCCAAGAGTAAGCGGTACATAGTCTGTGAAGTAAAGGAAACTTCTTTTCTTGTTAGGTTCATGCGAATATTGAAAATGCCTGGAATGAGGAAGAGGTTTGGCGAATTGAAATGTACATCTCCTTTGGTATCATGAGCCTGGGCTTACTGTCCCTCTTGGCAGTCACTTCAATCCCTTCAGTGAGCAATGCCTTAAACTGGAGGGAATTCAGTTTTATTCAGGTATGTGGGGTTTTGTTTGGTAACACGTCGGACAGCATAGAATTTCACTGTTAAGTTCAATGTTAAATTTGCTCCATCTAAAAAAAGTGCCTTTGAGGTCATAGCTGCTTATCCAGTTCAGGCAGCACACATGGCTGGAGGCCAGACTATACTATATATCCTGGTTAGAAAGGGAAAGGCATCATAGCAATGTCTGTTATGTTGTAGAATAAAAGGAGAGAAGTGGGTTTAGGTCATATTTAATGTTCAAAGTCAATTTACTTTGATTTATTTTTTAAAAAAGATTTACCTCGATGAGCGTTTTGCTCACGTGTTTTTATCTGGGTAACATGTGCATGTCATGTTCACAAAGGTCAGAAGGTGTCAGATCTACTGGATCGGAAGGTTTGGACCAGTTGTGAGCCACCGTGTGGGTATTAAAAATCAAACGAGGTCCTCTGAGCCATCTCTCCAGTCCCGAAAAGTCAGTTTATTGTTAGTGAAATGAACTCACATGCACATACGTGATCACAAACGCAGTTAAACTAGATAATGATGCTAATGGGTTGTGACAGCCAGCTGCATCTGTGAGTCGTTAACGTTTTACTATGTCAGTCTTACATCAATGCCCAGGAAATCAAAGAACACTTGTGTTCTTTAAAAGGTTAAATGTTAGCCTCCATTAATATCTGTATAACATATTTACATATTTTAAATATGTATAAAATTTGGCTTCTAGTGATATGGTCACAATCTGTACTTTTTGATCCAAATGGTATATAGCACAATATATACAATATATATATAGTAGAGTCATTTGACTGTACTGTATTTTATTCCTTGCCTAGCGATGTGTTTGTCTGTTTTTTCCCAGAGGAGCAGGGAGGTGTTATGACAGGATTTCTCTATGTGGTATTGGCTGTCTTGGAACTAGCTCTGTAGACCAGGCTAGCCTGAAACTCAGAGAGATCTACCTGCCTCTACCTCCCAAGTGCTTGGTTGCTTGAGGAAATTTTTTTTTCCTTTTCAGGGTTTTTGAAACAAGGTTTCTCAGTAGCTATGGAGCCAGTCCTGGAACTAGCTCTTGTAGACCAGGCTGACCTCGAACTCACAGAGATTTGCCTGTCTCTGCCTCCCGAGTGCTGGGATTAAAGGCATGTGCCACCATCACTCAGCATGAGGAAATTCTTAAAGAATATTTTTATATATTCTTTGAAAGAGCCAAGTTTTATACAATGTATTTTTCTTATATCTACTCCCTGCTACTTCCCTCCAGCTCACCCATTTTTCACAGTCATGCAAAAATCTTATTCAAATGAAGGACAATCCTTGTCCGAATTCATTTTCTCCCTTTGAAGAAAGGAGACCAGGCAGTTTCCCAACCCCTAGTTACACACCTGAAAGAAAAGAGAAGGCTTTCTGATGGGAGGTTCTGGCCAGACACCCATCATCACAAAGCTAGACCACGAGTTGCGAGCATCTTGCCTTGTAGGGACCAACATTTTCCTAGTGAACTCAGATATTACATCGCTATACTGATGAACTGTTAGTTTTCTGTGCTGTAACTAGTTGTCAAAGTAAGTAACCTTAAACGTAGTCACTTAGAGAAGTGAAAGTAATCTCTTAACCTATAAATGACGGACTAAACTACTGTTTTTAGTCGTCAATTTGTTGTCCCCACATGCTTGAATTGTTACTAGTCTTACCATATTTTCTTATTAACTACTATCCATGTAAGACCATTATATGCATTCTCAAAAGATCACTTTTTGGTATTTAATTATATTTGTGCACATACCTGTATGTACCTATACACACACTACCATGGTTTTATACACAGTAGTGGTGGATAACCCCCACCACTATTTTGATTATTTGTTTGTGGCAGAGTTTCTCTATATAGCCCAGGCTGGCCTCAGAATCACGACGTAGATCAGGCTGGCACTGAACTTGCAATTCTCTCTCCTTGTCCTCCCTCGTGCTGAGGTTGCAGCCATGCGCCACTGCGACAGCTGCAAAGCATTTGGACACCATGCACGTCTGCACCATTAGAGAAAAAGCTAGACGTGCTGATCAGTGAGCCCAGCAGCAGAATCAGCCCTAAATAAATAAACCAACATAAACAAAAATATAAATGGTACGGTTGATGGTTAAATAAATTTGGGATCAGAGTGATCTACGCAAAGGCATGATTGTACATAGCCATTCAATATAACATTGCACAATATTAATGATATGCTTTTATTTTTAATGGCATAGGAATGCTTGTGTAAACTAGATTGACTAATGAGACTAGTCAGTGTGTGCACTGTGGTCTGATATGTGCAAGATTGGAGCACTGCAGATAAGTGCTTATGAAATTTGTGAAAACTGTCTTCAATTGCTTAATTTAAGTGATAGCAGGTCAAGTCCCAAGATTAAACATAAGCAGGGTGTCTGCATAGGTTGCTACGTGGAGAGTAATGTATCTCCTTTCCTTCCTCTGCCTCAAGTCTACACTGGGCTACGTTGCTCTGCTCATCAGTACTTTCCACGTGTTAATCTACGGATGGAAACGCGCTTTTGCCGAAGAGTACTACCGGTTTTACACACCGCCAAACTTCGTCCTGGCGCTTGTCTTACCCTCGGCTGTAATTGTGGGGAAGACGGTTTTACTCCTCCCGTGCATAAGCCGAAAGCTAAAAAGAATCAAAAAGGGCTGGGAAAAGAGCCAGTTTCTAGAAGAAGGCCTGGGAGGACCAGTTCCTCATCTGTCCCCAGAGAGGGTCACAGTGATGTGAGGAGAAGGGGGGCTCACTGACACCGTACCCACCTCCGCTCATGCCATCATGGACACCCCCTCCACGCTCCCTGTACGTGGACTGCCCCTCTGCTGCAGTAGGAAACCTGGCAAGCGAGGTGTCAGCTGAACGGGGATAGCATTTTCTCCAAGTTAATTTTTATAAGTGTCATATTTTGCCAACATGAAATTTTGTAGCCCACATGTATTGTTCCAATCTAGGAATGTTTTCTTTTTCTGCAACCGTAACGGAATCATTATTTTAACTATATTGCACAATAAGGCAGAAATATTTGTAGCTGATCATATAGAACATTTGGAATACTTGGCAAACCAGCAGAATTTGAAACTTGCAATATTACTGAGTGAGTATGCTTTTTCCCTGAGGCTAAAGATTTTAATTATCACCCACTTTAAGAAGCAGAAATGCATAATTAGGTATTATTGAGGGACATACCATAATAGTATGTAGGGTGCACAGGCGCAGTCTTATACTTTCATCAGATGGAACTGGAACGATGCCATCAGTTATACGAAGCCGCGAGAGAATGTGAGCACACACACATTGCACTGCAGGCATGGAGTGGATGCTGCTAACGCACAGCTCATGGGAGCTTTGTCCTCTTACGTTACAGAGCAGTGTCGTTTTCATAGCTACGTCAATCAGGGAAGACTCAGTGACTTGGTTCTCAAGCCGTTGTTTCGAGTAGAGTTCCAGCCCCAGGAACTGCAGCACTGTCCTTCACTGCAGTGGGAGCCAGGTTTGCACATTGCACGTCCGTGCGTCTTTGCTACTTTGGTCTGTCACCACTCTTCTGAGTGGGGTTTTACTGGTGTTCACTGGGGGAATGTGGCATGGTTCTGAACATTTGTCTTGTCCCCTTTAGTATTTACAACAAATCTATGAAAGGGTTACGTTATCTTTGTTTTACATATGAGGAAACAGAAGGATAGAAAAGTTCAGTTTGCCTAAGGCCCCACGGTGTGTAGGTGGCGGAGGGAGCAGTCATAGCCAGGTAGTCACCCTGCAGAAGCCGTTGCTTTGTGAGACATCAGGATATACAACCCCTGCCCCATCTCCATGCACTGCATTCATGATGTCAAGCGAGATGTTTCCTTGCTTGTATAGCCATTGGCAGTCTTTAGAGTGTGTTGTGTGCATCAATCCTAGTTTTATTATTGCCTGGGAACCCACAATAGTGCAACACCTCCCTGTGCAGTGAAGGACTGTGCGGGGAGAGGATCCGGACAGTGTGGACGAACTGCTGAGCTCCTGCAGCTCTTCAGACGTTCCCATCAGACGGCCATGTCCTTTGCTCTTCCTGGGAAGCCTTCCGGCCTTCACTACCATTCATTAGGAAGCAGTTTATGAGCATGCAGGACAACAGGACAAGTGCTAATTATAAATCCACTCCAGAGACTTAGAAGCTTATAGATTATTCATAAAATTTCTCAGTACTAGTCTTCCATGTGTGAATTGCATTTTGTTCAAACTTTGGGATATACCACATTTTCTCCATTTGTTCCTTATGCATCATAGTACAAAGTTAGAAAAGAGATGTAATTGTGTATATTCTTCCTAAAATTGTACCATTTCCAAAGTTACCTACTGACCCGAATCCAACCATCAAAAATAAAATGACTTATTTTTGTGGGAACCTGTCTTTCCCTCCAGTGTTCTTCTATTCCCGCACTGTTAGTCTGGGAAATCAGCCACTAACTCTTCAATGATTCCTTGGTGAACTGTAATATTGAACACCCCATTTCATTATATTCATAATAATCATTAATTCTTAGTAGGAATTCAGTATAGCGATGGCTTTTTAACAGTAAATACCTACAAGCTGGGTGTGGTGGCGCACAACTTGAATCCCAGCTCTCAGGAGGGAAGCGCAGGTCAGCCTGGTCTAGAGTGAGTTCCAGGACAGCCAGAGCTCTACAGAGACTGTGTCTAAGTAGATATGATCATGCACATATACCGGTACTGTCATGAGCTGATGGAAGTAGCAATGTATTTTCAATCCTTGCTTACTTCTTAAACTTTACTCTAAGACAATTTAATGTGAAAATACAATGAAATAGTTCTAAAAGTTAGGTGATTAACTACATTGTTATATATGTTAGGTAGCCCATAATATAAAGTTACCGCTATTATCCATACATAGGACTTTTGGGAATATAAAATTACATAAAGGCTACAAATATATTTCGAATGACACTTTTTCTCGGAATGCTACAAACAATGGAATAATTTTAGTTCAAGAATAAGTGTAATCCTGTCATTACAATTCTAAATGTTTAAAGGCCTCTCTCACAAAACGTATCTGTTTATTGACTTTTGGTTGCTTAATTTACCTCTTCTGTAATTTTTCTTTTTATGAATTTCCCCTAAAGGCATTTTTCTGGCTTCAGAAGTAGACTGAATGTTGTGGTTGACAAAAGTGAGGAGGTGGCAGGAGATTACCATTTAAAGAGCAGGCCTAGTGAGGCATCTCGGTGGGTAGGGCGCCTGTAGGGAGCCTGATGACTGACTGCGTCTGCCCCCCACTACGAATGTGGGGTCAGCACTGCTCCTGCGCGCTGTCCTTTGACATGACGTGCACACCCGTGTTCGCGTCTCCCTCGTGCTGCCTCTGTCTTTGTTTTTCTCTCACACACACACAAAGTAAAGGAAATATAATTTCAAATTTTTAGGGGTGGAGGTTTTAAAGAGGAGCAAAGCTTTGTTTACTAACGTATGGTTTGAGAAGTGAGAAAATGATAGGGACGTAGAAAGCATAATCTGTCTTCATCCTTTGTGAAGACAGTCATAGCTTTTCCTGTGAGGAAGAATCTCATAACATGTATCATGCTGCTTAGCCTTCCTTCAGATTTCATGTCTCCTTTATTAGGAATATTTAAAACCACCTTTTAATAGAAATGTAATCGTATCAGCATCTTTTTTAAAAGAAAATATGCTGAGATTTAGCTCAGATAATCTACATGAGATTTTTGTTTACATTTTAAGACATTAAGCATGAATAAAATTATGATTATTTATCAGAAATAATTATTTTGTATAATACAGAAGGTGGCTGATGAGTTCATGCTAAACTACCTGATTATTTTCTTATAAATTAGCTTAACTTCAAATTGACTAAAGAATTTTACTTTCAAAATTAATTTGATAATGATAAAAATGTGTTCCTACTTACATTCAAATTATGAAAATTATTTTTTATTCACAAATAGATTCAACCTGATGTACATAGTGAGTTCCAGGGCAGTCAGAGCTATGTAAAGAGACCCTGTCTCAAAAATCCAATATACATACATACATATATATATGTATATATACATATATATACTTTTTTATTATTTATATCTTATGTAATATGACAAAAGTCTTCATTTAAATTTTTATGCCATTAAGCTATTTCGTAATTATTCTATAGTGTTCCCTCCCCTAATAATCTTTATTTATAAAATTTAAGTATTTCACATGGCATTTAAAATATAGCTACTCTAAATGTATTCATAACTCTACTGTAAGCAGCTGATTATACTGCATCAGTCTGTGTATGAAGTGCTGCTCTGAAACGGGCAAGCAGAGTAAAGTAGAAATTGCTTTGTAAATTCACGACAAAACAATGTCGCATGTGTAACACACCACAGTCCCGTGTTACAGTCGCTCAACCCTGCACGGTGCAGAACGCAGTAGGACAAATCCTGGCGTACATTCAATCTTTGTAATTACCTGAAATGAAAGGTAGTGATTCTGTTCTGAACGTTACAGGAGCGAACAGGTTCTCCCGTACGTTTGATGCGACAGAATTGTGAAGTGTTTAATTTCCCGGGGTTCCAGCCCTATGTTGCTAAAACAGTGATTCTGTTGAACCCAACACGCGTTATAGGAATTGCTGGGCTGACTTTTCACTTGACAAATCACCATATTTCCCCTGCACAGATCCACAGTGAAGGCAGACCAGGAGACTTCCCAGTAGCTTAGGGTCACTCCTCACAAAAGCAGGTACAATGGCCTACTTGCAGGAAGCATTCTCCCAGGGATTTCCTTCCGAAGATCTTCACAGCTGCGCGCGTGTTCATCCTTCGCGCCTGCTTTCCCCACTCCTGAGCTGCTGACTGCTGTTCACACCTCTTGGAGCGAGGTGTCCTTGTGACTGGTCCCTGTGATGAGTGCCGGCCTCAGGACTACCAGGGAAGTGGCCTGTGTTCTTTATGGCCCCTTCCGTCTGACTAATAAGGTTGTGGATAAACATCTGTCCCCAGGGGGTCAATTCAACACTCAGAGGCAGAATCAAGGCTACTAGAAAACAGACAACTCCCTGCTGCTTCCTGTGTTTAAACAATTCTAACTTTGACTTTCTGTGTTCTGAGAAATCTAAATTTTATCCTTCCCAGTCTTTGTCACAATATTAATTTAGCATTCTCGAGTAGGTTAGATTTGTAATGATGCTTTCAAAAGATTTTAAATAATAATGTACAATTTACATTAAATTAATATTCTATTGTTAATCATACTTTTTTCCCTTTTTCTTTCATTAGCAATTTTGTATTGGCTTGTATGATTTTCTTTGTACAAATTATCCTTGTGTGTATTCATTTTTGCTAATGGCTTGTGTCCTATAAAATATTGTTTGAACAAATTGTATGCCATAATTTTGTCATTCTCCTAGATATGCCTTATAAACATTTCAATAAAAAGTATTATTTAATGTTTTAATTTTGCCTTTGTATCTTACTAATTTGAATATTTGACAGAATTCATCTAATATTTTGATCTTTAATTTTTTTTTTTATTTATTCTTTTGCCTTTCACATCATGCCTCCTGATCCCACCTTCCCCCCCCCACCACCACCACCACCAAAATAAAACAAAATCTGGAAAAGAAAGGAAGGGGAAAATCCTGTCATGGAAGCCGCAGTGTGACACAGTGAGTCACGCGGTAAACCCCTTTATCTGTCCATGTTTGTATGCAGACATTTATCATAAAGACTCATTTGTCTGGTTCAAGGCTTCTAGTCTCCGCTACATCCTCGACACTGGGCCCCCACCGGGACTGTTCCTGGGCATCCAGTTGCTGCCCTTTGGAGATCCTGCAGCCCTGGGTCCACAGGACAGACACCCCCCCATCCCCACCCCCACCCCCACACCTGCGCTCTAGCAAATCACAGAAGGGGTGGATGTTGAGGTGGGCTACACGTAACCCTGGTTTCTGGGAGTGGGTACCTAATTGCAGGGTTGGTCAGCCCACCAGCTCTCCTGTCTTCGCTGCCAGGGTGAGCTCTCCAGCATTGCCCTGCCTAGTTCACCCCTTGCAGTGATGAGTAAGGGGTGGGGTTGGCTCTCCTGCTTTCACACCCTCAGGGTCAGTGTGTCTCCCACAGGAACACCTTCAGGGCCAGCTCTTTGTTGCCCAGGTGAGGTGTGGGGGCCGCTCTCTCCAGTATTGCACCTGATGAGAGGCAGGAACAGCTCTGGGCTCTTAGGACCTCAGGGGCAGCTCTTCCATGGGCCTTCGGCACTGATGGGCAAGTGGGAGGGGCATCTCTTTCCGCCCATAAAGGGCAAGTGGGAGGGGCGTCTCCGCCCATGCTGTCACATAACAGATGCCTAATGGGGACTGCTCTCCCGTGTTCACAACTTCGGGGTTGGCTCACGCACACCTTCTGCCAACAGGGTCAGGTCTACTGTGCTGCCAAGGCGAGGTAGATGGTTCACTTTCCCGAGTGCTGGAGCTGCTATGGGAGATGGCAGAATCAACGAGGGGAGGCACCTATCCCTCATCCTCACCACCACATGGCAGATGAGGGGTGTATGGCCAGCTATCCCACTCAGGGGTACCTCACCCTTGACTCTGTCAACAGATCTCCACTATAGCAAGGAACAGGGCCCACTTTCTGGAGAGCTGCAGATGGTAAGATGAGGGTCGTCTCCCTTGTCTGTGGCGGGCTGTTGACAGAGGTTTCTGTCCCGCCCGATCCTGCAGCCATTCAGTCCCAAATAAACACACAGAGGTCTACATTAACTATAAACGTTTGGTCTATTAGCTCGGGTGTCTTACTAACTCCTATAACTTACATTAACCCATAATTCTTGTCTGTGTTAGCCACCTGGCTTGGTTCCTTTTCTCAGCAAGGCATTCTTATGTTGCTTCCGCTCTGACTGGGTGACGACTGCAAACTGAGCCTTTCCTCTTCCCAAAATTCTCTTGTTCTGGTTGACCCACCTATACTTCCTGCCTGGCTACTGGCCAATCAACATTTTCTTAAACCAGTACAACTGACAAACCTTGACAGGATATAAGATTATTGTCCCACAGTACTCCCCTCCCCTTTTTTAAAAAACAAGACCTCTGAATCTAATCTTTATTTAGCTTTTTTTCCTGACCATTATCCACAATAATTTGTAGCAGAGACAAAGATCCATAATCCATTTTGTGGGGGAATGTGGGCGTAGCTTTCCAGGCTACTTCCTGCTGGTTGGGGGTGCTGATAACCTTGATAATTATGGTCAAGTCCTGACAAATATTCTGTGAGGCTTGATCATTTCCGCCAGCAGTCTTGAGGCTGTTCTGGATGTAGATCTCAGACATCTGGACCATCTCCTATTGGGGATTTTACAAGGGTTCTTCCTTGATCAAATCTGATTTTTCTTAACAGAATAAATCCACAGCCTCTCATTTCCTGTGGAAACAAAAGCAAAACCTCTTCTCCAAGGTAACATATCCTTTGACTTAAATTTTGAAGTCAAAACATTTTCAAAATACATATGTCGGATTAATGCAGCAGCATTTATAATCAAATGTCTTTTAGCAGCTGTTGCTCCTTCCCAGCAGTCAATCAATTCAAAGACAACACAATAACATACAGTATCCAGATTTTGTGTATTTTCCATCTTTATGTGGTTTTATTTTAAAATCTATTTCTTTTCTTTTTAATTTTTTTTTCTCTGTGTATTTTGGCTGTCCTTGAACTCACAGAGATACACCTGCCTCTGACTCCCAAGTGCTGGGATCAAAGGTGTGTGCCACCATACCCAACTTCTCTCTCTCTCTCTCTCCCTCTCTCTCTCTTTCTCTTTTAAAGACTATCTTTTTTCTTTACTCTCCCAAACCTACAATATTTTTAAACACACTGTAAACCATTTAGAGGGATTTTTTTTTGTCTGAATCTATCTTTACTGTATATCTCCCCTTTTCTGACTATGTGAGTCTTTAATTTTCTAAGCGATATGGCAAGGATTAAAACCGTGGCTTTGACAACTGAATCCACCCCATTCCTTAGATTTCTGAGAATCTAGCTTCATGGTGGAGGTACTGGCAGGAGCCACAGCTTAAATATCAACCAACAAAGTAATGAAACACCAGCAAATAGTTTACAATGTGTAGAATCAGCTGGGAATCCTGATTTCACCAAAATGAGAGTGGGACAAATAGGGAAACAAAATCAAATCTTTGTTAAAAAAGAAGAATTTGGCATTGGTAATTGTTCTCGAGAAGGAGATCAGCCCAGTCAGCCCCGTCTTGAGATGATGGAAAATGAAGTGGCTGGAAAACAGCTTAAGATCGAAGAACTAACTTGAGAACGAGAAGACCGGTGAGCCACCTGTGGGCCTCAAGGAAAACAAAGGTTATACAAAGTTGAAGCTGCTGTTAAGCGAGAGATGGCATCATCTCTCAGCTGATAGCTAACCTGCAGCAGGCAAACAAGGAAAAGGAAGCGACAATAAGAGAGTTTTCCAAGTTAACAAAGTAAAAAATTACGGATTGAATTCCAACATCTTGAATATACAGAAGTTACACAGACCCAGTTGGTGTGTGAAACGGTTAGACAAAAACAGGAAGCAGCAGGGTCACTTAGATGCATAGAAGAACTCCAGGAGCAACTTCAGGATGAGTCCAGCGCCAGAGAGCAGCTGGCTGTGGAGCTAACAGAGCTGAAAATATTGGTGGATATTCAGATAAAAAACTTGCTTTTGAAAGAGAAATCCAGGGAAAATCGTATGCGATAGATCATCTAGAGCAGCAATTGTTACATGCGAACCGGAGACTGCAGGAACTGGAAGCTGAGCAACAGCAAGTGCAGGAGGAGAGAGGGCTGCTGTCCAGGCAGAAGGCGGCCATGAGAGCGGTGGCAGGCCCAGTGGAGCAGTGGCCGATAAATGCTGCAGTTGCTTCAGCTCCAGGAGGATTTCTACAGGAGACAGAAAAGCTAATGAAGGAAAAACTCCAAGTAAAATGTCAAGCGGAAAAAGTACGCAGTGAACTCCAGAATCAAGTTAAAATTCTCAAAATAGATGTCGAAGAAAAGATCGGTCAGCTCATAGAAATGGAGCAGGAGAAATATGTTGAATCAACAGACCCGAGGGAGCAAAACCTAGCCCTAGAGAAACAGAAAATTTGAGAAATTTTTTTGAAGAGCAGACAGCGCACAGGAAACATGAAAGAGATACCTTCCAAGTGGAAACACAGAAACTGTGTTAATTAAACCACTGCTTGGCCTATTAGCTCTAGCTTCTTTTTGGCTAGCTCTTATACCTTAATTTAACCCATTTCTATTAATCTGTGTATTGCCATGTGGCTGTGACTTAATGGGTAAAGTTCTGTTCCTGGCATCTGTCTCCTGTGAGCTACATGGCTTCTCCCTGATTCCACCTTCTTTCTTCCAGCATTCAGTTTAGTTTTCCCTGCCTAGCTCTACTCTACCCTAGGCCAAGGCAGATTCTTTATTCGTTGACTAATAAAAGCAATGCATTTACAGAAGGACTTCCCTCAACAGTAGGTAGTGGTGGGGGCAAGGGATAACGGGGAGGCATCTCTCCCATGCCCACACTGCTACATTATGGGTGAGTAGAGGGGACAACTCTCCCACACTTACGACTTTGGGATGGCTCATCCTCACCTATGTCAACAGGGTTGGCTCTGTTGTGCTGCTCCAAGGAGGTGCAGGGCCTGCTCTACTGAGTGTTGCAGCTGGCCAGGGGCAGAACCAGCTGTCCCACCTCAGGTATTGATGGGGGAGCACTAGGTCACCCCTACTCATGTTCTCAGGGTTGACTCACCTCAGCCCTCATCAACCGGGTCAGCTACATTAGGCTGCTCAGATGAGGTGCAGGCCTGCTTCCCCAACTGTTTTAGCTGGAAAAGGGGTCAGTTCTCTGGCCGTCTGAAGGTGGTAATTGGGAAGGGAGAGGACATCTTTCTCTCCCTCCTACACCACAACACAGATGAGGGAGGCTGTACCAGTTATTGGTCTTTGTTTTTAAAAAGACCACAGAAAGCAATCCAACTGATAGTTTTGCTTGGGTAGGGGACTGTATTTATAAGTAGTCATTTAGAAAACCTCTATGTAATGAAGATTATTTCATTTCATTGAACATTTTTAGATCAGGATACCTACAATATCTAAGCTATTCAGCAAGCTGGGGATATAGTATTAGCTGTTGCTAAGTCTCCAGTGTCTAATACAGTTTGTGCTACAGCAGATATTTAAAGAGACACGACTCATTTTTTTTGTTTATTTTTTTTTAGTTGTTGAAAAAAAAATTTCTGCCTCCTCCCCGTTTCCCATTTCCCTCCCCCTCCTCCCACACATCGCCCTCTCCCCTTCTCCCTCTCCCCCCCACTCCATTCCCCCTCCCTCTCAAGAATGAAGAGCAGTCCAGATTCCCTGTCCTGCGGGAAGTCCAAGGTCCTCTCACTTCTATCCAGGTCCAGGAAGGTGAGCATCCAAACAGGCTAGGCTCCCACAAAGCCAGTTCATGTATTAGGATCAAAACCTAGTGCCATTGTCCCTGGCTTCTCATCAGCCTTCATTGTCCGCCACGTTCAGAAAGTCCGGTTTCATCCCATGCTTATTCAGTCCCAGTCCCGCTGGCCTTGGTGAGCTCCCAATAGATCAGTTCCACTGTCACAGTGGGTGGGTGCACCCCTTGTGGTCCTGACTTCCTTGCTCATGTTCTCCCTCCTTCTGCTCCTCATTTGGATCTTAAGAGCTCAGTCCGGTGCTCCAATTTGGGTCTCGACTCATTTTTATAGAAAATTCTGCTGTTCATCTCTTCTGTGACTATTTCTTCCTGCCGGACCTCACATCTATCCCTCTCACTGCCTCTCCTCTCGGTTTGCCTCCTGGCCAGTGGCCCAGAGCTGCCCTGTCCTCCCAGAAAGGAGTTGCTAGGGTGCTGCCATCACCACAGACATAGCTTCATGTTGAGCAGTTCCATACATCAGCACATCAGGGGAAACCGACATCTGAGGCTCTGCTTGAAGATGCTTGAGTGTGTATCCTGACAGGATTCCTAGAATAAGATTCTCAGTTAAATTCGAATCGCAGACGAATAACATTTTACTGTTGGTGTTTTAAGTATGGTACACATATTACATGGTCTTTTTCTAATGTGTCAACCCAAATGAAGGGTAAACTTTGAACAAGGAGATGCAACATAAAATTGAGCTAGTAGATATATCATCCATTCATTTCCTTCAGATGGAATGTTCCAAAGTACAATTTGGCAGACCTTCGTGGTAATACCCTATGAAACCAAGCAATTAACTATACATGTTCAAAAGTCACAGCAAGTTTAGAATCACCTCTTCTTCCCCTTCTCTGTTCCAAATAAAGTGATGACTGCTGTGTGTTTATGGAAATCTCAGGAGACAGAGGAACACGAGTGGAAAGGAAGTATGAAATAAATGATTTTTGCAGTTTTAGGCATAAGACCATCCAAGCTCAAAGTCCAGATGTGTTGAGTTGAGAGATCTGACGACAGTTTCATAGGAATCAAATTTATAGTAGTAGATATTAGCATAGCAATTTAATACCTGACACTCTGAAAAATACCAGTGTTCTACAGGTGATAATACCAACATGGCTTTAACTAGATATAGTGTATTCCTTAGTCTGTTCATAAGAATTCAGATTTTAACTTAAAAGATGGTGGGATTTATTATGGACTGGATTGTATCTTCCAAAATTTGCATGTTGAAGTTCTAATCCCCACTATCTCAGAGCATGACTGTTTTTGGAGATTGATCTTTGAAGAGATAGTTGAGGTGAGGTCGAATGGGTGAGCCTTAATCCAACATGACTGGCATCCTGTTGAAATTAGAATATAGGCATGGACAGAGGGAAAGCCATGTGAAGAAAAGGGAAGAAAAGAACAAGTCAAGAAGAAAATTTGCACAAACCTTGGTCTCAATCTTTCAGCCTCCAGAACTGTATGAAAATCTCTCTTTTATAGCTACCTGATCCATGGCATTTGTTATTACAGACTTCAGTAACAAATACAAGGACCGTGGAATCAAAACAAGTGAAACTGATGATACAACTTGAGTAACTAATGTCATGGTGAATCCTACTTTACAATAAAGACCTGTATCATGTAAATCCCAATACATAGTTGATACTTCCAAGTGTTCAGGTGTAAGGGAAGACTGTTCTTTCATTTTCCAGCTACCAGACCTGAATAATCACATAAAACTATATTAATTACAACACTGCTTGGCCAATGGCTCAGGCATATTTCTAGCTATCTCTTACATCTTAAATCAACCCATCTTAAATTTCTATTATTTTATATTTTATCACGAGGCTTATGGTTTGTTACCTCTTGCTTCTTGGGCAGCTACATGGTGTCTGCCTGACTCTGCCTTCTTTCCTATTCTATCTCTGTTTGTATTTCCTGCCTTGCTATATTCTGCCCTGCTATAGGCCAAATCAGCTTCTTTATTAACCAATGGTAATAAAACATATTCATAGTATATAGAGGGGAATTCCACATCACTCAGGAATCTTTTCATTTCATAGTAGTACCCCTGTATCAAAAAAAAAAAACTAAAGAGTTGCTCACTAACTTCATTTGTCCAGTACACATGAAGAGTTCCCCAACATCTACTTGCAATCTGTAGTACTGCTAATGCAGTTTTCATTTGAGTAACTGACTTCAGGGGGGGGGGGCTGTTCCACTAGTCCTTTCTGTTCCACTACTTATGCCTAAATGTGTATGAATGGTCTGTCAAAGAGAGATTACTTTCCAGGCCTGCAACAGTAAGTCAATCTGAAAGACTATTTAAAACCCAGAAGTAAATTAAATTCCAAGTTTATGTGTATTTTTTCTGTTATAAATTTCCCCCAAAGCTAACCCACTGTATTAATAATATTTATAAGCTATAAAATTTCTTTATTTGAAACAAACTACTCCATCCCTGTAAGCAATTATGTTTCTTTGAACATGTCGAGCACGCAGCATTGGTTTAGAGAGAATTAAATTCATATGTATTTTAAAGTACTTACAAAATGTTCTTAATTCATGATGGATAATTGCAGTTTTGCTAACTTGTTAATTAAGCAGGGTGCAGACAAAAGCAGAAGAACTACATTAATATGATATATTTTTTAAGTATATACTTAACTTTCTTCATTACTTGTAAATGTACAAATTGTATGTAGATTGATATATTTAAACTTTGCCTTGGTTCTAAGAAAATAATTCATATCTTCATGATGTTAATGATCTGCGGGACTGTCAACATATTGAAACATTTCTATTCTCAAGGTGGAACTTTTTTCTCATATTTTATACTATTTATCTTTTGTTGAAGTAATTGAACATCTCAATAGTCCGTTTATCCATTTGTGTCTGCATTATTATAAATAAGGAACAGCCAGGCGGTGGCGGCACACTCCTTTAATCCTAGCACTCGGGAGGCAAAAACAGGATCTCTCTGAGTTTGAGGCCAACCTGTTCTACAGAGTGAGATCCAGGACAGGCTCCAAAGGTACAGAGAAACTCTGTCTAGAAAAACCAAAAAACAAAAACAAAGTTGGGCTGTTGATTTGCCAGGTCGGAGAACCCATTAGTGAAGAATTCAGTGTTTTTTGAATTTGAAGTTCCCACCCCAGGCCATACCAGACACCCAGCACCAGGGGCTCCAGCATTCTAGACAACCACTCTACTGCCTGAGAGCTTTCCAGCACTGTAAGATGCCTCATTTGTTTGTCTAACTGTCAAGTTCGGCCACTAAAGTACAAAAGAGGTAAAAACCTGGGAATTTAGGCTAAATTGACCTGTTCTATCTTTGGGAGAAAGCTTAAGAGGTCGGCTTTCGACGATGTGCCAATCACATGCCTCGGACCGCATCCCACAGCCAGCTCTACTCGTCCGCCCCTCACAGGCACTGATCAAGCAAGGGCCGTCGCCGCCAGACTGAAACTCTTGGAGCAGACCGCGATCTCACTCGCTGGTCTCCTTTCTCTTACCATTGCACACCTGCAGACCACCGTTGACAAAGTTTGGCTCTTCCGGCTTCCGTAGGCCCCGCCCCTAGCAACGCTCGGGCTTGTGTTAACGACTGGCACTGCGCCCTGGTCCGCGTGTGGGCAGCGGCAGCAGCTGGGTGTCCGCCGCCTTGCTGAGGCGGGGCCCACGGCCGCACTTTCCCGGTCTGTCACCTCCCTAGCTCCGGTGGCGCTGCGTGACATCCGGCGGGTTCGTGGCACACCTAGGACCGCAGGCTCCTACCCCCAGCCATGTCCACCGTGGAGGCCATGGCCACGGCCGACGCCGCCGAGGCGGGCGGCAGGACGAAGTCCAGCAGTCCCCGCACGATCCCGGTGATTGGGGTGGTGACCCCGCGTGAGGATATGCAGGTACCGTCGGGCTGGACAGCAGGAGCGGGGAAGGGCGTGAGGTTCCGGGGCAACCGGGTGGAATCCAGGATCAGAGCGAGCCTGCGGGATGGAGAGGAGCGGAGTTCGTCCCGGGGGGCCGGGCGGCTGGCGAGGGGGGCTGGATGTCGTCAGCCAATCTGTCTGGGGACTCTAGCTGCGTGGTCCTCCTGGAGAGACTAGCTGCTCTTTGGATTGTGGCCACGAAAGGAAGGGATCCTTCTTGGTGACATTTTATTTGATAACCAGATCACTTTTTTGTGTTGGGGTTTTGACTGTAGATCCGTTTTAAGGGAGCGTACTCTTGGTATAAATATACTGCTGCTGAAGCTTGTATTCACTGGTAGGCAGATGCTGTTGGAGAGCTGGGGACAGGACTGCTTTTCTTTATTATGTTTATATTTAGTTTGGGGTTTGCTTTTGTTATAAACGCAAAGTTAAGTTTTTAGAGTTGGGTTGAGAACCCTCTCTGCCTTACCCAACACTAATGGTGTATGTGTGTGTGTTGGGGGGGGGAGGGGGGGCTCTATGGGAATTCCTGTTGGGGCTTCCTAAGTCTCAAGCTGCGTCAGGAACTCTGCCTCCTGCGTTCACGTCCTGGACCCTTGGAGAGTTACTTGGGAGCAGCCAGTTGGCTGGGGACTTTTGTGGGAACTGGGTTGAGGTCTCTGGAGGCAGTCACGCATTTATGCAACAGCCCACAGAGTACAGCACTTTTACATAAAGAGAGAATGCCAGGGGACTTTACCTCATCATCAGTTTTGTGGAGGTATTCCAGTACAAGAGCGAAGAAGTGTAAGCGACCACGGTCTCTCCACTCCCTGGGCTACAGGGAAGTTCAACATTGCCACTTTATTCCTAGGTACTGGGCACTAAGTAGGTGAGTTTGACTCTCATTGGTTTGTTTGGGCAAAGATTAATTACATGAGACAGATGAACAGGGGTTTACAGAGAGAAATACTTTCAATGGATCACTGCAAAAGAAAAAGTCTGCAACATAGGAAGTAACATAGCTGTATGTGTCTTGTGTATTTGTCTCCCCTTCACATTTTTAGAAAGTACTGCAAAGGGTGGGGAAGGAATTTCTACTTAAGTAAATGTAATGGAAAACAATTTAGAATTAGAAATCTCCGTGGTCTACTCTTGGATTTTTTTTTTGTAATTGTTTTACAACTTTTTCTTCCTCTTCCTTCTTTTGGTTTTTTGGCACATGGTTTCTCTCTCTAACCCTGGCTGTCCTGGAACCTACTCTGTAGACCAGGCTGGTCTCAAACTCACAGAGCTCTGCCTGCCTGTCTTTGGAGTGCTGTGATTAAAGCATGCACCACCACAGCCTGACCAGGCACTCGGGTTCTTTGCTCACTGTGAGGCCTGGTGTTCCTAGTAATACTTAGTGATAACCTTAGGCCCTCTGCTCAAGTCAGCAGAGAAAGACCTTTGGACACTTCATATTCTCAGTTCTTTCGAAACAGTCCACTTTGGCTTGCTCTCAAGAGACAGGCACACCACAGCTTAGGAGCTGTGACGTCAAAGGCAAGTGGTGGTGATAATGGAAATGACAATAGTACTGGCGTCCATTGTATCAAGCTTAGTGTAAGTCCTGGGACTGCTCAGGGAGTCTGGGCACCAGAGAGCCTGGCTTCCACACCTCAGGATCCCCATGGTAGGAGGAGAGAACGGACTTCTCAGCGTGTTCTCTCGCCTCCACACCTGCCTCCCCATACAAAATAAAAGAAGTAGATGTAGAAACCTATTAAAATGTTGATTGTAAAATCTCGTACAGCTGAAATAATGCACACAGAAAGCATATAGAGTGCCCCTGTGCTGAAAAGATTCAGTTAGCACTGCCGTTCTTTCTTCAGGGGGGCAACAAAAGCTTAGAGTACCATCTGTCATTAAAACTCACAGAGTCTCTGAAATGTTAAAGTAGCCGCCAAAGATTTCCTGCTATAAAGATGCTATTTTATCAACCTTTCTTTTAAGGGCTGTCTTATTATAGATCAAAATTTGAAGCATTTAAATCACCCTAACCTGAGTATATGTATATATGAGAAATTGGCTTTTGAATAGAGTTATCTAGGAACAGATAAAATATGCATGTTATTTTGTACATATTTTATGTACTTGTGGTGTGTGTGTGTGTGTGTGTGTGTGTGTGTGTGTTTAGGGGCATTGGAGCTGGTATGCATGCCACAGCACCTGTGTGGAGGTGAGAGGACAGCTTGCAGGAGTTAGCTCTCTCGCGCCTGGGTTGGTCCCAGGTATTGAATTCATGTTATCAGAGTTGGAAGCAAGTGCCTTCACACTTTAAACCTTCTCTCCAACCCTGTTCTGTGCACTTGGAAGGGCATCCTTCTCTTCGACAGCAAGCGACATTAGTCAGCATAGAAACAGCCTTTGCAGGAGGCAGGAGTAGCTGCCATACTCTCCAAACCACAGTCAATTTCCTCATCGTAGAATGGAATTATGGGAAAGGTAGAGTGTAAGTCTGAAGGCAGTTGTAAACAGGGGAAATAGTGGTTTCCGAATCTGGAATTTTAGTTGTATGATGTTTTATTGTTGTGATTTGCATAGACATTCTACTTGAGCACTCTAAGTGAAACTTTTCTGTGTAGGAATTTTGGCTTTGCTTACAAGAACGGTTCTTAAAGCTTTAAGAAAACTATTGTTTTTTTTCAGATTTTAAAACAATAAAATCCCCTAGAATTTAGTGATCAGTTTTTAATTATTTCATTTGGTGAAGTTGCTTTTCTTTTCTTTATTGATTCTTTATGGGGTTCACATCATGCGTCCTGATCCCATTCATCTCTGCATCCCTTCATATCTTCTCTGCCCTTGCAGCCTCTGCATCCTTCATGTCTACTCTGCCCTTCCAGCCTCCTCCACAAAATACAATAGCTTTTAAAAGAAAAACAAAAAACCCAAACCAACTAAACTAACGTACAAAAATGTCTTGTGTTCTTCATCTGTGAAAGAGATTTGTAACTCCTTTGTCCTGCAATTATTTAAGAAAGATTTGTGGAGCATTTAGCACCATGCCCATCACATGTATTGTACGAATCCCTGTAGTTTTGTTATGGCTCTAACCACGACAGCTTTCCTTTCTTTCTGCTATTGTTCTTGTTAAACTTTGATGATATTTACAGGGTAACTAAACCTTCATGAGGTCTGGTGCTGTGGGGGCTTTCCTAGAAATAGTCCCAGGGCTCTTGGCTCTGGAAGGTAGTGACATTGGGCAGTAAAGATAAAGTCCTTGTTTTCTGAAAAAGAAAGAAGAGCAACGATGCACTTTTCCTTGCTCAAATGGAGATCAGGAGCATCTGGTTGGTTACCCTGTGTCTGTTTCAGATGTAGCTCCCCGCCCTCGTTCTGAGGACCACACATCCCCTTAGAGCGGAGCTTCTCACACAGTGTGTGCATGAAGAACACGGGAGCATGAAGTGCAGACTGGAGGAGTCTGCAGCTCCGGGCTGGACCTCCGTGTTCTCCTGTCCTAGCAGATTTCCAGGAATGCTGGTGCTGTTAGGGGAAGGACCTATTATTTCCCACTCTGGGTAGCAATTCAGTGCACTGTAGCACTGGGAAGGTATAAACCATGCTGTGGAGTTTCATAACTAATTCCTGGAAAGCTCGCCAGAAATAGTTTCCTGTGTTTCCAGTTGCAAAATAACACTGAAGCACAATTCCAGCCCTCCCCCAACTAGATCAGGTAAAGTTATGTTATAAAAAATAAGAGGCTGCAGGTGGCGCCTCGAAAGACCTGCTGGCTCTCCTTTTCTCTCACCACAGACAGCATCAGTGCTCTTAGCCTGTCCGTTGGCTCACATCTATCTCCGCCCAATCTGCTGTCCTGAGATGCCGTGTCACACGTTGTTATGTTTCTTCCTTCCCTAGACACTTCAGTTCCTTTCAGGATACTATTGCTCACCATAACTAATATGATTGCCTCAAAACTGTTTACCTTCTCTAGGCTTTTTCCTAGTCTATAAAACCGGCCTGTATTGGTGAGTATTCCCTGAACGTAGATGGCCATCACAGTCTTACGAGGAGCTTTTGGGAAACACTGGGCATGTCTGGGCCCTACAGCATGTTAAATCAGCTATAATAACCAGTGTATGGCCTTACAGTGCTCCCTCAAGCCCCACAGAAACACCAGAACCATTGAGCTGCTGCTGTCTAAGCTCAGCGCTGGCCTGGGAAGCCTGAGTCCCAGTTCTCCCTAAATAGCTGATTCACTGCTTACATCACTTCCGAGAGGGCAGGATCTTCCGCAGCATTTTTGGTGTAATACCCAGTACAATGCTTAAGAACATAGGAGCTGACGTTAAATAGTGCCCCCCAGACTGTCCCAGCCACACAACTGTCCCCACATTGTGCTCCTGCTAGCTCAAGTCAGCTGTTTCTGTGGCTGTCCCCATCATGGTCTTGACCCCTTTGCTCATATTATGGCTTCTCCCTTTCTTCAGCTGGACTCTGGGAGCTCAGCCCAGTGCTTAGCTGTGGATCTCTGAATCTGCTTCTCTCAGTTACTGGATGAAAGTTCTATGATGATTATTAGCGTAGTCATCAATCTGATTACAAGGGAAGGTCAGTGCAGGTATCCTCTTCACTGTTGCTTAGTATCTTAGCTGGGGTCATCCTTGTGGATTCCTGGGAATTCACCTAGTGCAGATGTCTTGCTAGCCCCATATGGCTCCCTCAACCAGGATATCTCTTTCCTTGCTCTCCTCCTCTGTCCTTCCCCCATCTCGGCCATCCTATTTCTTCTTGTTTTCTTCCCATTCTTTCTTCCCTCCCCCTTCCCTTCTGCCCTCTCTTCTTCCCCCACCCATGATCCCAATTTTCTCAGAAGTTCTGTCTATTTCCCCTTTCCAGGGGGATCCATGTATGCCTCTCTTAGGGTTCTCCTTGTGTTTATATTAAGGAAATATATCTTAATATTGTCATGCCTTTCCCTGAGCTCCTTTACTCTGGGTTCAGAGTAGAAACATAAGTCTACTTATACACTCTTCCATGGTTCAATCACTCTGACTTCCTGACTTTTCAAGTTTGCCAAGGATTCCAGTCCCCAGACTTTTGCCCTTTCTGTGCCCATTGCATGGACATTATCCCTTCCTTAGACACAGCTTCCTGTCTCACCTCCTCTAAGACGTGACTGAACTGGTTGCCCTCTCTGTGAGTCAGTCCTTCACTGACGACTCAAGCAAGCCAGTATTTTATAACCATTTCATTTTCTCTAGAACATTGTAATCAAACCCCGTGCTGTATAACTTACTGACTTTATTGTTGCATGAGGAGGGTGGCCCTTTGTTTGTCCCGGCCACCCAGCTAGCTTACACCCGAAATAACCGCACAGAAATTGTATTAATTAAATCACTGCCTGGCCCATTATCTCTAGTCTTTTACTGGCTAATTCTCACATCTTGATTTAACCCGTTTCTATTAATCTGTATATCACCATAAGGTTGTGGCTTACTGGGAAAGATTCAGCATGTCTGATCCTGGTTGCTCCATGGCGGTTCTCTCACTCTGCTTTCTTTCTCCCAGAATTCAGTTCTGTCTTCTCCGACTACCTAAGTTCCACCCTATCAACTAGGCCAAGGCAGTTTATTTATTCATTATCCAACGATAGCAACACACAAACAGAAGGAACTCCTACACCATTTCCCCTTTTCTGTTTAAACAAAAAGGAAGGCTTTAACTTTAACATAGTAAAATTACATATAACAAAACAGTTAACAAGCAAGAATTACAGTTAGAACATTTATCTCTACTTTATCTCTTATTGTAATGTTACACTTAATGCCCTCCATAGCATATTGTTTATGTAAGCAGATTTTGTGTCTTTCCTTTTCATACTACTCACACCTATAACAATGCCTGAGACAGTGAGGACATTCAGTGTTATGGTTGTGATTAGTTGCCTAATTTAACCCAAACCCCCAGTTAGACCATTGAGCCCATGCTCCAGAATCCTGTGCCCCAGTTTCATTCATCAGATGTCCTGATGCTTACACCGTACTGCAGCTGATATTCAAGATGGGAATGGGGTGCTCAGTCAGTAGCGTGATGTCCCTAGAAACCTGTGAGAGCTCATCCTCAGCCCCAGTACACACCTCTTTTCCCAGCACTGTCTGTCTCCTATGGTTCCTTACACCAACAACGTACCCTCACCTTCCACACACTCCTCCCCCCGCCCCCCGCCTGCCACATCCAGTTCCTTATTAGATCCTACAAATTCAACCTCCTGGGTGTATTAAGTCCATTTTCTGTGGTCTGTATCCATTGCTGAAGTACACACTTCTGCCGTGAGCTAGTTCCTTCTAGTTAGGTCACCACACTGCAGAAAAAGTCATCATTTTGTTATTTCATTCTTCTGGCTAAACCCTAAGGAAGACCACCCAAAAAGACAGAGACTATTTAGTTAACACTTGCTGTTGGGAAGGAGTCATGCAGCATTGCTTACTTTTTGCAGAGAATGCAAGACTGGCACGAAAGCTTGATGTGGAGGGTAGGTTGTGATGATTGGAAATGGTTGCCTGAGAAGCATGCGGGAGGCTGGAGGCTGGACATCCCATGTAATTGCAGTGCGAAGCATAATTGAGTATTTTTGCTGTTTCTTTTTGGCTTTCTATGATTGATCCCGAGTTGAAATCAGGAGGTAAGACAGTGGAGCAGCTGGAAGTCAATGATCAAATTTTGATTTTTCTAAGACTGATTCTGTAGAAGTTATGGCTTGCCTTCATAGATTGCTGTGGAATTTTCAGGCTGAGCCTGAGTTCAAGCTAGACTACATAAGTAATTGTCAACAGACAAGGCTGGGCATTGTCTATATATATATTCCATCTCAAAACATTCAGTGGCTTCCTAAGTCCTTTGTATGGCATCTAGAGCCTTCTATATTACTGCTGATAGCTACCTGAGATCAGGACAGTAAGCCTGTCACTCCTGAAACTTAGAGCCTGCCGATGAAGGCTTATGGAGAGCTGGAGGGTAGAATGTATCCAGAGTGACATACAGTGATGGTGCAAACACGACATACAGTGATGGTGCAAACACAACATACAGTGATGGTGCGGGTCAACACAACATACAGTGATGGTGCAAACACGACATACAGTGATGGTGCAAACACAACATACAGTGATGGTGCGGGTCAACACGACACACAGTGATGGTGCGGGTCAACACGACACACAGTGATGGTGCGGGTCAACACGACATACAGTGATGGTGCAAACACGACATACAGTGATGGTGCAAACACAACATACAGTGATGGTGCAAACACGACATACAGTGATGGTGCAAACACAACATACAGTGATGGTGCAAACACGACATACAGTGATGGTGCAAACACAACATACAGTGATGGTGCAAACACGACATACAGTGATGGTGCAAACACGACATACAGTGATGGTGCAAACACGACATACAGTGATGGTGCAAACACGACATACAGTGATGGTGCAAACACAACATACAGTGATGGTGCGGGCAAACACGACATACAGTGATGGTGCGGGCAAACACGACATACAGTGATGGTGCGGGTCAACACGACATACAGTGATGGTGCGGGTCAACACGACACACAGTGATGGTGCGGGTCAACACGACATACAGTGATGGTGCAAACACGACATACAGTGATGGTGCGGGTCAACACAAAAGAAATCCTTGCTGCTTTCCACTTTTTAAGAAAGGTTATCTGGGGAAGAAAAATTGGATACAAAACAATCATGCACCATTCAATACTTTTATTTCAATACTTTTATCTAACCCTCAAAGCAAATATTTCAAAAGTTGTAACACGAAAGGCTACCCTATTTGCCTGTAGCTATATCTGTATCCATAAATTCTGGAAACGCAGGAAGAAAAGAGAAAGTTAAAGTAACCACAGGGCACAGACATTGTTAAAACTCCAAATCCCAAAGGCAATGTTATTTTTACCAAGCTATTGGTTAATGGTAAATATAACAATTTAATGATTATTGTTAACAGTTGTGAGGTTCTCCAAGACCCTACCCCTGGACAAGGGGCTATTGGCAATTGATGGGACTAAGAGTCACTTTTCTTTGAGGGGCAGCCTGCTGGCAGGTTGCCAGGCCAGATTTAATAACTTCATAGCCACGTACATATGGGTGGCTTTAAGTGGACTCAGTGGGTTATAAAAAGTAAAAGAACTGGAAACAAGAAGGAAGATATAATGGGTAAAAGGGGGTTGGGAAGGGGGAGAGAGGGAGTGGGCACATATATGTATGTATGTATATATATATATATATATGATTGAGATGCACTGTGTGAAAATTCCAAACAACATATGTGTGGGGTTATGGGTGGTGGTGTGGGAATGTGTGTACTTGACTTAATTTCTTTATCCCCTTGGGGTGGAATAGTAACTGCTGTGTATTTCTAGGGTGTTTTCAAGTCTATGGACCTTAATCGTATCATCAAACTTCTTGAAGAGAATGATAAGGTGAGTAATCTTGGAGAAGTTACTTTGCTCTATCACTTAGAAACTCGTATGTCCCTGAACAGTAATGGGCATTCCCTCTAACATAAATATTGTTATCTCTTTTGTTGAAACTTTTCCCCACAATATATGTTTTGTAGTCAAGGAACTTAAATTTAGTATGAGAACCAATTTGTTTTCATAAGAAGGTCAAACCCAACTATATTGGCTATGATCAGAAGGACCTGCAAGAGTAGAGAATGGACTTTCAATTCTGGGTTCATACCTCAAGAGCAGAGAAAGAGCCATCTATCCTGTGCTAATAACTCTTGCTAAATAGGACTGGAGAAGTAGCAAAAGGACACTGAAGAACTAGAGAAAATTTCTAATCTGAGTCAGGACATGTAAACAGATTTATATATACACACACACACATACATACATATATATGTATATATATGATTTTTTCTGAGAAAAATGATGAGAATACAGAGAAAATAATTTTTCTTTTATAAGACTAAAAGAATGTATTGAGAAAAGATGTACTAACTGTGTATGTTTACATGTGTATGTATATTGTGTATGTATACATGTGTTTGCATATGTTTTCACACCAACACTCGCCTAATGCTACCCAGGTATTGGTAAGTGCCTCAGAGCTAGCACTCACTATAGAATTACCGGTAGTCATTTTCAAATATGAATGCACATTTTTAATAAACAGGAAATAGATTGACTCAGGTATAGCCACCTAAACAAAGTAACATTCTATGATTAGTAAACATAAACATTTAGCTATTGCTTTAACATTTTTAGTTTCTACTTTTTTGTTTGTTTGTTTTGTTTATTTGTTTGATTTTTATTTTTAACTTAGCAGATTAGAAGGATGAAAAGTTTTATTTATTTATTTGTTGTTGTTGAAAAAATTTCCGCCTCCTCCCCGCCTCCCATTTCCCTTCCCCTCCTCCCACTCCTCTCCCCCTCCCCTCACTCCTCTCCCCCTCTTCCCACTCCTCTCCCCCTCCCCCCACTCCATTCCTCCCCCCTTCTTGAGTCTGAAGAGCAGTCCGGATGGATTCCCTGCCCTGTGGGAAGTCCAAGGTCCCCCCCACTCCATCCAGGTCCAGGAAGGTGAGCATCCAAACAGGCTAGGCTCCCACAAAGCCAGTTCATGCAGTGGGATCGAAACCTAGTGCCATTGTCCTTGGCTTCTCATCAGCCCTCATTGTCTGCCATGTTCAGAGAGTCCGGTTTTATCCCATGCTTATTCAGTCCCAGTCCAGGTGGCCTTGGTGAGCTCCCAATAGATCAGCTCCACTGTCTCAGTGGGTGGGTGCACCCCTCGTGGTCCCGACTTCCTTGCTCATGTTCTCCCTCCTTCTGCTCCTCAATTGGACCTTGGGAGCTCAGTCTGGTGCTCCAGTGTGGGTCTCTGTCTCTATCTCCATCCATCGCCAGATGAAGGTTCTAAGGTGATATGCAAGATATTCATCAGTATGGCTATAGGCTAGGGTCATTTCAGGTTCCCTCTCCTCAGTTGTCCAAGGTACTAGCTGGGGACATCTCCCTGGACACCTGCGAGCCCCTCTAGAGTCAAGTCTCTACTTTTTTAGAGAAGGAAAATAAACAACTACCAAGAGTAATTTATCTTTTTATGACTGGTTTTTGTGAAGTTTAAGTGTTTAAATTGTAAAAATATCTGCATTAAAAAATAAAATGCAACTATGGAAAGTTCCTTATAGTTGTTTTTGTTTTGAAGTTAGAGTGGAAAATATAGACAGTGCAAGAACTTTTCAGGGACAGTTTAATTTGAAAAGGGGTAGAAGCAAGCAAGATAGCTCTTTGGGTAAAGGCATTTGCTATCAAAACTGAGTACTTGAGCCGGGCAGTGGTGGCCCACGCCTTTAATCCCAGAACTCAGGAGGCAGAGGCACGCGGATCTCTGTGATTTTGAGGCCAGCCTGGTCTACAAGAGCTAGTTTCAGGACAGGAACCAAAAAGTTACGGAGAAACCCTGTCTCAAAAAATCCAAAACAAACAAACAAACAAACAAACAAAAAAAAAAAAAACCTGAGTACTTGATTTTAATCCCCAGAACCCACATGGTGGTAGGAGAGACCAAACCTCCGAATGTTTTCCACTGATGTCCTCATGTATGCCATAGGATGCATGAATGTACACACACACACACACACACACACACACACACACACAGAGAGAGATACATACACACAAGTACTGTAAGTGTGAGGTGAAAGAGAGGCACATATCAGGGGCTTGTTATTAGTTGACGCATGAGTTTTGGAAACATATTACTGTGTCGAGGCATATTAACTATATTGAAAGTCTGTATCATCCAATGAGCTTCTGTATGGTCAGGACAGAAGCTGTGAGGCTTCACGTGAAACTTTGTTTTCCTTGTTAGTATATTTTTTGCATTTTCCATCACCAAAATAAAAACTCTGTTACAGATAACTAGAAAAACAATGTGCTTTATTTCTTCTTTGATAATTCATGTTCATTACTGAATTCAGTTCTTCCTATCCTCTTATAGTTAGCATGTCTTGTTCTCTTTTCTTTATGTGATATTGTATCCATATATACATTTGCTTTTTATGTAAGAATTACTTAGTAATTTCAATGTGTTTATATACAATAAACTTTTAAAAATCTTAACCTATTAAATGGCACAAAAGAACTAACAGACCATTTATTTGTTTTAGGATGACTTAGAAGAAAAACAACTTAATAGTGTCATGAAAGTGGTACAGTGTTATCAGTATGGATTTGTATCCTTTATAGATATGTGTGTGCATGTTCCTTTCATTCTTCTAGAAACACTAGAAAATGTGCTGGGTTCCTTCCTCTTGCCACATTAACAAGGTGTCACAGACCAGGTCAGGTAAGTTTCTTATCTGATCGTTTTAGAGACCAGAAGCTCACTTGGCTAATGTCATGGTCCCAGCAGGGACTGGTACACCAAAGATTCAGGAGGGAGGTGAGGGGCCATTTCCTTGACTTTCCCACCTGCTCGTGAGCTGGCGCCTCCCAGTGGTGTTACTCTCACCTCTGCTTTGTTCTAGCGTCGCCTCCTCCTGTCTCTGACAGTCCTCACTCCCATTTCCCCTTATAAGGGTCCTAATGATTACACTGAACCCATCTGGGTGTTCTAGTAGAATACTCCTGTCTTCATTTACTTTTTGTTTTGCTATGAAATGCCATGACCAATAAAACCCCCTGGGGATCAGTGGGCTTATTTCAGATTACAGTTTATAGTTCACCGTGGAAGGAAGTTGAGCAGGAACTCAAGGCTTATTTCAAATTATAGTTTATAGTTCACCGTGGAAGGAAGTTGAGCAGGAACTCAAGGCTTATTTCAAATTATAGTTTATAGTTCACCGTGGAAGGAAGTTGAGCAGGAACTCAAGGCAGAGCTGAAGCTGAGATCTTGAAGGAACACTGCCTACTGGCTTGCTCCCTGTGACTTGCTCAGCTGCCTTTCTTTTCCAGTTCAGGACCACAGCCTTAGAGGTGGCATTGCCTTCCATGGACTGGACCTTCCCAGGTATCATTAATGGAGAAAATGCCACACAGGCTTGCCTGCAGGCTTGCTTATGGAGGCAGTTTCTCAGTTGGCGCTCCTTCTTCCCAGACAACACTGTCTGTGTCCAGTCAAGTTGACACAAACTGACTAGGACAATTTCCATTTGTAAGTCGCTTTGCCATTTAAGGTAGCCTCTTCAAAGGTTTCTGAGACTAAGACATGGACATCATTGAGAAGCCATTATTCTCTGCTTTATTATCTGTAGATAATGTCAATTTCTGTAGATTCAGAGGCCATCAATAGAATTAGGAGGGCCAAGTCAGCCTTATTTCTGCCAATATACAGAGCAAGTTTCACCTTGACTACCATCTTATATCTCTTCCCTTTATAAAGTAAGCTATTAGAAGATCAGATGGGATAATCCCTTACGACAACAGACAGGAGCCAGTACTCAAGCCTCAGACCTATCTATCTGTGTGCAATAACCAATTTTAGGCTGGTGGCTATTTGATTTTAATATATATATATATATATATATATGATTTGCAAAGCATAAAAAAGTTTCCCAGTTACATTAGATTGTTATACATACTTTAAAATGTCTACTCTCAAGCCTGGCGTGGTGACGCATCCATATAACCTCAGCCTTAGGAGGTAGAATCAAGAATTCAGAGCCTGGCTCCGTACATAGTGAGTGTGAGTCCAGCCTGGGCTAAATGACAACCTGTTTCAAAACAGTAACCAAAGTCAACTTTCACTTTTTCATCTGCCATAGACTGTAACAGGGCTCCAGATCAAATTCGGCTGTGGGTAGAATTGGACTGACTCTTGCTGACAGTTGTCTGATTTGGTCTAAAGAAGATGTCCATCTAAGAACAACTTGTTCCAGGTCAAAACATTGTAGAAGTTTCTCTAAATGTTTTCTTTATAGTAGCCTTGTTTTATGAGGATCTGTAGGAGCAATCTGAGAGCTTTTGTGTATTAAGTACTACCTATTGGTAGCCAAGAAAGCATACTAGCAAGTGATTTCTCCGTGGTTAATTTGACACCTCAGTATTTCGAAACCTCCACCATTGTTTTTCCTTACGATTAGACAGCTGGTTGCAAGTGGCTCTGTTTCTGAACACCTTTACTAGGCTGGCTTTAGATGTTGTAAGACTGTCTGGAGTTAAATTAGGGAAATACCACTTCCCTAGGAAGTTGTTATGAGACTTCCTGGGGAGATGGGAGCAAATATCTATTCACCTAGCTATCACTGATAACAGACCAGAGAAACAATTCTACCTAGTCTAGCTTGGTGAGCCAGTGAGTCAGTTGTGGCTAGTTGCGGAAGTATACACACGCCATTGCTTAACGGGAGTATGGGTGACTCAGTGGCAGCTGCAGCACCCACCCCGCTTGAGCGATGACTCAGAAACGCTGCACACTCAAGCTTCCTGCATTGCCCATTGGCAGTGTGCCAGTTCCAGAGTCCCCTTTCCCAGCAGCTGTGGGTCTCTACAACCCTGAAGAGAGGGACTTTAGGACTCTTGTAAGTTTCCACTTCCTAAACCTTGTGAGTTTTGTTTGCTTCCTAAGCCTTAGGACCTTCAGTCCTTTTTTCAGGAGGGAATGCTTCAATTAGAAGGAAATTTCTACACAACCCTGCACCCCTTCATCCAGCTCTTCCGTTCTTTCTGCCTTCCCTTCAGCATTTCCCTTGAGTCTTGGAGGGGCTGATGTAGACCTTGGATTGGTTTTCTCCGTCTGGGACTGAGCATTGAGCAAGATGCCTGAGCAGCACTCATCTGGGAAGTTGTTTTATGAGAGGCCGAGGCTGGCTGTAGAAGCAGTCTACAGGTATCAACAGAAGTGTTTAGAAGGTGCTTACCAAGCAGATTCCATCTGTGCAGCAAGGCAGTGGTAGCTGCATCCCCACTGAGACCATGACCTCTCCAGTCATGGGCTTTCCATTTGGCTCTCAGTTCCAGATGTGGATCTTTTATGGAGTAGGCCTTCAAGATGAACAGACACTGACTGCATCTGGAACAGTTGTGCCCTGGTTGCATTAGTGGGTACATTTTTCACAAAATGTTGGTACTGTGTAGTTGCAGTGTGTATAGCTAGGGAGGGCCATTGACAACTGTTCTCCTTCTACAGCCTGCTAATGCCTATGGCACTATAAACCCAGCGAGCAGGGAGAAAGTTTCCAGTCCAGTTGCAGTTCAATTTCTTCATGTCCTGTGACCAAAGCATGTGGTATCAATACTATGTAGGGACCTACGGTATAATTCTGGCATGCAACCAGTAGCAGTGGCAATGGCCTTTATGGTTTGGGCTGCTTTGGGAAGACTCCTTGGCCAGTAACTCACAGGAAAGTAGCTTACCCCATCATTAGATTTTCATTCAACAATCTTACGGCTTTGGGGAATGACCTACCTCCCTCTCTCTCTCTCTCTCTCTCTCTCTCTCTCTCTCTCCTCTCTCTCTCTCTCCCCTCTCTCTCTGCATGTTTCCTTCATCTTTCACATTCACTCAAAACTGGTTTTGATTATTTTAATTCAAATTCTATGTTCCATGCAAATGTTACATCAGCTGTAGCTGCACAAAAGTGAAAAGGGGAAGAGAATCAGATCATAATGGCTGATAGTTCTCATACAACCCAGGAGTTTCTTCATTTATGGATTTACCACCTGTTCTTCTCTCCTGAAAACTATTGTTCTGCCTGCTACCCAGCCCTGTCTACATCAGATCTGAGGAATGGGTCTTCCTAGCTATGAGGGACATATTATAATATTTAATAAATGGTATGAGGCATGGTTTCCACATGGACGAAATGTGATACTGGCAAACAGGGAACTCTGAACAAAAGTTCCAGGAAAGAAAGTACACCTTCAAATCTGCAAGACTGATGGATTAGACCTTCAGTGGCCCTGAAGCGGTTGGAACATTATAGGTCCAGAGTCTAATTGCAGTTTATGTTGGGTTCTCTTTAGCTCCCTAAATAGCCATTCCTTCCCATCTCTGTGTGGACCTAGCATCCTGTGAATAACAGACAAAAACCTTCTGGAAGGTATTAGAAAGCTGCGGCTTCCCCCGACTGAAAGGCTGGGTGTCCGCATATGCTGCCTGCCCCTAGAGACAATACTGCCCTGCTTTGCTGCAGCACCTACTTAATGCTTCTACTCACGCATTTGGAAAGTGTTCATTGTTCTGTTACTATAAACTGCTTCCACACTGGAACATAGAATTTGACACTGCATCTGTCTTCCCAGGCCATGTTCACTCAGATTTGCTCCAGATTTGTCTCTTATCCCTGCTGAAGTGAGAGCTGTGTTTTTGCATCAACATTGCATGTTGTGATAACCATGACTCAAAGAGATTTCCGGAAAAATGGTTTATTTTGGCTTTCAGTTGTGGAGGGTGAGTTCACAGTGGAGGGGGAGGCACGGCAATAGGAGGCCAGAGAAGGCCACTGTGATAGCACATCTTCAGTCACATGCAGAAAGCACAGTGCAAGGACTGGAAGTGGGGTGAGGCTGTCAGCCCCCAAAGCCCACCCGCAGTTCTCCAAGGAAGGCTCCCATCCATAACCTTTGTAGACAATGCCAATAGCTCAGGATCAGGTGTTGGAATACGTGAGTCTATGGGGAACATTGCTCATTCAGACCACCACACTATATAACTTTGAGGGACACCAATATTAAATCCATAACATGGGCTAAAGATTAAGAGTATTGCTGGGTGTAGTGGCCAAGTGCTTTAATCCCAGCACTTGGAAGACAGAGGCAGGTAGATTTATTACTTCAAGGTCAACCTGGTCTACATAGTGAATTCCAGAACAATCTGGGTTACATAGTGAGACTCTGTTTTGAAAACACCAAAAAAGTAAAAAAAAAAAAAAAAGAGAGAGAAAGAGAGAGAGAGAGAGAGAGAGAGAGAGAGAACATTGCTGAGTTTGATGCCTCATGACTGTAACCCTGGCATTTAGGAAACTGACGGTTACTGTAAATTGGAAATCACTTGTGCTAACTAGTAACTTCTAGGCCAAGTGGATCCACAGACCCTGTCTCAAAAAACTATGTGTGTGTGTTCTGATATGTAAAATTTTTAGACTTAAAATCTACCATATATGTATATTTATTTTTTGAACTTTTTTTAATTTTACATACCAATCCCAGTTCCCCCTCCTCCCACTCCCCTGACCTTCCCCCCATCCATTCCTAAGAGGCCTCCCATGTGAAGTCACGGAGGATCAGGATGTGTTCAGGTCCACTGCTCCTGCTGCTCAAGCAGGTTCCCCAGGTCTGCAGGCTCCAGGCTGAAACTGTGGCTGCAGCTGCTGATATGCCTCTTCCTCAGGCCAGCCCTGGGTGTAGGTCCGGGCTCAGGGTAGCAAACGACTTTCACTCCCAGCACACTGTTCTTTGCAGGAGAGAAGGGCACGCCGTTTAATCTGGAGGCATAATTCTCTGCCTCCTCGAACAAGCTTAGACTTCTTTTCCCACCAGTGTAGAATTTTTTCATCCACAACATGGAACATTTAATGAGGACATTCGTGAAACAATGGCATTTATATATACATTGTCTCCTAACAGAGAAGTATCCAAGTTTTAATTATAAATAATAGTTATTTTTAAATATTATCGGGAACTCTAAAATAGTAATAGACTGATTTGGTTGATGATACCCTTTACCAGACAAATTCTGCCCGCATGGCTGTGCACCAGTCTTGAGCAGTCTTTTCTCCAGGGTGAAGGGGTGCTGTCCTGAGATGAAGAGGGGGAGCTGCGTGAGGACTGTGGGAACGTCTCCTGAGCTTTCCTGACGCCAGGACAAGCTTGGTCTCTTGCATCTTGTTTTATCAATTATACCTTCTGTGAACTTCTTTCAGATTTTCAAGCCTTCTGGAAGTTTACTAGCATAGAATTTAGCTTCTGTCAATTTTTCCATAGGAACTCTGGCTGGACACAAGTCTCCCCACATTTGATTTACAGAAACCCGGGAACACTTGGCACACCTTTACCCTTTACCTTTTACCCTTTACCCTTTACCCTTTGTCTGCTTTGCCCTTCTTTCCTCTCTGCTAGGTTTCGTTTTGTTTTTCACTTTACATACTTGAGTTGGATGCCAGACCCATTAGTGTGATGATATAGGTCAGATTCACCAGAATCTTATAATCTCTATAAGAGTATGTAATCAATAAGATTATATTCACCATAGGGCTCAGGAAAGTCACATGACGTCCCTCCTAAATCAACCTTTTCGAAACATTAGTGATCAAGCACATGTCTACCTGGCCAGGTGAACTAATCACTGAGTAACACCACTGAGTGTGAACTCAGTTCCTTCAGTAGTGTCTGTCTCTTTATTATCTTCCAGTTCCTGGTATTCGTGGGAACTTGAGCCAGCAATAACCAAGTGTCCCTAATAGTGGGACATTAGTCAGCCATCAGGAACTGGTTTTCCTCGCCTTGCCTCAGATCCTGCTGCTTTTCTTTCTAAGAGGGAAGTCCCATTACTGAGCTTCTCCACAGCCAGGGTGCTCAGGCTGAACAATCTGTCCACTGCCGTGTCCCATAGCCTTGTGAACCAGTGACAGGCTCTGCCGCTACTCATTGAAGAGAGTCCCAGTTCAAGCAGTGAGGGTGCTGAGGAGCACGCGGTTATCGTATTCTTCCTTCTGGGCCATGATTAGTGCTTCTGTCTATATGTTGAGTGATGGGATTTTCCTTCTCTGCTAAAGGTAAGATTTGAGGGATGTCTTCTATCATGTCAACCATGTCCACTTCCTCACTGCCCATTCTTAAGACATGTTAAATCCTGGATTCTCCCTTCTTCTCTATGAAAGGTCAGATCCACCATGTCCTTCCTTGTCCATTGGTAAGCCCCACCCCCACCCCTGCATCTTGGATCTGGGGTTTCCCCTTCATTTCTCTTAACTATCAGACCTGAGGGGTGTCTTCCATCACTTCTACTTTGTTCCTGTCCTCATCACTGTTGGATTCTTCCCATGAGTCCTAAGTTTCTGGACCTCAGGAAAGGCTTTCTAGTACCGCTCTGACTTATGCTCTGTCCCTTCCATCATGGCTTATGGCTCTTGGTTGAATTCGATCATTTCTAGCTGCTTGGCAGGAGTGCTGTAGAAATTATCCACCAAATTGGAGGCTAACATGGAGGGCGATAGTTTCATGTCCCTTCCCATTCTAACTCCTCTTTAAACAAGCACTTTCTCTGTCTGCCTCATTTGAATATGCCATTACATATAGCAGTGGTCATGCCAAGATCAGCACAACTTGCTGGCCCCTCTTGTCACCTGTGCTACATCACCTGTGCTACTCTTGGTGGACTGCCATGCAGTGTCTAGTCCGTGGACTGTGGTGGACTGCCGTGCAGTGTCTAGTCCGTGGACTGTTGTGGACTGCCATGCAGTGTCTAGTCCGTGGACTGTGGTGGACTGCCGTGCAGTGTCTAGTCCGTGGACTGTGGTGGACTGCCGTGCAGTGTCTAGTCCGTGGACTGTGGTGGACTGCCGTGCAGTGTCTAGTCCGTGGACTGTGGTGGACTGCCGTGCAGTGTCTAGTCCGTGGACTGTGGTGGACTGCCGTGCAGTGTCTAGTCCGTGGACTGTGGTGGACTGCCGTGCAGTGTCTAGTCCATGGACTGTGGTGGACTGCCATGCAGTGTCTAGTCCGTGAATGTTGTCAGAGTGTCTACTTACTCATGCAGGGGATCCCATTCATCAAGGAGACATCACTCCTATACCGCATAAAGATGATGACCAAATTTGGATTCCCACCCCACCACCCTAAGGTGTTCCATCGGAGACAGCTCAGACTTGGCTGCACGTCCTAGCACACATCTCAGGGAGCATGCAGCCACACTACCACAGGAGCACACCACCCCTTACCACACGGAGGAAGGTACCATATTGGGGCGGTCCTCCGCGGACATTGCCTTCAAACTGATGAGCCACAGGGGCGTGTCTCATCACACGTTTCTGGAACCATACAATCTCTCTGTCCCAACTTATCTTTGCTTCTGTCTGTTCCTGTTTGACTTTTCCTGGGGAGACATGAACAGACCTATTTAACTCAGAAAAAGCACTGATGACAAACCAAATAAACAGTTCCGCCCAAGCCTAATTTAGTGACTTTATTGGGGTTACTTGCAGGACCACGGATGACTCAAAGCACACCTATCACTAATGACAGTGAGAATTCACAACGCTGCGTCCTTGCAGCCTGTGTTTACCGCCCCTCATAAATTCCAGCTTGTAAGATTTTTTTTTTAATTTCTAAGGCATAGGAGCCGCTTCTTCCTACAGGAGTGAATGTTTCAATTCAGAGGTGATTGCTACATAACAGAAGTTAACAGAGGTGTTCCCACCCCTGCCTAAGCAGCTCACGGCAAAGCTAGAGAAAATAGGATGCAACCCAGATCCTGAAGTCATAACCACCATGATCTCTCAGATATCAAGCAAAGTCAAGGAGATTTAGTTTTGTAGTAATCATGCTTTTTTAAACATGCAAAATAGAATATGTTTTTATCTGAAGATCTAGAAGAGGTACATTTGGCTTTTATGTGAGTTTTAAATAAAATAAAATCCCAACCAATTTAATGCTAATTAGAAAAATGCATCTGGGAGGGCAGTGGTGGTGCACACCTTTAATCCCAGCATTTGGGAGGCAGAGGCAGGCGGATCTCTGTGAGTTCGAGGCCAGTCAGGTCTAAAGAGCGAGTTCTAGGACAAGCTCCAAAGCTACAGAGAAGCCCTGTCTTGAAAAAGAAAAGGAAGGAAGGAAGGAAGGAAGGAAGGAAGGAAGGAAGGGTGGCGTGGAATTGCTTTTGCTAGCAGTAGGCAGCCTGTGTTAGGGAAGGTATATTGTGAGGTGGATGTCTGACACAAACATCCCAGTGAAAACCTACAAATATAAATACACACACACCCCTGAACAAAATAAAGTACTACATTAAAATAAGATTTGAGCTGTATCTGTTTGTGTTTTGAGTTGAAATAAAGGTTACTAAGACAAAAATAATGTTGCTAAAATATAGTTACAAACTTTTCGCTTTAGACTTGAAAGTAATAATTAAAATAATGCTTACCACATTTAACAAGATAGAATTTTATAAGCTCTCTGGAGGAAAGGCCTATAGACTTGTTTACAAATCTATGATGATTTTATTTCTTAACAAAACATTGAAGCCTCTAAGGGATCTGGCACAGGTGTTTAAAATCCTGGGTCTGTGTGCAGAAAAAATTCAAAAGCAGCCCTGTTTTGTAGAACCTGCATCTGACCTTATAAAACTGTGCGGGTAAGTTGTTTAACTTTACTTTGTACTGCTATATACTATATTATGCTTTGTTTTTTATTGCAAAGGTATCGGATAAAGAGTGTATCAATAATATAGAATTTAGCTGGGCAGTGGTGGTGCACACCTTTAATCCTAGCACACAGGAAGCAGAGGCAGGCAGATCTCTGTGAGTTCCAGAACAGTCTGTTCTACAGAGTGATTTCCAGAACAGCCAGCACTACACAGAGAAACACTGTCTGGAGAAAAAAAATTTGTGTATGTATGTGTGCGTGTGCGTGCATGCATGCATGCATGCATGTGTGTAATACAGAACTAAAAAACAAAACTTAAACAAGTTGGTGGCAGGATTTGGACAGTTATTATTTCAAATCTTGCAGTCTCAGATTGCTCCAGAAGAGATTATATTGAAGTGTAAAATACTTAAAGTTGTCACTCCTGCGTGATTAGTAAGCAGGTGAGACTAAAGGATTGTAGTTTTTTGAGAGGATCTTTAAATAAATTTATCGTTACTTAGTTTGATTTTCTTTTTTCTCTTTCTTTGAGAAATTTGACTCTCACAAATATACTTAGTTCTGTGTCAGGTTTCATTTGATCTTGTAATTTTGAATGAGGGAGAAAAATATAAACTAAAGGTAAGAGTTATGAAATTACCCTGCCCTACCCTCCTCTACTGCAGTTCCTGCAGCAGCGCTGGAAGAAGCACAGATACATAGAGAATGCTTCTTTGCTGCCACACAGTGGCTGCTCTAGACGCTGCTTCAATGGCCATTTTCTGTCCCTGAACTGTTAGTAGAAGAAACTTCTTAGTTGGAAATGAGTCATTTTGGTGATTTTGTCTTCTAAATCTATCTACCAATTTAATATTTTAAATAGAAAAGTGATATTATTAGTAGGACTATGTATATATACAGGGACATTCCAAGTCTTAAATTTAGCAGAAGCCAAATAAAAAATTCTGGAGCAATTTCTGTATTATACTAAAATAATGAAAAATGATTTCCCAAATGCTTACACTTGGCCTTTTAAAAAGAGATCGAATAAATAAGGAAAGAAGTTTCTTCTAGTGCTGTCATGCTGGCCTCTGACTGTTTTGTGGACAGCCCTTTCACTGTGGGTGCTTGCAGGACCTAAAGACTGGGTTCACAGCGTGGCCTCCAGGGTCGCTGCTGCACAGAGCTGCTCCTTGGTCTGTGCGGTGTCTCAGCATGCCATGCTGCAGCTCTGCTCACCTCGCTCTTCCCTTCCCCTCCCTTTGGGGTTACTCACGTCACTAATTTTTTATGTTTCAAGTTTCCACCTATACTCATCATTTCGCTACACCCAGTCCTCACTTGGTTGTCTTCTCAAGAAAAGTTTGGAGATTAAAAAATTGAAAATACATCAAGTTTTTTCTCTTTGGTCTCTAATATGCTTGTTCATTGTACCAGGAGCACGTCTTATTTTCTGTTTGGCTTTTGAGTTGGACTTCCCACACCTCGACTATTTATCCTATAGGAATCTCCTTTGGCAGAAAATGAGAAGATGGGACAAGATATTTAGAGCTTTAGGTTTGAGATCTTTAGCTGTCCGTCAGTCGATTAGATAACAAATAATGTTATTTTTTTCCTAATTTAATTCTAAAGGAATGAATCCCCATAGAAATTACAGAATTGTCTCTTTGTAGCTTGCCTTGATATACTTTTAAATTCAAATTAACTTGTGTAGTCTAAATCTACATATAATAATTCTCAATGCCTCTTTCCAACTACTGGGTAAATGCTTTTGGAAGACATGAGCTAGGAGTCATTTATATAAATATGTTATACTTCAAATAGCACAGGAGATTCAAACAGTTTATATTTTAAGAATTAACTTTCATCTGTCCCTTGAATTTTAGAATAATGACCCACAATTCATAAACTTGATCTTCTGTGATTTATAAATAAGTATTTTCAGATAACTTTGATTATTGTAACTGTGAATTGAAAGTCTCATAGAATCAATATTTTTGAAGTTGGATTCCTTGTTGTTCCCCGAAGCATTCTGTTCTTTTGTAAATACTTCCAATCCAGTTCATATGGAGGGGCCCTGACCTTCAGGAAGAAACAGCCCATTAATCTGGTGCTTCCTGCTTTACAAACTTCAGGGAAAGACATTAAACATGTTTAAGTTTTAGTTGAATCTTCCTAACTGTGATTATAACTATAATTTGCTATGACTTTGCCCTCAGAAAGATGATAAATAAGTGTTTTATCAACAGGGATGAATGATTACTTTATTGGCTTGTGCCTCTCTTCATTCTTTCTTTGTTTTTGTTTTTGTTTTTTGAGACAGGGTTTATCTGTAGCTTTGGAGCCTGTCCGGGAACTAGCTCTTGCTAGAGATCCACCTGCCTCTGCCTCCCGAGTGCTGGGATTAAAGGTGTGTGCCACCACCACCCGGCTTGCCTCTCTTCATTCTTATGGAAGTGTTTTTTTGTTTTGTTTTGTTTTTCTCTCTGGTTAGTTAGAAATACAGTTTTCTTTCTGATTGTTGTCCCTGCTCCACACTAAAGAATACAATCGGCCAGGAGACAGTATCGCTTTATTCTTTAGAAAATGAATACCCCCCTTTGTAAGTAATGCGTCAATCCACTGACTAGTAATTCTGACATCTTTGTTCTTATTGAAGCTTGCCATTTTTGAAAAAGAAAGTATCAGATGAAATAACTTATACTGAAGACACTGCTAATTCACTTGCTCTTCTGGGTAAGTTAAGATGTCTTAGATGGGGACTCTAAGATGGCAGGACCAATGTGGGGAAATGGGCTTGTCTGCTTTCACTGTCTCCTTGACCATCTCTTCCACCCAAGGCTCTTCCCTGATTTTATAGTTGAGAGTTATTAGGGTGTGCTCAATGGCGATTCTGGAACTATTTTCTCCTGAGGTGTTTGAGGCAGACTTTTACTTTTTGTACATGTTTGATTTGATGTATAGTTTAGTTGTGGGTTTGTTGACCTTTTTTTCTTAGTTCCTTGAGAGGTTCATGCGACATATTTTGACACCTCACCCAACTCTTCCTAGATCTAACCCCCCAATTTTGTAGTGTACTTTTGCCCATCGAGACCATTTTGTGGGTGTATGCTCTTTCACTAGAATGTGTCCTCTTTGAGAAGTGAGTTTCTCCCTCCACCAGCAGTGATCAATAGCCAGTGCTCTACCCTGTCTCTATGCTCCCTTACCCACTGGCTAGTGCTCCACCCCGTTTCTGTGTTCCCTTAGCCACTGGCCAGTGCTCCACCCCGTCTTTGTGCTCCCTTACCCACTGGCTAGTGCTCCACCCTGTCTCTGTGCTCCCTTACCCACTGGCCAGTGCTCCACCCCATCTCTGTGTTCCCTTAGCCACTGGCCAGTGCTCCACCCTGTTTCTGTGTTCCCTTACCCACTGGCCAGTGCTCCACCCCGTCTCTATGCTCCCTTACCCACTGGCCAGTGCTCCACCCCGTCTTTGTGTTCCCTTAGCCACTGGCCAGTGCTCCACCCCGTCTCTGTGCTCCCTTGGGCTCTGCTACTCCTGCTGGAATTGAACTAAACTTTCCAGTAGGCCCAAATTAAAGCCCCGTCTTGATGGAGTTCTTTCCTCTTTTATCCTCAGAGAATCGAGCTCTCCAGTTTACTCCTCAAGCTGATCCTGCTGACTCTAGTTGTCCTTAGGCAACCAGACAGCATGGGTCACATGACAAAGGTCATTGCAGAGTCCCTCCGATTATCTTCAGATTCTCCTAGGGAACATTCTCTCTTAGTCTTACATAGTTTCCCTGAGACTCACTTCTGTCTGCCTCCCCTACAAAATGAGTAGACCTTCTCCTGGAGAATATTCTTGTTGGACTTCAAAGGAATAAATACAACCTAGCTTGGATTATTGAATTAGCCAAATCAGACTCAATAATAGTATAGATGCCACTGAAAAGAAACCCTGTGTCCTTCATCCTCACCAGAAATCTTGAACATACAATTATTGCTTTTGAGTCAAAGAATGCCCCCAAATTCCTCTATTTCAGTCTGCCAGCAAGTTGAGAGCAAAGCTAACAGGAATTTTAAAGAAAGAACACACTGTGAAAGACAAGTTTCTGACTCTCGTTAGAAAGAATGCTGGCCTATTTGTTGTCAACAGTAACTATCACATGTGGCACTTACCAGTGTGCTAAACATTATTCTCAGCCCTTGTCTCATGTGAAATCAATCTCTGCAGCATTCTTAAGTGGTAACTTATGCCTGGTTTACAGATATAAAAATCAAAGCTCTAGTTTACATGTGGAGTGTGTAGCAGAGCCGGAATTTACTCTTGGATGTCTGGCTCCAGTACCTATATTATTAGTATCATTCTCTTCTTTCTGGAAATGACAAGCTGACATGATTGAGATGTCAAATATGTAAGGATAGATTCAAAGTATTATGTAGACATGTATGTACATATGCATATGTGGTCACAGACTATCATGAACTATATCCCTTCATTTCACACAACAGTAGAACATATGTAGGATACTGGTCCTGGCCAGATGGTGGTGGCACATGCCTTTAATCCCAGCACTTAGGAGCAGAGGCAGGCAGATCTCTGTGAGTTCGAGACCAGCCTGGTCTACTAGAGCTAGTTCTAGAACAGGTTCCAAAGCTACAGAGAATTATTTGGAAAACCAAAAAAAGAAAGAGAGAGAGAAGGAAGGTGGTCCTATAAATCTATCATTGAGCCAAAAAATTATATCACCTATTGATGGCATAACTTTCCATAGAGCAACTCATTATCCACATTTTTGTGGTGATTGATGGTGGTAGAAGCAATGCCCCATTGCCAGTTATATGAAAATACGTGAAAACACAGCGGTACAGTTGTATGCAATGCGTAACACTTGATAAGTGACACGTGACTGTGTCCCAACTTTGTGTATTTACTATATTTTAGCATTTGGATAAATAAATGTACTTTCTACTTAACCATTTTTGAATTAACTGTCAAACAGTATGCTCTCTGCCAGCAGCCACTGCTACATCTTACATTTACTGTGCATCTTAGTTCTGTTCTCTCTTGGGCTTAATGTCTTGTTTGTGTGAGCATGAAATATGTTATCCATATAAAAATAACACCTAACAAGGAATTTCCCAGAAAATACCCCATATGAAGTGATGGGTGACGGTGGAACAGTGTGTGTTCCACATGATCACACATGTAATTAGAAGACCCAGTATGAACATCTGGTGGGATTTTAAAATAACTATTATAACCTTGGTATTATATGCTTACATTTTTAAATGAACTTATATTATTACACGACTTCCCTTTATCCTCCTGGCAGGTGAACTGATGAAAATACCGAGTTCTAAATTAAGGATACAAATTTGTAAGTGCATCGTCGACTTCTATCATGCTGAGCCTCCAAAGAAGCACATTCCAGGTAACGTCTCACTTGCCTTTCAGTGACAGCTTGTCTTTGGGAAACAAAAATTCATCCGATATTATTTCAACAAACTTTGAAAACACAGGGGCTTGTGTTTTTAACACATAAAAATAAAATTTTTGTGTAACTTTGACTTCTTCAGTTACATTTAAAAGTTGTATAAGTATTTTTATTTTAGTTTGGGGATTCACATCAAATTTTTGTCTTGATGGTAAATATTTATGACCCAGTTGATAAAGTTGTAGCCAGTTAAGTTTGTTACTAGTAGTATTTCTTAGATTGTAAATAAATTATTTTAACCACAATATCAATACATTCAAGTAGATGTTAAATTAATAATACTGGTGCCATTCTCTATTATGTTTGGGGAGAACTCTGTAATTTGTAGCTAGACAATCTTAATATATAATGGTGAGTAGATTATGTCAAGCATTAGCATTGTGAGGATATAATGTATTTAAGACATATTTCTTATCTTCGTTGATTATATTATTTTCAATCAATATGGTAAGGGAGGGAATAAATAAATGATATTTTGAAGTTATGTTTTTAAATAGATAAAAATCAGTCTATGGTAGTAAAAATACGTAGCTAAGGAGATGATCACAAGACCTCTGAGTTAGTGAAATATACAAGGAGATTATTGAGTATACATTATGAAGTCTCAGGTAGACAGATTGGGAAATTTAGTGGATAGTAGACATTGAATCCTAAAATCATTAGAGATCAGAAAAACAGACTTGAAATTCACTGAGTGGAAAGGAAAACTGAAGCTGTCAGTGATTGAATTAGTCAGGAAATAAATCATGTGACCAGCAAGGGAGCAAGAGGAACACTGTGGTGAGTGTTCATACTGAGAGCTGGAAAACATGCTTGAAAGAAGTAAGGGAAACGTTGAAGTCTAGAAACGTTCAAAAGTTGAAGAGGTTTGTCTGGTGTCACCATCACTGAGATCCATGTGTGCTGCCGAGATCACAGGCTGCTCATCTCTGGTGTACTGTCACCTGGCCATGGCTGTTCTCTCCTGAAAAAGACACATGAAAAAGCCAGAACATTAGAGAGAAGTACAAAAACCTCATGGGAAACCTAAAGGCCAATGGTAGAAAGATTATGAACATAGAACTATGTGGCCAATGTGGAGAGATGCTGAGCCAGACTCTGAATATTCTGAACTGAATATGCCTCCTGGTGTAACCATCAGAAACCTGGGTTGTGGAGAAGTAGAGCTTGCCTTTCATCTCCATATTCGCCCTCCAAAGCTCAGCCTGCTCACACACTAGACCAAATGAGTGTCAGGAAAGAAGAGCAGCCCTGTAATCAAATGTAAGGAACACAGAAGAGCTACCCTTCCTGTGCTTTCCCAAACATGAAACGACACAGAATGGTGAGAAACCTTACAGAGATCAGCAAAGCAGGAAAGCTTACATGACACTGCCAGGCCTTGAGACACCTGGTAACACACAGTGGAGAGAAACCTCGTACATGTAAAGTGTGTGGTAAAGCCTGTGACTGTCCACTTCATCTCTAATACGTAAGAGAAGTTGCTCTGGGGTGAGAGTCTGAGTGTAAGCCGTGTTGGGGGAGCATGTGGTTTATCTAGTTCTGTGTGGAGACATGCATGAATTGTGTAAGCCATGTCGGGGTCGGTGGAGCATGTGGTTTATCTAGTTCTGTGTGAAGACATGCATGAATTATGTAAGCAATGTTGGGGGGAGCATGTGGTTTATTTAGTTCTGTGTGGAGACATGCATGAATTGTGTAAGCCATGTCGGTGGAGCATGTGGTTTATCTAGTTCTGTGTGGAGACATGCATAAATTATGTAAGCAATGTTGGGGGGAGCATGTGGTTTATCTAGTTCTGTGTGAAGACATGCATGAATTGTGTAAGCCATGTCAGGGGGAGCATGTGGTTTATCTAGTTCTGTGTGGAGACATGCATAAATTATGCACGTGAGCAGTGTGAGAAAATCTTCAGCCATCCATGTTTCCTTCAAGTGTGTGAAAGAACTCACATTGGAGAGAAACCTTATGTTTGTAAACACTGTGATAAAACAATGTGAGTGTCACAACAAATAGCTTCAAACACGTGAAAGAACTCACATTGGAGACAGAACTGTATATGTAGGCAATGTGGGAAATGCCTGAGGGGTTCAAGGCCCTTTGCATCTGTGAAAAGATTCATAGATTAAATAATCCTTTCTTGTTTAAGCACTGTGGTGAAAGCTTCCGCTGCTCACACAGAAAACTCAGTGTTATAAGCAATGTGGGAAAATCTTCATTAAACCCAGAACTTTCACAAACATGAGAGAACTCATGCTGGAAAGGATCCATGAGCAGCAAGCATGGGAAGTGCTCATTATCACATGACTGACTTTTCCTGACCCAGGAGAATGCAATTGTAGAGAACTTGTGTTAACATAACTGTGGAACAGCTCTAGTTATCTTGATTCAATTTATAGAACACTATAGTGAAACACCTTCATAGAAAAAATACGCAAAGTCCTCACTGGAGTCCTGTGTCAGAATGCGCTCCACAGCGTGTTGGTGTGAAAAAATATTTTTTAAAACTTTCAGTTGTCACAAGTAATGTCAAAGGCTCATGAAGATTTTTAGGGTAGAATAAGCCTGTCAGTGTACCTGGACGAGCATGAAGCAAAATAATTGGTGTAGCCTCTTCTATAAAAATATTCACCCTGAAGGAAATATTCAAAAGTAAGAAATAAGTCAATTTGTGTTTACAGAGAAAGAAGCCGAAAGACACCTATGAATGAATGAAATGAATTAGTGAATGAAACGTTTTGTGAAGAAAGGTGGTCTTGGTATCAGTACTGAAGAAATTTCTGTAATGATGGATGGAAAAACCAAGCTAATGCCATCCCTAGAAAGCTGTGGTGAATGTGTGAGGTCTATTGACAGTGCTGATCCTATAGCAATATGAAAGGGTCATGAGAACAGAAGCAGTCACTTGGGAGCGAAGCAACTCATAAATACAAACTTGTATTTAGAATTGAAATGGTAAAGCAAACAAGACGATGGGGAACCAGCAGCTTAGCCGGTAGCAAGATCAATGAATGGTTGTTTGACTTTTGTTGTTAGCTTTAGGATGTGGAAATGAAGCTTGCAGGCAGATAAACTACAAGTTCCTAAGTGGGAAGTGGAAAAGCAAAATCCTCAAAGTGAACATGAGACGTTGTAAGCACAAGCTTAGAATTAATTCAGCAAAATAGAGACCTCTTAAAGAAAAGGAAACAGGATTGGCAAGATGGTGCAGTGGGTAAAGGCATCTGCTGCCAAGGCTGGCAGCTTGAGTTCAATCCTCAGGACCCACTTAGTGGAAGGAAAGAACTGACTCCTTTAGGCTGTCCTCTGACCTCTACGCACTTGCCTTGGCACACATGGGTCATGGCACACATTGCGACAAACATGTACCAAAAGAAACAAAATTCAAATAAAACAGAAATATCTTAAAACTTAATTTAAAGCCAGATGTAGTGGCACATATCTTTAATTCTAGCACTCAGGAGGCAGAGGCAGGTGGATCTCTTTGAGTTCAAGGCCAGCCTGGTCTACAGAGCAAGTTCCAGGACAGTCAGGGCTAAACTCTGTCTCAAAACACACAAACAAAGCAAAACAAACAAACAAAAAAACCCCACTTTATTAAGAAGAAGAAGAATCCAGGCAGCAGTGATGCACACCTTTAATCCCAAAACTCGGGAGGCAGAGGGAGACAGATCTCTATGAGTTTGAGGCTAGCCTGATCTATAAGAGCTAGTTCCAGGTGACAGCTAGGGCTGATGCACAGAGAAACCCTATCTTGAAAAACCAATAAGAAAAAAAGGAAAGGAGGGAGGGAGGGAAAGAGAGAGGGAGGAAGACAGTGGTACATGAATTAAGACAGAGAAGTTTTGAGGTACAGGGAAGTGAGTGTAACCTGGAAATTGGGAGTTGAAGACAATGCCCTTACTAAGTTGGTTCCAAGTCATGGTCATGGCTGGATGTCTGGGACCAGAGCTAGAAAATCCTCAGCAGAGTGATTGGGAAATATATATAGTCCATGATGCTGGCTGTTACTGTGTCCTTGTATAGAAATGTAAACTCAATGTATACTCAAGTGTAAAGCACTTCAGGTCATCCCTATGAAAGACTTATACAACTAAAATCATGAGTTGGGAAAGTATTTTGTTGGTGAGCTACAGTAGAATATAGAATTCTGTATGGAATGTGCTATGAAAATTATGTTCATATATTAAAAATAAACAGCAAGAAACATATTGAATATTAATATTACCTTTAAATGGTAAAATTATAAGCAATTTTTATTCTCCTTTGTATTTTCATGTTTTAAATTTTGTATGTATCTGTGTGTGTGTGTGTGTGTGTGCTGTATATGTGTATGGTACATGTATGTGTGGTATATGCTCACATATGTGTATAGGTAGCTAAGGACGTTGGGAGTCCTGCTCTGTCACTTCCTAATCCTTGGAGACAGGGTCTCTTACTAAACCTAGACTTAAACTGGTAGCCTGTAAGCCCCAGAAACCTTCCAGACTACCCACAAGCTTTAGAGTCACAGGCAGGTGTGTAGCCATGGCATGCTTTTTTGTGTTTGTGTTTGTTTTTGTTGTTCTTAAGTTTGTTTGTTGTTGCTGTTGTTGTTGAGACATAGTGCCTCTATGTCCCCCTGGCTGCCTGGCACTATCTGTGTAGACCAGACTAGCAGAGAGCTCACTGAGCTTTTCCTGCCTCTATGTCCCCCTGGCTGCCTGGCACTATCTGTGTAGACCAGACTAGCACAAAGCTCACAGAGCTTTTCCTGCCTCTGCCTCCTGAGTGTTGAAACAGAAGGCGTGTGCCACCATGCCCAGCCTGTGCCAAGCTTCTCACCTTTGTGTTAGAGATTCAAATTCAAATTCTCATGCTCTTCCCTGGTGAGCCATCTCTCCAGCCTCATGGTGAGCATGCAGGGCACACCCCAGATAACCCATCTCAGGAATGGACAGGGCCTTGTCTATGGCCCGGAGACCAAACTCAGAAAGTTAGGACAAACTGACAGACATCTAGAACAATGTCATGGTTAAAGAATCTAGTTGGTTTCAAAAGTCACGATGTCAGGGAGTTGTAAGAGAGACCACTGGGGAAAACAGCTTCACCCTACCGTGGTTCATTTACTCCCTGCGGGTCTCATTGAACGCGGCGCCAGCTTTGGGGGCAAATCGGTGCGGTGTCCTCGCCAGCACAGCCGGTCCTACACGCGAGCAACCATGTCTAAGGGACCTGCAGTCGGTATTTATTGATCTTGGCACCACCTACTCGTGTGTGGGCGTCTTCCAGCACGGGAAGGTGGAGATTATTGCCAATGACCAGGGTAACCGAACCACACCAAGCTATGTGGCTTTTACTGACACGGAACGATTGATTGGGGATGCTGCGAAGAATCAGGTTGCGATGAACCCCACCAACACAGTTTTTGATGCCAAACGTCTGATTGGGCGTAGGTTTGATGATGCCGTTGTACAGTCTGACATGAAGCACTGGCCCTTCATGGTGGTGAACGATGCGGGCAGGCCCAAGGTCCAAGTAGAGTACAAAGGAGAGACAAAAAGCTTCTACCCAGAGGAGGTGTCCTCTATGGTTCTGACTAAGATGAAGGAGATTGCAGAAGCTTATCTGGGGAAGACGGTTACCAATGCTGTGGTCACAGTGCCAGCCTACTTCAATGATTCTCAGCAGCAGGCAACAAAAGATGCTGGAACTATTGCTGGCCTCAATGTCCTTCGAATTATCAATGAGCCCACTGCTGCTGCTATTGCCTATGAGCTAGATAAGAAGGTTGGAACTGAAAGGAATGTGCTGATCTTTGACTTGGGAGGTGGTACTTTTGATGTGTCTATCCTCACAATTGAGGATGGAATTTTTGAAGTCAAGTCTACAGCTGGAGACACCCACTTGGGTGGAGAAGACTTTGACAACAGGATGGTCAACCATTTCATTGCTGAGTTTAAACGAAAGCACAAGAAGGACATCAGTGAGAACAAGAGAGCTGTCAGGCGTCTGCGTACTGCCTGTGAACGGGCAAAGCGCACCCTCTCCTCCAGCACCCAGGCCAGTATTGAGATTGATTCTCTCTATGAAGGAATCGACTTCTATACCTCCATTACCCGTGCTCGATTTGAAGAATTAAATGCTGACATGTTCCGGGGCACTCTGGACCCTGTAGAAAAGGCTCTTCGAGATGCCAAACTAGACAAGTCTCAGATCCATGATATTGTCCTGGTGGGTGGTTCTACCAGAATTCCCAAGATTCAGAAGCTTCTGCAGGACTTCTTCAATGGAAAAGAGCTGAACAAGAGCATCAACCCTGATGAAGCTGTTGCTTATGGTGCAGCTGTCCAGGCAGCCATTCTATCTGGAGACAAGTCTGAGAATGTTCAGGATTTGCTGCTCTTGGATGTCACTCCTCTTTCCCTTGGTATTGAAACTGCTGGTGGAGTCATGACTGTTCTCATCAAGCGCAATACCACCAACCCTACCAAGCAGACTCAGACTTTTACCACCTACTCTGATAACCAGCCGGGTGTGCTCATTCAGGTGTATGAAGGTGAACGAGCCATGACCAAGGATAACAACCTGTTTGGAAAGTTTGAACTTACAGGCATCCCTCCAGCACCCCGTGGTGTTCCCCAGATTGAAGTCACTTTTGACATCGATGCCAATGGCATCCTCAATGCTTCTGCTGTAAATAAGAGCACAGGCAAGGAGAACAAGATCACCATCACCAATGACAAGGGCCGCTTGAGCAAGGAGGTTATTGAGTGCATGGTCCAGGAAGCTGAGAAATACAAAGCTGAAGATGAAAAGCAGAGAGATAAGGTTTCCTCCAAGAATTCCCTGGAGTCTTACGCTTTCAACATGAAAGCAACAATTGAAGATGAGAAACTTCAGGGAAAGATCAATGATGAGGACAAACAGAAGATCCTAGACAAGTGCAACGAGATCATCAGTTGGCTGGATAAGAAGCAGACTGCAGAGAAGGAAGAATTTGAACACCAGCAGAAGGAACTGGAGAAAGTCTGCAACCCTATCATTACCAAGCTGTACCAGACTGCTGGTGGGATGCCTGGAGGAATGCCTGGCGGCTTCCCTGGTGGGGGAGCTCCTCCATCTGGTGGTGCTTCTTCAGGGCCCACCATCGAAGAGGTGGATTAAGTCAATCCAAGTAGAGGTGTAGCATTGTTCCACAGGAAACATTTGAAGGACCCAAATTTAGCAAGTTACATGGCAGTTTCAAATTCAAACTGCTACAATAAATTTACTGGGCATTCTCAATACTTGAACATAGAACGTGTGCACAGACAGTGAAGTAAGCATTGCACTTCATAAGCACTGTGTCCTAAGTGGAAAATGCAATGTCTATAATAAAACAGGTGGAAAATGGAATGTGTAATAAAAATATTTAAACTGGCATTTACTCCCTGTGGCAGTAATGAGGCAGGCACCCGTAGGATGAGCAAAAGTGACATTGTGTCTCCTAGGACCTACAGCAGAAGGAAACTCATGTAAGTCATGTTCAGCTCCCCTAAAATACCCCTGCATTCACAGTCATTTGCTTCTCCCCTCTTACTTACTGCTGATATGATGTAATTCTTATCTCTTGAAAGAGTTGAAGTAGTTCATTGTCACATATAGTGAGAATGTAAAGTATTTGGAACCATGCTATTTGCCTTTTAGAAAGTTATTACTTACTGACACAATCTTGGGTTTTGTTTTTTTAGAATTTAAGATGTATTTCCAAAATCTGTGGGTTTATTTCAAGGACAAAAGACCATGGCATATTGCAAATTAAATGTTATTGGACACAACCATGTCCCTTTTTTCATTTTATTTATGGCTTTATTCTTGCTATTGTATGATGCTACAAATCTAGAGCTAGATAGTCGAGACACATATTGTAATAACCTGCAAAGATTAAATATATACTGTCTATCCCTTTATAGGAAACCTTCCTATCTCTATACTGTACACGGTTTAGATGCTGTATGTTCTTTCAAACGTTTTTTACATTGTTTCTATAGTAACTGATGATTATGTGAAATAACTGTCCCTGTTGTGGTGTTAGGCTACCAGCAGGTGAGCTCATCGTACAAGGTTAAGATGGCTGAAGTTGGAGGACTGGCGAAAGCAATGGTCCAGTCCGTGCTGCTGATCGAAAACCAGCTTGTTGAGAAGCTGTGGGTTCTTAAAGTTCTCCAGCATCTCTCGACTTCCGGTGTGTATGGTGTTGCTGAATTTAAACATTCCATTGTCCGCTAGCTTCCTTTTTCTCTAAAAGACGATGCAATATAAATGGTTTGTTAAATTTCATTTTCAGAAGCTAATTGCATTTTAATGGTGAAAACCCAAGCCGCCGGCAGAATCTGTGCTCACCTCAATGACCCAGATCCTTCAGGACAGCTTCTATTTCGTTCATCAGAAATACTTTGGAATTTGTTGGAAAAATCTTCAAAAGATGAAATTATACAACAGCTTAGTAACTTGGAATGCCTGCTGTAAGTGTATGTGGGTAGATAGGAATGTCATTTGCCTTGAACCATAGCCAGTCATAGATTACTAAATTTTGAATCTGTGTTTGACTGAACTTTTGATTCATCTGATGGCTATGTCTCATGCCATTGCAGAAATAGAAGAAGCTACACTTTTTTGTTCTTTTGTGAATTCTGAACTAGGTCTCGTGTAGTAAGCTGGCCTAGAACTTGCAGTATAGTTGAGTGCGGCTGGTCTCCCTCCTCTTCTTCCCCAGGACTGGGATTACATGTAAGTGTGTACTGCCATGCTCTGAAGAAGCCACAGTTATCGAGTAGGATGCTCTCAAAGTATCAAACTCTGGAGTTGATTGTGCCTTTACAGATGGATAAAGTAAACTTAGAATTTTTTTTGGCTTTTTTCGAGACAGTATTTCTGTGTAGCCTGTCCTGGAACTATCTCTTGTAGACTAGGCTAGCCTCAAAGTCACAGATATCTGCCTGCCTCTGTCTGTGAGTGCTGGGATTAAAGGTGTGCGCCACCACCACCCAGCTATAAAATTAGAATGTTATAACTATTTATTCATTAGAGTTCTGATTAGTACTTACCACATTTCTAGTTCTATAATTAAGTTGTCAATTAAATGTAAGTTTTCAAGTTGCTAAATTATTCATATTCAATAAATGGTTATTGTCTGTTTGCTATGATCAGTCTGAGATCATAAAAATATAACTAAAAACTGGGTGTGCTAGGCAGAGGAGGGCACAGCTCTGTGAGTTCAGGAGTGAGCTGCAGGCTAAGCAGCTACACAGTGAGACCCCATGTCAAAAATTCAAATAAAATAGAAGAGTTGGAGAGCTGGCTCAGCAGTGAAGTTCTTCAACAGGATGTGGGTTTGATTCCCAGCACCCACGTGGCAGCTCCCAGCCACTCATAACTTCAGTCCCAGGGGATCCAGTTCCCTCTTGTGACCTCCATGGGCATCATATATACATGTAGGGCATATATATATATATATATTAAATTTAAAATAATTTTGGATGTTTATTTTTTGTTTTTTACATCCCAACCAGTAAAATAAAATTTTAATTAAAAAATAAACTAAAGCATTTCATGGACCTCTTATATTTGCAGAGAAAAACAAGTATGTAAGAAATTTTTTAAAAAGTATAATAAACGTAACATAATGAAAGAGATTTTTGCAAGGTATTGCATCTTTTTGCAGAATAAGATGGATGAACGTGTTTCTGTTTTCAAGTGGCCCCAACCCCAGCCCTACTGTCCTAGCTATCTTTAAGGGTTCACTTGGCACAGTCTGTAAGTACTGAGAAGGAAGTCACCATTGAGGGATTGGAACTGATCTGAGATGGCCCAGCCCACCATGGGCAGCACCATCCCCTGGACTGTTTCTAGAGCATACGATACAGCCAGTTAAGCATGAGTCCATGAGGGAGCCAGCTAGCACTCTTCCTCCATGGATTCTGCCATCGGTTTCTGCTCGAGTTCTTGCGTTGCCTTCCCCTCAGTGATGAGCTAGGACCTGGATGCGTAAGCCACATAGCTCCTTTCCTCCTGCGAGTTGCTCTTGGTTGGTGATTTACCACAGCAACAGAGAAGAAACTAGAACACCAACTGATGAGGATGCAATTAAAAAACAGTAAGCTGATTTCGTGAGCCTCGTTACTGAGAGTTCCGCAAATGTGAGGACTTAGAGCCTCCCTGTCTGTTGGCACTGTCTCTACTCTTCTGCCTTCATCCTGATAGAACAGCGATTCTCAATCCTGGTCCCAACCCTTTGGGGTGAAACAACCCTTCACCAGGATCACATTTCAGATCGCCTGCATACCAGATATTTACATTATGATTCATAACAGTAGCAAAATCTCAGTTATGAATTAGCAAGTAGGATAATCTTATGGCTGGGGTCACCACACCGTGAGGAACTGTAGTAAAGGGTCACAGCATTAGGAAGTTGAGAACCACTGCTGTAGCCACAAGCTGGGGAGAGCAAATGCCTAAATGGAAACTAAGGGTCGTGGTGTTCCAGAGAAGCTGCACATGGGCCCCAAGAGGCAAGCCAGTGGCTGTCCACTACAGAAGGCACCTGCCCCGGAGTCGAGGACATGGTTTATGATCCTCATTCTCAGTAACCCCAGCAGCATCTCAGCAGTTAGGAGACAGTCACAGTTATCTGCAGAGAGCATCTCACACAGGAAAAGAGAAGTAAAAATCAGATTCAGAAAAAATAAAAAAATAAAACCTGCAAGAAGTTTAGTCCAAGAACAAAAGAATAAGGCAGGCTGTTAGGAGCTGAGGCATCAGGGAGAGCAAGAGCCGGGCCGTCTGAGCCCTGGGAAGCCAGCTAACAAGGTCTTTATCCGAAGAACAAAGAGCAGCTTTGAGTACCTTTGCATGATGTGGTTAAATCTTGTAACACAGTCCCATGTACATCTGTGGGTGGTTAGATTAGTGGGTTCTTATCTGGTACATTGCCGTGAATCAGAGGCAGGTTGGGGAGGATAAAAACCATGAGGAACACTTTGGTCAAAGGTCTAAAATTAAGAGTAGGATTTTGTTGGTAGAGACGTAAGTATTCCCATAGAATGTGTCTCAGTTCAGCTTTCCTTAAAGAAGTGTCAGAGAGCTGTACTTTATAAACAGTGGTAGAGGCTAGGGACTCAGGGCGTCAGCCTGGCAGTTCTGGCAAAGGCACTCTTCCAGATCAGAGGGCACTGACAGCTCATCTGGGGAGTGAAGCCGCAGGAGAGCCCCCTGCAGTCCTGGTCTGGGCACACTGATTCCTTTATGACTGCCTTGTTGGTCTAAATGCTTCTCCTAAACCCACCTTCCCAAAACTTCATGCAAGGCAGGATTTCAACAAACGAATTTTGAAAAAAAACGCACAAACATTCTGCCTATAACAATATCATTTTTAATATTTTATTTTCCAGGGCTTTGAAGGAAGTATTTAAAAATCTGTTTATGAGGGGCCATAGTCATTACGACCGTCAGCTTCGAAATGATATATTAGTTATCACTACGATTATAGCTCAGAACCCTGGAGCACCAATGATTGTAAGTATGCATCGGATTGCATTCACTTTAATGGGGAAAGTGGTAAGAGTACTGTAAGTTGTGTTTTAGTGCGCAGGCGTGTTTTATTGCGGTGCGCAGGCGTGTTTTAGTGTCAGGACAGGCACCACCGCTCTTCCTCACTGCCATTCTGTTGTGCTCCTGCGCAAGTCTGGCATCCACTTAGAGATTCATTCTTTCTGGCAGTTTTCTTTGTTTCCTGTCCATCTAGCTTCATTTCTGTTTGAATAAAAGGACTTTGTTGATTATTTCATGTGGCACAAATGTGCTGCCTGCTCTAACAAAGTCTTTAGGGTTTCTTTTATCTAAAAATATCTAAAGTCCACCTTAATTCTTGAAATTTATGTTCCTCAGTTGAAAAAAATCACAATTAGCACTTGAACGGTCATGTTCCGCTGTCTTCTGCTCTCGGCTGTTCCTGTAAGTACTTGTCATTTAAATTCCTCCTTTCTGATATGAAAGGTGTCTTTTAAATTCCATTTTCAAGGTTTTTCCCCTCGATTTTTGGTGTTCAGCAGTTTTCCTACAGTGGGCCAAGGCATGATTCCTTTTGTGTCTATTCTTTATATAGAGTTTCCTACATATGTAATTCTTTCACCAAATTTGATCAAATTTGGGCCATTATTTTCATCATTAGTTTAGTTCGTTCTCCCTCCCTCTTGTTCCAACATTCCAATTACTTACATTTGATTATTTTTTACATTGACTCATATGGGTATAAACAGTTTTCAACAGTTTTTCTCTTTCGTCCTCAGATTGGATGATTGGATTGGTCCATATATTTAAATGAGCTGACTTTCGCTGTCACAGCCATTGCCCTGTTCATCTTTTCTTTTGTTTTTACTTCAGGTATTAGAGTATCTCTCATTTTCAGTTCTGGAGATCAAACCCAGGGCTTTCTTCATGATAGACAAGGGTTCTTTCATAATCTATAGCCCTAGGCTTCTTCGATTCCTTTGTACAGTCTCTGCCTTTATGCAGCATTCCTGTGTTCCCAGTCATTATGAGTGTCTTTATGTGGATTCTAACCTAGGTCTCTGGAGAATACTTTTCAGTGTGGTCATCAGTGGACATTGGACTTGTGTGCATTCATCCATCTATGTGTTCCAACTGTGATGTATCCAACTGAGATCCATCAATCCCCGTGTGCTTCCTCTAGCCATAGTATGGTGTGTAGAATTCTCTGTATTTGGACAGCTCAGGCAGTGCTCAGAAACAGGTGAAGCATTTGTATGCATATTTGAGATCCCCTTCTGGCTTTCTCCTTTAGGAGACTGTACCTTTCATTCTAGTGGCTGTGGCTGCCTCAGTCCTCTGATTCAGTGGTCATGTAGACTACAGGCTTATCTTTGAGCTTAGCATCCCACAAGGTCTAGAATGGGAATTGCTGCCAGGGTAAAAATTATTTTTAAAAGGAGTTGATATGTAATTTACACAGTGACTTATTCTTCAGTCTATGTCAAAGTTCTAACTTTCTCCCGGTGTCTACTCTCTCTCGACCAAAAGATTGCTACTTTTTTGTTTTGATTTATTTTTAATTTATTAGATTTTTAAAATATACCAATCCAAGTTCCCACTACCTCCCCTCCTCCCATTCCCTCCACACACCGTGCCACCCTACCACCCCCATCTAATCCTCAGAGAGGGTAAGGCACATTGCTTTGTGGAAGGTTCCAAGGCTCTCCCTACTGTATCTAGGCTGAGAAAGGTATACATACAAAGAGAATAGGATGCCAAAAAGTCAGTATGTACAGTAGGAATAAATCCTGGTGCCACTGCCAGTGGTCCCTCAGTCTGCCCCAGCCATGCAACTGTCAACCACACATAGAGGGACTAGTTTGGACCTATGCTTGTTCCTTCCCAGTCTGGCTGGAATTGGTGAGCTCCCATTAGCTCAGGTAGACTGTTTCAGTGGGTGAACCCTTCATGGTCTTGACCTCTTTGCTCATATTCTCATTCCTCCCACTCTGCAACTGGATTTCGGAGCTCAGTCCAGTGCTCCAATGTGTGTCTCTGCCTCTGTTTCCATCAGTTACTGGATGAAGGTTCTATGGTGATATTTAAGATATTCATCAGTCTGAGTACAGGGCAAGTCAAGATTGGGCCCCCTTTACTCTAGTGCTTAGGGTCCTAGCTGGGGTCATCTCTGTGGATTCCTGGGAATTTCTCTAGAGCCAGGTTTCTGCTAACTCTGTAATGGCTCCCTCAATCAAGATATCTCTTTCCTTGCTCTCATCTCTGTCCTTCCTCCATCTCCACTATCCCATTCCCTCAAGTTCTCCTCAACCCTTCCCATCTCCTCTCCTGTTCCCCTTCTTCCTGCCACCCCCATGCTCCCAATTTTGTCAGGTGATCTTGTCTGTTTCCACTTTCCAGGTGTATCTTATAGGTTTTTCTTAAGGTTCACCGTATTACTTAGCTTCTCTAGGATCATGAACTATAGGTTTAGTGTCCTTTGTTTATATCTATACTTATGAGTGGGTGTTGCGGGAGGTCCTCCCACTTCTCCAGCCTATAGCTCCTGAGATACCAGCCCATTGGGGCGTGGTCTCTCTCCCTTTAAAAAAGCGGCCACTTCCCTCTCCTCTCTCTCTTCACTTCCTGCTCCGCCAGTGACTAGACTCCCTTCCCGGTTGCGTAGAGGGCTGTTGCCTGGCACAGTGATCTGTAAGTTTTTTCCCCTTTAAATAAATACCACCCTATTAATCATAATTCCAAACTGGTGTGGCATTGTTTGTGACTTACGCCTTCATTTTGGCGCCCAACGTGGGGCTCGAACCCACGACCCTGAGATTAAGAGTCTCATGCTCTACCGACTGAGCTAGCCGGGCAGGCGGCCAGGGTGCCGGGGAGGCAGCCCCGCCGCTCCTCTTATTACTACAAGTACATACCATATTCATATTTTTGGGTCTGGGTTACCTCACTCAGGATAGTGTTTTCTAATTCGATTCATTTGCATGCAAACTTCAAGTTGTCATTGTTTTTTACCACTGAGTAGTACTCTAATGTGTATATATGCCACATTTTCTTTATCCATTCTTTGGTTGAGGAGCATCTAGGTTGTTACCAGGTTCTGGCTATTACAAATAATGCTGCTGGGAACATAGATGAACAAATGCTTTTGTAGTATGATTGAGCATCTTTTTGGTATATGACCAGTAGTGGCAGTGCTGAATCCTGAGGTAGGTTGATTCCCATTTTTCTGAGAAACCACCATACTGATTTCCAAAGTGGTTGTAAAAGTTTGCATTCCCACCAGCAGTGGATCAGTGTTCCCCTTACTCCACATCCTTTCCAGCATAAGCTATCATTGGTGTTTTTGATCTTAGTCATTCTGACAGGTATAAGATGGTATCTCAGAGTTTTGTTTTGATGTGTATTTCCCTGATGGCTAAGGCTAAGTATATTTTGGCCATTTGAGATTCTTCTGTTGAGAATTCTCTATTTAGTTCTGAACCCTATTTTTTAATTGGGTTATTTAGAATTTTAATGTCTAATTTCTTGAGTTCTTTATATATTTTGTAGATCAATTCTTTGCCTGCTGTGGGGTTGGTGAAGATCTTTTCCCATTCAGTAGACTGCCTTTTTCTCTTATTGACTATGTCCTTTGCTTTACAGAAGCTTCTCAGTTTCAGGAGGTCCCAATTATTTATTGTTGCTCTCAGTGTCTGTGCTACTGGGGTTATATTTAGGAAGTGGTCTCCTGTGCCCATTCATTGAAGAGTTCTTCCCACTTTCTCTTCTATCAGGTTCAATATGGCCAGATTTATATTGAGGTCTTTAATCCATTTGGACTTGAGTTTTGAGCATGTCGATAGATATATATCTATTTTTATTCTTCTACATATTGACATCCAGTTATGCCAGCACCATTTGTTGAAAATAGTTTCTTTTTCTATTGTATAATTTTAGCTTCTTTGTCAAAAATCAGGTGTTCATAGGTGTGTGGATTAATGTCCGGGACTTCAATTCTATTCCATTGGTCAACCTCTATGTTTTTATGCCAGTACCAAGTTGTTTTCATTACTGTAGCTCTGTAATAGAGCTTGATGTCAGGAATGGTAATGTCTCTGGAAGTTCCTTTATTGTACAGGATTATTTTGACTATCCTGTTTTCTTTGTTTCCCCATACGAAGTTGGTTATTTTTCTTTCAAAGTCTATAAAGAATTATGTTGGGATTTTGATGGGGATTGCATTAAATCTATAGATAGGATTATCATTTTTACTGTGCTTACTATCCAAGAGCATGGGAGATCTTTCCATTTTCTGGTATCTTCTTCAATTTCTTTTCTTCAAAGATTTAAAGTTCTTGTCAAATATGTCTTTCACTTCTTTGGTTAGTGTTACCCCAAGATATTTTATGTGATTTGTGGCTATTGTGAAAGGTGAAGTTTCTCTGATTTCCCTTTGAGCTTCTTTATCATTTGTGTATAGAAGGGCTACTGATTTTTTTTAGTTGATCTTGTATCCTTCACTGAAGGTATTTATCAGATGTAGGAGTTTTCTGGTACAGTTTTTGGGGTCACTTATATATACTGTCATATCATCTGCAATTAACGAAAATTTGACTTCTTCCTTTCTAATTTGAATCCCCTGATCTCCTTTTGTTGTCTTATTGCTATTGCCAAAACTTCAAGAACTATGTTAAAGAGATATGGAGAGAGTAGACAGCCTTGTCTTGTTTCTGATTTTAGTGGGAACAGTTTGAGTTTCTCTCCATTTAATTTGATGTTGGATATTGGCTTGCTGTATATTGCTTTTATTATGTTTAGATATGTTCCTTGTATCTCTGATCTCTTTAAGACCTTTATCATAAAGGGGTGTTGAATTTTTGTCAAATGCTTGTTCAGTATCTAATGAAATAATCCTATGTTTTTTTCTTTCAGTTTATTATATGATGGATTACATTGATAGATTTTTGTATGTTGAACCTGCCCTGCATCTCTGGAATGAAGCCAACTTGATCATGGTGGATGATTTTTTTTGATGTGTTCTTGGATTCGGTTTGCTGGTATTTTATTGAGTATTTTTACATCATGTTCATGAGTGAGAGTGGTCTGTAATTCTCGTTCTTGATTGAGTCTTTGTGCAGTTTTGGTATCAGGGTAACTGTAGCCTCATAAAAAGAGTTTGGCAATGTTCCTTCTGTTTCTATTTTGTGGAACACTTTGGGGAGTATAGGTATTAGCTTTTCTTGGAAGTTCTGGTAGAATTCTGCACTGTAACAATCCAGCCCTGGGCTGTTTTTTGGTTGGGAGGTTTTTGAAGATAGCTTCTATATCCTTGCAGTTTATAGGTCTATTTAAATTGCTCGCCTGGTCTTGATTTAATTTTGGTATATGGTACCTATCTAAAAAATTGTTCATTTCTTTTACATTTTTCAATTTTGTGCAGTAAGGGTTTTGTAGTATGACCTAATGATTCTCTGAATTTCCTTAGTGTCTGTTGCTATGTCCCCCTTTTCATTTCTGATTTTGTTAATTTGGATGTTCTCTCACCTTTTGATTAGATTGGATAAGGGTTTGTCTATCTTGTGGATTTTCTCAAAGAACCAGCTCTTTGTTTCATTGATTCTTTGTATTCTGTTTTGTCAATTTCAGACTTTAATTTGATTATTTCCCATCTTCTACTCCTCCTGGGTGAATCTGCTTTTTGTTCTAGAGCTTTCAGGTGTGCTGTTAAGTCACTTGTGTGAGCTTTCTCCATTTTCTTTAAGTGGGCACTTAGTGCTATGAATTTCCTCTTAGCATTGCTTTCGTGGTGTCCCGTAGGTTTGGGTATGTTGTGCCTTCATTTTCGTTGAATTCAAGGGAGTCTTTAATTTCTTTATTTCTTCCTTGACCCAGGTGTGGTTAAGTAGTTTACTGAGAGTAGTATTGTTGTTAAATTCTGACTTTATTCCATGGTGATCTGTAACATTAATGGGGCCTGCTTATTGAGGTTTCTGTCTCACCAGTACCCCACAGCCAGCAAGCCCCAAAGAAAATCACGAAGTGATCTCTATAAGTTATAAAGCTAATTGGCCCATTAGCTCAGGCTTCTGATTAACTCTTTTGACTTATATTAACTCATTATTCTGATCTATTTTTGCCATATGGCTCGGTACCTTTTTCAGCTGGCAGGTCATATTCTGCTTCCTTGGTGGTCTGTGCAGGACTGGGAGGAATCAGCTTCCTCCTTCCCAGAATTCTCCTGTTCTCATTGCATCACCTCTACTTCCAGTCTGGTTTTTCCCGCCTACACTTCTGGCCTGGCCAATCAGCATTTATTTAAAACATGATTGACAGATTACAGACAATTCTCCCACACCAATGATCCGATAAGACACAGGTGGTTACTCCAATTTTTTTGTATCTCTGGAGGTTTGCTTTGTTACCAAGTATGTGATCAGTTTTAGAGACGGTTCCATGAGGTGCTAAGAAAAAGGTATATTCTTTTGTGCTTGGGTGGAATGTTCTATAGATGTCTGTTAAGTACATTTGACTCATGACATCTGTTAGTTCTCTTATATTTCTGTTAAATTTCTGTTTGGTTGACCTGTCCTTTAGTGAGAGTGGAGTGCTGACTACTTCTACTATTAGTGTACGGGTTTGATATGTGATTTGTTTTAATAATGTTTCTTTTACATATGTGGGTACTCTTTTTTTTTTTTGGTTTTTCGAGACAGGGTTTCTCTGTGGTTTTGGAGCCTGTCCTGGAACTAGCTCTTGTAGACCAGGCTGGTCTCGAACTCCCAGAGATCCGCCTGCCTCTGCCTCCCGAGTGCTGGGATTAAAGGCGTGTGCCACCACCGCCTGGCTCATATGTGGGTACTCTTGTATTGGGGCATAGATGTTCAGGATTGAGACTACATCTTGATGGATTGTTCTTGTTATGAGTATAAAGTGTCCTTCTCCATCTCTTCTGATTGATTTTATTTTGAAATCTATTTTGTTAGATATTAGGATAGCTACAACCACTTGATTCTTAGGTCCATTTGAGTGGAAAATCTTTTCCCAACCCTTTACTCTGAGGTAGTGTCTGTCTTTGAGGTTGAGGTGTGTTTCTTGTATACAGAAGAAAGATGGATCCTGTTCTCGTATCCATTTTCTTAGCATGCATCTTTTTATAGATGAATTGAGTACATTGATATTAAGTGATAATTAATGACCAGTGGTTGTTAATTCTGATTATTTTTCTGTAGTAGTGTTTGTGTGTTTCCCTTCTTTGAGTTATGCTGCTAGGGGGTTATCAATCGCCTGTGTTTTTGTGGGTGCAGTTAGCTTCCTTTGGTTGGGGTTTTCCTTTTAGTACTTTCTGTAGGCCTGGTTTGTGGATATGTATTGTTTAAATCTCTTTTTGTCTTGGAATATCTTGTTTTTTCCATTTATGATAATTGAAAGCTTTGCTGGGTATAGTAGTCTGGGCTTGTATCCATGGTCTCTTAGTGTCTGCAGCACATCTATCCAGGACTTTCTGGCTTTCATGGTTTCCATTGAGAAGTTGGGTGTAATTCTGATAGGTTTACCTTTATATGTTACTTGACCTTTTTCCTTTGCAGCTCTTAATATTCTTTCTTTATTTCATATGTTATGTGTTTTGATTATTATATGGAGAGGGGATTTTTTTTTTGATCCACTCTATATGGTGTTCTGTAAGCTTCTTGTACCTTCATAGGGCTATCCTTCTTTAGGTTGGGAAAGTTTTCTTCTATGATTTTGTTGAATATATTTTCTGTGCCTTTGACCTGGAGTTCTCCTTCTTCTACCCCTATTATTCTTAGGTTTGGTCTTTTTTTTTTAATTTTTTTTATTTTACTTTTTTTTTAAAATTTATTTATTCATTAAAGATTTCTGCCTCCTCCCCACCACTGCCTCCCATTTTCTCCCCCTCCCTGATCAAGTCCCCCTCCCTCCTCAGCCAGAAGAGCAATCAGGGTTCCCTGACCTGTGGGAAGCCCAAGGACCATGCACCTCCATCCAGGCCTAGTAAGGTGAGCATCCAAACTGCCAAGGCTCCCTCAAAGCCAGTACGTGCAGTAGGATCAAAAACCCATTGCCATTGTTCTTGAGTTCTCAGTAGTCCTCATTGTCTGCCATGTTCTGCAAGTCCCGTTTTATCCCATGCTTTTTCAGACCCAGGCCAGCTGGCCTTAGTGGGTTCCCGATAGAACGTCTCCATTGTCTCAGTGTGTGGGTGCACCCCTCGCGGTCCTTAGTTCCTTGCTCGTGCTCTCTCTCCTTCTGCTCCTGATTTGGACCTTGAGATTTCAGTCCGGTGCTCCAATGTGGGTCTCTGTCTCTGTCTCCTTTCATCGCCAGATGAAGGTTAATGTTCAGGAGGATGCCTATATGTTTTTCTTTGGATTCACCTTCTTATTTAGCTTCTCTAGGATCACGATTATAGGCTCAATGTCCTTTATTTATGGCTAGAAACCAAATATGAGTGAGTACATCCCATGTTCCTCTTTTTGGGTCTGGCTTACCTCACTCAGGATAGTGTTTTCTGTTTCCATCCATTTGTATGCAAAATTCAAGAAGTCCTTATTTTTTACTGCTGAGTAGTACTCTAATATGTATATATTCCATACTTTCTTCATCCATTCTTCCATTGAATGGCATCTAGGTTGTTTCCAGGTTCTGGCTATTACAAACAATGCTGCTATGAACATAGTTGAGCATATACTTTTGTTGTATGATAGGGCCTCTCTTGGGTATATTCCCAAGAGTGGTATTGCTGGGTCCAGGGGTAGGTTGATCCGAATTTCCTGAGAAACCGCCACACTGCTTTCCAGAGTGGTTGCACAAGTTTGCATTCCCACCAGCAATGGATGAGGGTACCCCTTTCTCCACAACCTCTCCAGCAAAGGCTATCATTGGTGTTTTTTATTTTAACCATTCTGACAGGTGTAAGATGGTATCTTAAAGTTGTCTTGATTTGCATTTCCCTGATCGCTAAGGAAGTTGAGCATGACCTTAAGTGTCTTTTGGCCATTTGAACTTCTTCTGTTGAGAATTCTCTGTTCAGCTCAGTGCCCCATTTTATAATTGGGTTGATTAGCCTTTTACGGTCTAGTTTCTTGAGTTCTTTATATATTTTGGAGATCAGACCTTTGTCAGTTGCGGGGTTGGTGAAGATCTTCTCCCAGTCAGTGGGTTGCCTTTTTGTCTTAGTGACAGTGTCCTTTGCTTTACAGAAGCTTCTCAGTCATAGGAGGTCCCATTTATTCAATGAAGCCCTTAATGTCTGTGCTGCTGGGGTTATACGTAGGAAGTGGTCTCCTGTGCCCATGTGTTGTAGGGTACTTCCCATTTTCTCTTCTATCAGGTTCAGTGTGTTCGGACTGATATTGAGGTCTTTAATCCATTTGGACTTGAGTTTTTTGCATGGTGATAGATATGGATCTATTTTCATTCTTCTACAGATTGACATCCAGTTTTGCCAGCACAATTTGTTTAAGATGCTCTCTTTTTTCCATTGTATACTTTTAGCTCCTTTATCGAAAATCAGGTGTTCATAGGTTTGTGGGTTAAAGTCAGGGTCTTCTATTCGATTCCATTGGTCGACTTCTCTGTTTTTATGCCAATACCAAGCTGTTTTCAATACTGTAGCTCTGTAATAGAGTTTGAAGTCAGGGATGGTAATGCCTCCGGACAATTCTTTATTGTATAAGATTGTTTTGGCTATCCTAGGTTTTTTGTTTTTCCATATAAAGTTGATTATTGTCTTCTCCAGATCTGTGAAGAATTTTGATGGGATTTTGATGGAGATTGCATTGAATCTATAGATTGCTTTTGGTAGAATTGCCATTTTTACTATGTTGATCCTCCCAATCCAAGAGCAAGGGAGGTCCTTCCATTTTCTGGTGTCCTCTTCAATTTCTTTCTTCAAAGACTTAAAGTTCTTGTCAAATAGATCTTTCACTTCCTTGGCCAGAGTTACCCCAAGATATTTTATGCTATTTGTGGCTATCATGAAAGGTGATGCTTCTCTGATTTCCCTCTCTGCTTCCTTATCCTTAGTGTATAGGAAGGCACCTGATTTTTTGGAGTTGATCTTATATCCTGCCACATTACTAAAGGTGTTAATCAGCTGTAGGAGTTCTTTGGTAGAGTTTTTGGGGTCGCTTATGTATACTATCATAGCATCTGCAAATAACGAAAGCTTAACTTCTTCCTTTCCAATACGAATTCCCTTGATCCCCTTATGTTGTCTTATTGCTATTGCTAGAACTTCAAGCACTATATTGAAGAGGTATGGAGAGAGTGGACATCCTTGTCGTGTTCCTGATTTTAGTGGGATGACTTTGAGTTTTTCTCCGTTTAATTTAATGTTAGCTGTCAGCTTGCTGTAAATAGTTTTTATTGTATTTAGGTATGACCCTTGTATCCCTAATCTCTCCAAGACCTTTATCATAAAGGGGTGTTGAATTTTGTCAAATGCTTTTTCAGCATCTAATGAAATGATCATATGGTTTTTTTCTTTCAGTTTATTTATATGGTGGATTACATTGATAGATTTGCGTATGTTGAACCAGCCTTGCATCTCTGGGATGAAGCCTACTTGATCATAATGGATAATTTTTCTAATGTGTTCTTGGATTCGGTTGGCCAGTATTTTAATGAGAATTTTTGCGTCGATATTCATGAGTGAGATAGGCCTGTAATTCTCTTTCTTGGTTGGGTCTTTGTGTGGTTTTGGTATCAGGGTAACTGTAGCTTCATAAAAGGAATTTGGCAATGACTCTTCTGTTTCTATATTGTGAAATACATTAAGGAGTATAGGTATTAGCTCTTCTTGGAAGTTCTGGTAGAATTCTGCATTGAAACCATCTGGTCCTGGGCTTTTTTTCGAAGGGAGATTTTTATGATGTCCCAGATTTCCTGGATGTTTTGTGTTAAGATTTTATTAGATTTAATGATTTCTTTGATCCATGAGTCTATTTCCTCTATAGTATCTTCAGCTCGCAAGATTCTTTCTTCTGTCTCTTGTATTCTGTTGGTTATAGTTGTCTCTGTAATTGCTGTTTGTTTACCCGGATTTTCCATATCTAGAACCCCCTCGGTTTGTGTTTTCTTTATTTCCTCTATTTCAATCTTCAAGTCTTGAACTGTTTGCTTCACCTGTTGATTGTTTTTTTTCTTGATTTTCTTGGGTTTCTTTGAGGGATTTATTAATTTCTTCCAATTTTTTTTTCATCTTTTCCTCCATTTCTTTAAGAGAGTGTTTCATTTCCTCTTTAAAGGTCGCCATCATTTTCATAAAGTTATGTTTAAAGTTGTTCTTTTCTACTTCTCCTGGGTTAGGATGATCAAGTCTTCCTTTTATGTGACCATTGGGTTCTTTTTGGTGTTACCATGTTGGTTTTTAGGTTGTTGGAGGAAATCTTGCATTGGCACCTATCCATTTCTTCCTTCAAATTTCATCTTTGTCCAATTCTTGGATCTTGTTCCGATCCTTGTAGTAGCTGTCTTCTTTCCTGGTTCACTCTCTTGGGGCTTTCTCTTGGTCCCCTCAGTGTTGTAGCAAGCTCTCAGCTCTTAGATGGGGTGGGGTTAGTAGCTTGGAGAGGCCACTGGATGGGGTTGGATTTTGGGGGTACCTACCCACAGGAAACTCCCTGATGACTGTCTAGAAAAGCCAAGGTAGTTGGGGGAGGAGTCCGGGGTTTTGTCCCACTGTGGAACTCCTAGAGAGTGGGGTGTCCCGCCTTGTTGCTGTTCACTCACCTCTTAGGTCTCTTCAGTATTGGAGCAAACTGTGTTTCAGAGTTCCACTGAGGTTGCAAGAGAATAGGCCCAAGATTGCTACTTTTTATCTTTTTGTTCAAAGATTTGTTTTATTATAACTACCCAGCCATATCAGAAGCTAATCTGCTCTATATTTAAAAGACTTATTTTACTATTTTTAATTGCGTGTATGTGTGTCTGTCTGAGTGTGGGTTTGTCTCTGTGAGTATAGTTGCTCCTAGAGGTGGAAGAGTTTTGGAACACCTGGAGTAGGAATCCCAGATGGTTGCGGTCCACCTGAAGCAGGTTCTGGAAGCTGCAGTCAGGTGATCTGTAAGAGCAGCCCGCACTCTTAACTCCCCAGCCCCACCCTGTACATTATAGTGAACAAATCATTGACTGGGATCACAGAATAGAGAGATTTTACAGCAACATCCACACATCCTCCATATTACTTTCTATGTTGGGTTTCAAAGTACTTTCTATGAAGTCAGTGTACATCAAGAGGTCCACATAAAAATGTCATGGAATTTTTTTTTTTTTTTTTTTTTGCTTTTTCGAGACAGGGTTTCTCTGTGGCTTTGGAGCCTGTCCTGGAACTAGCTCTTGTTGACCAGGCTGGTCTCGAACTCACAGAGATCCGCCTGCCTCTGCCTCCCGAGTGCTGGGATTAAAGGCGTGCGCCACCATCGCCCGGCAATGTCATGGAATTTATACTGCAAAAATGTATACATAGTCCAACAAAGCACCTAGTTACGTCTGCCATGTGTATGTAGACCCTAATGTTTGACTGTCCGACCATGGCCAGTTAGCGAGTTCTCAGTTCAGTCACTGTGAACGTTCCTGTAATTCCATGAGCGTAAATCTGGGCAATGACATTCTTACAGTTTCAAAGTGAACCCTGAAGAAGTAGGAAAATTATCCATAAGTGCGGTTTTATTCCCCGTGTTCTTTCCTTACTACACAAAGTCCATTTGTGTGACTTTGTCAGGAGTGAGTTCCTTGTGTTGAGGTATTTGCAGCTCTGATAATTCCTCAGGACTTTTTGTGGTAAGTCGCACTGTTTGTACAGTCTCCTGACTGTCCTTTGGGATAAAGAAGGAATAGTTCCCAAAAAGAACTGGACTTTCCTCCCTGTGGTATCATTTAAAGGTGCAGACAGTAAATCACAGAAGTAGTTGTGCTGGCGTCTGGCCTTCAAATGCCATGTCAGATAGTCACAGACTGGTGTAAAAGCTTCTTAGATGCTTCAGAAGCAAGTCAGTTCAGTAAATGAGAGTCGCCTCCCCACACTGCTGCACTTCCCCGTTCATTCATTAGTGTTAGTGTCACAGATTCGAATGGATTACCGTAGGGTGATTACGTAGCAGCGGTTGAGTGGGAGGCAGATGTGGGCCCCTGCGCTCAGTTCCTGCTCTAACCGCTCTTCTTTCTGCCTGTTGTGTGTCTGTAACAGGAATGCGGCTTTACCAGGGATTTGATACTGTTCGCAACGTTTAGTGAAGGTAACAATCACACCACCTCAAGCATTTTGTAAGCTCTTGATGAGTCTTTAGTTATAAGTTTAGCTTTCATTTTGTTCTCTTTTTTTTTCTCTCACAGTTAAAAGTCAAAACCCTTTGGTAAAAGGTCTTAAGCTTTCTAATTCCTATGAAGACTTTGAGTTGAAGAAATTGCTATTCAATATAATTGTGATCTTATGTAAAGATTTAACTACTGTTCAGGTAAAGACTAATCAAACAGAAAAGTTAATAATGAAAGCATTTTAGTTTATAGCCCAGTTTTTAAAGTTGCAATCGCAAATCTTTCATTAACCAACTCATATCTTTATTATAGAAAGTAGCTAAGTTATCAGTTTGAATTATAACTATTTAAATGTCCTTTGCAAACAGTAGAAACAAGTAACCTAATTTTGAAACACATACACACAAAAAAAAAATAGTAGAAGCTAAGAGATCTATCAGTGTATGAAAATCTCCTAACTAGGAACATCCCAGACAGTCCCATCTGTTTTCCAGTTGTGCAGACAAGGAAAGCCCTGTCTCTCCCACTGCACCGCAGACAGGGTTCCCACGTCTGGTCTCCTGCTCTCCTCTGACTGTCAAGCTGAGGGATGACTGATGTTGAAGGTAATTGCTAGCCTCTGTTAGGCCTGTCTCAGACCTGTTGAACCCATGTTTTCTCCACACAAGCCTTCCATCTTTCATTTTTACTTACTCCTTTGTCTTGCTGTGTTCATTACTTCTCATGTGTGATGTAATTTGAGGAACACTGGGATTAAGTCCCACTTCTTGCTTGTCACCTTCTGTGTGACCTTGGCCAAGACTCCTTCCCCACCTGGAACTTAGGCCTCCTTTCTGAAGCCCAGAACACTTGCATACAGGACTCTTAAGAGCTTAAGGCCTTTGCCGAGCATAAAGTGTTTAAAAATATTTTACTGCATTTAATGTTTGCTGCATTAAATGAAATTTCCTTCTAACCTGAAATTCTTGGGTGTTCTTTTCATGGAAGTGAGTTGTCATTTTACCAAGGAAGGACTGAGGATATAAAAGTAGGTGGGTGGTGAGGAAGTTTTACGTGGGTGCAGTCTCAGTGTGGGCACCTTCCAGGAGTATGCTTTCAAGTGGAATACTTAGTTTCTCTAAATCCCAGGTAGTTCAGCCCCAGAAGAGGGGAACACCTGCCTTGGGGATTATTATGAGATATTGTTAGTATAATTGTTGTTATTGTTAGACTATGACAATTTAAATGGACTTGGCTTTTTTTGAGAATGTCAATATATAATATATAGCAAAATCAGAGAAAGTTAAATTGCATTTAAGTTATAATTTTATGATTTCTATCAAATATACAATGTATATAGCTTACATATTGTTTCTGAAGTGCTTAACAGAAAAATCCTTTCATAAAATATGTTTTATTACAGTGGAGAATTAAATATCTTATAAGTATAAAGTCAACAATTAAATCTTATTCTCCATTTTGTCAGACAGTTTTCACTGGTTGATTATTTTATAGGCAGCGGAGTCAAACAGCACAAAGGTTGACATAGATTTCTGAAATACATTGTGAACAGTAGTGAGCTCAGTTTTGCCGTTACATGTCTTTGACCCAACAATAATAGGAATAATCAGTATATACACTATTCTAATTCATGAAGTATTTCAAACCTGGTCCACTGAATTTTCACAGTGATGCTAAAACTAATATTCTTGTTCATATTTACTCAACTCCAAATCTTGATCCTTTTGAGTGTACACCATGAAGTACTACACTAGTGAATTGAGTAGAGATGTTTTAAAACCTCATAATTGTTAGGAAGCCCTGTTTACAGAGTAATGCTAAGCAAGCAGGAAGATGGTGTCGTATAAGACAATGCTTGATACTCCTCTGAACTGAAATATGCATCAGTTAGTGCCAGCTGTTAACCACTGGCCATTTCTATAATTATTCATTTTTTTAATTTTTGTTGAAATGCTAGGTCCAATACAGTTATAAAATCTTAAGTGCCTGATTAAATACAGCTTGTGACCTGACTGAATGCTTGATATGGTGTGTAAATTCTTTTGTTTGTACTTAAGAAACAGTTCATATTGACCTGTTGTTGACTTTACAAATCTCCTTTGAGGGTTCAAAGTGCAGCTTAGAGTAGGCTGTTTGATGAGTATGCACAAGGTACGGTCTGATTCCCAGCACTGTAACAAAAGAGAAACCAAGAAGGAGGAAAGAAATGCTACCCATTTATTTGTCTCCGGTTTCCTACCTCTATGAGTTTATTACATGTAGAAACAAAAGCATGAGCTGTATCAAAAAATAATTAATGCGTTTTCTGTTCCCAGGAAAGGGGATCATTGCTCTTACTGTCGCCGGGTGCTGTTGATGGTGACGACTGTTATCTATTTTATTTCCGTGTGTTTGGAGCACTGTCACAGATAGGAAGGAAATGTTTTGAAATTATCACTATCATCAGTTTGAAACCTTGTATTTAATTTTGCTAGGATAAGTACAGATTTTTTAATTATGCGGCTAACTGTACATTTTGCCTTTTCTTATAGCTATTAATCGATGGCAAAGTTATTTTGGCCTTGTTAACCTATGTGAAAAAGCCCGAGAGACTCAAGATTATCGAGTGGTCTGCAGCGCAGTATGAAGAACTACAACTGCATGCAATAGCCACCTTGTCCTCAGTGGCTCCTTTGTTAATCGAGGAGTATATGTCATGCCAGGGCAATGCTCGAATCCTTGCGTTTCTGGAATGGTGTGACCACGAGGGTGAGTGTCCTTCAGGCCTGTCAAGATTCCAGTCTGCGTTTCAAATGAACACGCGGTATTTACAAAGACAAGCAATTGTTACATTGAAGAAAATAAAAACATTGAATTCATTCTTTTAGTGTATTTATATGTCTTCATAAACATGGAGATTTTAGGGCTAGAGAGCTGGCTCAGCAGTTAATATCACATACTGATCTTGCTCCAAACGCCTATGCCAGGGAGCTCACAAGTGCTTTAACTCCAGCTCCCAGGGATTCCGTGGCCTCTACAGGCACCTGCATTCATGTGCACATTCCCCACAGAGACACACTTACACATAATTAAAGATAAAACTGTTGCGTCCAGAGGGGTTGTGCAAAGATGAGAACACCACAAAGTCTAATAAACCGGAAGCAAACTTTATTCCAGAAACCAGATCCTAGGAAAACCAGAAATAAACTTAAAAATAAAAAATAAAGAGACACCTCAGGGCACAGAATCTTATCAGTGAGCTGAGACCACAGCCAGAGATGGTGTTTGTTAGTCTGTGGCAAAAAGCCGCTTTCTGGACCCACTTTTTATAGTAGGGGCCCAAGCATTATCTCTGAACAAAGGAATTTTTACGACCTTGTTCTGACCTGTGGGTCAGTCAACATAGACCTTAGTAGGGGAGTGAGTTTTAACGTCAATGGGTAACAGGCAGCTATCATGAAATATGTTTTAGAGTAGATTACAGTGAAAGTCACTAATTGTAAGAAAACAGATGTCTTTAGCAATTAGTCAGAAAAGGGGTGCTAGTAATACTAGACAGTTAATAAATTAGAATTAATTGGTTCTTAGGTTGGAAACTTAGAAGATAGCAGAAAGTTCTTTACACCATCTCAAGGTAAACTCAGATACAGACTGCCGTACTTTATAACCCCATTATCAGATATCATTAGTCAAATCCATGTTTCTCCTGGTACCTCCAGGCAGTGTGTACTGAAGCCGCCCCCCATGTCTCCCCTTAATGGTGTCAGTTTTCCATACAGAGACATTGACTAACCCAGAGGTCATGTATCTCTCTCTCCTAAAGGTTAACTCAGTTCACATCTGTCGTTTATCAAGGATGACCAGGATACTACTCTCACTTTGCAGGGAGAAGCTCTGGCCTTGTAAATAAAACAGCCAGTTGTAAAATGAAATCACCTATGTTGATGGAGGTTTCTTCCCAAACATCCAAGAAAATAGCTCACTGTGAATGACTGATCCTTGATCTGCTGAGAAAGCTGCTGACAGTCTGTTCTCATTCTCCTAGACTTATAACTTTATATTTCTTTATTTCTACATTCTCACTTTTGGAATCTACATTTTTATTTTCTTATTCGTGGACTCTTCAAAACAAATCTTTTAGAATCATTGAGATTTCAAAGTCAGATAGTAACAAAGATCTTAAATATAATTAATAAGCACTTGAAAGTATTATATATTATTTTATTTAAATTATTATATTGAGCTCTGTTGTAATAAGGGCGGCAGGGTTGCGTCCCCAGCACCCCGGCTGCCTGCTCGGCTAGCTTATGCCCCTGAAATAACAACACACAAACTGTATTCATTTAATCACTGCTTGGCCCATTCTCTTCTAGGCTAATTCTCACATATTAATTTAGCCCATTTCTAATCATCTGTGTTGCACCCCTAGGTGCGCTTACCGGGAAGATTCTAGCCTATGTCCATCCTGGGTCGGAGCTTCATAGCGTGCGTCTGCCCAGGAGCCAGGAGCATGGCATCTCTCTCAGGCATCTGCTCCCGAGAGGAAAGCTGTCGAGACTGACCTCACTTCCTCTTCCTTCCTCCCAGCGTTCTGTTGTGTTTACTCCTCCCACCTATCCTCTAACCAATAAAATGGGCCAGGGCAGTTCCTTTATTAGCCAATGACCTTCCTCCATCAGAGCTCTATAAAAATTATACTAAGGAAGGAAATAAAAGGATGTGGACAAGTTTAATATATTCATTCAACAAACATTTATTGAGCATCTACGAAGTACAAGATACAACTTTAGCTACTGAAAACACATCTAGGCTTCAGTTGGACACAAATCCTTAAACAACCTCATAAAATTTAAAATCTAGATTTTTTTGCCAGAAGCCCTGGCTCCAGAATATAGTCTATCAGAGAGAAGAGCCTCAATTTGTAAATGTTATTTTATTCAATTCTTAAAAATATACTCGAGCATAAAAATTGATAAGGAAGAATGCTATTAAAGACACAAACACTGATCCCTTTGGGTAAAATTTTAAAAGGCATATTTTCATTCTGAGATTAGAAAGAGCAAGGGAAGGGATAATATTTCTATAAGAAAAAAACAAGCAAACATTACTGAATTTTAACATCTGTTTAAATGTATAGATATTTAAAATATCTGATGTGTTATTTTGTTTTAAAACATTTACTTGAAACACTTTATGCTTTAAGTTTCTAGCTATAAATTCAATTATTAATTTCCCCACAGATTCCTTCTTCATTCACGGTAACAGTTTTCATGGGACAGGCGGCCGTGGAAACAAGTTTGCACAGATGCGGTACACCTTGCGGCTCCTCAGAGCCATGGTTTATCTTGAAGATGAGACTGTGAACACGGATCTCTGTGAAAGGGGGGTTATTCATCAACTGATAGGTAAAGTGTTACATGGCAGCTCACTGGTGCTAGTAGGTGTTTGTAATTCTACAAGTTTCAAAGGAAATATTCTCCTACAAATTGATTTTATGAGTGACCACATCCTGAAAGGTTTTCTGCTTTTTCTTCCATCTTGTTGAGGCCAACCAGTTTTCTTGTTACTGAAATATCAGCAACAGCAATCAATGCTTTAAGCTTTATTCCCACACTTTAGAGACTACTTCATCAACAATATCTTTTTAATTTAAAGGAACTATTGTAATGTTTCATATTTCTGGTGATGAGATGACCACTTCTGGCCAAGCACTGTGGAGCCATTTTCCAAAAAGATCTAAGTTACATTTTCCGGTCCATTTAGAACACTGGAGCGTTGGTGCACAGAGAGCAGTGTCCAGGAGTCTCTTTTGTGATGTAAATACTAGAGAATTCATGAATCTCAACTTCCAGTTCAAGCTGTCTTGCCCTTTATTATTTAAAAGTAGATAGTCAGTCCCTCAGCCCTCCCTCTTCCTGGTTTTGAAAGTGCTGTCTCTGGCATCACTTCATGTAAATGTCGTGGAGTTGTCCCTATGTGGCCCAGCTTTCTGAATCCACATACTCAACTAACCACAGGCCAAAATTGCGAAAGAGAAAGAAAAAGTGTGTTTGAAGGCAGAAAGACTTTTTCTCGTCATCACTCCCTAAGTAGCAGTTTATGACAAATGTTAGCCTTCCCACTGGATTAGGATTGGATGTGATTCAGAGGTGACTTCAGTGTCCACGGATGTAGAGTGTCACGTGCAGATACTACAGCAGTGTGTGTTAGTGAAGGCAGAGATATCGGGCTCAGAACTGAGAGATAGACATTTATTTAGGGGAAAACTTAGAAATCAGGATTCTCTGCTTAAACGATGCATGGAGATGAGATCCAAACAATCTGGACCAGCAAAATGGGAACCAGGAGGGGAGGAGAGAAAGGGCCGGACTTGCTTCAGCATCCAGATAAATAGTCTATGAGGCCACACCCCAGTAGGCGGATAAGCCTTCCTGCAGCATGTTAGGAGCCTAGGCTTCCCTGTGTTCTGCTCATGTGTCTGTCACAGTGACAGACGCCTGGGAGGAATCCTTTGATTCACAATTTCACAGGTCTCCATCCGTGGGAATTGGCTTCATGTTTTAGAACCTGTGGTAAATAAAGCATTCTCTTAGAGCTTAGCAGTGGAAGAGAAACCAGAAGGGACCAGGTTGCCATCATCCTCTCTTCCAGTAGACCCTACCACCTAAACCTTACACCACTTCCCAACACATGGACCTTTGAGGGACATTCAAGGTTTAAATTGAAGCCCTGCTAATTGCAATATGCTTTTAAAACAAAGAATCCTCTACTTACTAAAATATTTTTCATTCATCATTAGAAGAGGAATAGTGCCCTTGAATTACAACACTCACAAGAAAAATCAAACATTTCTCTATATCTATCTATCAATATGTATATCTATACATATCAATATATAGAGAGAAGGGAGGGGCCTCGCTGTGTAGACAAGCCTGACCTTATGTTTAATCCCTTACTGGACTTAAGCTATGCCCAATTTAAAAACCAATTAATTGAAAGCGGAGTTATGTGAAAACATTTGCCTTTATTCTAGATGAGCTTAAGGCGACTCAGCATGGAAGTGCATTTTAATCACAACTCCGTGCATTCCATTGCACAAAACTGAGTCCAAATGCCCCATTGTGGTTGGACATGCAGTCGTATGCCCAGAGAGAAACCATAATCCTGCCTGAATTGAGGAAATTGTTAGGTGGAAGCCTAGCAATCAGCACGAGTTCTCCCAGGACGGTTTCCTTCTATTCAAAGCTGCTCTTTGTTACAGAATTTCTAGATGCAGGGACCTTGTCCTTTTCAGCCTAGCAGGGCTTTATAGAAGTTCCATCCTCAAAAATGTAGAAAGTGCACTACAAATACAGTGTCTGTGTAGATACGCTTTTTCCTTAGAGAGAGTAAAAGTTGTATCCGTCAGAATGCTGGGAACCTTGCCCTGATGAGAACCAAAAAAAAAAAAAAGCCTGTCTTATCTCGCACCCTCGCCTGGGCACCTGTGAGTGGCAGAAACCGTAAAGCTAGAGAGTCTTAGTTATTTTCCAACTCGGTCAGTCTCGGTTGGAGCTCCAGTGGGTGTTCTCGAAAGCAAGGCAGTGAGGTGTCAGGAGCAGAGGTGCAGCATCAACATAAGCAGGATAATGTGCTGGAGAGGCGTGAATGGAGCCCGAGGGTTAGAAAGACGATGTGATGAGAGTTGATTGCCTAAGCAGCAAACAAGTTGGAAAAATCTTTGGTAAATAGCAGAGTTTGAATTCCATCCTTCATGGGGATAGAGTGTCTGTATGTGCAGTGCTGTGGGCTTTTTAATTTTAATATAAAATTTACATATATATATATGTATGCATGGTGTGTGTGTGTGTGTGTGTGTGTGTGTGTGTGTGCGTGCGCGCCACGATCCACATTTGGAGGTCAGAGGAAATCTTTGTGGAGTCACTTATCTCCTTTCACCACTGTGTAGGCTTCCTGGCTCAAACACAAGTTAGCAGGCTTGTACAATCACACGCTTAGAGAGCTCTCCCAGAGAAGACACAGAGCAGCAGGGAGACCACACGCTTAGAGAGCTCTCCAAAATCTGTTACCAGTTAACTACAGAGAAAGGGAGAGATAGGGCAACCTACAGTTAGCATTTTGTTTTTTGGGTTTTGTTTTGTTTTGTTTTGTTTTTTTCGAGATGAGGTTTCTCTGTGTAGGCCTGGTCATCTTGGAACTCATTCTGTAGACCAAGCTGACCTCGAAATCACAGAGATCTGTCTGCCTCTGCCTCCAGAGTACTGGGATTAAGGGTGTGCACTCCCACCGCCCAGCTATAGTTAGACATTTTGATAACAAATTTGCAGAAGTATATATCTTTACCTCATGAAATTACATGTTTTTATCCTTCTCTTTATTTATTCTTTGTGTCTTTCAAATATGCATCTCAAACCCATTCATTTCCCTGTCCCTTTGTATCCACCCTGTGCCCTTGCAACGCCCCCCCCCCCATATAATAAAATTTGAAAGAGAAAAGAAAAGAACAAAAAGGGAAAAATCTCATCATGGAGCTATAGTGTGACACAGCGAGTCACGCAGTGAACCCTGTTATCCATGTATCTGCACTTGCAAGTGTTCATTGCAAAGAGTCATTGGCCTGGTCTAGGCCTCTGGTTTCTGCCACACTATAGATGCTGAGCCCTCACTGGGTTTCCTCTTGGACATCCTGCTGTTGCCCTTTGTTTTAGGGTTCCTGCAGCTTTGAGTGTGTAGAACCAGCAGACCACAGATGGGATGGATGCTGGGGTAGGCCACCTAGCAGATCACAGATGGGATGGATGCTGGGGTGGGCCACTTCATAGCCCTGTAGCTAGAGTTCACTTGCAGGCCAGGGCTAGAAACCCCCATCTGCATTTGGTTGAGTCCTGCCTGCCCCAGCTGTATGGCATGTGGCAGGGGTGTTGCTTGAAACTACATGTTTTTAAACAAAACTTGTTAGTCAAAGTAAGAAGTTGCTAGGTCATCATTTAGTGACAGTCCATTAGACTGACATTTCTACATGTGTAACACTGATAATGCTACTGATACTGCCATAGATATTGAGATATTCTATATCCATGGGGCTATGTATGTATGTAATATGTATGTATGTATGTATGTAGAAATTCTTTGTGAGCCAGCTGACCTAAGTGCTTAAGAAATCCATTTAGCACCCTCTGTTCACAGCTTCTAGATTACTAAGCAATGAAAATAGCTCCCTCTGTAATAAAATACTTTCTCTAGCCGAAGATTCTTCTTAAAAGGGAGTTTCTTAACAGTAAATAGCAAAAATACATCTAATAATTAGACTTTTCAATTTTTCTCATGCCAGGAATCTTTAAAAATATGGCAAGCAAACATGATGAAAAGGAAGAGGCCATTGCTTTGGAGATCCAGTCTGACGCATTGCTCATCCTGTCGGGGCTCTGCGAGCATTACATTCAAAGGAAGGTGTGCGATCCCTGTGAGCCTGCACCTGATGGCTGTCATAAATGGTTTTCATTTTTCCTAATCTTTTAGAATATGGGCTGCTGGGATGGCTCAGCAGTTAAACACGCTGCTGCTAAGCCTGCAGCTAAACACACTGCTGCAGCTAAACACACTGCTGCAGCTAAACACACTGCTGCAGCTAAACACACTGCTGCAGCTAAACACATTGCTGCTAAGCCTGCAGTTAAACACGCTGCTTCTAAGCCTGCAGTTAAACACACTGCTACAGGTAAACACACTGCTGCAGCTAAACATATTGCTGCTAAGCCTGACAACTGAGTCTCGGTTCTGGAATCCACATGACAGAGGAGAGAATTGTCATGACACACGACTGCCCACATACATACATAATGAGTAAATAAATAAAATTTAAAAACCTAACTAAATTTTAATACTTGCTATAATTAAAGGATAATTGCATACAGTAAAATGCACAGAGCTTGAATATATATTTCAATAGGTTTGGTGAACGTATATAACATATTTACCAATACTCAGATTGGAACATGTAGTGTGCATCTCTCCATACAAACTCATCCAGGTCTCACATTCACTCATGTGCTTTGCAGCCACATGTCTACTTACCTGCAGATTAGTTTTGCCGATCCTTTATGTGAGTAAAGTCAGACAGTGTTTGCTCTTCTGGGTGTGTTTCAGTTATCCGGACAGAAATAGGTGTTTCTGAAATATATTCATATTGTTGCATGTAACACTCCTTTTTATCGCTCAGTAGTAGTCTATGAACTGTCAGCATCTGTACATTATTTACCGTATTCAAAGGCACTTAGACTGTTTCTGTTTGGATGGGTTAAAGCTAAAGCTTCACTGAACATTCTTGACCTAGTCTTTTGGGGGATGTAATGCTTCCATTTCTGCTGAGTAATAAAAACCTAGGAGTAGAATTACAAGACCTAAAGTAGCCAAATAGCTTTCCATCCTAGGCTGTAGTGTCAGAAATATCACTTGAAGTTTGAAATGTCTTTATAACTAAAACTAGAATTTCCAAACAAGAATTCAATTCCCTTTGATATTTATTAGCTCTGTAGAACTATTGAGTGTCATAAATTGATAATTTAGACAGGAGGAGATAGAATTGGAAAAACAAAAATTAGAAAAATTTGGATAGATTTTTAAATTTTTTATATTTATATACTTTATGTATATGAGTGTTTTGTTCACTGGTATACCTGTGCACCATATGCATGCCTGGTACTCAATGCCAGGAGAGGGCGCTGGATCCCCTGGAACTGGAGTTATGTGTAAATAGAAGTTTCTGTCCCACCAGGTCCCATACCTGTTTAGGCTATTAGCTCAGGCTTATTATTAGCTAACTCTTTTTTTTTTTTGAATTTTCGAGACAGGGTTTCTCTGTAGCTTTTGGTTCCTGTCCTGGAACTAGCTCTTGTAGACCAGGCTGGCCTCAAACTCACAGAGATCCGCCTGCCTCTGCCTCCCGAGTGCTGGGATTATATTAGCTAACTCTTAAACATAAATTAGTCTATAATTTTTATCTGTGCTTAGCCATGTGGCGTGGTACCTTTTCTCAGTGAGGCAATATCATCTTGCTTCCTCTGTATCTGGGTGTTGACTGCGTCTGCCTTTCCTCTTCCCAGAATTCTCTTAGTCTGGTTGCCCCACTATACTTCCTGCCTGGCTACTGGCCAGCACTTCATTAAAACAATACGAATGACAAATGTTTCCAGTGTACAAGAGCATTCTTCCACAACAGTTGTGGGTGTTGGTAAGCTGTCATGTAATCTGGGTCCTCTGAAAGAGAACTCGTGCTCCTAATTGTTGAGCTGTCTCTCCAGCACCCTGGATAGATGTTTAAGGAGAGGTAATAGGAAGAAAAGAAAGGGTTTAGTTCCAAGTCTTGACCTATAATGTACTGTTCTTTTCTGTCCCATGCCTGCTTGTCTAGAAATGTAATCTTGATCTAAATGGGAACTAGCAAGGACAGTGTGGCAGCGAGAGATAAACAGTAAGGTGATCTCATGTCAATCACTGACGGCTCCATGGCCGTTCATCCACTTATTCCTTTTCTGAGAACATTATAACACTTCATGATACACACTGATGGCTGCTGTTCATTTGGCATGACTCCAGATTGCATTCAGCCTAGTGTGGAGAAAGTCATAGGCAAGTTTTATATGATTTACATTATTCAGACAGAGAGAAAAAAGTTGTTAAGACATTAAGTTAGCACATTGTTTGATACCCTCATAAAGTGGTTGGCATTAATAATGAAGAACTAGGAACCTACTTTTTAGATTTGTTTGTTTATTTTATGTGTATGGCTGTTCTGCCTCCCTGTATGTGTTGGTACCCTCAGATGGCAGAGAAAAGCTTCCGATTCCCTGGAACTGGAGTTATGGATAATTGTCAGCTCCATGTTCTGGGACTCAAACCCATAGTGCTCTCAACTGCTGAGTCACCCCTCAAGCTCCAAATGAGTGCAGTGTTTAATTGTATTAAAATTCCTAGTTTAGAAACTAGTAAGCCTAGCTTGGAAAAAAACAATCCATCGCCCCATTGCTAGCATGATTTTTCTGGTAGGAAAAACAAAACAAACAAAACACTTAAGAGATAGGGTGAGGTAGAGAAAAGAACAATTATATATTTATTCTAAGAAATGATATAAACAACTCTCTTCAACAGGAAATGTTTGGAACTGAAGGAGTTGACATAATTCTTCATGTAATGAAAACAGACCCCAAGAAGTTACAGAATGGCTTAGGCTACAATGTCCTTCTCTTCAGTACTTTAGACAGCATTTGGTGAGTATGACTGTGACCAGCTGAAGACCTCACATACAAAAATTAAATTTACAGTTGTGAACTTTCTCCCCTCAGAATCACACTGGAGGGATGAGTTGGTGTCTTCTCTGTGCAGATGACCTAAACATGAGCTTGAGGAGTAACAAAGCCCCTTCACTCAAGCAGAAAAGCCACTTGTTTCTAAACTCAATAGCTTGTTGTGATTTAATCTCATTCCACTTTGGTGTGACCTAGGGAAGGATCTGCTTGCCGTATGCAGGTGCTACTTCTGCTTTGGCTCCTTTAGGCCCTCTGCTCTGTTCCACTGACATTCTTCTAACCGTTTTGTGAGTGTGTTGTTTTAATAATTACACCTTTCAAATATACCTGGACATTTGGTGCAACAATTGCTTTTCCTTGTTCTTTGTTCTTCTTAGCTTTTGTTGATAACTTAGATGCACTAATGTTGTCAGAGTTCTCCAGAGTAATAAAATGAATGTTACATAGAAAGTAATATTTATTATAGGAATTGTCTCAGTTATAAAGGTTGAAAAGTTGTAAGCTGAGAAAACATCTGACTTTGCTTCTTCTCTAAACGCTATGACAAAACACCCTGACCAGAAGCCAAGGGAGAAAGGGTGTGTTTGGTCCCTGATTCCAGGTCCCAGCCCATCACTGCAGGAGAGGTCAAGGTGTCAGGAACTTGGAACAGCCAATCTCTTTCCATCCACAGTTAAGAGCAGAGAGAGAAGACATGCGTGCATGCTTGTGCTCAGCCTGTTTCTTCCACTCTTAAATTACCCAGAATGGTGCCCCACACAGAGGATGGTCTTCTCACCTCAGATAATGTAATCAGTATAATCTCCACATACTTGCCCAAGCCAGTTTGGGCTCTTGTTTTCAGAAGGAAGCCGTATTTAACCAAGCCGTATTTAACCAAGCTGTCTTTAGTGCTTGGAAGAAACAGATAAAAGTCTGTTACTAATGACGACCCTCATCCCTATTATTAGTGATAGCTCAGATCTCCTGAGGAGAAGAGTAAAAGCAGCCATGACGTCTACACGGACTTGAATAGTAGACACTTTAGCAAAGGTCACCTGCAAGGCGAATGTGATCAAGAATGGTCAGGCATTTTAGCTGCACTAGACCATGAAAGAGCTGATAGACAGGTGAACCTGAAAAATCATCATTCTCGCAACTAGTGGTCTTTAAGAATCATCAGTGTCATGAAAGGAAAGGCAACTCGCCCATGAAACAAAGAAATTGTAGGGAATTCATTGGTATCAGTTTATCTTGGCGGGGGTAGGAGAGGTGTTGAGACAGGGTTTCTCTGTGTAACAGCCCCAGCTCTCCTGGAAATAGCTCCTCCAGACCAGACTGACCTAGAACTCGCAGAGATCCGCCTGTCTCTGATTCCCAAGTGCTGGGATTAAAGGTGTGCACCACCACTGCCCGGCTGGTATTAGTTTTTTAAAGTAGTTGAACTTAGGGCTGGAGAGACAGTCGGCAGTTAAAAGTGCGTGTTCTCTTCCAGAGGACCCGAGTTGTTTCCCAGCTTCTAGATCAGGTGGCTCCTAACTGCCTGTAACTGCACCCGACACCAACGTCCAGCCTCCATGCACACATGCACACAAAAAGTTCATGGAAAAAAATGCCACAATTAAACTACACTTCTAAATAAAGTAAAAGCAAACTGGCTACTTGATTTAAAGGAGTAAAGTAAAGCCTTGCCTAGCGGTGCTGTGACAGAAGACGGGTCTACAGGTTAACTCCAGTGACGTTTGTGGAATGACTGGCTTCTTTTCATTGAAGGTGCTGCATTTTGGGATGCTATACTTCTGAAGATTATTTTCTTGAAAAGGAAGGAATTTTTCTCCTTTTGGATATATTGGCAGTAAGTAGTTTCCACAGAACTTTAACACAAAAGATAAATATGTCCGTGCTAACTTTTTGCAGACGAAGTCCCAGAGAACAGAGTTTTGTGAATAAATGTCCCCCAAGTCATATGCAGCAATTGAAGGTTTCTATTTGTTTGGGCTTTTTTCTTTTGATATAGGGTCTCTTTATGTAGTCCAAGCTGTCTAGGAACTCACTCTGTAAATCAGGCTGGCCTTGAACTCACAGAGATCCTCCTGTCTACACATCCTGAGTGCTGGGATTAAAGGCATGTGCCAACATGCCCAGCCAGATACATTCTTTTAAATAAAATTTTCCTGGAGATTATGCTAGAAACACTACATAGTGAGGATCTGAACTTTCCTCCAGTTTGTGGAGGTCAGTGTTTGCAAAGTTTTTCCTACTACTCTATTAACCTGCCGAGAACAGTTTATGACAAGCTTCCCTGTGTCCTGTATCAAACTTCCATCAACCAATCAAAAACTCCTAGCTTTCCCCCAGTATTAAAGTTATGGTAGCACTGGAAAAAGATGACCCTTTTATGGAACTGTCTGCAGCTCAGAGGTAATATGAGGGCCTATGGTGTGAACGGAATGAGCTAGGAGTCACCAGCTGGCAGCTGTGGAGAACACAGCCCTCAGTTCCGGTTATTTAAACTAGGTGAGTAGTCAGTTTTATAGGGAAGAAAGTCATGACTTAGTTTCAGTGCAAGTCTCAAAGCCTCATGGAGAGTCACAGACGAGTCAGTAAAGAACCATACTTCTTATTAACAGAATAATAAACCTACTTTGATCTGACAAGCATACCAAAAATTGTCTGTGTCCCATCATGTCCTTGAAAGAGAATTTGTAAATTACTCCGTTCATAATGTCTTCATCTATAAAAGCAGAGTAACAGTAGCTGTCTCATCCTGGTATAAGAGAGCTGAATGAGTGTCATAGTGTGGGTGTGTAAAAGCGCTCAGTGCGTGCGCACAGGAATATGCTACGCTTATGTGAATATAAACACACTGACCTAGATTGTGCCTGCATACATGATTGCAATGATCGTGTTACTAAATTGTGCTTAGTGTGGATTTAGTCCGTAACTGTTCAAATGCTGTGACCAACTTCAATCACTGACATTTGTGTCTTTCTCCTGAAAGTGAAGTACAGGAATCAAAATCAAAAAAGCAAAAAACCCCACAAAATTTTCATTTCATTTAAGGTTCTGTTTTAATACAATTCTGCTAAAATATTTATTCAATGTGCAATAATACTGCTGAGAAGGGTTAGATAGTATGGAACACTTACTGTGTATCACAGTTTCTTAAAACCCATTGCAGGTGATACTATCATAAAGAAAATCTGTGTTAGTCAGGCTTCTTTAGAGGAAGAGAACTTATAGTCTGCATCTTCTACATAGAAAGATTTAGCAGACTGAATTACAGGCTGTGGTCCAACTAATCCAACAATGGCTGCCAGTTTACTGATGGAAAGTCCAAGAGTCAGTAGTTGTTCAGGTCCCAAGGCCGGATGTCTCGGCTGGTCTTCAGTGCACACCAGAATCCCGAGGAAGGAGCCTGTGAAGGAATGAACTTTCTAGCAAGAGTAAGCAGGCGAGTGAACAAGCTTCCTTCTTCCGTGTCCTTAGATGGGCCCCCAGCAGAAGAAGTGGCTCAGATTGAAGAGGCGTCTTACCACTTCAGAAGATCTGGATTAAAAAGTTTGTTTTCCCACCTCAAAGAACCAGACTAGACTTGGATCTTCCCACCTCAAATATTTAATTCCAAAAGAATTCCTCCTGGGTGTGTCCAGTCATTTGGTTTTAGTTAATTCCAGATGTAGTCAGGTTGACAAGAATAGCCATTACAGAAGCTGACCGCATTTACAATTCAGGCAAAAGAAACGTTTTCTATGGCAGAGGAGTCGTCAACAAAGAATATTTCACATAGAAAATTTACTGTGTGGAACCTGTTGTAGATGGGATTTTTTTATTAGGTTTGTCCTTTGACAATTCCTTGCATGTATTTTCTCTCATCCCTCACCCTCTCTTGCCTCCTTTCTGTCCTGTCGTCCTTCCCTCCTCCTTACAAATCTCTTTCCCATATTTGTGTCTTACTTGGTTTTGTGACCCCTTGGTTTTAATCAGGACTATCTATATGGCCACAGGTTTGGAACTGAATTCATTGAAGTGTGGTAGAATCAAGATTGGGTGCACAACTGAAGACAATGGCTGTCCTTCCCAGAATCCATCAGTAATCAGTAGTTCAGCAGTTAAGGATAGGGTCCCGTGTGTTGTAGTAAGAGTGGCGGGGCTGCATCCCCAGCACCTGGGCTCCCACATGGCTAGCTCTAGCTTATGCCCCAAGATAATTACACGGAAACTGTATTCTTTTAAACACCGCTTGGCCCATTATATCTAGCCTTTTCTCTGCTAACACTCGCACCTGGACTAGCCCATTTCTAATAATCTGTTTAGCCCACGAGCTGGCTTACCAGGAATGATCTTAACCTGCGTCTGCCTGGAGTGGGAGAATCATGGCGACTCCTGATTCAGCTTCTTTCTCCCAGCATTCTGGTCTGTTTACTCCTCCCACCTATGTTTTAACCTATGAGGGCCAAGCAGTTTCTTTATTGCTTAACCAATGAAATCAACAGATTGATATATGACACTCCCACATCACCTGTGGGTACATCTCTGATCTCTGACCGGTTGTTGACAGGCTTTTTGGTGCAGGTCCAGTGCAGGCAAACATAGCTACTCTAAGGTCATGTTTGCAATGCCTGTCATGTTCTGAAGATAGTATTTTGCAGCTCTTCTTCCTGTGTCCCACTTCCTCTAATGTCTCTTTCCTTTTCCTTGATGTTCCCTATGCCTTAGAGGAAATGATATAAATATCCAGTTTAAAGATGAGCATACAACTATCACTTGTTCTTAGCACTTTGAACAGCTACGAATACCTGTATTCACCACTGCTGACTACAAAGAAAAGATTCTTGATTTAAGAATGAAAGGGTTTGCCTATGAATGTAAACATCAATGCTTAGGATATATATTAGCTATATACATGTATATACACATATACATATATACACATATATAAACTACAGTGATAAGTTACCCCTCGGGCATATGATCTTTTTAGCCATGATTGCTATCCAGTTTTATTGTACCATACATATTGTACCTTTTGTGGAGAATGCCTCAAATTCAGTTTGAGCATTGTTGGTTACTCCATAAAAATGATCCCAGTTTTGCACTGGCAGACACATCTTGCCTGGAAGGTTAGCACTGTAGTTTATAGGGTTCATAACTGGGTTAGACCACTGATGCCTTGTCTCCCCAGGAGCCTGCATGGTGGCTTCTGGAACTATAAAAGCTACCCAGCAGGACAGAGACTTCCAGCTCAGTTCTAGCTTGGTCTCTGCAGATCTTGCAACCAAAACTGTATAGGATCTTAAGCAATAGGATCTTATCATCTGGTGCTGGAGAGCAACCAGAAAGACTTTCAGGAATATGTATTGTTTTGAGGACCTCTGGGGCCTTACTGGCCAATGACTCATTAAGTACTTCACCTGGCACTGGGTCCTCTGTTTAGTAAACAGAAGTTTCTAGGAGAAGCATCATCCAGCCATTCAGATATCTCCATCCTTGGCTTTAAAAACGTGGCTTTAAGGTTTTTTTTTTTTGTAGATTTATCTTATTTATCTTATGTATATGAGTGTTTTGCCTGCGTGTATGTATGAGCACCATGTGTATGCCTATTGCCTACAGAGCTCTGAAGAGGGCACTAGATCCCTGAAGCTGGAGCTGTGGATGTCTGTGAGTTACCATGTAGACGATGGTAATCAAATCTGGGCCATCTGCAAGAACAATTGTTCTTAACCACTGAGTGTAGATGGAAGTTTCTTTCCTGCCCAATCCTGCAGTCATTCAGTCCATATAAACACACAGAGGCTTATAGTAATTAAAAACTGTTTGACCTATTGCTCAGGCTTATTATTAACTATCTCTTACAACTTAAATTAACCCATAATTCTTATCTTTGTTTAGCAATGTGGCTTGGTACCTTTTCTCAGTAATGCATTCTCATCTTTCTTCCTCTGCATCTGGCTAATGTATGCATCTCTAGCTTTCCTCTTCCCAGAATTCTCCTAGTCTGGTTGCCCCACCTATACTTCCTGCCTGGCTACTGGTCAATCGGCAGTCTTTATTGTGTATAAGAGCATTATCCCGTATCATTTTCTATTTTCTTTTCAAAACAAGAACCTTGAATCTAATCACCTTTGTTTACCTTTTTTCCTTACCATTATCCATTAACAATTTGTAACCAACACTCTAAACAAAGACAATCATCCATAATCCATTTTTTTGGGGAATTTGGGCGTAGTTTTCCTGCTGATTGGGAACACTGATAATCTTATGGGGACCGAGAGAAAATTTAGAACTATGGTCAAGTCCTGACTGGAGTTTTCTTTGAGACTGGATTATCTCATCCAGCAGTCTTGAAGCTGTTCTGGGTGTCGAACTCAGAGGAAACTCTAATACAGATGCTAGATCATCTGGGCCATCTGCTCCTATTGGGGATTTCTCAGGGGGTTTTCCTTGATCAAACCTTATTTTTCTTGACCCAGAATGAATCCATGGCCTCTCGTTTCCTGTGGAAACAAAAACAAAACCTCTTCTCCAAAGTATCCTAACTTTTTTTTTAATATTTATTTATTATGTATACAATATTCTGTCTGTGTGTGTGCCTGCAGGCCAGAAGAGGGCACCAGACCCCATTACAGATGGTTGTGAGCCTCCATGTGGTTGCTGGGACTTGAACTCAGGACCTTTGGAAGAGCAGGCAGCGCTCTTAACCACTGAGCCAACTCTCCAGCCCAGTATCCTAACTTTTAACTTAAATTTTTGAAGTCAAGACATTTTCAAAATATATAGGTTGGATTAATCCAGCAGCATTTGTAATCAAATGTCTTTTAGCAGCTATTACCTCTTCCTCAGCCGTCAAACAATTCAAAGACAAGCAATAACATATAGTATCCAGATTCTCTGTGTTTTTTCCATCTTTATGTGACTTTTTTTACTCTATTTTATAATTTTTAATTTTTAGATTTTTGAGACAGGGTTTCTTTGTATATCTTTGCCTGTCCTGGAACTAAACTCTGTAGATTAGGCTAGTCTCATCCTCACAGAGATCTGCCTGCCTCTGCCTCCCAAGTGCTGGGATTAAAGGCATTTGCTACCACACCCAACTACTATTTTTTTCTTATTTTCTTATTTTTTTCTCTATTCTTTTTCTTTTCTCTCCCAGGCCTACATATATATTTAAATACCCTGTAACCATTTAAAGGTTTATCTCATCTGAATTTTTATTTACTGTATATCTCTTTTTCTGACCACATGAGTCTTTAATATGCTAAGCAATATGGCTAGGATTAAAGCTGCAGCTTTAGCAGCTGACTGCACCCTATTCCTTAGCTTTTTGTAAGTGTAGCTTCATGATGGAGGTACTGGCAGGAGCCACATTCATTGCCACAACTCTGTGGAGTTTCTAGGTCCATGCCACCACCAAGAAGCCTGATGCCAGCTGCTCATAAACACCATTTAAGTGTTCGGTGGCAGGGCCTCTTAAAAGAACTGCCATGTGGTTTTTGCTGCTAATACTGTCAGGAAGCCTTTCTTAAAGGATCGGGCCTCCACTTGCTGCCAAGAAACAGGGCCTATTAAAGATGGTTAGCTATAAGCTGTGCTTGACTCTGTTCTTGTCTGTCTACACTCCCCCTTTTTTTAAGATTTATTTATTAAGTATACATCATTCTGCCTCCATGTATGCCCACACATCAGAAGAGGGTGCCAGATCTCATTACAGATGGTTGTGAGCCACCATGTGGTTGCTGGGAATTGAACTCAGGACCTCTGGAAGAGCAGTCAGTTCTCTTAACCACTAAGTCATCTCTCCAGCCCCCACTCCTCTTTTTTTTAAGCTTTCCCAGACTTTATATGAAAATTTTTGCTAAACATTTGGGTACCATTTGTATACAGAAGTTTCTGTCCCTTCTGGTCCCTCAGTCGTTCAGTCCCAAAGAAACACACAGAGGCTTATATTCATTATAAACTGTGGCTTACTACTCAGACTTATTACTAGCTACCTCTTACAACTTAACCCATAATTCTTATCTATGTTTAACCATGTGGCTTGGTACCTTTTCTCAGTGAGGCATTCTTAACTTATGTCCTCTGTGTCTGGCTGATGACTGTGTCTCTGCCTTTCCTGTTTCCAGAAATCTTAGTCTGGTTGCCCCACCTATACTTACTGCCTGGCTACTGGCCAATCAGTGTTTTATTAAAGAAATACAAGTGACAAATCTTTACAGTGTACATGAGCATTATTCCACAGTAAGTGAGCCATCTAGCCAGCCTCTTAACATGTTTTATTGGCTTACAAAGTAGTAGGGTTCCCTATAGCTTTTTTATAGACCTTCCCTCTCTACTCTTCATCACTTCTTTCTCTTCCCCATCTTTTCTGTCTCTTTCCTATTTCCATTATGCCCTGTCCCTTTCATCTCACTTGTGATCTATAAGCCTCCCTCCTTTAAGACGTCTTAGTCCCAGCTGGCACTTTTCTGGTTTACTAGCTACAGGTCCAAGTTAAATGTACAAATCTGAACCTTCAAAGTTAGGGTTAGATGGGATTTTCTACATAAAATATGTGTGCTTGATCGTAGGAGAAATTTTCTTGAATTCTTAAAAACTCTTATATAGTTACTGATAGAACACAAATTTACACATCAATTTAAGGTTTTTCATATTTGACTGTCACAGTTATATCAGTTAATCTCTTGATAACAAAGTGTATATTAATCTTTTCAACCCTCAGTAAAGCAATGTAAATGGGAATGATCCTATACTCACAAGTGATCTGTTACTGATGATCATGTATGTATATATATGTATATACATTTATATGTGTGTATATATATGTATATACATACACATATGTATATATATTAGCCTTTCATTTTTGAAAACTCCATTTCCACCAAATTTTTACTATAAAGTGTGTTTATGACTACTTAAGAATTATTTAAATCTGTTTATTATTTTAAATTTAATATTTGAGAATGGTCATGAATGACACTGTCACCGCCCAACAGCTCAGAAGGAACTGGCTGATAATCCAAGTATCCCTTTCAGTAAGACAGTCATTCTTAGTATTTATTGGCTTTTTTTTTGTCATTTTCTATTTCCTTGCAAAGTTGAACCAAAAAAAATTCTGTAATCTGATCCTTGGAATAATGGTTGAGTTTTGTGACAATCCCAAAACGTCTGCTCACGTCAATGCTTGGCGAGGGAAGAAAGACCTCACTGCTGCTAGTCTCCTAATTAAACTGTGGAGGAAGGAGGAAAAGGAACTGGGAGTCAAACGGGATAAAAATGGCAAGATTGTTGGTAAGTGTGTTCATAATTTTTGGTAGAAACATTTAGAGGTGTATCCCTAGAGTTTTAAAGAATATAGGAGTATGAGGATACTTACACCATTTTACAGGGTTCTTCCAGCAAGATACTGAAGACTTTCTCTCATAAATTGTAAGTAATTGGGATCTGAGGGGTTAGTTCTGTCAGTGAAGGGCTTGAAGGACCCAAGTTCTACCTCAGAACCACAAAACAACCCAGGCCTGATCTTGGCACTGTCAGATCCACAGAAACTCATATCCTAGGCCAAACAGACCCTGTCTCAGAGACAGACAAACAAACAGCAAAGAGGATAGTGCCTGAAGAGCAGCAATATAGGTTGTCTCTAACTTACTCTCTCATTAAGAAAATGACAAATTGTGAATAATTAGAAGAAAATTAAGTAAGCTAGTAGTTGGTTCGTTTTTATAGAATATTTTAAAACATGATATTTGACTATTCTTTGAATACGTATTTAAATACGTATTCAAATAATAGTAACGTGTGTGTGTGTGTGTGTGTGTGTGTGTGTGTGTGTGTGTTTTGAGGCAGGGTTTCTCTGTAGCTTTGAAGCCTATCCTGAAACTAGCTCTTGTAGGCCAGGCTGGCCTCGAACTGACAAAGATCTGCCTGCCTCTGCCTCAGAGGGCTGGGATTAAAGGTGTGCACCACTAGCACCCAGCTTGACTATATTCTTTAACTCAGAAATTAATGATGCTCCCTAAATAAGTATTTGGATTTCTTGTTTTTATAAGACTTGGTTTAATGATATTACATTTACCAATAAAATTTGATGTATAAATAGTTTGACAACAGTATTTACAGTCTTTTGTATACTGATATTTCTATATTTTTTCTTACACAAAAGAAATTGATATGTAGTAAAAATATGTCAAATATTCATCAGTTTTTACTGCTGTATTCTATTGAGGTTGATGGAATCAGAGTAAAATCTACTTGTAGAGTCTGTAATACCATGCTATGTCTTCTGAGCCTTTCACACTCAAATTGTCTTTTTAGCTAAACTCTTATTAACATCTGTTATTAAAAATGCAGCTACTTCAGATGATCTCTGTCTCCCTTTTGCTATCTATGTTTTGAAGTAAAACACCATCAGTCAGCTTTTCTTTTTATGGCATAATTTATAGACACCAATCAAAATTATTGTACCACTATTGATGACATCATCTCATCTATAATTTTAAATTGACAAGTTTTTTTACATTAAAATTTTATCTTTAGAGAAGATATGGCTATAGGCTGGAGAGAGGGCTCAGCAGTTAAGAGCACTTGCTCTCATCCAGAGGACCTGAGTTTGAATCCCAGCAGCCAGGTCACACGACTCACGACTGCCTGTACCTCCAGTTTCTGAAAGTCAGCTCCCTCTTCTGGCCTCTGTTGGCACTCCCATACATGAGACATTCACACCCAGGCCCACACACATAAATAAATCTTTTTAAAAATTAAAACTATAGCTGTGGAGTTTTTTTCCCTTTTGAGACAGGATCACCTTATGTAGCCCCTGTTGTCCTGAGACTATGTAGACCAGGCTGGCCTCAAACTCACAGAGATTCACCTGCTTCTGCCTCCCTGCTTCTGGGATTAAAAGCATATGCCATTATGCCCAGAGTAGGTGTAATTTTTTTATATTACATAAATAAGAAAAGTGAAAGCCATAAGTTTTGTGGCAGAATGGAAAATACTCTGATTATGCTTTCATGGTATCCGTGGTATGGCGGCGTAGCAGGGAGCTCGGCTATAGAGTGCTTGCTTGCCAGACCTGGGGTGGATTCCTAGAACTTGGAAAAAAGAAAGACCAAAGCACTATATTTTTGTTTTAAATTTTAAATATATATTTATATTTTGATCTCTTATATAGAGAGAAAATATCAAATAGTCACTATCGTTTTTATCTCTTCTCTCCGTGTTTCATGGCGCCCAATGGTTAGATACAAAGAAGCCGCTATTTACTAGTTTTCAAGAAGAGCAGAAGATCATGCCCCTCCCCGCCAACTGCCCATCCATTGCAGTTATGGATGTCGCTGAGAACATCAGAGCAAAAATCTATGCTGTGTTGGGAAAACTGGGTAAGCAACCCCTGTGACCCCCAAGAGTTTCTGTGTGAAGAGCGTGGCCGCGCTTGCTTTTGCTGCAGAGTCCACTGACATACATGAGACCCACAACTTCCTCTGTGCAGTAACTGCATGCTGCCTCGTGACCTCAGGGTCCTGGTCATCTGTGCCTAGGAGGAATATATGGGAGAATAATGTTTTCTAAAGTTAGAATTTTGGAATGTGTCAAAGAGCAGTTCTTTTTTGCCTTCCAGCAATTCCAGTGTGTAGCGGGACCATGAGCAGTTAATTCAGATGTTGAGGCTTGAACATTAGCATTCTGAATCATCTCAGTTTTTACAGTGTTTCTAGTAAGGGAAAAGTTCTCATTTGCTCCTTAGCTTCTAATAGTAAATGCTCTCTGACCGTCTAGAAAGAATGAGTTCTTGCTAATGACCGTGTAAGGATAACCTGCCAAAGCATTGGTTGTGGGAATATCTGTTTGCATTTGTTTTTATAGTAGAAATATGAATCTCGAAATCATTTGCTCCTATTAAAATAATTCTCTCTGAACAAACTTTGATAGATTTTGAAAACTTACCTGGCCTATCTGCTGAAGATTTTGTCACCCTCTGTATAATACATAGATACCTTGATTTTAAAGTAAGTACCATTTTAGTAACTTAAAATCTATTATATAAAAATAAATTTAGAAATAAAAGACGTGTCCATAACAATTGTTTACACACTCTAGTGTTTTTTCTATTTTTCCTATGATTGTGATATAAAACCCCAAACCATTCTTTGGATTTCTTCCATGAGAAGATGTTTTTATGCAGCCGACAGAGCCGCATCCTCCCAGACATAGAACAGAGTAGTCATAATATATACTGGCCAGTGGCTGTGTCTGCATGCACAAAACTTGTACAAGAGAAAACCAAAGTCCCAGCGCGGAGCGGGGAGGTGGTAGGAAAATCTCACCGCTAGCGGAGGAGCTCTACACTCCTGACAGCTGCTTGGCTGGGACAGGTCTCTGGAGCAGCTCCTCGTGCCCCGGTAGATGGCCCCATGCCCACACTCACACTGACAGCACTAGGGGGAGTCCATGGTTTGGCTGTTTGGCTGTTTGTTGGGGGAATAGTTGACTGAGGCGTGGAATAGATGTAGACTCGATAGATACATTATATGCATGGATGGAATTCTCCGTAAGTCCAGCCCTTAGCTTAGAAGAGAAGGTGAAAATTACAGAGTCATTTTGAAGACTAATGGGATTTTAAAACCAGAGTCTTTACTCTTTGGAAAGTAGCTGAGCCAAAGTTAAGCAAATTATTGGTTATTATTCTTTATAATTTCTTTATGTCATTAATCAAATCACACTTAGAAGTGACTAGGTTACTTAGTTCTCTGCCAAGTTAATTGAGTAAATAAATGTCTCTGAAATCTCAGGCAAATCTGAAGTGAACATTTTATTTCTGTTAATATTATGTATTTAGATGTTGAGAATAAAGAAGTCTTTTTTCAAATGAAAACAAAATCCAGTTGTATTCCTGTTTTAGATGATATAACTCTTTCTCTAGTTTGCAATATACTCTAGTACCTTACTTTTAGAATATGACATGGAGATTTAGCATGGTGAAACTGTGGAGTAAAAGCTTGAGATTCAAGTATATCCCTTTGCTAGTAGGTGAAGACCAGGATCCCTCTTGTAGGAGTCCCACATTCCAGGTTCCCAGATTGCCCTCGTCTGTCTCTCCAGACTCAGCATGGACTAGCCTTCAGTATGACTGTAAGGAGCAATAGCATCAATGCCTCAGAAGGCCAAGCAGTTTCTGCAGCTGTGAGGGGAAGTAACTATAAACCAGAATTCTCAGATGGAGCTGGTGTCTGAGAAGTAAGTTAGGAAAAGCCTAAACACTAACAAGATAACCACTACCTAAGGAATTATGTAAAATTGTTTCCCTTACGTTTGTTAATTTAAATTTCTCACTTTAAACTTTGCCATGACAGATTGGAGAAATATGGAATGAAGTATGTGAAGAAATAAAATTGGAAAAATTAAAACTAGTTACTTTCGATAAATATTCTTTGGAGTCGATTACAGCAGCAACAGAAAATATTGGAAAGATGGTCGCTTCCCTGCAAAGTGAGATGATTGAAAGCCAAGCACGCCAAGATGTGCAAAACGAGCAGAGAGTATACGCAAAAGTAAGATGAGGCTACCATTAAGCTCTGAGGCCCAAGTTGTTAATTTCAGTGCATGAGGTAGATGAAGTTATCCATAAAATGGATTTATCTTATATGTTAATATTTGAGCATTGAATTGTTTTACTTTCTCTAATAGTTATTTTCAATGTCTTTGTGCAATTTTAAAGGAAACTATGGAGTTAAGAGTTTAAAATCTAATCACTGTTATCAGTGTTGGCTTTGCATTATAATTTAATTTCCTGTTTTCTTTTTTTCTGTGTGTATTTGTGGTGTGTGCTTATTTACACATTTCTGTGCACATAAATGTGGAAGCCAGAGGCTGGCGACATTCAGTATCTTTCTTAACGGTTCTCCACAGGGTTTCTCTCTGAGCCTGGAGCACACCGATTCCGCCTGATTGACAGCCAGAAAGCCCCAGAGATCCTTCTGTCTCTTTCTCCCCATCAGTAGAATTACAGGCATAGGCCACCATGCCAGGCTTTTTATATAGATTCTGGAGATGCGAGCTCAGGCCTGCATGCTTGCACACAAGCAATTTACTGGCTGAGTTATCTCCCCAGCCCTGTAATTTGATTTCCATAGTCATATATTTTACAGAGGAAAGAGATCTTGACACACTTTCTTAGCCATGCCCAACATGGTTCTAAAAGTTATAACCTTCTTAAATATATACTTTGAGGGGTGGGTGGCCAGAGAGATAGCTCAGTCATTAAGAGCATTGACTGCTCTTCCAGAGGACCTGGGTTCAACTCCCAGTACTCACATGGCAATTCACAACAGTCTGTAACTGCAGTTCCAAGGGCCCCAGCACCCTCAGATAGCTATGAATTCAGGCAAAACACTAATACACATAAAATAAAAAATTAAATATATACTTTTAATATATTCTGGGAGTTTATCTGTAATGGAGCACATAACTTCATAGGAAGATAAACCTGTCTTTCACACCTCATTCTGTCACAGACCTTTACTGCTTTGCCATCTATAGACTTAGCCATCCATCCTCCCCTCAATTCCAAAACATTTCTGGGCACTGCGTCTGTACATGCCTATGTAAACTGGCCTGGTTTAGCTACAGAGAATGAACCTGGAAAGTAACAGCCTTTCCCTAAAGCTTTGCACAGGTGAGAAACTGCAGCGTAGTTTGTTTGACCATCGGAGCGGCTTCTAAACAATGTCATTCCTAGACAATTGAATGTTTGAGTCTACAGCTTCGGACCTGTGTCCATTCACTGGGCAATGCCACTCCACAGCTAATTGCTTCAAACTTTGCTTGCTCAAAGTTTTTATGACATGAGTATTACTGTAAGCTTGTTGATCTGCTCAGAACTGAGAAGAAAACTGCCTCTTGACCACTAGTTCTTTTGAATTACAGAACCTTTGTCACTTTGACTGATTTTTATTGTCATACCTCTGTCCCCACTTTTTAAGCAGTTCTTAAGTAGCCCTAGGAATATCGTATTTATAATGGTATTATGCATGTGTCTATGATACACACACACACCTATGGCGTGTCTCCTCTGATCATGCATTTGATGGTGAGCCTGTTAAGACACACAGAGATCTAGATTAGCAGTTCCCCTCTGGACCACAGCATCACGCCAAGCCAGCAGTCTCACAAAACTGCCGACATGGTTACAGTCACGATGAAAATAGTTTACAGTTTAATTTTGTCTGAACCTCTCTATTTTCACCTATGACCTTCTCTTTAAATCCCGTGTTCAGGTTTCTCTAGACTGTAATGTCTTTATAAGCAGGAACTGAGTAAAGCATTCAGTCTTGCTGGGAACGCTTAGTGTTCACGTGTCTCAGCAGTCTGCTTTACATTGCGTGAAGAGTGAGTTACCTTCTTTTTATTTTAAGACTTTTTTATTTATTATTTTTGAGACAAGGTTTCTATGTAGCCCTAGTTATCCTGGAACTCACTTTGTAGAGCAGGCTAGCCTAAAACTGAAAGATTTCTGCCTGCCTCTGATGCTATAGTGCTCAAATTAATGGCTTGTATCTCCCAACACTTCTGTTTTTAAAATTAAGTAATATATTATAATTACTTTTTTAGTCAGCCTCAGATTTTTAAGTTTAGCAAAATGGAGGCACTTCCTTTAAAATTGGGACTTCCAAGCCCTCTGGTATGTTTCATAGAAACTGAACTTCCTCGTTTTCTCGTCTGTTCCAGATACAGGCCACACATAAGCAGAGAGAACTGGCTAACAAATCATGGCAAAACTTCCTGGCCAGAACATCAAATGCTAAAACATTAAAGGTAGGATTTTTTATTTTATTTTTATTTTACTATTTTTGTTTGGTTTTGTTTTGGTTTTGTTTTTTCGAGACAAAGTTTCTCTGTAGTTTTTGATGCCTGTCCTGTAACTAGCTCTTGTAGATCACGCTGGCTTCGAACTCAGAGATCCACCTGCCTCTGCCTCCCGAGTGCTGGGATTAAAGGTGCGCGCCACCACCGCCCGGCAAAGGCAGGATTTTTAAAGCACTACAGTATACACAACAACTAGCCAGTCTTCAGGACAGAATGCCCTGCTCCCCGTTCTGAACCTTCTTATTGAAGGATCCCATTTCTGTAAGCAGCAGCATGAGGAGAGTAAATGTTCCTTCTCTGTAAGCACCATCCACCATGTTTTACTAGCAATTAATACTGTTTTCTTTCTAATTTAAAAACCTTCAGAAAGCAAAAAGGCTCCAGGAAAAGGCTATAGAATCCTCCAAATACAGTGAACGGCCACAAAATGCAATATATCACCAAACAGTTATTAAAGGTCTTAACACAACGGTAAGGTCATTTTTCCCCACGTCTCTTTCTTAATAGATGTGAAGTTTAGGCTGCCACAATGTTGTTTCTATGGGAACTTTTGCCTCATATATTTTGCTTTTTGTTGCTCCAATTTTCTATCATTAAGGCTCCAAAATACTTTTCCCCTCCTTTTTCCCCCTACTCTGCAGTGCGAGGTTAGAGCAGACACAGCTCCCCAGGTTTTCCTAAGAGGTTGCTGCCAGCACTGGTCAGTGCATTGGTCACATCTTGCTCAAAGGACAAGCACAGTTCTCCTTTGCCTGGCAGTAGACCTGTGCACATTCCAGCTTTCTTAGTGATTTTAGTTTGTCCCTGGCCACAAAAATAACGAGTGACAGAATAATTCAAGCCTGCTTTCTTGTCCCCAAAGTCCTTATCTTTCTCTTTTGTCACACTGTCTCTGTTATACCTGGAATCTTTCTCAAAGCAAACCACAGGTTATGTGGGATTTTTCTCTTACAAAATGTTTGTCAGTAGACTTTTAGATATTTGTCTTCTCCTGTTCCAGGTCCCTTCTGGTCGGGTGGTGACAGTGGAAAGCACTCCTGCCCGGTTACTGGGAGGACCTCTGGCTGACACAGACATTGCTCTGAAAAAGCTGCCTATTCGAGGAGGAGCTTTGCAGCGGGTGAAAGCGAAGCCCCTGAGTGAGCCAAAAAAGAATGCCCCTATGTGACGTGCTTCAGAACCTTTCTGAAATAAATTCTACTTACCATTTTTCTGCTAAATGTATATTTGTATACAATTGTAAGGCAAAAATGTAGAATAAATATTTTAGTAAAATATTATAAAATTAAAGTCAGGATAATACAGTTTATTTTTATGAAAAACATCAACATATCTATCGGAAAAGTGGTCATCACTCTCTTTGGAAAAACTGTTGGTCCCTTAACTGAAATTGTAAAGTTTGTTTATCAGTTAGGACTTTTGGCTATATATCAACTACTTCAAATAGTCTACCATAAAGGACATTTTTATGGACTTTGTAGTTAAGTCCTTCCTGAGTTCCGTAGACTGTGGGCCCTGTTGGATCAAAGGCCGACACTGCCTCAGGCTTCCTTCCATCAGTCCGCCTTACACTCTCCTGATGGAGAAGAGTGGGTGCATTTTCTCAACAATTTGTGCAGCGCTCTCCGCATCTTGGGATCCTTGATTGGTCAAATGACAACTCTGGAGCTCTTCACCTTGAAGTTAGCCAGATCTGAGTACTCCTTGCTCTTGGAGCCATAAACAGTCCAAAATCATCTAAAATTCCTAGATGGAGTCAGGAATCAAGGTGCTGTCATCAGACAGATACATGAACACCAGGAGCAACAAAATTATGTTGGTGAAAATAGAAAATAAATGTATCTATTATAAAATGCAAATGTTAGTCACAAGCTAAATGACAAAAATAAAAATACAGCTACATATGCCTTTACTGTTAATATATAAATTTTCCCGAGGACCCAGGTTCAATTCCCAGTACCCATATGGTGGTTCACAACCATCTATAACTCCAGTTCCAGAGGATTATATCCCTCTTCTGCTCCCCTCGGGTACCAGACACTCACATACATAGACATACATGCCGTCAAAACTCCCATACACACACAATAGATAAAAATTTAAAATTAAGTAAATAAAGGTTTGAAGCTATTTCTAGTGCTATTTCCCTACTGTGGAAGTGACAAGCAGTGTGTAAGGAAACAGAACACGGCGGGAGATGTTCAAACAAGCAGCACCAAATCGTGTCTCCTTTCTCTCTGACACACCACAGTCCTCATGTCCAGAGCTGAGTGCAGTGAACCTTCTCAGCATCTGTAGACTGTGAACATCTGCAGACTCTTAGTTCCCCAACGGCAAGGTCATGTATAGCTTATTATTATGATCAACACCTCAGGAAATGAGTTAGTGATGTTGGCCTTGACTCTTGCAGCCTTTCCCTTGAGGTCTTCAAATGCACAAGGCACTGTCCTCAAAAAGAAGAATCAGCCCACAAGATACTATGCATGTGACATTGAGCAAGGACAGCATGTTAAAGCAGCTAGAATATAAATACTTCAAGATTGTTAATGCTTTCCTCCAGTTATAAGACACAAGTACCATGGTATAAACATAAACAATTACAGAAAAAATGGATGTGACTCAGTTGAGCACCAGTTCTGCACACAGTACGTAGTCCTATCTCCAGATTGCCTTAGCCTGATCACTGCTCTGCTCCTCATTAGGAAGGGAGATGACAGAATAAGACAGGCTATTTTCTACTATTTTCTAGCAGCTTTGCACGACATGGAATTTATTTCGCTGACGGGAAGCAGTAGTAGTGCTTGCTGCAGAGACCTTACAGACGGTAGGCAGATCTCTAACGCGTTTGTCTGGCACAGTTCCAGCCACTGTACAGTGAGTCCACCTCTCTGATAGCATCATAAACATTTCTGCTTTCGTGCTCCTCTGGATTCCTAATGGATTTGCTGTCTAGGCTTCCCTGCCTCAGGGGTGGACAGTATTTTCTTCCATGAGTCAGCTAAGACGAAATTCCAAGCTTTCCAACTGAAACGTGCACTAATCAAGTAAATAAAACTTGTGTTTTGGAATCAGAATTAGCTGGTTTGTACCCTTAAGGTCTCTGGAAATTCACCAGTTATGCATTACATTAAATGAACTGTGCATAAACCCAAATCCATGAAACAGGTTTTGAGTCTGCAGTAGTAAAATGACAAAACTGCTGACCTTAAAAATAAAAAAATAGCTGACTTCATCAGATAACTCTGCACAGAGAAAGAAAGAGAAATAGTATGTCTCCATACCCCTGCTGCTCAACACCATTTCTGGAATTCTTTCAGCTTTTTGATGTCACTGAACTGCTTTTGCCAGTCGGCGATGGCACATGCCTTTAATACCAGCATTTGGGAGGCAGAGGCAGGCTGATCTACAGTCTCATTCTGCTTCCCACCCAACTGGTATATGCAATATTCGGTTACATGAAATAATACCTGTGTGATAGTTTGAAAGAAAATGGCCCTAATAGACTCTTAGGGAGTTGCACTATTAGATGTGACCTTTTTGGAGTAGGTGTGGCCTTGCTGGAGGCAACACGTCACTGGGGGATGGGCTCTGAGGTTTCAGAAGCTCAAACTAGTAGCTCGCTCTTCCTGATGCCTGAAGGTCCAGATTTAGAACTCTCAGACCCTCTCCAGCACCACACCTGCCGGCAGTCTGTCATATTCCCCGCCTTGTTGATAATGTACGAAACCTCAGAAACTGCAAGTCAACCCCAATTAAGTGTTTTCTTTGATAAGAGTGCCATGGGCGTAGTCATAATGTCTCTTCACAGAAACAGAACCCTCACTAAAGCTACTTGTCAAGTCATATTTGAAAAGCTAAGAGGTTTGTTTTTTTTTTTTTCTTTTTTGTATTTCAAGACAAGATTTCTCTGTGTAGCTTTGGCTGTCCTGGACCTTGCTCTGTAAACCAGGCTGACCTCCACCTCACAGAGGTCTGCCTGCCTCTGCCACCAAACTACAAATACTGGGATTAAAGGCATGTGCCACTGCAGGTGGTCTGTTCCTTCTTTAGCCCTGAAGGTTCTTATCCTGCTGTCCGTGTATTTTCCTTATATTTGTGTATGTGTATAAACCCTTATTAAAGCCCTAGTAGTACTTCATGAGAATTTGGGATTGGTTCAAACTCAGATAATACACCCCCTTTTATTTCAAGGTTTATTCTTGAATCACGTCAAACTATCAGACATTTTTATCCAGTATTATTTTTGCTTATATTTAGTTTGATTATGCCTATATCATTTTGCACAGAGGGAAAAAATGTGTCATAATCATCAAAACACTTGAAAACAATGTTTTTCACAATGTTTTCACAATAGCCAATCAGGAAATCTATAGGGCAGATTTCTATTGGTTCTTTGTCCTGGAAAAGTGTGGAAATGTCCTAAACATCTGCTTTGGTTCTTCTTGTAAATATGAAAATCTTCAAACTGCTTTGAGTCCCTCTCATTTTGGAACTTAGAAACCTCACCAAGTTTATAGGCCTTTTTGTCAAAGATACAGGCTAGGAGTGGGCAAGGGTGAGGTGGGCAGCGGTGGGAGTGGGCAGGGGTGGGAGTGGGCAGGGGTGGGAGTGGGCAGGGGTGGGAGTGGGCAGGGGTGGAGTGGGCAGGGGTGGGCAGCAATGGGAGTGGGCAGGGGTAGAGTGGGCAGGAGTGGAGTGGGCAGGGGTGGGATGGGCAGAGGGTGGAGTGGGCAGGGGTGGGGTGGGCAGCAATGGGAGTGGGCAGGGGTAGAGTGGGCAGGAGTGGAGTGGGCAGTGGTGGGAGTGCGCAGAGGGTGAAGTGGGCAGGGGTGGGGTGGGCAGAGGGTGGAGTGGGCAGGGGTGGGGTGGGCAGCAATGGGAGTGGGCAGGGGTAGAGTGGGCAGGGGTAGAGTGGGCAGGAGTGGAGTGGGCAGTGCTGGGAGTGGGCAGAGGGTAGCACTAGGTATTTTCCTCTACTACTCTCTCATTTCCTGAGATCAGGCTTCTCACTGAGTCTCATTCTGTTAGGCTGGTTGTCCAGGAAGGCCCAGGGATCTTCCTGTCTCCTCTTTCCCAGTGCTGGGCTTACAAACACATGCTCCTCTGCCTGAGTATCTAATCTTAGCCCTATGTTTGCACCACAAACACTTTACCAACTGGAGCCACCTTCCAAGTCCCCAAAGTATTGACTTGGAGCATAGGATGAAGTCATTACTAGAGAAGTACTGACTTGGAGCATAGAATGAAGTCATTACTACAGAAGTACTGACTTGGAGCATAGGGTGAAGTCATTACTATACAAGTATTGACTTGGAGCATAGGGTGAAGTCATTACTATACAAGTATTGATTTGGAGCATAGGGTGAAGTCATTACTATACAAGTATTCACTTGGAGCATAGGGTGAAGTCATTACTATAGAAGTATTGACTTGGATCATAGGGTGAAGTCATTACTATAGAAATACTGACTTGGAGCATAGGGCGAAGTCATAACTATAGAAGTACTGACTTGGAGCATAGGGTGAAGTCATTACTATAGAAGTATTGACTTGGAGCATAGGATGAAGTCATTACTATAGAAGTACTGACTTGAAGCTTAGGATCAAGCCATTACTATAGAAGTACTGACTTGAAGCATAGGATGAAGTCATTACTATACAAGTATTGACTTGGAGCATAGGGTGAAGTCATTACTATACAAGTATTCACTTGGAGCACAGGGTGAAGTCATTACTATACAAGTATTGACTTGGATCATAGGGTGAAGTCATTACTATAGAAATACTGACTTGGAGCATAGGGCGAAGTCATAACTATAGAAGTACTGACTTGGAGCATAGGGTGAAGTCATTACTATAGAAGTATTGACTTGGAGCATAGGATGAAGTCATTACTATAGAAGTACTGACTTGAAGCTTAGGATGAAGTCATTACTATAGAAGTATTGACTTGGAGCATAGGAGGAAGTCATTACTATAGAAGTATTGACTTGGAGCATAGGATGAAGTCATTACTATAGAAGTACTGACTTGAAGCATAGGGTGAAGTCATTACTATACAAGTATTGACTTGGAGCATAGGGTGAAGTCATTACTATACAAGTATTGACTTGGAGCACAGGGTGAAGTCATTACTATACAAGTATTGACTTGGATCATAGGGTGAAGTCATTACTATAGAAATACTGACTTGGAGCATAGGGCGAAGTCATAACTATAGAAGTACTGACTTGGAGCATAGGGTGAAGTCATTACTATAGAAGTATTGACTTGGAGCATAGGGTGAAGTCATTACTATAGAAGTACTGACTTGAAGCATAGGGTGAAGTCATTACTATACAAGTATTGACTTGGAGCATAGGGTGAAGTCATTACTATAGAAGTATTGACTTGGAGCATAGGATGAAGTCATTACTATAGAAGTATTGACTTGAAGAAGCATAGGATCAAGTCATTACTATACAAGTATTGACTTGAAGCATAGGGTGAAGTCATTACTATAGAAGTACTGACTTGGAGCATAGGGTGAAGTCATTACTATAGAAGTACTGACTTGAAGCATAGGATCAAGCCATTACTATAGCATTGGTACTTTTCTGAAACCATTCCTCACCACGGCAATTTCCTCATCCACTGTGTGCCATTCATGGGTTTGGCACATTCCTTTAAAGCTGATACTGCTGATGGATATGGGTGTGAGTTGTAAATAATATAAAAATGACTGTGAGTATGAAAAGTGACTGACATATGCCTAGGCAAAACGCCCATCATGCTGTGCTTTGCTAAACTGTAGCTTCTTCATTTTTGTTAGTTGTTCCTTTTTTTTTTTTTTTGATTTTTTGAGACAGGGTTTCTCTGTAACTTTGGTGCCCATCCCGGAACTAGCTCTTGTAGACCAGGCTGGCCTCGAACTCCCAGAGATCTGCCTGCCTCTGGCTCCCTACTGCTGGGATTAAAGGCGTGCACCACCACCGCCCGGCTAGTTGTTGTTCCTTTTTGAATGTTGTGATGTTATGAATTATACCACAGGGCTGGAGAGATGTCTCAGAGGTTGAGAGCACTGAGTGCTCTCCCAGAGGATTTGGGTTCAATTCTTGGCATCCACATAGTAAGTCCCAACTGTCTGTAATCCCCATGCCAGGGGATCCAATGTGCTCTTCTAGCCTCTGCAGGCACTGCACACACACAGTGCACACACACGTGTGCACACACACACAGGAAACATGTCCATACACTTAAAAAAAAGAACTGTACCGTAAAGGTTTTAGTCTTAATAAATAAGATGAATTAGTATTGAAATGTAATTTTAGATACTGGCATTAGTTGGGGCACAGTTTTAAAGTCAATATTAGGGTACCAGACACTTTATAAAATTAATTACAACTTCACTCCACTGATTAGTTTTAAAAAATTATATTTTCATGTGAAGTAGTTCCAAAACAAAGGCAACTTGACAAAATGCTTTTTAAATAACATATTATTGACGTTACTTAAATATATGCAAATAATCCAATAACTATTAATAAAGCAATTATATAGCTAGAGAAAGAAAATCACCAGATTAAGAAACTAAAAATCAGAATTTTAATTACAACAGGAGATTTGATTTGGCAAGTACTAACAGGATTCTGCTCTCAGTTGGCATCTTGCTTGAGGTATTTTTTGTGTTTTCCTTCCTAAATGTAAAACATGTTTTATAATCTAGTTCTATAGTATCAAGGAAAATTAATATTTCTTAATATAAGATTCCATTCTTCTATGCAACCCAATTGAAAATGTTTTGTTCAAAAGGCTGCAACAAGCCTGGTATTTAAGTCTTACAATATGAATACAGAGCTGTATGACTTTCTTATGAACTACTCATGGGGAAGCAATAAGATGATTTTAATGATCTAGCAATATTTATATTCCAAGATCATTTATAATCAATCACTCTCATGATTTCTAAATAATGTAAACATTATTTACTTTAATTAGAAAATTATAATTTTCTTATTCTTTTATTTTTATAATTATTATAAGAAAATAAACAAGACAAATTTGCTAGCTAGATAAATCTGAAATAACCAGAAGTACTAAATATCAAATTTTTAATAATGCCACTTCGCTATTTCCGCAGGTATACCTTCAAATCACCTCTATTCATTTTCTGTGGAAAATTATACTTGGAAGATACCACCTGTCTTCTGCCCATTCCGTGAGACCTTGAAAGTAAACAGTCTATGTACATGTCCCAGAAGTCTTGAGCTATGTTTAAGAAGATACTGTAATGCCCGGGCCGCTGAGATTTTTGCAAGAACAACATGAAATTCCAGAAGGCGTCCACATTGTGCTCTATCTTGAGTTCCTTGAGGTCTATGAGTGTCAGAGAGCATGTGTTCCAGCACTGAAGATCCACATCTTCTGTGATGCCCGCGCTAATGCTGGCAAGCACTCCCTTTTGAAACTCAAAGTTGGCGTTCGTGAGACTGAACATCATGATGCAGCCCAGGGGAAGGTAGACCCATCTCCTTACAGCAGAACCCATCCTATAGAGAGGAAAAGGAGAAGTTTAAAAACACACACACAAAAGAAAAATGCTATAGTGAATGTGTATTTGTTGGTTTTCCTCTGAGCTGATGACTCTCAGACCTTCCTTTGAAGGGATATTGGAATTCTGGCTTGACAACCAAAAGTCTGAGACTCCCTCAAATCTAGTGTATGTTTGTGCAGATGTGATGTGTATTTCATCACAGACCCTCACAGCTGCACGAAACCTTAAAAACTTGCATTCCCTCTTGCCCCCTGTAGAGATTAGTACACTCTTCAGTGATGTCTCTCCCCCTGTAGAGATTAGTACACTCTTCAGTGATGTCTCTCCCCCTGTAGAGATTAGTACACTCTTCAGTGATGTCTCTCCCCCTGTAGAGATTAGTACACTCTTCAGTGATGTCTCTCCCCCTGTAGAGATTAGTACACTCTTCAGTGATGTCTCTCCCCCTGTAGAGATTAGTACACTCTTCAGTGATGTCTCTCCCACTGTAGAGATTAGTACACTCTTCAGTGATGTCTCTCCCCCTGTAGAGATTAGTACACTCTTCAGTGATGTCTCTCCCCCTGTAGAGATTAGTACACTCTTCAGTGATGTCTCTCCCCCTGTAGAGATTAGTACACTCTTCAGTGATGTGCTCTCCTGTCTCACTGTCCAGGAGGACTAAAGTGTAACTCATTCTGTATGTGGTTATGAGAGGTTTTGTTGGGTTTTAATTGAATTATTAGAAATCTACTTACCTAATGGCATTTGATATCTCAAATATTCCTGTTTGTTTTGTTTTCCACTGAAAAATATTTGTTGAGCCCTCCTGTCTTGTGGATCCTGACTTCTCTTAAGTTGTTTGGGACTAGTTTAGAGATGAAGCTATATCCATAAAATGAGCAGAAAATAAGGTGGGTACAGGCTAGTGTGAGATGGTACAGGGTCAATTACTGCCCAGCAAATATTGCATTGTTCTATTGGCTTCTCTGCAAAGTTTCCCTGTCAGTTGGTTCCTCAGCAAATCGACCTAGAACACATGGGTAAGATCGGGGACTAACTTGCCAATAGATTGCCAATAGTTCTTCCAGACTGTGGGTTCTCTAAATGCTCTTACACACTCTGCCACCTCAACAGTCATATCAGACAGATGCGGTGAAGAACCTGGAGCCCATAACCCAAGACATCTCCTTTCTGCATGCTGCCTTTCTCCTCCCCTCATTAAAATAAACTATTTTCTTTTTAAGAAAGAAAAATTTAAACAATATTCCGGTCGTTTTACACTATCGGTAATTGTGCAGGTTGCATGCAGAGTGAGCTCACAGTGCGGGTGACAATCCTAAAATGGATGTGAGGAGTGAGTTCCAAGATTTTTCCCCTCTCCCCCGCAATTGGTTGGTGTCCCGACCAACGCCCTTTCCACCTATGGCCGCCTGGATGGGACGTAGAAGAGTAACCCTTCCCAGGAACCGGGGAACCGAGTACCTTCCGTGAATATCCGTGGCGCGTCCCAGCACGATGGTACCCGAATGTGTCTCCGGCTGCGGGACCGGTCGTGTCCGTGCAAGCTCCTGACTGGGAACCAGAGATGTCAGTGCAGGCTCAGGATGTCCCACTCCAGGAAACTGGAGGAAGGTGGAGACGGTTCTGCAAGACCCCGCAGGGGTTGGGAGTGGAGCTCTGCGCTGAGCTGGCGCCTCTGCTCTGCGCTCCTCACCAGAGACAGACTGGCAGGACCGCGCTCCTTTTCTAGACAGAGCAAGCCCACGGAGTGGATGGCCACGCCCCCTCGGGGGTCCCCGGGCCGCCACTCCTCCTGCCACTGCCTACCGGGGCTTGGCTCCACCGTGATCACATCTGTCGTTCTTTCTGGCTCCCTCATTCTGTTCTCTGAGACTCGTGTTGCCGGTAGGCAGTCATCATCCCCCGAACTATCTTCTCTCCCTAGACACCCAACGACCACGCCTGTGTCCACAGGAAAATTCTCTTAAGGCTGGAGACCTGTTAAAAATCCTAAGCCTCCCTGATGGGGTCTAACCTCCAGCTTAATCACCATTTAAATTATGAACATTAACCTGTTCACTAACTCAAGTATGACCTCGCTTGTACCTAAGCACAGTTTAACTCTGGGAACGGTGTTCTGCAGCCTTCAGTAGAAGGAAGACTTCAGAAAGTCTCTTTTATGGTATGCCTGCGGTTTTAATGCCTATGGTTCCAGCCTTGGGGCATCGCTAGCACAATCATGGGAGGTTATGCCTGTTTCCTATGCTCAAACTCCATGACAATAGTCAACGGGATGGGATAGAAAATAAAGCCAAAATCCGATTTATCCATTGTTCCCTTTAGGCAGGTCTCCTTTGCACGCAACTTTTTGAGCTAGGATGGAGGTGAATTCACTGTCCCTTCCGCTACACTAAAAAGACGTCCTCATCAAGTAAAAGTATTAGCAGTTCTTTCCTGGTCTCCTCCTCACATGCGTGGAGGTTTAGCACGGCTAACCGTAATAACTCGTGTGTTGATCTTAAATCCTTCCTGCATCCCTCTGCCTCCAGGACCAACTCCTACATAAAACAGAGTTGATAAAAAGGGAATATTTGTTACCAGAGTTTCTAGGACTCATACAAATCCATCTCACGCCAATATATTTCTCCAGTGTTTCGGGTGTCTCAGTCCACAACTATTCACGGGCTCTCAAAATAGACAGATCAAAAGTTTGCTATATAATACCTCATCTAAAATCTGAAGTTTGTACTCTTCCATGGAATTCTCTCACTAACCGAAACTGCTGTCCGATTTCACATGATTCTACACACACACGCACACACACAGTGCCTTAAGGAAGCAATTTCTTGTACTTTCCAATTAATGTTAGCTATTTACTAGTTTCTTCTAAAATGAGTTAGCTATTATTTATGCTAAATAACCATGAAATCCTATATCTTTGTTAAAATAACATTCCAAAATTACTATACCTATATGTAGATATTGCAAATGTTTTATAGAATAGCCATAAAACATAAGAGGCAGGCAACAGATGGTGTTCCTCTTTCCAGTTCTTTTCCTCGATTGTTTCACTCCCCTTATATCACTACAAAATACTTGAAATATAAATTATTGCAAAATATATATGACAACAATGGCTTTTTCAATAAATGAAGCTGGGGCTTGGTGATCCACAGAAAATAAAATTTAATTTAGGTTACTTCCCCATAATATCACCAAATTCAATCCCAGGGATATTAAAAATTAAAATGTAAAAAGTGAAATTTCATAACTTTAAGACTTGAGAATATCTTTATGATTTGAAGTTGGGGAATATTTTTAATGGTAAAGATAAAAGAAAGTAGTGTTTAACTAATTTAGAATTACTGTTATGATACTGAAATAAATATAAAAAGTAGGGCTTGGGTTGTAGTTCAGAATACTTACCTACCATGCCTTAGGCCATGGGCTCAATTTCTAATACCTCCCCCAAAATTCAAAACAAAGATTTTTTTAATTATAAATAATAGGATGTTTCATCATATATAATCACAAGGCACTTGTAATTAGGAGCCAAAACAAGAACTTTCTGTGGAATCAACAAGAAAAAGGTAAATGTCCCAATAGAAATCTATGATCTCTATGTTTGCTCACTTGTTTTGCTTTTTGAGACAGGGTTTCTCTGTGTAGCCATGGCTGTCCTGAGACTCAAAGGCATGGGCTACCTCTGCCCATCTTGAAATCTGAGGTTTTAAAGAGACATTTCTCAGATAACACACACACACAAAAAAAAAATGAACACAGAAGCAAGTAAGTACAAATTAAAAGTACAATGGGATATTAATTCATATCTAGCAGATAAAATACTCAGTAAGTCTTAGAATATCAAGTGATGGTGAGCAAGCAAGTATATTAAAGTTCTCCAAAGAACCAGAACGCACGCGCACACACACAAAGATATAAACGTGAATAACTGAGTCATGCATTGTGGAGCTAGAAGTTCAGGACAGCTGGCGGTAGAGTTCCAGCCTGACTCCAAAGGCCTGAGAACTAGAAGAGCACTAAAGACCCAGCGCACGAGGTCAGGAAGAAAGCCAACTCCCTTTCTCCGTTTCTTTGTTCAGTCAGGCCCTTGGTGGCTTAGGTGATGCCCGTTCAACTGACTGGAACAGTAAGGCAATCTGCTTTATTCAATTTGCCATTTTAAAGACTAATCCATTCAAAATGAAACTCACAGACTCACAGACTCACCCAGAAACGTTTACCAAATTCTTGGACAACTCATGGTCAAGTTCACACATGTAACCCGCTTCATGAAGTACTAGGGATGCTGTAGATTACATATATTAGACCATAATTGGCACTTTAATCTAAGTCATAGCAAGCACATGATCATTTATTGTCTTGAAAACCTAAACATTCTGCAATACATTTTGATCAAAGCCATCTCCATTTTTCTCCTCCAATTTCTCCTCTAACCCCAACAGTATCTCTCTCCCAACTTCATGTTGCTCTTTCTTAAAATTCACTGAATTGCACTTGGTGTGCATGGGTATCTAAGCCCCCCAAAGGCTGCATTCTGGAAGACTTTCTTTCCCCCAGAAGCCATCGGCGGTCAGTAGCTCCTCAGTTAGTGGTGGAACTTCATGAACCACTCCTCCACACAGACAGGGGTTTAGGCTGACTTGATATTTGTACAGGTCTTGAGCCTGTGATTATACATGTTGCTAGTTCATGTGTGCCATGGTACTCACTGTCGTGTCTGGTACACTGTTTTGCTGCAGATGCCCACTGCTGTTGGCTCTTATGATCTTTCCTCCTACCCATCCCGTGATGTAGGGATCCCATGTAGAGTTGAACATTCTATATTTTCTTAATTTTCTGTAGATTGAGTAGTTGTGCACCTCTGTATTAATCACTCTATTGTGAAAAGAAGCTTCCCTGGTGAGGGAAATGTACTAATCTTTGAGATTAAAGATGAAAACTTAAGGAGCAGTGTATTACTGTGTCCATTTAGCAAACTAACAGCAGTAGGTTCTCTCCCAGGGCTTAGGGCTTACCCAGCCCCACGGTTTTGGCCCCGTTAACAGCATCAAGACTGAGTTCTACCTTCTGGTGTGGGCTTTAAAGTCAATCAGAAAGTGGTCACTCGTGGTATCTTTATGTTTATGGCTCCAAATTTGTATATGTTAATTACATTCTTTCTCAAGATGTGTAAGACAGCATAAGAATGACATCTTTCCATGGTAGGAAGAGAGTGCTTGGTGTCTGGCTGCACTTACAGGAGGTGTGGAGCAAAGACCCCCTTCCAGCATATCTGCTTCGGATGGCACTGACGAACACAGAAGAGGGAGAAGAAGATGGCAGGTCAAAATGGTGAATTCATGTGCTGTATGATAGCTGACCCTTAGCCTTCTGCAATTTCTGAAAACTGCCTAGAAATATAATTAGATTTGAGGTGATTTTCTTTTGATGAAACACGCATTGCTGCCAGAAGATGTACATTGACAACAGAAAGTCTAGATGACTGGGGGCACTGTGTTAGGAACCCTGAACTGCAACCGGGATCAATGAAGGAAGAAGATCAAGACCAATCTGCTTGGACAGTCTCCAGAGAAGGACAACGGAATGCAATTGGCCCATTAGATTGCTGTGAGGCCAAACATTTTAGAAATTCCCCCAGCACTTGGAGAACTGGGTACAAATGATCTGGCCAAATGGAGTACAATGGCAAAACCCAAAAGCACACAACACATCCCAAAATGGCCATTAAGACTGTTTTGGTAATGTGCATTTGTAATCCCACCACTAGGGAAACTGAGGCAAAAGAATTAGTACTTGTAGGACACCATGAGCTACATACATGTAGTGAGATCCTCTCTCTCTCTCAAAAAGGGGAAGGCATAGTAAAGCCTGCACGAGTTTAGACTTTAGGGTTGATTGTTCATAAAGCCAAATGTACTAATAACTAACAGAGTCTTCTTATTGACCATTTTAATCAAAAATTAACCCTCTAGGAGCTGAAGAGAAGAATCAGCATTTAAGAGCATCGCTACTCTTCTGAAGGCCCGAGGTTTCCCCAATATAACAATTCTGCACCGGCCAGAGAGGGCTTCCCCAGCAGAGCTGTTAGAGCTGGGTTCTGGTGCTCCAGAGTGTAGCAACTCTGTTCTGCTAAGGCAAGGTTTCCTCAGCGAAAAACGTTACAATTCAGATCTGCTCTGCTCCATCTCTGCTCTGGCAAAAGAAGGTCATTCAAGAGAGTTAATGGAAGAAAAGAATCCAGGAGAGTGACTTCCTCTACCTGCAAACTAAACAGGTATAGGGCTTCCAGAAGGCTTCATAGGGGCGGGGTTTTCCCAGGGAGGAGAAGGATTGGTTAGTTTTCCCTGCTCAGGGATTGGTTAGTTTAGCAGGTCAGGGACAGAGATGGCCCTGATTTTAGAGCCATTTTTTTTTTCTCTCTCACTATCCTTTTAAAGCTTTTGGGCTCTAGTTTTGGGACCAGGGTGTATTTTTTTCCCTAGGGACAAAGTGTGTTCTTTGGCACTGTTTTCAGAGTCAGGGCATGTTTCTTTGGTTCTGGGTTCAGGGCTAAATTATTTCTTTCACTTGCTTAGGTCTCGGAGCCAGGGTATGTTTCTGATGTCAGGGCTCTAATTTCAGGGCCAGGGTGGATTTCTTGGCTGGTACCTTTCCCCTACGACCTACAACTTTAACTCTAGGGACTTCAGTGCCTTCTTCCAGTCTCTATGGATAGCCCCCCCCCCAACACACACACACACACACACACACACAAATAATAAATGAAAATAAGTCCTTTTTAAAAATCCTATAAGCAAGCGTGTTTTTCAAGCCATTCATTATTTTTATTAAAATTACTTTCGGCAGAAGTAAAGTATTCCTCATGCTACCATCATGATCATTTTGTTCCCAGTCCATTTCCAGTGTCCTCACACTTCATTCCCAAATTAGATCAAGAGTATCTGTCCCTTCCCCTTTGTCACTTTAGGTCCTGACTCCACCCCAAGGTCCCTTTCACAAAAGTCAGGCTTGATGGTATAATTAGGTGCCCGTCTTCACTAAGTCTGTGTGCTGATTGTTTGCACATTACTATGCGCCATTTCCCATCGAGATCATTGATCAAAAATTACACTTATTAGAGACTTTTCTAGTAATTGTCATACACTATGAAGAGCACTCAGGTATTTCTAGCTGGTTTTTCTGTCTGTGCTGGAAAGTTTCAGCTTCTTAGGAACTTTGCAGCATCTCAACAGCCAGAGTCCTTGAGTGCTTCCTAACCCTCCTGCTGACTATAGAGAGTTTCTGATTTAATCAAGACAATCGCCTGCTCGCTTGTCCCCCGGCTTTTTCGCCTCCAGGTGCTCCCTCGCAGTTTTGTTCATCCTGCCTCTGCTTTGCACAGCACGCTCCCACAGGAATTACTGCCATCATCGCTGCCCACAGAGTCCAGAAGAGCCCTCCACACACAGTGGGGGCAGGATGACTGCATAATCGTGCTGAATACCTACAAGAAGAATAATTTCTCAAGCTATTGACTTTCTGACTCATTATAATGAAAGACATTAATTTTAAACATCCACACCTCCAATTCCCTCTGTTAATCCTTAATTACAATGTATTGATCAAAGTGTAATTCAATGACCTTGCTGGTAAAGAGAGCAGGAAATGAGGCCGAAACAAGTAGGGACCTTGTAGAGGCAAAAAATGTCCCTTGTCTGATAATTGAGGGGAAAACAGCACTATTTTTCCAGGAACATAGGAGAGGATGATGAACAGAATACTGACTCTGAGACAAGAGAAAACGTTCAGGACAATGGTAAGAAAAGATTTTCAATTCCTGCTTCTTCAAAGGGGAGGAGAAAGAGAAGAAGAGGATGAGAAAAAGGAAGAAGAGAAGAGGAGGAGGAAGAAGATCATTAGTATAAAATACTTTGTCATTATTTTTTACAGGGAAGGAAAGAAAAGGAGATTTTATTAGGATATAACAATTGAAATATTAAACACTTACAAACATTGTAGGTGATAATAGCCTTATGTGGCGGTCAAGGCTCTCTAAAGGAACAGAGCTGATAGAATAAGGAGCTAGATCAGACTGGTTTCCTTGATATGGTCTGGGTAGCCCAACAGTGACTGCCTCATTCCACAGAAGCCAAGAACTTGGTAGTTGCTTTGTCAACAAGGCTGAATGTCTCCTCAAGGCCTGGAGAGCTGCTGGTTTTCAATCTACTTTAAGCCCAAAGAGCTGGTTCTACTATCAACGAAGGAATGCCATAGCAACAGGACAGATGAACTTGCTAGCAAGAACAAAGGCAAGCAGACAAAAGGAAGAGTTTCCATCTTCCCTGTTTGTTAGTATGGCCTGCCGCCAGAAGCTGCTACCCATATCTAGGGTGAGTCTACGTCGCTGCCAATAATATGATGAAGAAAGGCCCTCATAGAAGTGCCCAGCAACTTCAGATTGAGTTGATTTCAGATGCAGTCAAATTGACAACCAAGATTAGCCACCACGTGGTCGTGTGGATACAATTCTTTGTTATTCTAAACTTATATGGAACATTTGGATGCCCATGAATGGAATGGGAGATTTGTGTGTAGACTTCCATGGGCTCGGGTGGGGAACACGCACAACGTTTATTATGTTGTTGGTTGCATCTGAAAGCTGGATCTGAAAAAAGGAAGTGAAGCAGACGATGTTTTCTCTTCTGCCTTTCTCCTTTCATTCATTCATTTTTGACTTTTTTAAGTTTACTTTTGTTTTTTTGATTTTATATGCATAGGTGGTTGGTCTGCATGTTTAGATGTAAACATGAATGTGACTTTGGTACCCATAGACACAAGGAGGAAGAGCTAGATCCCTTGAAATGAAGTTAGAAATAATTGTGAGCCACCATGTGGGTGCTGGAAAATCAAACCGAGGCTCCATGAAAAAGCAGCCAGTGTTCTTAAACTCTGATCATCTCTTTAAACCCTTTTTATTTGTTTTTATTATATGAAAGTAAGCATAACATTAAGCATTGAATTTTTATTAACTAACAGCACATACATTGTAATTAATTATTGTAGACTCATATGCCTAGAACTTCACTCCTCTGTGCTTTGGTACCCATCACCTACCTTCTCAGTATCCCCTAGCCCCTCTGCCCTTCCCAGCTTCTTCCTAAAAAGAAGGACTTTTGTTCTTCACTCCATGTCTGTGCAATCAGGTTTAAATCCCACGACGAAGTGAGGAATGTGGTACTTGTCTTTCTGTGCCTTGTTTGTTCCAGTTGACATGATGTCCCCTGGTCCCACCCATGTCCCAGCAACCACTTTAATAAAGTGCTGGACTGGATGAATCATAGCTTTGATTCAGCGGCAATTCCTTGTAACTAAAAAAATAAAAGAAGTCATGATTACTCAATTTTATGTCCTATCTATTTCTATTCCTCCTGTAGCCTTTTGTATCTGGACTGACGGTATGTTTTATATGTAATCTTTGCCTTTTTGTTGTACCATTGGAGTATCTTAGGAGGAAGCAATGCAAAACTGAGGTGGATGTTGGCTTTTCTCTTCTGTGCCCTCTAAGTCACCATCGTGGATTTGTAGCTCATCTTTTCTGAAGAGGCCCCTTCAGCTAATAACCCAGCATTACTCCTTTGATAAACAACTATCTTTCATCTAGGATAGGATTTCCTATTTGGCATAGAGGAATTGACATTAATAACATTTGAAGATGACATTTCTGTGAGATATGATCTCACTGATGAGCAGGTATAGTCATTCTTGACATTGAGGTAATTCATGCAGCTGGAAAAGAAGTCTAAAGTTACATTAATGGCACACAAGGACAGTTCTTACAGTGTGAGACCAACCCTTGGAGGTTTATTTGGAGGGTTATTGCTTCATTTCCATTTCAAAAGAAAAAAGAGCTGGGGGATATCGTTTTCAAATACATATTATTTTAATAAAATTGAAAAGAGAAAAAATTTAATACCTTTTCTAGCCTTTACCCATACTAAATTATTAAGAAAAGATAAATGATAAGTTTTTGATGTCTCAGAGAAGCAAAAAAAGAAGGTGTGATATGGGATTCCCCTCTGTAGGCTGTGAATATGTTTTATTACCATTGGTTGATAAAGAAGCTGCTTTGGCCTATAGCAGGGCAGAATAGAGCTAGGCAGGAAAGCAAAACTGAATGCAGGGAGAAAGACAATGGAGTTCGAGAGATGCTGCCATGTGGCTGCTGAAGGAAACAGATGCTGGAACCTTACTGGAAAGCCACAGTCTCGTGGTGACACACAGATGAATAGAAATGGGATAATTAAAGATGTAAGAGTTAGTTGATAAGAAGCCTGAGCTAATAGGCCAAACAGTGTTGTAATTAATATAGTTTCTGTTTGATTATTCAGGTCTGGGTAACGTGGAAACAAATGAGTAGTCTCTGCCTACAAATGTGTATTTTAGTAAAACTTAATTTTAGCCTCTAACTTCACATTTTCCCAAACAAGAATTTTCACAGTCACTGAATGCCAAATTCCAGATGGCACATCAAGCGAAGTGTCTAAGTAGATGTTTCAAACTAAAACAATGTGTGAAAAGTGAACTCGGGTTTATAAATGATTACCACCTTCTTAGGGCTCTCAGGTCCTCCACGCCTAAAGCCGAGGAGGATGTGAACTAGATCCCTCCAAGTGTCAAACAACAGGTTGGAGAGCAGAGGCAGCCTAAATCCAGCCAAATGCCTGTCTGTCTGCCAGGATAGCCAAGATGAGAGGCCCCAGGAATGGGACAAGCACTCAAAACACCACCCATGAGACACTTAGCTTCAACATGAAAATCCCAGAAACTCAAACCTAGTCTACTAGCGACAAACCCAAACATAAATTTTCTTTTATGTTTCAAATCTGCATTGTCCTCAAGCTGATATTAATATGTTTGCACTTTGAATCAGGGATAACTAAGGAGAAGTCAAGATGTACCTTTAAGCTATTATTGGTTATTATATAAGAAGCAACACTTTTTAATTTTTATGATTTCTGGTAAATAAGAGTGAAGTTTAAATCCATTAGGGGAAAGTTTTATGGAAACATTTCCATAAAAGAAGTGCAATCTCAGATATGAGAGGCTAACATAAGCCAACTGCATTAAAAAAAATCAGCGTTTAGAACACTCAGAAATAGTAATACTAGTAGGGAAAAGGGAGAAATGAGAGAAAGGGGATCATGAAAGAAAATAAAACATGAACAGGAATCCTCTGAGGCCTTATCAGAAACAGGAATTCATAGCAAGGAACTTGTCTTGTAGAACAAAGTGTTCTACAAGGAACATGTCTTGTAGAACAAAGAAAAAACTTGGTGAGGAGTGAGATTCTGGATGCAACATAAAGCAACTGAGTCAGAATCATCATCATCATCATTATCATCATCATCATCATCATCATCATCATCATCATCATCATTATCATCATCATCATCATCACCATCAAATGTAAGTACAACCCAAACCCCCAGATCTTAAAAGACTTAATCAAGATGCTACATTCCACCCCCAGATTCAGAATGAAACGTGAGTCAAACACAGGTTAGAGCTGTAGACTTTCCAGACTGCTTACTCTCTAAAGCCGGTGCCAAGAAAATATTATTTTGCTCATTTAATAAACCTAAAAAATATGACCTGGAAAGTAGTATGTCAAAGGAAGAATTATGCTAGGCGTGTTTTCAAATGGTCAGTCGAATCTCCAACTTTCTTAGCGAGTGGATCTTGAAATGATGAGCTTTGCAGCCTCCCAGTGGACTGACGCACTGAATCTACACAGTGTCTCAAAGCTGTGTAGTCTCTGCGCACTTAAAACGTCTTAGGGGCGCTCATCATCTGGAAGTGAGCACTCAAATTCAGTGGCAGAGGAAACCCAGCAGAAGGATTTAAGGGAATAATAGGGGGCAAGAGATTTCCAATCAGGTCTCCCGGGTTGTAGCTTAGTGGGTGTAAAGTTTCACAGAGACGGGCTGTAAATCCATCCTTCTTCATTGCCGTCTACAAACGTGTATCCCTTACTAAACACAGGCAGAGACTTTCTGTTGCTCAATTCCTGATCCCTGCTGGAGTCATTAGCCACCTTCTAACACTCTATTGTGATGGAAGGCTGACACCCAGGCTAAATTTTAAAATTCTGTGGAGTTTCCTTCATGTTTTCTTACATACTAAGGCTTGTACTTATTTTTTTCTTAATAAGAATTATATAAAAGATTTCTATGTTGGGTGATTGTAGTGGTATATATTTTGTAATCTGATAAATAAATCTTGCCCGAATACCAGAGGCAAAGCTAAAGTCACTAGAGGTCAGGCAATGGTGACACACACCTTTAATCCCAGGATTTGGGAAACAGAGTCAGATGGATCTCTGTAAGTTCAAGGCCACCCGGGGCTACACAAAATCAATGCAGAAATAAATTGAAGTGATGGTGGCCTACACCTTCAATCCCAGTACTAGGGAGTCATACGCCCTAAATCCCAGCACTAGAGGTAATATAAAATGGGAAGAGAGAGAGGCGTGAGCTGCTTAGTCTGCTTAGCCTGCAGTCACCCAGCCTTGGTAGAGGTAAGACTTCTTTAGGGACTTGGCTGTTTTGCTTTTCTGGTTTGGGGGTTGAACCCCAGTATCTGTCTCTGGGTTTTCATTATCCATGCTACAGGTGGTGGTGGTGCAAACCTGTACTTCTAGGGAAGCCTTGAATTCATTTTGTAGCTCAATGCTCCAGCATTAGCCTCCCAAGTGCTAGGATAACAAGCACACACCACTATGTCCAGCCTATTTTTTTTCCATTTTGATGGTGACCTAATAGATTCACATTAGGACATGCCAGACAAATTTGGACTGTCTTTTCAATTTTCTTGTAAATTATAAAATATTGCAAAATGGTAGTTTTAAACGCAGTCAAAATCCATGGCTGTAGCAGTCTGAGAGGCAAGCTTGCTGCTGTTCTTTAGCTAAACTGGCACGGCATCAAGCTAATGCTACTCCCAGCATTAATCAGAGGAGCCTCTCTCCGCAGTCATGCAGTCATGCAGTGACTGAAGTCTTGTGGCTGCTCAAGGTGCTGAGACTCAGTGAGTGTTGAATGCCCAGCTCTAAACAGAACATTTATGTGGCCTATGCTAAGGCTCAGGAAATCATAGTGGGAGGGGCTAGAAAGAATGTAAGACCTGGAAGACACGGGGAAGGACTAGGAGATTCTGTCTTCTGGGCATGGCAGCACCATGGCAAACAGGACCTCCGTGATTGCCTGCAATGGGTCTATTAATCAATCATGGTCAGAAAGCTGAGGAAGCAGGGCTTGCGGGGCACTATGCCTCCTTGAACTACTGAGGCTACTAATGATGAATTCTGTCATTGTCTTCAGTGTGTACCCATGAGGAAGACTCAGGCTCAATACATAGCTGCAAAGCCATTGTCACAGGAAATTGTGATGAAACTCAGTGGGTCTCAAAGGATCATAGGAGGGACACGACTGTGGGAGATTCCTGTAGCAAAGAGGCAACTGGTGTGCAAAGTACGTAAGAGGGGGTGAAAGGTCACAATAATCAGAATGCACTCTTTATATATGTATACTTGGTGATTTTGCACAAGAAGACTTTTTGTTTGCTTGTTTTAAAATCAGTTGGTCTGGTGAAAATCCTCTCTTTCCACAGATTAGGACTTGCTCCCTTCCTAATGAATAATTTGGAACTCAAGACTGCCCCCTTTTCTAACCTAGGGCTCAGGCATGTAGCAGACTGCCTAACTTTCTAATTTTCAGTGGCAAACCTTTGCCAGGTGCCAGCTAGAGGAGAGGCCTGGAGGCACGGGGCCTTCTGCTATGTATCACTAACTTAACACCTCACACTGAACACAGAACTTAACAATTTCTTACAGTTCCTCACCGCTGCAGCACCCTGGCGGGTGACCTTGAGAGAGTCACAGGCCGCTGGGGCGGATTCTAAACCCGATAAATCTCGTGAGGGAAAATAAGGAGGGAGCAGTGTGGGGAGACCCCTCTAGTATGGCCTGGCCACATTCTGTCACTGAGAGCGCCTGGAGGAGGTGAAGGCGGCTGATACCCAACCTCTTCCCAAACTAAGGAACGGTAATCTCCTGATCTCACATGATGACAGTTCCAGGTTGGGGTTTTTGGTTTGTCGCCACCACACACAGGATTCTCCTTACAGACTAAGATCGTCGCCCTTCTTCCACTACGTCTGGATCACAAGTCTTTAGTGACTGGTTCCTGAGGTTCACCTTCGGTTACAGATCACTCTGCAGGGTCTTCGTGTCCTTCACACGTTTGGCTTTTCCAGTGAGAGAGAATTCTGGCCCCTCACAGTCTCCTCGGCGACCCTAACACTTTGTGTGAGTCAGGCCAGTCTCAGGTTCCCACCCTGCGCCCTCCCGTCCCCTTTTCCCCCACCCGGGGACGCGCACCCCGCCCCGCGCACGCGCCGGCCCGCCACGGCGTCACCTCGGCGACCAGCAGTGACGTCATCGGCGCGCCCGCCCCGAGTCCGCGCGGGTTCTGCCGGAGGGAGTCCGCCCCTTCGCGGTCATGGTGCGCTGCGGTTGCGCGTGGCTGAGAAAGGTCCGTGCGGGGGGTCCTGCCCCAGCGGGGGTCTGTCGCCGCTCTGCCGGGTTGTCGTTCCTCAGGTCCCTCATGTGCCCCTTGACGTGGCTAGGCCTGTTTGGGTCCGGCTTTGGGGAATTTCTAGAAAATTCCGCAAAGCACGTGGGAGGGAAATTGGGGTACCTGGCAGCAGTTTAGACAAGGTTTTACGGTGTACGTGGTGTACAGCGACTTTTGCTTTTTTTGTTTGTTTGTTTTCACTCTTGTTTAATGTAGCACTCATAACCCGTTCTTATACGTTTTTCCTCCCTTGTTCTGCTTTTCATATCTTTCTGAAGATCTTTTCTGGAAGCCAAAAGTGTTTAATTGTTGTGCCTCCTACAGAGATTTTAGTTTTTATGTAGTGTCTGTTTTAGAATCCATTTTCATAACAATTCTCAACCAGCTGCTTCGACTTAAAAAAAAATAAGTCACAATCGGCTTACTAGTAATAAATAGCCTTTGGAAACTAGAAGACATCTTATTTAAGCCATTCCCTGCTAGTAACAGCCACTGTAAGAACCTTAATATATTTGATGAATCTAGAAAGTAAAGAAGAAGTCACATGTTGAACACAGCTTTAAAAGCCCTTACCAAGAGTATTGCTATACCAGAGTGGTCAATATTCATTTTTTAAAATTCCCAGTTATTTCGGAGACCTAAAAGTTTGCAGATTATCAAAATATTGTAGATTATAAAAAGTGTGGCTACTTAAGGAGTTACTCTGTAATTTGAAAGCCTGGGATTAATACACAGGATCTTTATAAGAAGTTGCGGATTAGCCAGGCATTGGTGGCATATGCCTTTAATTCCAGCACACCAGAAACAGGAGTCTGGCTCTTTGAGTTCAGTTCGAGGCCAGCCTGGGCTACAGAGTGAGTTCCAAGACAGGGTTCAAAGCTACAGAAAAACCCTGTCTCTGAAAACAAAAAAACAAAACAACAAAAAAAAGTTGCCGATTTACTAAACCAGAGACACTAAATTCAGAATAAGATTTCCAGCACAATCCAGTTTCTGAGGAAGCCTGCAAAGGCAGAGTAAAAGTCAGTGAGAGCAACAGTCCAAGGATGCCTCAGATCATAAAACCATATGTGAAGCCATATTTTAGTTCTATAATTTGAGAATACATTGGCAGTCTGACACCAGGAAGTGGGTTTATGATAGAAAAGAACAAATGATCTAAGTAGAGGAACACGAATACAGTGGCAGAGACTGAGCAGAGCATTGCCGAGAAAAGAGCGAGGGGAGGGGAAGGGGAAAGTTAGAACCAATAAACAATACTCTAGTGATAGCGTGAAGGACTTGAATACAGTTCTGTGAGTATTCTGTTATTTCATAAGCAGTAAAACCCCAAAGCCATGATTGTTTCTGTGTAGAGGAGAATACAGACATCAGCCTCACTTAAGAAAAAAAGAAAAGAGCTCTTGTCTCACAGTAGTGGACGCATTAAGAAGAAATGATGAAACGTTGAAAGACCATTTGGGGTGAACAGTTAAGGTTGTAAGAGGACAGTGGTACTGGAAAGAGTTAGGCTTCTGGGAAAGCCACAATTACAGTCAAAAGCCATGCGTTTGTTCAGTGAACAAATAAACTTTGATAATGATTTGAGGAAACAGATTTTTTAGTAGTATTTATTGAGCTCTACATTTTTCTCTGCTCTCCTCCCTGCTTTTCCCCTACCCTCTTAAACCCTTCCCCAAGGTCCCCATGCTCCCAATTTACTCAGAAGATCTTAATCTTTTTCTACTTCCCATGTAGGTTAGATCTATGTAAGTCTCTCTTAGTGTCCTCATTGTTGTCTAAGTTGTGGTTTGTAGGCTGGATTTCTTTGCCTTATGTTTAAAAATCACCTATGAGTGAGTACATGTGATAATTGTCTTTCTATGTCTGGGTTACCACACTCAAATTAATGTTTTCTGGCTCCATCATTTGCCGGCAAAATTCAAGCTGTCATTTTTTTTTTCTACTCTGTAGTACTCTATCATGTAAATGTGCCACATTTTTCTTACCCATTCTTCGATTGAGGGGCATCTAGGTTGTTTCCAGGCTCTGGCTATGACAAACAAAGCTGCTATGAACATAGTTGAGCACATGTCCTGGTGGCACGATTGAGCATCCTTTGGATATATACCCAAAAGTGGTATTATTGGGTCTTGAGGAAGGGTGTTTCCTAATTTTCTGAGAAATCACCACACTGACATCCAAAGTGGTTGTACCAGTGATGCAGAAGTGTTACATTTTCCCCACAACCTCTCCAGCATAAATTGTCATCAGTGTTTTTGATCTTGGCCATTCTTACAGGTGTAAGATGGAATCTCAGAGTTGTTTTGATTTGCATTTCTCTGATGACTAAGGATGGAAACCGATTTTTTTATTGTTGCTTTTATAACATTTTGTTTTGGAGGGAACATCGATTCAACTGATACCCATCAAGTTACTTAAAAGAGTTTCAAATATAAATGCAATACACTCCCACCTTTGAGTTGGCTTAATCTTCTAAATACTTCCTTTTTTCCTGGGGGATAGTTGCTGGTATCTACTAAGATCACCCAGGAGAGAAGGTTTAGAATGTTAAATGGGAGAAAGGGCAGAGACCTTGAAGATCGGTGAAGCAATCAATCCTAAGAAAGGGGAATTGGAAAGGGAGGTTATCTAAGGAAAGGCTCTGCAATATTTATATAGAAAACTTTGGTTCTTTCTTAAAAGAAGCCTCAGTAGGACTGGAAAGATGGCTCAGTGGTTAAGAGCATTAACTGCTCTTCCAGAGGTTCTGAGTTCAATACCCAGCAACCATATGGTGGCTCACAACCACCTGTAATAAGATCTGGTGCCAACTTCTGTCTTCAGGGACACATGCAGGCAGACCATTGTGTACATAATAAATAAATAAATCTTGAAAAAAATAAAAATTAAAAAAAGAAGCCTTAGTATAATGAAACCAGCACCTTTAAATTGATCAGAACCAAGTGGTGTATAATTATCCTCTCTCTCTCTCTCTCTCTCTCTCTCTCTCTCTCTCTCAAGTATGGAAATTTCATTGATAACCTAAGAATCTTCGCCAAGGGAGGAAGTGGTGGAATGGGTTACCCTCGTTTAGGTGGAGAAGGTGGAAGAGGTGGTGACGTCTGGGTCGTAGCCCATAAACATATGACTTTGAAACAACTTAAGAAGAAATATCCTCAGAAACGTTTTGTAGCTGGAGTAGGAGCTAACAGTCGGTAAGTGCTTGTGAAATGATCTGAGCTTCATGAAAACCCTCCTGGTAAAACAGAATACAGAACTTAACTAATAACTGAAAGTAAATTATTTTTTGTGATTCCAAACAAGCAAAAGTCTAACATGACTGCTTTGGTGGTTTGGACCTTTATCCACTTATTCTCCCGGTGTCCCTTTTGCATTTCCTCTCCGGAATGTGGATGTTATCTGAATCCCTACTTTTCTCCAAACTTGCCTTGAGCGAAACTTCCCCAGTGCCACTGCAGCTCACCACCATGAAATCTTTCCTTGATAACTCTTCCACCCAAATAGAACCAGTATTTGCTTTGAATCAACTTTTCTAATGCTTCCTGTGTTTATATAAATAATAATTATATATATATGTGTATAAAATCCAGCATAAAGAAATAAGATGAAAGAACACAATATTTTACAGCTCCCTCTTTCTCCTTAGCCCTTCATGCCTAAAATTTATTCAGAAAGCTGTGTCACAGTATTGAGATTAACATTTATTCAGAAAGTTGTGTCACAGTATCGAGATTAGCATTTTATCATTGCCAGTTATTAGGCAACTGTCAGTTCTGGGTGGTTTTTTTTTTTTTATTGCCATAGCCACAATGTATAACTGATATCCTGTGTAGATATTCTCTACAATAAGTGACCCTGTTTCTTAATTCGTAAGCTTATGTTCAATTTTTTGATAAATTCCTGCAAGTGGAGTTACTGTTAGAAAATTATACCAACTTATTTTCATGTAAGATTTAAGTACTGCCAGTCATGGTCAGTTTTTTTAGAAGATTGACAATGGGTTTGTTGGGGTTTTCTACTTTGTTTGTATTGTAGCAATCATTATTTATATTTCAAATGTACTGTATATTCATTTCAGGTTGAAATGACTTTTAGTGGTTAACTTGGTAATGACTTATTTCTATTTTTATGATACACAGTATAAAATGTAAAAAAGAAGAATAATTTCTTTTTAGTATTTAACCTTTTAATAACTGTATTAGTGAGAAGGGTTTATTGCTAGTTGCCTTTGTAAGTCATTTAATTTTGTGATTCTTTTTTGTTTTGTTTTGTTTTTTTGTAGAGTTAGTGCACTGAAGGGCTCCAAAGGAAAAGACTGTGAAATCCCTGTGCCTGTGGGTGTTTCAGTAACTGATGAAAATGGCAGAGTTGTAGGTGGGTGTGCTGCAGCTTCTGAGCTGCTGAGAAATGAGCAGTTTCCAAAATTAGTTCAGAAAACAGTATAGTAGCTTCTTAAATTGCAGAATAAAATTTTTAACATTTATTATTTTAGTTGCTGGCTTATTAAATATTTTTTAAATGTACATGAAATATTTAAAAACTTCCTGCTAGATTGAACATGACTTTAAAGAGGTAAGGATACTTAGTTTTAAAACATATTAATCAGCTCCCCTGTAGCTGCTTACAAGAATGTTTTTCTGGGGTAAGTATTTATTTGCCTTGTGTCCACAGTAGGCAAACACTTTGCTTCTGAGCTCCCAGCCCCAGGGAGTTGCTTTAAAAAGTGCCTCCTTTTATAAAGACATTAAATCTTAAGTGTAGCCCATTGGATTTCTAAATTGGAATTTCTTGACATGTATTTGTACAAAAACAAAACAACATATTACTGATTTTACTTACTAATGTTCGTTGTCTTTCCTCTTAAAGGAGAACTCAATAAAGAAGAAGATAGAATTTTGGTTGCTAAAGGTGGCCTTGGTGGTAAATTACACACAAATTTCTTACCTTTGAAAGGCCAGAAGCAAATAATTCACCTTGACCTAAAAGTTATAGCTGATGTAGGCCTAGTAGGGTAAGTATCGTTTATATTCTTATAAAACGTTCAAGCAGACCAATACTACAAAATAAATGTAAATAATAATTTGGGGCCGTAAATATTCCTAGTTTATGTAATTTGTGTGCTAGCACTGGATCTGTGACCCAGGCTACCTGTGGCTGGTTGGGGAGAAGTCATGAGTGAGGAAGTCAGGGAGACTTACCAGGCAGAAGTAGGAGGCCTGGCTGGGTAGAGAGGTTAGGTAAATGACAGAAGGAACCTTTGGGTGGTGGCAGGTAAGATGGATCCTTGGGAAATGTTTTCTTAAGTGACTCTTATTTTAATTCTTTTACTTAATGCTCTTGTTTAATACTTAATACAAAGTGGGCCTTAAGGAAAATTTAGCAGTAAAGTCAAAAGCTTTTAAAGTGATCATGTATTTTAAACCCATATTTACTCATGTAGAAATTTATTTTAATAAAGAAATTAAAGATACAAAGATTTAAGATAGTCACCATATTGTTTAGTTTTTATTTTATTTTATATGTATGTCGTTTTGCCTTCATGTATATCTCTGTACCACTTGTATGCTTGATATCCTCTGAGGCCATAAGAAGGCATATGTGTGGTTTCTGAGAATTGAATTCAGGTCCTCTGGAAGAACAGCTTGTGCTCTTAGCCACTGTGCCATTATTCCAGCCCCACGTTTAAACTTTTAGAAACAAGGTAAGACAATACATACAATTTTTTACAGAGAGAAAATAAAGGAATAATTTAGTTATTAATCCTACCACTCCAAAATATCAGTTAATAGTGTATATTGTTCCAGTTGTACACGCGTTTTTATTACATTCGTGTTTGTGTATATATGTCTGAGTGTGCAATTGCCACAGCACATGTGTAAATCCTAGGGATCAAACAGAAGTCAGACTTTATCCCCTGAGCCATCGCGAAGGCCTTTTGATGACTGTAATATACATATTTTTGTAGTTGTTTATAATTGCAAAAAATTAGAAGCTATGTAAATGTTTGTCACTAGAAAGTTGGCTGGGGCCGGGCGGTGGTGGCACATGCCTTTAATCCCAGCACTCGGGAGGCAGAGGCAGGCGGATCTCTGTGAGTTCGAGACCAGCCTGGTCTACAAGAGCTAGTTCCAGGACAGCAAAGCCACAGAGAAACCCTGTCTCGAAAAACAAAAAAAAAAAAAAAACCAAAAAAAAAAAACAAACGAAAAAAAAAGAAAGTTGGCTGGGTAAGCTGTATATTAACTATTGAAAAGTTGTTCTTAATGTCATGTCATGCTGTTTAAAAGAAGGTCAGTCAGTTAGGAAATATTCTTTTAAAAAAAAAAGCCAACCTCAAGGCGTACTATATTAGTCGGAATTCTCTAGAGGAATAAAGCTTATAGAATCAGGGCAAAGGAGTATATTAGAATATTAAATGATGCTGTGGACATTGCTACAGAAAATTTCATTTTTATCTTTTTATCTTTTATTTTATTTTATTTTATTTTGAGACAGTGTTACAAGGAGAGCCCTTTGTTCTTCCCAGTCACCTGACTAGCTTAGCCCACGAAATAACCACACAGAAACTGTATTAATTAAAACACTGCTTGGCCATTAGCTCTAACTTCTTATTGGCTAACTCTTACATATTAGTTTAACCTATCTTTATTAATCTGTGTATCACCACCTGCCAGTGGTTTACCGGAAGTTCTAACCAACGTCCATCTCAGGCAGGAGATCCATTGCTTCTCTCACTCTGCCCTTCTTCCCAGCATTCAGTTCTGTCTTCTTTAAAGATAAATTGCCTGGGCTAGAGAGATGGCTCAGAGGTTAAGAGCACTGACTGCTCTTCCAGAGATCCTGAGTTTAATTTCCAGCAACCACGTGGTGGCTCACAACCATCTATAATGAGATTTGGTGTTCTCCTATGACATGCAGGAAGAACACTGTATAAATAATAAATAAATCTTTAAAAGAAGAAAAATATAAAATAAAATAAATTGCAAAAGAGAAGCAAAAGTCTTTTTAAAAAAGAATTATTTATTATATATACAGTATTCTTGGTATTCTGTCTGCAGGTATACCTGCAGGCCAGAAGACAGTGCTAGATCTCATTACAAATGGTTGTGAGCCACCATGTGGTTCCTGGGAACTGAACTCAGGAAGGGCAGGCAGTGCTTTTAACCACTGAGCCATCTCTCCAGCCCAATATAAATAAATCTTTTTTTAAAAAAAAAGAAAAATATAAACAAAATAAAATAAATTGCAAAAGAGAAGGAAAACATATGAAAAAGAGATTTCAGAGATGCTCTTGCTAATTGTAATGCCAAAGCTTTATTTGAATTTGTATCCAAACAATCAGATTTTAAAAATTGGAGACCCCTGAGCTGCAACTGACCTGAATGCCTGCTCCCTAAGGATTAGCTTTCATGGAATCAGAAAGCAACATGCAAGCTTCCAGAGGAGGAAGATAACCCAGTTCTACCAGCTGTGATGCCTATGAACCGTATCAACCCTAAGGAAGCAATGGTGGCCTGTATACCTTGGCAGGAACCAGCAGCTCTCTGATTAGACTAAAGACATTCTTAACAAGAGGGATAAAATGCCTGGTTCTGGAAACTTAAGCAACTACTGTGTGCATGAAGACAGACATAAAAGGGGGCTGGAGAGGTGGCTCAGTGGTTAAGAGCATTGGCTGCTCTTCCAAAGGTCCTGAGTTCAATTCTCAGCAACCACATGGTGGCTTACAACCATCTGCAATAAGGTCTGATACCCTCTTCTGGCCTGCAGGAATACATGTAGACAAATATTGTATACCTAACAAATAAATAAATAAATAAATGAAAACAGACATAAAAGTCACATTATATGGCCTGAGCAGGTTATATCTAGGAGTGTGTGTGTGTGTGTGTGTGTGTGTGTGTATACACAATACACACATGCTTGAAATAACATAATGAAAGAAGAGGTTATGAATTTGAAGGAGAGTGGGAAGGAGTATATGGAACTCTTTGGAAGGAGAAAAAGCAAGGAATAAAAGTTTTAATTTTATTATCTCAATTTTTTTGAAAAAGTAAAAAATATTTGTTAATAGTGTATTACTATGTTTATTAATTTTGTATTTTTGTCTGTGTTTGAAAATGTTCATAATCCAAAAAATATTAAATACTGTTGTCAGTGTTTGGCTAACGAGCTGGCTCAGCAGTTAGGAGCATCAGCAGTTCTTCCAGAGGACCCAGATTAATTCCCATCATCCACATGGCAATACACAACTGTCCGTAACACCCAGGAGCTCCAGTTCCCTCTTCTGGCTTCAGCAGGCACAGGCCGCACTTGTGGTCCATAGACATACAAGCAAAACACCCGTATACAGAAAGACTAATTACTTAAAAGAAAAGAGAAGTAGTGAATTGCAAGGTTTTGAGCGCCAAGAACTCATTTGTAGTTGTGTGCATGCACGTGTCTGTGGGGTGTGAGCATGTCCGTCCAGTGCATGTGCAGGAGTGAGGTGTCAGGTCCCTCTGCAGCTGCAGTCACATGCAAGCACTAGTGAGCTGTCTGGGACGGATGCTGAGTACCGAACTCGTCTTCTCTGCAGAAGCAGTGCAAACTGTTTTTAGCCCTCAGCCATTCTCTCCAGCCCTGAATTATTTATTTTGTTTATGTAACTAAACAAAAAACAGGTACTCCACTCTTGTAACTCTTAAATTCACATCTTTACTTTATTCGTATTTTCTCAAGTGTTCTATTATTTTGGACTTTTGATCCTTTGTGGAGAAGAACTGAGGAACTGACTCGTAGGCCTGTCAAATGCACAGTACACATTCTACTCCGGAGCTGTACTAATCTTAATTCAGAAATATTCTAATCTTAATTCAGAAATATTCAAGAAATTTACTTCTTTCGAGAGGGTGCTTTTTGAGACAGGGTTTCTGTGTGCAAGCTCCGAAGACCAGGCTGGTTGTGAACTCAGAGAGCCTCCTGCCTCCCAGGTGCTGGAATTAAAGATAAGTGCTACCACCACCGGGCAAGAAATCTATTTCTTGATGTTGTATGAGAATTCTGAGTGCATGTGAGAAAACTCCAAGAAAACAAGCCAAGAGTCATGTGACCTCAGTGTCTTCAGAACACAGAACTGTTCTTGGAGTGTGTTCTTCTCCTCTGAGGTGTAGGATAGGAGTGAGCTGTCTTGAGTTGTTATTCCTGTGTCTCTATGGAAACCCTGGTGTTGCCGCATGTGGCTTGCCCTTGTGTTGGACGCCTTACCCATGTGATGCTTCCTGTCTCTCAGAGTATACTTGAATAAAGTTGGCTATTGCATGAGACTTTAATCCATCTCACTTTTAGGCCCCACTCTCCAGGTTCACGCCACCAACTAAAGCAGTAAATACTTGAAATATTGGGAATTCAAAAATATGTAAATATTAGTAGTTCTGATATTTGTTATAATGGACATATGCATTATATTGTTATAACACACACATACATATAATGTGTCATTTCAGATTCCCAAATGCTGGAAAATCCTCTTTACTGACTCGGGTTTCCCATGCAACACCTGTGATTGCTGATTATGCATGTAAGTATAATTGATGAATTTTAATATATGAGGGTAAGTTTTCTTTGCATAAGAATAATAAAGCTCTGAAGTTAGCTCTAGTTTGAAAGCTTCCAGCAGTTAGGTTCCATGCTGTTCTTACTCTTCCAGGCCACTACAGCTCTCACACTAGTTTCCTGTCCTTAGGAGGAACTTTGCTGCATTTATTTCTCTGTTTCACAGGCCCTTATTTGGTTTATGTAGTATTTTGTAAGTGCTTAACTCTTGTTACACATTGATAAATACTGGGAAAACCGAGATGAACATTTTTATTAATTTTATAAGGATTTATGTATAGGAATCATATTAGGCTAAACTGCTAGAAAACTGATAAGCAAAACCAGCAATTATGTTTATAGACTATTATAATTATACATATACTAGGGGAGAAAGGAATGTGTGCATTTGTGTGTGTGTGTCTCACTGATAAATGAAAGGGAATAAAAGTATTCTGTTGAAGAGTGTAGGTAAGTGTAGACCTTCTTGATAGAATGTGTTTGGCTGAGATATGAATAATAATTTGATTAATCAGTGCCTTAGAGGTAAAGGGCCTTTAAGTCATGAGAACAGCTTAGTAGTTACAAGAAAGTTTGTCTAGAGAAAATGGAGTAAGAGACAGAGAAATGAGATTAAAATCAGATGAAATTGCATAGACTGTGTGGGTTATCTTTTACCTCATTAAATATCTTAGACTATTTGGAAGACTTCATGCAAAGAATAAAATAGAATAGAACTTTCTGAAAGTTCTCTTAGCCTATAATACAGGAATTGATCGGCACAAAGAATTAATGAATCTCTTTAGTATGATAGTGCGGTAGATTGATGAGATACAATGAAGGAGTAGGCTAATGGTATTAAGTAAATCTAATAGAATATTTGCCATTATTAAAGAAAAAAGCGCAAATGGCATTAATCTGGAAAATAATATTAAACCATTCAAAACTTAGAACCTGATGAAGTAGTTACTTTTGAGCTAATTGTTACTAGTTACATGATCAGTGTTTGTTATAACATGAGACCCCTTAAAAGAAGAATAGGGGGTATTCTGGTTTGCTTTCTCTTGCTGTGATCAACACCATGGGCAAATCACCTTGGGAAGGAAAGGGTTTATTTGACTTACAGGTAATAACCCATCACCCAGGGAAGCCACTGCAGACCTCAGGGCAGGAGCTTGAAGCAGAGACCACAGAGGAGTGCTGCTTACTGGCTTGCTGCTCTGATTTTCTCAGCTGCTGTTCTTATATAACCCAGGACCACCTGTTCAGGGGCGGCACTGCCTACAGGAGACTAGGCCTTTCTCCATCAATTAGCAAGTTAAATATTATATATAAAGATCTGTGTTTATATACAATCTTAAATATATATAATACATGTGATATATATGTCTGTGTATTTCACATATATTTATGACATATATAGACATGCTTACAGGCCAATAACTCTTCAGTTGAGGTTCCCCTTCCCCAGGTTTGTCAGTGCAGGCCAGATTAGCCATGACAGAAGGAAGGACAAAAAAATCCCAGGAGAGAGCTAGTACAAAGTGGTAAGGCATAAGAACAACTGAGATGAGAACAGACTAGAGAAATTTTACTCGGCCTTGTGAGGTACTTTAGTGGGTAAAGGTACTTGCCGTTAAAACCTGAATTTTCCTTGGGTGAAGGAGAGAACTGAGATCTGGAGGTTGTTCTGACCCCCACATGCATACCCGTCCATGCACAAGCCCCTCCCCAAGTAAGGAAATGCATACATAAAGGTAATGCAATTTTAAGGAGAAAAGAAAGAAAATGTTTACTGCAGAATCAGTGGTGGTGATCAGAACTTAATTCTGAGCCCCTAAACATTCTCAAGCTGTCCCTGGCCATGGAACAGGAGGACTTCAGGCCAGAGAACAGAAGTCTCTGTCTTTTTAAAATACAGTGTGAGTTATAGAGATAACTGTAGCTTCCATTTCAGCAAATTAAAGTAGGATTAAATATTCAGAAGGAAGATACTGTTCATTCTATACAATGTTGACATTATTCTAGAGAATTTGTCTTTTATTCTTTCCCTAATTTGCTGTCCTTTTGCCTTTCAGTTACAACACTAAAGCCTGAACTTGGAAAGATTATATACAATGATTTCAAACAGGTTGGTATTTTTAAAGTAAAACACACACACATCTTTAGAAGTTGTAGGGGTTTTTTGGTAGTAGGAGTTTTAAAAATATCCACTATTGCTGGATGGTGGTAGCACATGCTTTTAATCCCAGCACTCAGGAGGCAGAGGCAAGTGAATCTCTGTGAATTTGGGGCCAGCCTGGTCTACAAGAGTGAGTTCCAGGACAGGCTCCAAAGCTATAGAGAAACCCTGTCTCGAAAAACAAATCAAAAACAAAACAAAATATTGACTATTGTTATTTATGTGTGTGTGTAGTTAGATGGATATCAGTTACTAGAGGTGGCATTACAGGCAGTTGTGAGTTGCTTGATTTGGATGGTGGGAACTGAACTTAGATCCTCTGCAAGAACAGTATGTGTTCTTAGCCATTGAGCCATCTCTCCAGATGTAGGACTTTTATATTTACATGTGTTTATGGTCTTGGAGGAAAAAGCAACATTTTTGTTAATGTTGTTTATGGTAAGTATAAGTATGGATTCTGTTCAGCATTAGTATAGTAAAATAAGAATTTAATTCCTGTTCTTGGAAGTGTTGTGCTTATTCATCCCTATGGAATTACGTCTTCCTAGTCTGTCTCCTGTCAGTATATACCCGTATTTCCCCAGTGAATTGTTAATCTCCAGTTCCTGAAAGCACTTCCAATTGAAACTATGGTGCTTCTGTGGAAACTGATTCCAGCTTTCTGGTTCTGGGGAAGTGGCTGCTTTGAGGTTTGCTTTACATTCTTCATAAAGGAAGAACTATGTCCTAGAGTTTCTTTCTGTATACAGAGAAGCCTGCACGTAGGTGTTTCTAGCAGTTTTACTCATAATTACTAGAACTTGGAGCAATCAAGAATCTCAGTGTTGCAAGGAAGAGGGCCGCTTGTTCATCCTGGCCACCAAGCTAGCTTAGCCCCAAAATAACCACACAGAAACTATGTTCCTTAAATCATTGCTTGGCCTATTAGCTCTAACATCTTATTGGCTAACTCTTACACCTTGATTTAGCCCATTTCTATTAATCTATTAATATCAATTAATTAATTAATATCTATTAATCTAAGCAGTGGCTTACCAGGAAAGATTTGGCATGTCTGATTTTGGCGGCTTCATGGTGTCTTTCTCTTTCTCCACCTTTTTTCTCCCAGCATTTAGTTCTGTCTTCCTCACCTACCTAAGTTCTGCCCTATCAAGGGCCCAAAGCAGTTTCTTTATTAACCAATGAAAACAACACAAAGACAGAAGGACCTCCTACACCATTTCCCCTTTTCTGTTTAGTTGGTGTTTTTTTGTTTGTTTGTTTGTTTTTTCTTTTTTTTTTTTGCTTTTCAAGACAGGATTTCTCTTTAGCTTTGGAGCCTGTCCTGGAAACTAGCTCTTGTAGACCAGGATGACCTCAAACTCACAGACATCCTTCTGCCTCTGCCTCCCAAGTGCTGGGATTCTGGGATTAAAGGCATGTGCCACCACTGCCCACCCCTTTTCTGTTTAGACAAAAAGGAAGGCTTTAACATAGTAAAATTTCATATAACAGGTATCAAGCAAGAATTACAGTTACAATATTTTTATTTGCTTTATTTTTTATCATAACTAAGGAAAACTATAACTATAAATTTTTCAACTCCATCAAAGACTCCAGAAGGATAAACTATTACCTAAGTGCATAGGAAGTGCATTGTAAGCAACTTCCAAAACTCTAGAATTGACAGAGACATCTTGCTGCCTGAACAGTCACCCAAAGTTCTGTACCATTGGGGCATCCATCTTTAGCCTACAGGCCCATAGTATCATGAAGCAGGAAACCCCAAAGTATCATCTCACCTTTGACAAGTTGAGCAGTCATTTCTCTGTGGGTCCTGCATGTCCAGTTCAGCAGTTCAGGCAAGAGCAGTTTCTTGCACAAATGGCTAACCAACTCCATAAGGAGACTCTTCAATGCCCATCTTTCTCTTGAAGTAGAGCAGATGTGTTTTACTGTTATGAAAAATCTTAAGTTTTTAAACATTTTAAATGCCATATTTTGAAGGTCTCTGAAAGATTTGAAGAATACCTATCTAACTGAAATATACTTCTATATATCTAGAAAATATAACATGATTACAAACTTGACTATTATAGATGACTATTTATTAACCTATATTTTTAAATTATACATTACATTTTTTTAAATGAGCTACACAAACACAATACCTTAATCAAGAGCAGAAATATACATATCTCCGGCGAGCTACATGGCTTCTTTCTGATTTTACCTTCATTCTTATGTTGATATAGTCGAACACGTTGGAATGCCAATTGTGCAATGTGAGGGCCTGCTGGTTTGTCCCTGCCACCCGGCTAGCTTACACCTGAAATAACCAAAACTGTATTAATTAAATCACTGCTTGGCCCATTAGCCCTAAATTCTTATTGGCTAACTCTTACATATTAGCTTAACCCCTTTCTATTAATCTGTTTATCACCACGAGGTGGTGGCCTACCAGCAAAGTCTCAGCACCTCTATCTCTGGTGATGGGTCTATGGCAATTTTTTGACTCTGCTTTTTTCCTCTCAGCATTTTGTTTAATTTTTCCTGCCTACCTAAGTTCTGCCCTATCAAGGGCCTAAAGCAGTTTCTTTATTAACCAATGAAAGCAACACAAAGACAGAAGGACCTCCTACACCATCTCAGTATGGTTACGGATAAACTGTTACATCTGGAGAATGAAATTGTCAGTTCTAAAAATTAATAGATTATGAAGCCATGAAAAGTTATGGAAGATCTTGAGTTCATATTGCTCAGTGAAAGAAACCAAAAGATACATTAAAACATATGCACACATTAATTATTTGAATTATTTGTGAAAAGAAAATTACAAACTTACCTTATTAATAACTGTTGAAGTAATAAATATTAAGCTAATCCCCCAATATCTATAAATTGGTAGACTCATGAGTTAAAACAGGATTCGGATATCTGATGAAACCTTTTAACATGTTTATTTCAAAGGTACCATGGAGTGCTTAACTGGAAACTATGAAATATGAAAATTTGGGAATAATTGAACTTGATTCTTTCTCATCTATTTTTCTTTTTCAACAAATCATTACTTTTATGTTAGATTTCAGTAGCCGACCTCCCAGGTCTGATAGAAGGAGCACATATGAACAAAGGAATGGGCCACAAGTTCCTCAAGCATTTAGAGCGAACCAGACAACTACTCTTTGTTGTAAGTCATACATTTCAGTGATGTTCACATGACTTAGCTTGGTTTCCCTGGAAACACTTTGTAGTAAAATTAAAGATAATGTGACATTGCTGGTCTGTTGTCCAGCCTGTAGACACAAACCCCACTTTCATCATTGCTGGTCTGTTGTTCATCCTGTAGAGGTGTCAAACGCTTTTACAACCTGGTGGCATCAGAGCCATCTTAGACGTGTGATCATACTCTATAAGTTCACAAAGTGATAAGATCATTGGGCATGTTTTCAGAATGTAGCTCTGGTATATTAGGTACATGACTGTACTAATAAATATCACTCCAGTAAGTCTGTGTCAACGGGGACAAGTCAGTAGATCACTGTTTATAGCGTGGGGGTGGAAATGCTGTTGCTACTGTAGTGTGTGTACGTTTGACCATACTTAGCAAGACTTGATTCCTGGAGATTTTGGCATGCTCTTCTATAGTATCTCTTATATTAATTGGTGATGCTTAAGTTACGGATGAGATTGCTTATAATAGTATCAATTATCTGTATTAGTTTTTCACCAATGACTCATTTAATAGTGATGCTTATAGCTATCATAACAACTCAATTTCTGTTCTTGGACTTCATGACTAAGTTGCCAGTAAAATGTAGATTGAGAAATGATTCAGAGAGAAGACATTGATAAACACAGAACTGAGCAACCGTTTTATGTTCTGGGTTCTCTCTTCTCTTCAGGTTGATATTTCGGGATTTCAGCTCTCTTCTGTAACTCCGTACAGAACTGCCTTTGAAACAATAATACTTCTTACAAAAGTAAGTTTTTTGGTTTACTGTGTTCTGGAGCTAGTTCTCCTTTTATGTGAGTCACACAGTAATCAGAATAATCACCTTTTTAAAGATTTTATCCAGTTAAAGAATCAAAGTTGCTGTTTCCAGTTCTTCAGTATTCCCCTTTTCTCATTATTATGAGGGTACTGCCCTCTCGTGCCCCATGTCCCTGCTCAGCTGACCTTGTTTCTGCCCTGGCGTCTGTCTTCTTGAAGCATTCCCCATTAAAAAAAACTCTGCTCACTCTTTTCTCCTTTTGTGGAGGTACTGATGGTCAAGCCATGAACGTTGCACAAGCATTCCACCGTTAAGCTATAATCCCAGCACTTGTCTTACCATGTAAGCAAGGTTACTGAGAGTTATTTGTGATCTTACCCACTGCCAGTATTTCCCATTGCCTACCGATGGCCAGCTCTTTGCTCCTGCTTTAGACTGGCTACTTACTAGGCATCTGTGAGTGAGTGACATGTTAACCACTCACAGTCAGAAGCAAAACAACCCAATCTGTTTTGTTTTAATTCTTTAGGGACCCCCACAGCTTTTGATATTTACTAAGTACATATGCCTTTTCTGAGAATGCAACAATACTGAATTGTTATTTTTGGCCTATGAGTCTTTTCTCTGTTGAGTCTAGTTACTTTCATTTGGCTCTAGACACAAAATCAGCTGCTTCTGAGAAGTCGTGTGAGCTAACATCTTATTCACATGGTTTAGTAAAAAGCATTTTCTGAATTTCCTTTGTTGGTTTTATAGTTGTTGGGATTTATTGGTGATGTGTATAAGCCCTAGATTTTCCAGGTCATTAAAGAAATATCGCCATAGTATTCATTTATATACATACTGATATAAAATTACTTGGTTTCTCTTTTTATTTCAAGGAGTTGGAGTTATACAAAGAGGAACTGCAGACAAAACCTGCACTCTTGGCAGTTAATAAGATGGACTTGCCCGATGCCCAGGTTAAGCTTGAAAAACTGATGAAACAGCTCCAGAACCCCGCAGGTAAAGCGTCATTCACTTCTCTGTTCCTCGGTACAGAGGAAGATCACAGAATGTTGGGACTATTTTGGTGAAGGGATTAAGGTTTTGAGACAGGGTTTCCTGTAACCCAGTCTGGCTTCAAATTTGCCACCTTGAATTCCTACCTCCCAGGTGCTGGGGTTATAAGTATGTAATATCCTGACCAATGATAGCAAAGATCGGTGGGAAAGAAAATCAGTAGATGGGGCTGGAGAGATGGCTCAGAGGTTAGAAATACTGACTATTCTTCCAAAGGTTCTGAGTTCAATTCCCAGCAACCACATAGTGGCTCACAGCCATCTGTAATGAGGTCTGGTGCCCTCTTCTGGCCTGCAGGCATACATGTAGACAGGATACTGTATACTTAATAAATAAATGAATGTTTAAAAATTGAACTTTAAAAAAAAAAGAAAATTAGTAGTTTCTACTCTGAGAAACTATATTTGAACTCATAATGTATAAGCACTGAAGTAGCATTGACCTGTCATTATCAGGTCTCAAAATGGATGATGCAGTTAAGTTAGAGAAAGAAAAGAAAAATTCTTTGATCCAGAAAGGTAAAGTTTTATAAAGAATTAAAATTTATGTGGACCTTTAAAGGGTACGGGAGAGGGCCCAGAGATGTCACAGCCATTGAGAGCACACGCCATGGTGAAGGACCAGAGTTTGGTTTCCAGCATCCATGTCGTAGCTACCTGAACTCCAGCCTCAGGAGGGTTTGCTGGCTCTTGTGCTCACACACATCTGTATCCCAGACATCCATTATTAAAGATAAAATAAATCTTTTTGGTTGGTTCTTGGGTCTGTTTGTTTTTATTTTTTCTTATTTTTAGACAGGGTTCTGTAATGTATGCCTGCCTGGCCTAACAATCACTGTATGGACCAGGTTGGCTTTAAACTCAGAGATCCACCTGCTTCTGCCTCCTCAGTGCTGAGATTAAAACTGTGTACCATCATAACCAGCTAAAAATAAAATACAACTTTAAGAAAAAGAAGACAAAACCAAAACAGAGGAAATGTGGGTAAAAGGGGTGATGGAGGAGGGTCATCTGTTTATGTGTTACTCTCATTGGTTAAATAATAAAGAAAACTGCTTGGCCTGATAGGTCAGAACATAGGTAGGTGGGGAAGAGAGAACTGAATGCTGGGAGGAAGAAGGCAGTGAGGCAAACGCTATAGCTGTCCTCTCCAAGATAGATGCAGGTTAAGATCCTTCCCGGTAAGCCACCACCTCGTGGTGCTACACAGATTATTAGAAATGGGTTAATCAAGATGTGAGAGCTACCCAAAAAGAGGCTGAACTAATGGGCCAGGCAGTGTTTAAAAGAATACAGTTTCCATGTAATTATTTCAGGTAAGGCTAGCCGGGTGGCGGGAAGCACCCGCCACTCCTATCATTACAAAGGGGGAAAAGTCTACAGCTAACCATGAAGCGTGAGCAGGTTTTATCAACTCCACAATTTGTCTCGCCAGTACACACTGCACTTTAACAAGCACAGTAGGGTTTTACTTGTTTTTAAGATTTTATATATGTCTGGGTAGGTGTTTTTTCTGTGTGTCTGTCTATGTACCATGTGCATGCCCAGTAACTGAAGAATATCAGTTTTTAGAAAAGAACATCTAGTCCTGTGCTTATGTGACACAGAAAATACATCCTATGACTAAAAGGATTTGTCTGAAACTTCTTAAATGAAAATATTTCCACTATATAAAGAAACTCAGGGGTCTGTCTTAGTCACTGTTCTGTTGCTGTGAAGAGACACTGTGACCAAGACAACTCTTATGAAGGAAAGCATTTAACAGGGGACTTAGTCCATTGTCATCATGGGGCGGGGAGCATGAGCCTGGAGCAGTATCTGAGCGCTGCATCCTGGGCCACAGGCAGAAAGAGAAACAGACATGAGAGACACTGGGCCCTATCTGGGCTTTTTGAGATGCCAAGTGCATACTTTCTCCAACAAGGCCACACCTCCTCATCCTTCTAATCCTAGCAAAGAGTTCCACTTGTGCTGACTGAAGATTCTAATGTGTGCGCGTGCAGGGGCCGTTCTGATTCAGACACCAGAGACTCTCCACAGTGTGGAGAACTGGCTGTGGTAAACACTATTATCCTGTAGCGATGATGGTCTTAGCTTCTGGTCTAGAAGAAGGCTCATGTGCACATAGGAGCAGTGGCACAGATGACAAGTGGCCTCCGCTTTTGAAGAATGCTGATTTGTCTCCTTTCTGTTCCAGGACTGATAATTGAGGAAAACAGACTTTGATATACTAGGATGAGCAGACAGCACCAAGGTCATTTTTCTTCTCTTGAAAATGGTTCCCCACGTGGTGTACATGTTAGAACTGTCCCTGAGACAGTACATTAGTCCTGGGACCTACGTACTCCCTAATAGTGTTCATTCCCTAATGGCATTTGCTTTTTTAGGTCAGTAGTTTTGTTTCTTGTGTTGACCTTGCAAGAGGCGGTGCTAGAAATGAGGTAGTCAGGAGTCTATAGGTACTCTGGGCCACCACAGTTCTCAAGCTTGTCTCCCTGGACTTTCTGCACGATGACTTTAGTCTGGCCATGTTGATTTAGATGATGCTTGACCCATCCAGTCAGTTTGCCGTTGCCCTTCACCTCACACCCCACTGCCATGGTGTTAGGGAGAAGATAGTCATGCAGCTTTGGTAGCCCTAGGTGATTGATTGGATTCAGATAAAGTGATCTGCCCTTCTTTTTGGACCCCATTCTCTATGGTGGGATACCTTGCTCAGCCTTGATAGGGGGCAAGGGAGGGGTTTGGTCCTACCTCAACTTTGTATGCCAGACTTAGTTGACTCTCCAAGGAAGCCGTACATCCTCTGAGGAGTGGAATGGTGTGTAGGAAGGGAGGAAATGGGAGTGGGGGAGAAGGGGAAGAAGGGGGAGCTGGGGCTAGTATGTAAAATTTAAAAAAAAAAATTAAAAAATCTACTGTTGAACTGTTCGATCTCCTGCTGCAGTTTTAAATGTCGATGCTGTGTCTGGGGGACGTTAAAGCAAGCCAGAATGTTCCAAATGATGTCACCGTTTTTATGGGAACTAAGTGTTGTCATGGTTTATCTAATACTTGTTCTTTATTTGGCTTAAAATAAATTTCTCCAATAGTAATTAACCAAGTCCTTGCTCTATGCTAAGAACCACCATTATCAGTACTAACACAAAGATCCCAAGAGCCAGTGAGACAGGGAAGAGCAGGGGAGGAGTTCCTGGTGCTAAGTTGTCAGTTTCTTGCTTCTCAGATCAAACATCTGCGTAATTTTTACTTAATTTTTTAAAAAGGTTGTGAAAACCACCTATTCTTTGTTTCAGATTTTCTGCATTTATTTGAAAAAAGCGTGCTTCCAGAGAAGGCTGTGGAGTTCCAACATATCGTCCCCATCTCCACGGTTACCGGGGAAGGGATTGAGGAGCTGAAGAGCTGTGTCAGGAAGTCGCTGGACCAGCAGGACAGCAAAGACAGCGATGCACATCATCGGAAGCAGTTGCTTCGTTTGCAGGTTTCCAGTGGAGCATCTTAGAGGGAGCACGTTAGAGCGTGCTGTCCACTTCCGGAGAGGGCAGTGTTTAAACCTAGTGTAAGGTGTCGGTTCTAACTAAGAAGGAAATCATGTTATTTAAAACACAGATGAGGGCTGGAGAGATGGCTCAGTGGTTAAGAGCACTGGCTGCTCTTCCAGAGGTCGTGAGTTCAATTCCCAGCAACCACATGGTTGCTCACAACCATCTGTAATGAGATCTGGCGCCCTCTTCTGGCATATGGGCATACATGAAGGCAGAATGTTGAATACATAATAAATAAATAAATCTTTAAAAAAACCACCAAAATACACAGATGAGACTGGAATGCATTATGTTCCAAGAACAAGACAAATGTCACATGATCTCACTTACATGTGGAATCTTAAAAAGAAAAGAAAACTGGACAGGTGGAAATCCTGAAAAGTGATGGTCATTAAGGACAGGGAGATAAAAGTTAGGAGATGTTGCTCAAAAGATACAAAGCTTCAGTTAAGCTCAGCAGATCTGTTGTGTAGCTGGTTGTTTATAGTTAGAACAATGTATCATATTTTGAAAATTTGTAACAAAGTAGGTTTTGCCGGGTGGTGGTGGCGCACGCCTTTAATCCCAGCACTCGGGAGGCAGAGGCAGGCAGATCTCTGGGAGTTCGAGGCCAACCTGGTCTACAAGAGCTAGTTCCGGGACAGGCTCCAAAGCTACAGAGAAACCCTGTCTCGAAAAACCAAAAAAAAAAAAAAAAAAAAAGTAGGTTTTAAGTGTTCTAACCACAAAAATCTGAGAAAATATATTTTAAATGAGCTTGAGTCTATTTCAAAGCACACTGTGTATGATAAAGATGCATGTATAGTTTTTATGTATTAAGGAAAAATATTTCAAATTAATAAAAATTAATTTTAAAGTGTTTTCACGTTTTAAAAATAGTCTTTATCAATACGTTTCCTGATATATGTGCATTATCCGGAAGAGGAATTTTCTTCTTCCCCCTCTTCTAGTGTTAGCCCAGCAAAGCAATTTCATTTTGCAAAAAGCGTACACAAGACCCAAACTGGGCTAGCACACACCCTGAGAGCAACAGAGCTCCTATATTTTATCCTTGATGTGGGTGGTGACTGGGTCTCATCCCATTGGTCTGACTAATGGCTATTGAGTCAAAGGGGACGATCAGGAAACAATGGCTAAACTACCTAGATTTTAAAGTTTCTCACAACTACCCTCTTTATTACATTGTTTTTCAAATTAGGTATCACATGTTGGCCATTTGAAGTTTCTAGGAAGAGCAAATGATTTATATAATTGGTGCGCCTGCCTTCCAGGAAGATGCATTTTCTTAATTCCCTTGAAAGTATTTAAACAATACTTACAAATAGAGATTTTTCCTTTAGGTGAAATTTGTTATAAAATGTACACGTTCACTTTTTAAAATTGTAAAATAACAACAACAAAAAGCAAATTAAAGCAGTATATAGGCACCTGAGGCCGCAGACTCTCAGTCTTTCTCAAAGGAAGCACTGTACGGAGCCTACATTTTACACTTTTTTGTAAAACCCAAATGTGTTCATTGTGATGTTTTCTGTCCTTTTTTTTTTTTCACTTTTTATAAACTAGCAGCAAATTAGTGACCTTTAAAATACTCCTGGGCAAGCGTGGGAGTCTGTGGTGGTGTGGGCCTGTGACCACAGCACTGGGAAGGAGAAGTGGGGGTTTTGAGTTGGAGGCTTCCTGGGTGACTTAACAAGTTGTAGGCTAGTCTGAAATCATAGTGGGGCCATGTCTCAAAAATGTATAATATAATATAATAGTATATTTTATTTTATTATTTTGTTTTGCCTCCAACCAAGTCTGTGTACCATGTGCCTGTAGAGACCAAAAGAGAGCGTTGAATACCTTGGGACTGGCATTGCCTACTGTTGTGAGCTGCCATGTGGATGCTGGAAGTCAGTCCCTGGTTCTCTTAACTGCTAAGCCATCTCTCCAGCCCCTTTCTTTAATAATACATTTTGTTAAAAATTACTTGATAATTTAGTGCTTAATAGCAATTGTGGTAATTGATCCCTTTTTTAAAAAACATTTTTTAATTGTGTATTGATTAGACAAATTTCCTCTGACTTGATAATATGGGTGCATTTATTATTTCAATTTGATTCTAGTTTCTGTTCTCTTTACCTACCTCTCATTCTAGTTCCTGGACTAGTTCCCTTGTATCTCTTTTTCCTTCATTACACGGGTGTCTATTGAGCACTGCGCAGGGTGTTGCACTTGCAGGGCTCCAGAAACAGACCGATCCTGCTTATGCTTCATAGCTGAACTGCAGGGAGTTGGCATGGCCTACTTTACAGCACAGGAATGAGGCTGAGGAAAAGCCTTTGAGTTTGCACTGGCCAGCTTCCGTGTCGAGGCCTGGTTTGTCACACATGATCACATCAGCACCCCTTTCAGCTGTTTCCACCTGGCAGCCTCATGGGGTGAATTCAGGAGTCTGTGCTCTAATCTGATTGTGTCCTTTGTGAGGGATGCAATTGCTGAACATGAGGAGGAATATGCTTGTCAGTGATGTCTGGACTACCACTGACGCAGTTCATCGTTTATTGTGTAACTATTAAAATGGATGTTCCACTTAATTGGGATTTTATGATTATTGAGGGTGTATTCCACTTACCCCCTTTTAAAAACTGTCATCTTTCACAATAAAAGGAGAAATCCCAGATTTCTTATAACAATTTAATGTGTGCGTGCATGTGTGTGTGTGCACTCGATTGTGTGTGTGTGCGTGCATGTGCAACAGAGAGGCCTTGGGTCTGGCCCTCTGAGCACACATGTTGCATGATGCCTTACATTGAAGGCTGGGATCTGAGCTTCGATCCTCATGATGGTGCAGCATGCACTTTTTTCAGCCGTGAGCCTAACACTTAATGGCTGCGCCATCTCCCCGGCCTGAGTCATGTTCAGTTACAGAACAGCACTGTGGTTAATTTATTTACTTTAAATACATATTTTAACATTTCCTAAAATAAAATGTTGGGTTTTTTCCAAGGCTAATCATTTTACCTTTCAAGATAGATTTTCAAAGTGTCTACTCTTACATATTTTTCTTTTAAATGATAAATATGTACTTACTATGTAAAGAGACATGTCTGCTTTTCGAATATGTTATTTATTTGAAATGGTGTTGGGGATGTGTGCCACTGTGTCCATGTCGAGGTCACAGGACACTGTATCCATGTCGAGGTCAGAGGACAATCTCATGGAGTTGTTTTTTGTCTTTCCCCTTTAAATGGGTTGCAGGGATCACGCTCAGGGCTCCACACGTGTGCAGCAGCAAGTGCTTTACCCACTGGTCATCTCAGTGCCCGAGTCTGGTTTATCGTGTGACAGCTTATGTCAGGGGTGAACTGCATCGGGTCTGTCCAGCTTCTACTGAAGCCGAGTTCTCACTGAGCTCAGTGCCTTGCCATGACAGAAGTTAGAGATTCTTTTGAAGTAGGAGATGGATCTCTCGAAAAATAAAAAGAAGTCCATAAATGCATGAAATATTTTCTAATTCGTAAGATAAGATTGAAAAGCCAGTTAGCAAAGGTACATTCCATGCAGAAACTTACAGAGTGAAGCTACATTACTAATGTTTCAGTGGTTGTGGGTGTTGCTTAGCGGTAGAGCACTTACCTAACATGTGCAGTGCCCTGAGTTTGACTCCCAGCATACAAGTGCTCAGTTATAATAATGAAAATGTTTCAAAGCAGTAGCATAAACATTCTTACTGTAGTTTACAGAAATTAACAAAATACAAATACACATAAGATGCCATATTTTAAAAATTTGGGAACATGTTTAAAGAACGTATTAAATTTAATATATATGTTTAGTTCTTCAGAATACTGCAAATTTGATTTAAGTCTGGCTTTCCTTGGTGAATGAACACACGGAACAAATTTGGGGATTTTTGATTGAGTACATGTACAACATGTGAAATGGTTCTGTCACCATAGGCTAGGCTTAGACATATGTATTAGCTAAATACTTCAGTGTGTTTCCTCCCAGTCCTTTTGTTTTTCTTCTCCTCTCTTTGATGCTGGCTGGGACATGTAAGGAAGCTGTGAGACATGGGCAGGTGGTCCATGACTTCTAATCCCAGCAGAGGCTGTGGAGCTTTTTGAATTTGAGGTCAACCTGATCTGCCACATGAGTTCCAGGTCAACTAAGGCCCAAAATGATACTATCTCAAAAAGAGTTAGTAAGTGAAAAGAAATGTCATGTTATGAGTCTCAAATAGTCTAATTTTAAAGACATTTGAAGCAATAGTCTGCTTTACGACATTTTATAACTTGGGATTAAACCAGGCAGGTGGTAGTTGGCATCAAATGTTGGTAGTTAAGACAATATAGTTTTTACCATAAAATCAATGAGAAGTAAAGCAGGTCTTTGTTTTCCCTTAAAGAGGTATCTTGATTTTATTTCTGATTTCTGATTTTTTTTTTTTGTTTTCTGATTAGAACTTGGCAAGTAGAGGGAACATATCTACCAGGGGTTTCATTTTTATCTTTGCATGGCTGTTGTTAACTAGTTGAAGGAGAATAGAGAGCACACCATAGAAATGGAATGAATGTTGGAATTTTTCCGTGGCTAACTTAGGAGAAACAGGTAGGGTCATTGTCTCTGTTGGCTATGACCAGTGTGAAAAGGACAGGAGTGATTTTGGCTACTATCCCTGGCATCCTTACCCACTCATTTGGGGGAAATTATAGTTTTCAAATGTTTTCACCATGTGACAGTTTATTAATTAATAGTTACCAGATACTTGGACAACTGTAGAGGAAGTTATCCTCTTTGTACATATCATTAAAGTGTCTACAATAGAAATGAAATCTTTGGGGTGCCCAGATACAAGCCATGTGAAGCATAGCTACTGTCTGAATCATGACCTTTGAAATACTTGGAATTTGAAGAACAGGATATGCGGTTTATATTATAACTAATTTTGAAGCAATATATGATAAAGTATTTTTCCCATCTGTTTTGTAAACTCTGAGTGTGTTCAAAGTTGAAAGCAAAGGACAAAAGCTTCCTTTGTTCATGACCTCATATTCCAATATGTTTTTCTGAAATTGCCAGTGTTTTCTAACCAATGCCTTTGTTTTTTTATTGTTTATCAAACATTATTTTGGTATTATTTATATATGAGAAGACTTTAAAAGACTGTAGTATAATTTTATTATATTAAGTAAGAAAACATAATTATACAGCTAAAATATACCTTTATTTCTATTTGTATATGGTTTGTCACAAATTACAGGATGTGGAGCTTGTTTTAAATCAAGGACAGATGTTGAGTAAAAGCTTTTGACTGGAAGGATCTGAAACATGATTAAATAGAAGCCCCAGTCAGCTGCGTTGTGCGTGGGCGGGGGGGGGGGGGCGGGAGATAAGAGAACTACGTAATAATTGAACCTCAGATTCAAAAACAAAATTTTCCCAGAAGTGGTGCCATTTTCATCAGGATCAATAGTAAGAAATGTATGATGAATACAGACAGATTTTCCTATAAAACATAGATCACAACTGCTAATTTATTTCAAAGAGCCATTCATGTTATAATTCCAAATTTGTAATGTATTCCTTTAAAAGTTTAAGACACAAGTTTCTCTTAAAAGCTGGGATAGGAGGGAATGGTGGTGGTTGTCATGGTTACACTGAAAGGTTTAAAAACCAGAAAATATTGCGTCACGTCTAGACAAGTTCCTCTGTACCATGCCCTGTCCCTGTCCGTGACTGGTGTTTTTGTTCTGTATTAGAATTGTACTGCAGGTGTGGACAGACAGCTCTGTAACCCCAGCTGCTGGGCAACAAGGCCAGCCCGGGCTCCCCACAATCCTGACTGGAAAATGAATGAGTGCAATTGGGCTTTGTTTTTTAAGACGGGATATGGTTCAGTGGCAGAGTGCTCAGCACTGTGAGCCCATAGGTTCAGTCCCCAGTACCATACCTACGTACGATGAAACGCGCCGTCATACTTCCTGTTCCATACTATACTATGGATTCCTAACAGTTTTTAAAAATGCTTCAAAAGAAACTTTTCTCTTTTTCTGTGCTGTATTTTTTTTTTTAATTGACACTCCACAATGCCTGGGCAGGTGTTTGAATTCCACACCTAAATGATCCTCCTGCCTCAGCCAAGTAGCTATAGGCATGTTCCTCACTCCTAGGTGTTTAAGGAGTTCTAAAGTGAGCTGAGCAGTGGTGGCACACACCTTTAATCCCAGCTCTCAGGGAGACAGATTGGTGGATCTCCAGGAGTTCAAGGTCAGCCTGGTCTACAGAACAAGTTCCAGGACAGGCTCCAAAAGCTTCAGAGAAAGCCTGTCTCAAAAACCCAAAAACAAAACAAAATTGTTGTCTGTTTAACTTATTTAGAACTATCTAACCTTACTTTCTTTGTTCATTAAAGGAGGAATCAAGATGTGGTTCCTAATTTAAGTAAAGTGTGGAGGATACATCATTGGAAATGGGTAATAAAGTGAAACCACTCTCATGGTAGAGAATCGGTGAATCCACAGCGGGTACTGATGTGGGAGGGTCTTCTGTTTTGTGTTGATTTCATTGGTAAATAAAGAAACTGCCTTGGCCATTTGATAGGCCAGCCCTTAGGTGGGTGGAGTAGACAGAATAGAATGCTGGGAGGAAGAGGGAAGTGAGGCAATTGCTGTGCCTCTCCTCTCTGGGTCAGATGCAATGGAGCCAGCTACCAGGTCAGACATGCTGAATCTTTCCCAGTAAGCCACCACTTCATAGTGTTACACAGATTATTAGAAATGGGTTAAGCAAGATGTGAGAATTAGCCAATAAGAGGCTGAAACTAATGGGCCAAGAGTGTTTAAATGAATACAATTTGTGTGTTGTTATTTCCGGGGCAAAGCTAGCCATGTGGGAACCGGGCAGGATGAAAAGCAGGCCTGCTCACCTCATCACTACAGGGTACTATAGACATTTTATTTGTTATTTTACTAAAAATAAAGTTTGCCTGAAGATCAAAGTGCAAAGCTAGCCACACTAGTCAGTCATAGAGGCCAGGCGTGGAGGTGCATGCCTTTAATCCCAACACTAGAGAGGAATATAAGATGGGAGGAGACAGGAACTTGCTCACTTTCAGTCAGAATATTTCATAGAGGTAAGAGCTCTTTAGTAGCTTGGCTGCTTTGCTTTTCTGGTCTTCATCTTGAACCCCAATATCTGTCTCTGGGGTTAATTGGCATTAGCAAATGCTGAAATTCAAACAATAGTAGTCAAGCAGATGGGCTGGCAGTTAGTTATACGCTAAAGTGATGGAAAGTCTGAGCCAAAGATGCGGGTTTGAGAAAATAGGTTGTTCCTCTCTCCAAGGAAGTGTATTGATTGAGGGAAGAGAAGAGGAGCAAACCTCTTACCAGTTATATTAGAGACTGAGGAGAAAATGAAAGTAAATGGTTGGCAAGGAACTAGAGATTAGAAATAGCAGTGCAGCATTTTTTAATGTAAGGAAAAGTTTTTTTGAAAAAGTGGTAAAAGAAAGTAGAGCAAATTAAAACTAAAACAAAACAACAACAACAAAAAAAAAGACCTGATTTTTTGATTCGGCATGGAAGAGGTTCTTAGAATATGATAGGCAGAATATTTCCTAAAGGAGATCACATCTTCAGAATCTGAACATGTCATGGTACATGGCAAGGTGTGTATGTGGGGGGTTAAGGTTTGGGGTGAAATTTATGTTACAAATCAGGTCTGCAGAATTGTGACATCCTGTATTATCTGGGTGTGCTCAGGTCATCACAGGATGTTAAGATGGAAGAAGAAGGAAGGATGTTTCCGAAGGTGTGGTGTGAGAGAGCCTTGACCAACTTTTGCTCCTTCTCAAGATGGGCTGTACCACCTGTCTTGTTCCTGACAGGAGGAGCATTGGAAGGGTTTCTTCTCTCACATTTGAGGTCATTGCAGTGGTACAGGCATGGGAGCAGAGGGGCCAGAAACGGGTGGGGTAACAAGGCCTGTGTGAGAGGCACCCCTTTCCTCCAGCTCTGGTTGGAGGCGGGATGGTTTCTGGCCTTGGATAGACTTGTTCAGGGTCTGTGCAATATGGTGCTGATCAGGAAAGGACAGCAGTGGACTGATAACAGACATCCCCCTCTTTGAGTAACAGTTCAATTGTTACTATAGCAACACAAAATGGAAGCTATTAATAGCTAAGTCCTTGTGTGTCAGATACTGTTGTACCTTTCTATGTATTCCTTATCAGGATTAGATGAATTTAATTCTCATGAGTTTCTGGTGTAGACACCCTGATCTGCAAATGGAGACCATAAGGCCCCATGGGTCTCCTTGTCCAAGGTCACACCAGGGCAGAGCGGACCAGAAATGGATGAGATCTTCTACAGTAGTGTCAAACGGGGTCATTTTCCATCTTTTCTGAGAAATTGTAATTGAGAAGTTACAGAACATTTAAATGACTAATACAAGAAACATTCCTATCCTTGCTTAGAGTCAAAATTATGCCCTAACCTAGAGGCTCTTTGCAGTTGACAGCGGCTGGGAAAGAGATCAATTTTCTCCAGATGACATCAACCGCAAGAGTAGTTGGCTAACACAAAGCAGGACACCATATGTTTTGTGTGCTTTTCGTCATGATCTTGTTTGGCACATTTGTTTTTACTGAGATTTTTATTTTGTTTTGATTCTTTTGGGCTTTGTTTTTGTATTGAGAAATAAAATGAAACTGGGTAGGTAGGGAGGTGGGGAGGATCTGGGAAGACTTGGGGAAGAAGAAAAAATATAATTGGAATGTATGAAAAATATAATTTAAAAAGTTTTCAACATTGACCAAGTTTTGTTTCTCCATCGGTGCGTGTTTGTATGGTGCGGTGGAATCCTTTAGAAGCCATAGGCATCACATTTCTTAATCTTTTTTTAAAAAAATAATCAGTGTACAGAAATTCTTTGAGATGTTTACTTGCACGGGACTCATTTTTAAGAGAAGAAGAGAGAGGATAGTTGATGTGTGGAAGAGTGAAGTTAGATTAATTACCTAATTGCAGTAGATTATCTTTTGCCTGTTGTTAGATAACCACAAAAGTAACATGCAAAGGGCCCCTTGTAAACTTGTGTGGTTATTCTTTTGCATGTACTGTATTTGATTAAGTACTCTAGCGATTCTCGATTTCGCTTCTCACGCATGTGCATGACGGCATTATAAGCCAGTTCCTAAACCAGGCCATAACGGAGGAAGCAAGGGAGGCGGGACCGGAAGGAGGGGTGGTCGCGGGATATGGCCTGCGGCCCGCGGCCCGGTGGATGCTGGGAACTGTAGTTCCGTGCCGCAAGGTGTTCCTGAGCAGGGCCCGGGAAGAGCCTGACTGGCTCCCTGAAGCCGCTGGGGCGGCTTCGCCGGGACGCACTTCCGCGACCGCGGAGGGAGGCGCGGCCAGAGGCTGCTCCGAGTGGGCGAGCACGGTGCTCGGGCCGTGAGGACCCGGTAGGTGTGGTCAGGGAGCTCCGTCTCGGAGTCTTCTGCAAGTTGTTGGAGGGTGTCGTGTGGAACGGCCAAGTGGCGGCGAGCAGGCATTTTAAACGCTGCCCACATGAGCGGCTGGGGAAACTGGCTGAGGAGGTATTTGGTCGAGCGCTAAAACATTTTCATCCCTTCCGAGGAGCATGGAAATGCGGGGCCGCGCTGCTGGGGAGACGGGGGGCGGGGGGGGGGCGGGGGTGGAGGCGCGAGCTGCGGTTGCTATTTTCGCGGCAGCGGCTGACGCGCCCGGTTGTGTAACGCTGACCCGCGGCGGTCCCCACGCACCGCGAGCGCGTGTGGCGGGCTCGCCCCATTGGCTGCGCGCTGCCGCCCCTTTCCCTGCGCGACCGCTCGGGGTCTCCTGAGGACGCGGCTCCACCGGGGGAGGGGAGGGACAGTCCCCGCAGCACACCACTGCCACCCTCGGTGACCGCCCTGGAAGAGGTCTCCAGGGGTCCCAGTGGTGTCATTGATGTCAGATGGGCCCTTCTGATTGTGAAGCAGTCACGCTTGCATGCTTGGTATCAGTTCAAGAATCGTGGACGGGAGTGGGGAACCTTGACCCAAGTCAGCACCCAGCCACATCCTGCGCAATTACTGGAATGCGACCAGTGATAAACGCCTTGACCCAGGAAGCTCGCGGGCGTTTATGAGTTTTCACTCAGCCTACCTGTTTGAGCTAAGTAGTATTTAAAAGGAAGTCACTCCTGTTTATAGATAGGGAAACTTCCTGAAATGGCAGGTTGAGCCAAGGATGATAGCTTAAGGCATAAACTAAAAAAGAACATTCTGGTCGCAAATTTCACGATGAACAATGCAGATCCGTTTTGTCTGGTTTTACTGTGAGCACCATTTTTTAAAACACTTTAAAAACAATGCATTTCTTTCGTTCCAAGACAGTTGTATAGTTTCTTCATCGTTCTCATTATTTCATGATAGCTGTGAACTGAATCTTAGAAAAAAAAAAGCCATTAATTTTTTTTCATAGATTACTAACCCAGTAAAGTGATTTTTATTTTTAGCCTTAATTAACCTGAACTTTCAAATCACAAAGCGAGTGTTATTTTTCTTTTGGGACTCACATCTAACAGCGACTATAAGAATCGATCACCTGTGTTGTTTTTGTTTTGTTTGCTTTGTAGTGGCGCTGGTGATTGAACCTAGGGCTTTCTGCATGGTGGGCGAGCATCCTAGCACTGAGCTACATTCTCAACCTTACACTCTCCTTTTGAAAAACGTATTGCTTGCCTTTTCTGATGTAGCATTTTATTAAGTCTAGATGATTGCTATTTTTTTCTGCTTCTCTAGTTTCTAGAAAAGTGCTGTGGTAATTTGGAGCCTTTCCTGTTTCCGTAGGCCCGCATTATCTCTGCTTTGTGTGCAGCTGTGCACCTGTTTCATCTGATTCTGGAGGTGCAGGCGCACTAACAGGTGAGCGTGTCCTTTGCTTATAGAACGTCTCCCTTCTTCTGCTGTCTCAGCCGGGAGCAGTGATTTTCTTCAACAAAATAGCAGTATAGAACCCTTGTGGTACAGTGATTACTGGTTCCGGTTTCCAGGAAAACCCAAATTATAGATAGAACGGATGGCCATTGTTAACATCAAGAATTAATTTAGTGACTATGAGACATACATTCTTTTGAAGTGATTTCTTGGAATTGTCCCTGAAAACAATTATAATGGATTCGTGAATTCCCAAAGCTCTTAGCCATTGTTTTGCATCAGCCTTCTTTGGACTCTCTTCAAAGCAAGAGAAAACATCCTTTTGAAAATATTTTTTATTCCAGGTGATATCATTGATAACATTTGTGTACCAGATGTTCTTCTCTGAAAGTCCCTCTGGCACGGGTGACAGATGTGGAGTGGTAGTTTTGGAACAGAGTATTTTATTTGGTCAGTAACCACTCCAGAACTGTCATCATTGCTAGGAAAATGCTTTTGTTTTTCATTTTACAAAATTAGAGAGACTTTTGGCTGCTAAGGAGCAGGAAACAAGCACACGATCTAGAAACAGCCCCAGTGCCTCCGGGAGCAAGGTGTGGTGACTTGTCCCGAGTGAAGTGAACGGAATTTACACTAAACCAAGGCTGTCATTTTCTCTGTAGCCCAGCTAGACACGTATGGACAGCTATGCATTTCCTCCTTCAGTCAACGAGTAATAGACTTCCTCCTGTGTGCCTGTAGCAAACACCAGGGACAAAGCCAGGATCTCTGGCCTGAAGTTCAGTCTGTGGGAAAGAAGAGTATGTGAACCAGGAGTGGGAGGCATTCTCACCGCTGCCGAAGAGAAAGTCAGAGTGCTGCTCACATCCTGCAGCCAGGGTTGGAGGAAGGCCGTAGTTCAGAAAGCAAGAGGGTTCGGTTGGTTTCCCTCACAAGATGACTGACATCAGGTAAACAAAGGATAGGCAGGGACTACGCAAGGTCTTAGAGCTTTGGAGAGCTGGCTTAGCAGTTTAGAGCACCTGCTGCTCTTGCAGAGGACCTGGTTTGGTTCCCAGCACACACAGCGGCAGCTCACAACCAGCTGTAACTCCAGGTGCACCCTCTTCTGGCCTTGGCAGATACTGTTTGCGTGTGGGGCATACATGCAGGCAAAACATCCATACACAGCAAATGAAAATAAAGCTTTTAAAAAGTGTGGAGGATTAGCATGTGGCCAAGCTCTTAATTAAATTCAGAAGTGGGAAAATTGGACAGGTGAACGGAAAGGCAGAGTGCTTGCATAGACTGTGAGGTCTGCAAGGTGAGAGTGGCCTAGGAGAGACCTAGAACTGGGGTGGAAGCTGGGTGGTGGAACTGTGGGAAGCTTTGACTCAGAGTCTTTATTATTCAGGAAAGGGGAAGCTACTGAGAGGAAAGAAATGAAGCCACAGTCGGAACTAAGTCTCAAGAAAAAATATTCTGGATGTAGAGCTGATTGACAAAGCACAAGAGTAGAAATCTTTTTCCTCTCTCACACATGAAGAGTCCTAATCTGGAAGACAGCAGTATTTTCAGTTTTCAAACGAAATATATCATTTTCCCATCGCCCTGTAAAATGTTATCTCAAGTGGAGTAAGACATCAGATTGTAGATACGTAGTGTTAATAACAGGACAAAAAGTGAAATCACCAGAGGAAGCTGTGAGATGCTCGACATTAACTTCAGCACTGGGGTTGAGGCTGGAGATTGCGCATGTTCTGCTCCTGAAACACTTTTCATGGTATCTTCGTTGATTCCGTTTAAAACTTTTAGTCCTTGCTGTCTCACCATGGCAAGCTCAGAGAACTGATGCAAAACTTACGTTGACTTGAAGCAGGGTGTGGTTCAGTACACCAGGACTGCAGTAAATGTAGCTCTGCCCATCTTCATTAGTGTTGTTTGTAGGCTAAGGGTTACAGGAGAGGATGAATAACTGCGTATACTGATCCTGTTCCCCGTTGCCTTTGGGTTGCAGGACTCAGTGGCACAGGACACTGTTTGGAGAGATACTGATTACTTTGAAATTGTAAGTATTTGTTCCCATTTCTGGAAGCAGGGATGGACCTGTAGTTGAGTGAAGAGTTTGAGAGGAGTAGCTGAAGGAGTCTTGGAGCTTTAGAAGAAACAGGAATAACCTCCTTCTTATTGCTCAGTCTTTCTCTAACCCAGGGCAATAACTTTTTAATAAATGGTTTACTGGCTTATGTTGCTTAATATATAACAATGTTCACGTAATACACAGCAATTATGCAGTTGATTAACCGTCAGTATTTTGAGTTTGTATGGGGCAGCATGTTTTATTAGCACACTAGACCAGTGACCTGAGTGTCTTCCATTTGTGCCACATGCAACAAAAGACATTTGTTGAACAAGTCATAGCCATTTCTTTGTCTAGCCCACATCTGTGAACTACTTTATATGGTCTTGGTACAGGGCCCACTATGCATTCATATAACCCTGGAATGAATTGTATGCCTGGCGCTATGCTTGTACTCATCGTATATGGGGGAAAACAGGTCAAAACACTCCTGGAACCGAATTCTGGAGCTTGGCAGCAGTAAGCATTCCTAATGCAAGCATTCTCAAACCTGCACCAAAGTGTTCATCCTTTGTGCTAAAATTAAGCAAGAGAGGAGGATTTTTTTTTTACCTGCGTGAAAACTAAACTATAATCTGTCATTTTATTCTGAAAATTTCCTGGGACAGTTGTAGCTTCTGACACTAACAGAAGGCAGCACAGGTGGTAGCTAGTAACTCTGGGAAACTTAGAACCGCCCTCTTTACTCTTAAGTTAAGGCCATCCATGGCCAAACTTGATTTTCATATTATACACTTAATAATGTGTTACTATTTGAATACACAGACATAGAATTTCTGCTAGTAAAACTCTTCCTAATTTGTATGACTCTATAACTTATGCATGTAGCATAGTTTTCTAAAGAACATTGTACCTGCTTGCTGAGACACGTGCTAACCTAGTTTCTTGGCATTTTATCACTGTTATCTTTCTGATCCTGGCTTCTGGGAATGTTCTTGTGCCATCTCAGTAGAGAATATTTGCTTTTGGAAAAGATAATGGATTCTGTGAGCACCATGATAATGTATCAGAAATAAAAGTTACTCTCAACTTCACCCCTTCACCTTGCTTTAAATAACAAGAAAAGGAAATGTAGCCATGAGAATTTGTCTGCTCTGTGGCCTCCTTGGAAAATATACTTGAGTAGTGCTTTGAGATCACTGCAAACTCTCAAAAAAAATTTAAATCTGAATCAGATAATGGTTTATATAGTTAATTATACCAGAGAAAAGAATACAGCCTACTACTTTGAGAAGCAAGAAAAGGCTTGCTGTTGTTTCTGTTACAATAGCATCAGCAGAGAGAGGTGTTCTACTTCAGATTCTCCATTGATCGTCCACAAACGTTAATAGCTCTGTAACCACCAAGTCTAGAGATTTCCCTGAAAAGCACTTGGATCAAATTGAATCAGCCAGAAGGTGGGTGAGCAGAAACCCAGGACTTTGTTCTCCTGTTCTGCTTGCCTGATTTCCCTGGAGATGAGCTCATTCCACTTCTAATAATTTCCTGACGTGTCGAATTATAGCAGTGAGATGTGTTATCCTTTTCCTCATTGAGCATTCGTTCAGCACACCTTGCTCAAAGCTCTCCGGTGTGCCTGGGTACGGTCACACACAAAGGCAGTCGCTGAGCGTCTTCACACACCGCATCCCCCTTTTCTAAGCATCTGCTGTTACACAAACACATTGGATCCCTGGGGGAACCTGTGAGGTAGACACTGCTTTCATACCCATTTTGCGGATGCAGACTAAAGGCACAGGGAATGTCTGTCCATCTTGTGTGGTCCAGAGTCAGTTCTTAACAGCCTGCTGTTCTGCCATGCTTTCTCCGTGCCTCTGCAGACCCCTTACTCCCCTGCTGCCTGAGTCTCGCTGTGTATTTGCTGGGGCGCTTACGCTCAATCTCTAGTACTTGTAGCCGGCTATTCGTTGTTGAGTGTTCTTGCTCCTGCTGTAAATTGAATTATTCATGCTTAATGTCTGCCTTTTCATTGTACACCTAATATGCAGATTGGCCCATGTATGTATGCCAAATGAATATTAACAACAAAGAAAATTTTAGGTGTGATGTTACTCAAGTTAATTTTGAAAGAAAAAACGATTGTGGCCAAAACTTTTAGTTGTTGTGTGACACAGTGATGACAAAGTGTGTGTGTGTGCGTGTGTGTGTGCGTGTGCATGTGCGTGTGTGCGTGTGCATGTGTGTGCGTGTGCATGTGTGTGCGTGTGCATGTGCGTGTGACACAGTGATGACAAAGTGTGTGTGCATGTGTGTGAGTGTGCATGTGTGTGCATGTGCATGTGTGTGTGCATGTGTGTGCGTGTGCATGTGTGTGTGCATGTGTGTGAGTGTGCATGTGTGTGAGTGTGCATGTGTGCATGTGCATGTGTGTGTGCATGTGTGTGAGTGTGCATGTGTGTGCATGTGTGTGTGACACAGTGATGACAAAGTGTGTGTGTGTGCATGTGTGTGTGTGTGCATGTGTGTGTGTGTGTGTGTGCCTGACCTGGGACACACACTGATGTGCATTCCTGTCCTACAGGGAGGAGATGAAATTCCATCTTCCCTCCCTCCCTCCCTCCCTCCCTCCCTCCTTCCTCTCTTTCTTTCCAGAGTGGTGGGGTGGGGTCTGGTTTAGGACTCACCGTAGAGACCAGGCTGGCCTCAGACTTACTGTAGTCCCCCTGCCTCAGAAGGGCTAGGAGCCGGCAAGCTCTGCAGAACTGATGCTGCCGGGCGGTGGCCCTTGTAGCTCTGCTCTCTCCTGCTGTACCTGATCTGCCCCCTGTGTCACCCCTAGTTTGACCGGACTGCTCACGCCGACCTGCCATGGGCTGCCGAGATGTGCACGCGGCCACCGTGCTCTCCTTCCTGTGTGGCATTGCCTCTGTGGCAGGCCTCTTCGCAGGGACTCTGCTTCCCAACTGGAGGAAACTGAGACTCATCACGTTCAACAGAAACGAGAAGAACCTGACCGTGTACACCGGCCTGTGGGTGAAGTGTGTCCGGTACGATGGAAGCAGTGACTGCCTGATGTACGACCACACCTGGTACCTGTCTGTGGACCAGCTGGACCTGCGTGTCCTCCAGTTTGCCCTGCCTCTCAGCATCCTGATCGCAATGGGTGCCTTGCTACTCTGTCTGATTGGAATGTGTAACACGGCCTTCAACTCCTCGGTGCCTAACATCAAACTGGCCAAGTGTCTGGTCAATAGTGCAGGCTGCCATCTGGTGTCTGGACTCCTGTTTTTCCTGGCCGGCACTGTGAGCCTCGCCCCATCCATCTGGGCCATCTTTTATAACACTCACCTCAACAGGAAGTTTGAGCCGGTCTTTGCCTTTGACTATGCGGTGTTTGTCACTATCGCTAGCTCGGGGGGTCTGTTTATGACTGCTCTTCTTCTGTTCATTTGGTACTGCGCGTGCAAATCTCTGTCGTCGCCCTTCTGGCAGCCGCTGTCCTCTCATCCTCCCAGTATGCACACTTACTCTCAGCCCTACTCATCGCGCTCCCGCCTCTCCGCCATAGAGATCGACATTCCAGTAGTTTCACACAGCACTTAACAGAGATAGAGTTAACCGTCAAGTCCCTGTCGTGGCCTCACGGTCCCCTGCGTAAAGAGCCTTTTCCTTTGTTCTTGACTAGTCAGTGGAGCCAAATTTATATATCTTGGTAGAATGAAATGCTGCTAGATTTTATGAGGTCTATATTACGTTCTTCTCAATGTGAAACATTCCTTCTATCTTGCTCCTAATCCTAGAAGGGGATTCAGCCTCCCCGTTGATGCCTGTGATAGAATAGCATGGCGAGACACAGTGCTCTTGTGCTTGACCCTGTTTGTCTCTGATGACTTAGACCGAGAGGAGCAGTTAAGTGCAAGGAATTCCAGTCAGGAGAGGATTGCAGTTCATCTCCAGGACTCTGCTAGCTCGAGGGTATAATTTTGTTCTCTCTTAGGACTAATTGCATAGGCACCAGTATACTGAAGATTACTATCTTCTACCTCGTATCAGTGGAAAGTGACATCATTTTAAATGATGTCAGAGTAAGGTTAACATTTGACTTCTTTTTTGGTTTTCAGACAGGCTCTTGCTGTCTCTAGACCGGGCTGCCCTCAGACTTTTCACCATCCTCCTGTCTGCCTCCTGAGCAATGACTGCAGGCATGCCCACCCACATCTGGCGCACCAGAATTTTTAGTTAGAGTTACATTGTTGGAGCTGAAATGTGCCAAGTGACAGGAAAGATAAAATCCTTTCCAGATTTCCATCAGTCAGGTAGTCCTCGTGCCCTGCACAAGCTTAGTGGCTAAGACAAGTGAGCAAAAGGTTGTTGAAGCCAAATGGTTGCCTTTGAGACCTACATGGCAGGGTACAGGAGCCTTAGTGATGGCATAAGAGTCACGTGGTGGCTCCTGTGTCAATGAGTGATGTGCGTGGTGGCAGCTGGACCGCTCAGCTCCTGCTCCCTCCCTCCCAGCCGGCCCTCAGTCTGCCTCGCGCGTGCTCGGGTACTGCGCTGGGGGACACGCAAAGGAGGATGTAGCTACATCTGTGGAAATTCTGGTCTAATACAGATCAGACTGATAACTGACAACCTGACAACCAGCCGAGAGGCTGCTCTTCCTGGCAGCTGGTGGACTTCTCAAGCGTTGATCCAGGAAAATATTTCAGCTGAGCCGTGCCTGCCTGGCACAGCCAGCCTATGGCACACCAGCAGCAATGTCCTGGACACAGAGATCGACCTGATAACAGTTTCAGATAAGGAGAACGGGAAGGCAGTGGAGAGATTAAACTGTGCCCTTTCTACCTCGGAGATTAAGACAATGCATTAGAGAGAGACGGGTTTTAAAAATGTCTCCTGATGTGATATCAAGTGGAAGAAAGCATGTTGATACTAAAGTAACACTAAGTAACATTCAGAGTTGTTGGTCTTAACTCTTGGTGGTTTGAGCTGCTCAACTGGTATAATTTCAGTGTACTAGCACTGTGTAAGGATTGTGGTATATTATAGTTACAGATTTTTACAAGCGGCTGATTTTGTGATAAACAGTTCATGATGCCTCTTTTGCAAATCTGAGTATTTCTATAGAGATGTGTAGTAGTTTTCCCTAAGTCCAACACTACTTCATGTAGGCAAGTAAAGCCGTTTGTATAATTTTTAAATGCTGTCATTACAAAGCATGCACATCTATGGTTTTTTAAATTATCGCTTTGAATCTTTATCACCTCTGGCTCTTCTCATTCACAGATATCGCTAAGTGTTGATCATTCCAAGACAATGGCAGCTGGATTTCAAGATTAGTATTAGTTTTTCTTTTTTGTTAGTTAATCTTAGTGTTTCTCTCACTAAACTGTTGTTCAAAAGGGCCAAGAATTCCACCATCCCTTGGTTGTAGTATAAAGAGTTAAAAGTAGGGCCAAGCATGGTGGCTTTTGACATTAATTCCAGTACTCAGGAGGCAGAGACAGGTGCATCTCTCTGGACATCCTGGTCTCCATAGCAAGTTCCAAGCTGGTCTGAGGTATACAGTGAGACACTGTCTCAAAAAACTTAAAAAAGAGGAAAAGAAAGCAAGCGGACTGACTCACTCAGCAGTGAGAACACGACAGTTTGCGGCTCCCAGGGTTGCACTGCAAACTTGAAGCTTTCTTAGGAGAGTCTTTGGCATCATCATCTATAGCCTTTAATTAGTATTTATTATGAATTCACTCAGGAAGAGAAACAGCTGTTTCTATTGTCATTTTGGTGTTGCAGGTTTGGCATAAATAGCTATTTTGTAAAGCCATCAAAGGAAAGCAGACACTACAGTCCTTCCAGGCCACTTGAGCACTCCTGGGGCCATGTGAGATGGGGTGGATAACTTCTTTTGTTGTTTAAAAGCTGTTCATTTTATAGGCCTTCTAAGGAGCCAGCTTGGTCCACAGCCTCAAATGTGAGATGGGACACCAGGCTTGTGTTGTCCAGCTTCAGAAAAGAATCAATTCACTCTGCTTGTCTATGTGCCCTGTGATGGCCAGTGTGTGCTGTAAACCACACAGTAAAAACCTCAGTGGGCGTGGTTTGCTGCCTCATGGTTATTAAAAGATGTATTTTTACAAGTTTGTCTCGGTTCTTTTCTCAGCTTTAAGGTAAAACATTTTGAGAAATGTTTTCCAAGTATATGTCAGTGAAATTAAGGCACTCCTAAAGACTGTGGACTAGGATCTAGAAGTAGGGAGTCAAGAGCATCCCGGCTAATGATGCTAAAGCGTACTAATCTGCACTCAGTTCCACAGACTCGCCCAAGGTGAGCAAGTGCTAGAGAGCATTTTATGCTAACCAGATCACAGGAGTCTGGGTTTTAGCTAGAAGTAAGAATACACATCATTGTGTCTGTTATCAGGATGTGCATAGGGTCTCTTGAAAAACAGCTATTTCAGTGTTGAGGCAAGAAAAATGCAGGAGCCCAGCACACCTGCTGTGAGCACCCTGAAGGTACAGTCAGTTACATAGCAGCCAAGTCAAGGAGCTCCCACTAGGCAAATCTGAAACCCTGAGCTTCACAGTGAATAATAGTCGAGTTTGTGGCTCACTGAGTAGAGTCAGCTGTATGATCACACCGATAGAAATGACAAGAAGTTCTTACAGTTAATAAAAAAAGGTATAAAAATCATTGATAAATCAAGATCGGGCACCAACATCTTTTAAGTGGGGTTCTCTTCCCCAATGCTTTTATGTATGTAGAGAATCTCTTGCGTGCCTGGAGCCTTCAGAGGCCAAAAGAAGACATCAGATCCCCTGAAACAGGAGTTACTGACAGTGTGAGCTGCCATGTGGATGTTGGGAATCAAACAAGAGACCTCTGGAAAAACAATCAGTATTCCTAACTGCTGAACCACCAGCCCGGCCCCTGCCATATGCTTTTTCTTGCCTGTATTTCTAGAAAATAAACCTGTGGAGTGGAAAGGCCAAAAGGCAGCCCCGAGACCCGGCAGCCCTCCTCTGGGGTCAGCAGGTGCCTAGAAGGCTCACCTTGTCCTGCATCACCTCTGACCACACAAACCAGGCTTGAACTCACAGAGACATGCCTACTTCTGCCCCCTGGGTGTTGGGATTAAGGGGTGCCACCACACCAGGCTCTGGCTGCTTTAAGAGCTCAAAGGTAAGCAGTGGAATGCTGGTGCCAGGTAGTGGTCTCTGAAAACCAACGTACTGTGCATTGCTTCCCAGTACACGGAAGAGTGACAAGTTGGTGGCTTGAAATTGGTCATGGAGGGAGCATTTGTGCCTCTGAAATTACCAAGTGCTGCAAGTCAGTGTCCTTTCCTCTGATTATTGCACATTTACCAGCACACTCCTGCCCAGAAGAAATTAAATTGCTGAGTTTCAGATGAGTTAATAAGGAAATAATAAAATTTAGGTGGTCTCTGCTACTCAGCATTATAGCAGCCATCCCCTCACACCCATGTTTGTGGCCAGCTACACTGCCGCTACAGGAGCGGGAAGCAATTCCCCCCCCCCCCCAAGACAGAGTTTCTCTGTAGTTTTTGATGCCTGTCCTGGAACTAGCTCTTGTAGACCAGGCTGGCCTCAAACTCACAGAGATCCACCTGCCTCTGCCTCCTGAGTGCTGGGATTAAAGGCGTGCACCACCACTGCCCAGTGCAATTCTTATTTTTAAAATACATAACTTTTTATCCAAACACCTGTATCTGCAGTCACTCATTTGAAAGTACCACGGCTATTTTCTCAGCTGGAAGACGAAAACAGTTTATTCTAGAACTCATTAGCAGTTGACTAGCTTTCTTACGATACAAACTCATTAGCGGTTAAGGTGACTAGCTTTCTTACGATACAAACTCATTAGCGGTTGAGTTGACTAGCTTTCTTATGATACAAACTCATTAGCGGTTGAGTTGACTAGCTTTCTTATGATACAAACTCATTAGCAGTTGAGTTGACTAGCTTTCTTACGATAAACTCATTAGCGGTTGAGTTGACTAGCTTTCTTATGATACAAACTCATTAGCGGTTAAGGTGACTAGCTTTCTTATGATACAAACTCATTAGCGGTTAAGGTGACTAGCTTTCTTACACTAAAAGAGCTAAGGTGGTGGAGAAGGAAGCAGAGACATCCTTCAGTACACGACATTTAATCTCATTGCTTTCCTAACACTAAATCAGAGGGTTTCACACTCCAGAGAGGACACTGAGCGCCCTTGGTAGGAGAGGATGAGATTAGTGGAAGAACCACAGGGCCAATGGTGTTAGCTAGGTAAAATAGGCTTGGGCAAAGAACAGAAGACATCATTCCTGACACCTTGTGGTAAGGGAGAATTCTCCATAGCTCAGCTCAAAGGAAATCTGCACCCAAAAGTGAATGATGGATGCAAATTCCACTTATTCAAAGAGCTAAAAGCAGGTAAGTATAAATACATTTACATGGCAAAGAACAAAGTTGTCCTGACTTTGGTTTTTTGGGGTTTTTTTGGTTATTTGATTTTGAAGTGTTTTATTTTTGTTTGTTTGTTTTGTTTTGTTTTGTTTTGTTTTGGTAAAAGCCCTACCATCATCAGTTACGTGTTACGAATCTGGCAGCCTGTGTTTCTATGTTGAAATGCTTTTTTTTTTTTTCGTTTTGACAGATGCCTCTGCAATCTATTTTAGAAACAAAAGCACTCAGACTGCCAAAGAAATTAACAGTGAATGGCACTAGCATGAATGCCAATGCCAAATAGAAGCGCTACTACACACGTCCCCAGCTCTACTGGCACTCTCTTTGGGGGCTTTGTGACATGAGGGCAGGACAGCTTCCTGAGCTTTGTGGAATCACAGTTTAAGGACTTTTTGGTTGTTTCTACTTTCTGGCTATTGTGAATATAGCAGCAACGAGTATGGCCAAGCAGGTATCTCTGAAGAACACTTGAATGTTCACCACCTTAGCCATCAGGGAAATGCAAATCAAAACTACTTTGAGATTTCATCATACACCCATCAGAATGCCTAAGATCAATTTTAAAAAAATGACAGCTCATACTGGTAAGGATGTGGAGTAACGGAAACATTCATCTATTGCTGGTAGGGCTTCAAACTTGGACAACCACAATAGACGTCAATATGGCAGTTCATCGTCTGAAGATGGAGATCAGTCTACCTTAAGATCCAGCTATAACACTCTTGTACATATACACAAAAGATGCTTCATCCTACCTCAGAGACACTTGCTCAACCAGGTTCATTGCTGCTCTATTCAAAATGGCCAGAAATCGGAAACAACCTAGATGTCCCTCAACAGATGCATGAATAAAGAAAATGTAAATTTACACAATGGAGTTTTATTCAGCTGCGGATGCACGCTGTTAATCCCAGCACTCAGGAGGCAGAGGCAGGTGGATCAATTGAATTTGAGGCCAGCCTGATCTATAGAGTGAGTACCAGGACAGCCAGGGCTACAGAGAAACCCTGTCTTGAAAAACCAAACAACAATAAATGAAATCTCATGAAAGTCACAGGGAAATGGATGGAATTATGAAAAGTCATCCTGAGTGAGGTAACCCAGGTGCAGAAAAACAAATATGGTATTTGCTTATATGTGGATATTAGCTACATTAGTGATAACCAAGCTACAGAACACAGAGGTTAGGTATAGAGTGAGGGACGGTGGGGAGGGGAGGGTGGAGCAGATAGAGCTTTCAGGGAAAATGAAAAAGATAGTTTGGATGGATGGGGAAGAGCAGACTGGAACAGGAGGGTCAGATGGGAAGGGGGAGGGAAAGGAGGATGAGGGAGGGAATACAGAGAGAGACAGCTAAAATTTAAGGGCCATGTGAGGGGTAGTTGGAAACGTAATGAAGTAGAGGTTTCCTAAAATATATACGAATGACGGTGATCTAAGTGAAATCACCAAATACTGAGGAGACAGAGTCATCTCGTCACCAAATGAAGCTTCCAATACCAGGATTGGGTTACATCTAATTAAGTCTTCAGTCAAAGGGGTCCCATGGGAACCCTGCCCACAACCAAGGCTGTTGTCAAGACTGTAGGTTGCTGTCCACAAACTGCAAGGCCCCATTACTGAGGACAGCAGCTACACAATTCACTGAACACGGTGGTTGTGTCAAGCCGTTGCCTACATGGAACCTTCACCTCTGTATTCTAACGTCTTCGGTACAGGTACTCTGCAGGCTACCAAAGGAGAAACCTAGACACCAACCCAGCCACCAACCCTTTGATCTACAGTGCTGTCCTGTCTGCAAGATGTCCTGGGGGCACAAAGTTTGTGGGAGAAATCAACTAATATCTGATTTGATTTGAGGCCCACACCATGAGAAGGAATTCATACCTGACAATTGCTTGGATGACCAAGAACTTGAGACCAGGGAGCTAGGGTAAAACCAAATTCTATTTAAAAAAAAAAAAGTATCAATGAAATGACTCCTAATAAACAGTACCTCGTTCAGCCCTCATCGAAGAAGCTTCTGCAAACCCTCCTCTCAGGTCTCGGTGGACCCTGCAAAATAGGCAGAAAGAGTAAGAGCCGGGCTGGAGGACACCAAGGAGACAAGGCCTCTAATCCCCACGGTCAGTGCACATTTGAACTCACAAAGGCTGAGACAGCACACAGGCAGTCTGCACAGGTCTGCAGCAGATGGGGTTCGAGAGCTGGAGGAAGTGGACACAGCCCCGGCCCTAATTCAGAAGTGATCTCTAATTGATAACCAGTTGCAAGTGAAAATTTAATTTTGTTCAAGCAAGTTTCACATAGACCGCATGCTTAACCATAAATGGCCAATAGAAAAGGAACTCGATGGCATCTTTAGAGGTTCCTTGCCGCATCATGTCAGGGTTCTTTTTTTTTTTTTTTTTTTTTGAATTTTCGAGACAGGGTTTCTCTGTAGCTTTTTTGGTTCCTGTCCTGGAACTAGCTCTTGTACACCAGGCTGGCCTCGAACTCTTCTATTTTATCCTATTATTTTTATTATATGTATTTTTTTTTCTTCTCTCTTTTTACTCTTCAGGTCCTTTGTGTAAATGTTATAGCTTCCAGTTTACTGTTTTTACGAGATTCCTGAATGTGTAAATGAGAAGGTCTCTCTCTTGTGGCTTTTCTTGGGTTCTTCATGTTTGCTTATTTTGTTCAGTTCTGATGTGTTTTTGTTTCATCTTATTATATTATAATCCCGTTTAAAAAAAAAAAGAGGGGGGCTGGAGAGATGGCTCAGTGGTTAAGAGCACTAGCTGCTCTTCCAGAGATCCTGAGTTCAGTTCCCAGCACCCACATGGTGGTTCACAACTGTCTGTAACTCCAGCTCCAGGGGGGCTGGCGTCCTCACACAGACATGTATGCTGGCAAAACAAAATGCACGTAAGATAAAAATAAATTATAAAAAAAGAAAAAGAGGTGATGACTTTGGGGGGGCAAAGAAGGAGGCAGAGGGGGGTGGAAATGGTGTACACACAGTACTCGTATGTAAGATTATCAAAAATCTTTTAAAAACGTAATAAAAACCTGTACAGTCACACAACCTGCAACAGGGAACCTTGCTGCAATATTCTGATTACTGCCCTAAAACATTTATCTCAGAAGAGGCCATGAATTTTCATTTTGACCAGGGATACATAAAGTATGTGGACTATTTATGTGAAGACATTCTGAGGAAAGCAACACACAAGCTTTGGAGCCGGGCAGATTTGGGATTCTGTCCAAACTGCTTCCCACACATACTGTGCAGCGCAAAGGCTACATGTCCCACAGCAACCATGCTCTCAGCTTCAGCCAGTACAATCTCAGCTACCTACTGGTGCAATTGTGAAGGTTAGGCATCGCCGGGGTGTAGGAAAGACGTGCAGGAAGAGTGTACTTTAATTATAATGATTACTCAGACAAGCAAATCTGTGTAGTCAGCCCCCGTTGAGATCAGTGCTCGTCACAAAAATACATATCTTTGGAAAAACAGATCTCTTTACAGGAAGCTGCGGCCTGTATCATCTTGCCATCACCAGGCTCCTCATAGCTCCTTATGCCTATAACATCAGCGGTAGTGGAGATGAAGACAGTAAGCAGACCTCTTAATGTTAGCTATTGCCTATAATGTTGTCATATTTTAATGATTCTATTAGACAAGCAAGTCAGTGGAAATGAAGTGAATAGAAAGATCACGAGATTCAAATGTGTGTGTGTGTGTGTGTGTGTGTGTGTGTGTGTGTTCGTGTTCCCTTGTAGCTATTATGGAGGATTTCCCCGTTCCCATTATCAAAACCACAGATCCCCAGATATTTGCAACCAAAGAACTATGCCTTCATTGCTCATCAGTTTCAAAGAATGATATTGAGGCACCAACTTACAAAATAGAAGGTGTCCTTTGGTTTCTATTGCTGCCATATAACACCATGACCAAAAGGTAAGTTGGGGAGGAAAGGCTTTATTTGACTTATGCTTCTATATCACAATTCATCATCAAAGAAAGTCAGGGTGGGAACTCAAGCAGGGTAGGAACCTGGAGGCAGAAACCGAGGCAGAGGCCATGAAGGAGTGCTCTGCCTGGCTTGTTCTCCATGGCTTGCTCAGCCTGCTTTCTCACAGAACTCAAGCCCACCATCCCAACAATGGCACCACCCACAGCGGGCCCTCCCCATCAATTACTAGTTAAGAACATGATCTGCAGGCGTGCCTACAGCCCAATCCTATGGAGGCATTTTCTCAGCTGAGGGTCCCTCCTGTCTGATGACTCTAGCTTGTGTCAAGTTGACAAACTCCTGCACAGACACCAAATCTTCAGTGTTACCGTGATCAGTTGTGCAGTCCCCCACAGAAGAGGGCAGGGAGCCAATACAGATCCCCACCATTGCATACAGTTAGATCATGTGCCCCAAGCCAACTTAGGAGATTCTGCCTAAATAGCCTGTTTTCATTATTTTGTGGCCGTTAATGTTATGTGGTCACCACAATGCCAAATTAGCAAACCCTGAACCATTGCACTCAGGAGATGCCTGGGAACCTCTGGTTAAATTTTAATCAGTTGATTCGTTCAGACTGTTGTAGGTGTGCTTCTGTTTAAAAATGCCTTATGTATGAGCAGTGTTGACTTACGAACACAGCTCACAGTCGGCAGCCCTATGAGTCAATAAAAGAGCAAAGTTACATAATACATTCATTTTCCCTTTATACGTACACAGTCTTCTGCTTGTGAACACTGCGCAGCAATCCCACGTTATCCTGGGGACGGGACTCTTAGCAAAATCAACACACACACACACACACACTCACACACACATGCATACTCTCTTATGTACCACACACACCCATGCAGCAACCCTCCACACATACTACACACACACCTCCCTCACCCCCAACCTCTCACACACCACACACACAGACCACACGGCCGCACACCCACCCTCTGCATACCAGAAACACATAACACATACACACCACACCATACCAAAGACACACATCCTCCCACACACCACACCACACCACACACTCACACCACACACACTCATATACACACCACACAAAAGCATGGAAACACAGCACTAAGCATGTTTATAACCACAGAAAAGATGTTTATTCTTAGTGTGAGAGCTGAGATAGAAAGGCAGAGCTTGCTTGTTGGTCCCTCACTGGAATCCAGAGTTTGGCACCCACAGAAATGTTTTCAACTCTGCAGATGTCTGATCTCAGCTATGAAAGCACAGTGTGCATTGACTCAGGTCATAAACAGATTATTTTATAAGAAGGCTAATTCATAAATACGGGATCTCTGAGAGCAAAGATCAGTGGAGAATGCGGTTGAGAGGCAACAGTTGCAAGGCCTTGGACTAGAACAGAAAATGAACTTAGTGTTGTATAAGATACATGCAACCTGGGCATGGCAGCACACTGACTTGTTCCTGTAACCCCAACACTCGGGAGCCTGATGCAGGAGGATTACTAGTTGAAGCCCAACTTGGGATACACAGGAGCACTCTGTCTCAAAAATAAATGCCCATCCATGCGGCATTGGACCATCTCTCTTTTATTTTGGAGAGGACAGAGCAGGGAACCTATGAAATGGGGAGAACTCTCTGATGCTAGCCTCTGGCCTGATGGCAGGGTGGCTTTGGGTTGGCATCTGAAACTCCCTGTTGGTGTTCCTTGGTCTCTTCTGTAGGACCTTCCTTCTCCCAGTGCAGTTCCCAGGGGGAGTCAACGAAGTCTGGCATACCAAGCTGAGGCAGGAGCAAGCCCAGCCATGCCGTGTGGAGGCTGAGTACGGTATGGTAGAGGATCTTTATGATATGACCGTGCACTCGGTAGGCACCGCTTCTGTAGCCCTGTCTAATCTCTGTTTCTGTCCTGAAAGAAGTTCTTGTTGCCCAGCTTTATAATTACTTAGCCTCATGTGTACAAGAAACTCTCATGTTTCATCAGCAGCCGATTTCAGTATCTGCTTTAGTGATGGGTCTATTAATACTGAAATGAGTGATATCTAGTCAGTGTGCATTTGTGCCTGTTTATTTTAGATTGGCATAAAGCATGTGTATGTATTTATGAGTTAGGTATGATCCGCTTGACTCTATGGATTGTGTTAAGGTGCGTATCAGCTGGGGCCTGTGGCCTCCTGAGATATTCGGACTTGCCAGTGATAGGACGACTCTGAATGACAGCATTTACAAAACATTCAGCTTGGAAGACCCCTGAAGCCCCGGATACCAGTCAGGTCGACCTCCTATGCGCTCCCCTCAACTGTCCTAAGGTTCGTTCACAACTCCGCGGCGCTTTAAAAGCCACCAAATTAAGACTGTGGAAGTCTACCCAGTTTTAGAGGAAATCTCTTTAGACGAAGACACTTTTTAAAATTTGAAGAAATGTGGTTTTTCAAAGTGCACTGTGACACAGCTACATTTTACACAGCGGCACATTTTAACACCCGCCTCGAGTGGCATAGTTGAGACCTGCATGCCTGACGCCTTCTGTGTGTGGAACAACCCTGACATCTAGTGGAAAACTTCCGTAATTACAAGGAATTTTCCTGCGCTGTTTACTAAATTCTTGTTAAGGGCCATCTGTACAGGGTGAGGAGAAATCAGGGTGCACTAAACCTGGGGAGGCTGCCAGTGCCATTTCACCCTAAGGTCCCAGTTTATTCTGACACTGCTTAGCACAGGTATCTGCCTGCGTCAACTATAGACTCATTTTAATCTTTATTTCATATCTTAAAAACAGTTAGCCTTTAGTCCCAGCACTCAGGAGGCAGAGGCACGAAGATCTCTGTGTTGGAGGCCAACCTGGTCTATGGAGAGAGTTCCTGGACAGACAGGACGACACAAAGAAACCCTGTCTCAAAAAACCAAAAGAAGAAACTAAGATTTAGATCCAGTATATGTCTGCGCATGGGAATTGCTGTGCCCATGGTCCAGAAGGGGGTGTCAGGTCCCATGGGTGCCCATGGTCCAGAAGGGGGTGTCAGATCCCACGGAGCTGGAGGCACGGGTGGTTGTGAGCCTCTGGTGTGGGTGCTAAACTCCTCCCCTGCAGGACTAAGCAGTCTGAAGTGCTGGGCCATTTCTCCAGTTCCCTTAACCTTCATTTCTTTGTAATAAGGACCATTGTTTTCATTCTTCTTCCTTGTTTTTCCATTTGTACTTTTCCATGAAATGCCAGCTCATATCTGTATCCTGCCATTGTAAGATTTTCCATATTGAAGAAATGTGTCATTTATCATCTCTTGCATAAAAACACCTCAATTTGTCATTTATTGGTTTTCATTTTTATTTTGGGAGTGGGTCTTTTGTTTGAGACAAGATCTCCAGGCCAGGCGAGTCTTCAGATGACTTTAGACTCCTAACTGCACCCCTCCCCCCGCAGTGTGAAACTACAGTATGCATTATAGCTCATGTTGTGACAGGTGGACTCTGGGGTTTTGTGCACGACAGGCAGGTGTCACTACTGAGGCACACTCTGCTTTATGTGGTTGTGATTTTTTCATGAAATAAGGTATAATGACACTTTCCTTTATAACTATAAAGGAAATTTACTTTCATGTCACATATAAAACGACTGCCTCTCCTCTCAGAGTATCTTAGTTATGGTGTCTATTGCTGTAAAGATACACCATATAAGAAATTCTTATAAAGGAAACACTTAACAGAGGTGGCAGCTCGCAGTTGGGAGGTTCAGCCCATTATCATGGCCGGCGGCATGCCGGCATACAGGCAGACACGGTGCTGGCTGCATCTTGGTCAGAAGGCAACAGGAAGTGCACTGGGACACTAAGAGTAGTTTGTGCATAGGAGATCTCAGAGCCCAGCCCCACAGTGACTCACTTCCTCCAACAAGGCCACACCTACTCCAACAAAGCCACACCTCCTAATAGTGCCACTCACTTTGGGAGTCTTTTTGTTTCAAACCACCACACAGAGAATAAGACTAAAAAAATCATTTATGTTTACCTAGGTAACATGCTGTGTACAATCAAGTATTTTTATTCATTAAAACTTTTATCCTGATATTTTAACAATAGAAAGATAAAACATTATTTTTTTCTTAGCAATGTAAAGATGATTCACAAATCTAAATACAGCTGTGAAGAAAGATTATGATGTGTGCCCATATACTGTGATGGGAAACAAACCAATATAAGTGAGAGCAATATTAATTCCACTTATGCAGAAAAATTATTTATTTACTGCAAGGACACAGAAAATGTCTGAAAGGGCGCACACAGGTATGTCAGGGTTATGCACACATAAGGCTATTATTAGTGTGGGGCTGGAAAATGGCTTAGTGGTTAGAGCACCAGACGCTTTTCCAGAAGACTTGGGTTCAATACCCAGCACCTAGATAGCAGCTCACAACCATTTATATCTCTGGTTCCTGGGAATCTGCCGCCCTCTTCTGGGCCTCCATGGGTACTGCATACAGACAGTACACAGACTTTTATGCAGGCAAAACATAACAATTAATTTTAAAAAACTACTAGTGAGTTCTTGGCAGTGGACAGAGCCATTGGACAGTGGCAAGAGGAGCAGAGTTTTACCTTCAAGACTACATGGTTAGCTACCATGTGAACATATTACTTATGTTATAGAAGTTGTTTTTTAAAGAACATTTTATAGTATGGGGAGATGTAATGGTTTGTGTTTGTGCCCTGTATTAAATGAAGGCACAATCCCCAACTGGGCACTGCGAGGTGGAAAATTTAAGAAATGAGGTACAGTAGAAGATCTTGGGCGTGTGGGCATGTCTTCAAAGTCTGCAGTGGGTCTCTAGCCCTGGTCCTTCTTTTCTCCTGATATGTGTCTATGACTGTGGAGAAGATTTCCCCTAGTATCGGCCCCTGCCATGATCCCCTAGCTTGCAGCAGACGCCAGAGCAGTGTGCTACCTGACCCCAGGACTGGAGCCTCCAAGACAGTGAGCCAAGCAAAGCCTTCCCTCTTTGATGTGGGTCATCTCAACACAGGAAAATAGTCAGGAACTTTACTTACCTGCAAAACAAGTTACAACGCAATGAATAAAGTACCCTGATCTAGAAAACAAAAGGATCCCTATGTAAAAAAAAAAAAAAGTGCAGAGTGGATCTACACCAACAAATGCTATCCGTGACTTCGGAGTGGAAGGCTCTGAATGAATTTGTTTTCTGCTGCACTAGCCCCTATTTTCTAATACTTTACAGTAAATATGTGTGACAGCTGGGAGCAGAAAACAGGAAAAGAAGTCACTACTTATTAAGATGTGTGCACAGATCTCTGTGGGGTGCTTTAGCTTCAGATAGCGTTTTCCCAAATACCGCACACCATTCTCTCTCTTCCCCACCCAGCTAACTATTGTGTAACAGTGGCCCCCGGAGGGTGGTGGCCCACACCTGCAACCCCAGCACTCTGGAGTTGAAGGGGAGGACAAGTTTAAGGCCTATTTGAGCTATGTAAATGGTGATAGCATTTAAAAAAACAAAAGCAGATACAATGACAACAAGAATGATAATTCACAAATTTTTTTCCTATGAGATTAGATTTGGAGGCTGAGGATGTGTTTAAGCAGCAGAGTGTTCCAGAGCAAGCATGCAGCTCTGGTTCTGTCCTCTGCACAGCATGGAATTGGGCTTGGTGGCACATCCTATAGTCCTAGCCCTTAAGAGTGGAGACAAGATCAGAAATCCAAGTTTATCCGTGTGTACATGGTGCTTTGGTTTGGTTTTTGAGACAGGCTCTCTCTCTATGGCCCTAGGTGTCTTAGAACTTGCTGTGTAGACTAGGTAATCTGGAATTCAGAACTCACAGACATCTTCTGCTTCTGCCTCCCAAGTACGAGAATTAAGAGTGCACACCGCTACACCTGGCCTACCCTGGGGTTAAACGCCATTCACATGAACAGGTTGGGTGCCTTCATTATTACACGGATACTCCCACTTTCCCCCAAAATATGCCTGCTTTCACCCCCTGGCATCTAAATCATGTTTGATTTTTCATGGACTTCCGCCTGGAAATCGAAGGCTGTGAGGAGCCTCCTGTAGCATCGCTACACAGAGAGCAGTCTAACACTCCCCTCACCTTGTGTATGTATCCAGCCTGCCCAAATGTGGGCGTAACTTCTGCAGGGCTGGTAAGTAGTCCATAAGAGGAAGTATTTGCACAAAGAGCACCGACCCTAGGCGTGTGGCTCCAGCTTATTTCAAGCATGGCTTAATCTACCGGCCAAATGCGGAAGAGTTTCCACCAAACACTGAACGCATGCGCGTGTTTAAACTGACCCTATTTCATGTTGTGATTCTCTAGTTTAAATAAGAGACCATAGGAACATCTTCCTGCTCCTTATAAATAGGACTTAAAAACATTTTATAATGAAATATAAGTACAACTATAGAAAATAAGGAAAAGGATAGTAATGCTTCCGCCCTGTTATTATACAATACACCTTAACATGGTCCCATAAATTTTTATTTAATTTTTTCTAAGCAATAAAATTCCTACATTTGGGTCTCAAATCCTATTGCATTGGCCAGAGATACATAACAATCTGCATTTTGTAAGTTAATCCATAAATATTTACACAATACCTTTGAATTTAGCATTTTTAAAAATACAGTTTGTTTTTGCACTGGGATGTAAGATGGCTCAGAGAGTAAAGGCAGTTGCCACCAGATCTGGCACCTGAGTTTGGTCCCTGTAACCCACATGGTGGAAGGATAGAACTAAATCCAGCAAACTGTCACATCTCCATGTATGTGCTACACACACACACACACACACACACACACACACACACACACATACACACACATACACACACACAAACACACACACACATACACACACACAAACACACACACATACACACACATACACACACACAAACACACACATAAACACACACACACAAACACACACACAAACACACACATACACACACACATACACACACACACACTCACACACACACATACACACATACACATGCACACATACACACACACATACACAACATACACACACATGCACACATACACACACACATACACACACACATACACACACATACACACATACACACACATGCACACATACACATACACACACACATACACACACATACACACACACATACACACACATACACACACACACATACACACACACACACACACACACCTGCACGTGCACATAAAGGAAATAACTCGCACTTATTTTAAATGACAAATGTATCATTTCTGCATCTATGTTCCGTCCACTTGTTTTGAGATTTGTGTTGTAAACAACAGGCTTCTGTGATACTACAAATAGGATTCTGTCCCAACCACATTTCTGATCATCATGGCTAACACACAGGAGTCCCTAAAGCTTGTACTCAAGGACTCTTTCTGAGCTCTCTGATTAGTCTGAAGTGCTGGCCGCTTTCCTTGATTTGCTATGTGGGCAACCATCTGGGAGCATCAGGCGAGTGTTCTTGGAATGGCCGTCTCTCTCATCACGACTTTGGCTTTGCAGGATGAAAAGCTCCTGAACCCCTGATTTCTAAGCTAAAACTGCTCTCTGGTGTTTATGTTCCAACGCAGATTCTTTCTCTCCTAGCCCGAAGTTTTAAAGGGATATAGCTGGAGTGTGTCTTTCCCCACTGGTGCCTGTCATCCAAACGTTCATTTCCCACGGGTTGCTTGGTGCAGCTTCAAATGCCCATCATAAAGCCACAGAACTGGGAGCACATGCTTGACCTTGTTTTCAGAAAAACATCCTGGGGGGCTGGAGAGATGGCTCAGTGGTTAAGAACACTGACTGTTCTTCCAGAGGATCTGGGTTCAATTCCCAGCACCCATATGGGAGCTCAGAACTGTCTATAATTCTAGTTCCAGGGGACCTGGCACTCATGGCAAAATGCAAATGATGTAGGTGGGTCTTCTATCTATCTGTTGTTTCATTGGTTAATTAATAAAGAAAACTGCTTGGCCTGATAGGTCAGAACATAGGTAGGCAGGGAAGACAGAACAGAATGCTGGGAGGAAGAAGGCAGTGGGACAGACGCAATAGCTCTCTTCTCCAAGCTGGACACAGGTTAAGATCCCTCCCTGTAAGCCACCACCTCGTGGTGCTACACTCATTAAATATGGGTTAGAGCAAGATGTGAGAATTAGCCAAAAAGAGGCTGGAACTAATGGGCCAGGCAGTATTTAAAAGAATACAGTTTCCATGTAATTATTTCGGGGCATAAGCTAGCCAGGCAGCCTAGAGTCAGGTGGCAGGAAAGCAGCCCACAGCACCTACTACACACAAATGCACATTAAAATAAATATTTTTTTTAAAAAGAAAAACATGTTGCAGCACATGGGAATAGCTCTAGTTTCATATACCAGTGAGCTTTTGGAGAGAGCTTTTCAGAATGAGAAGGCTTTTCTTCAGATTTCTGAATAAATAGATGGAAATAGAGGCCTTCTCCTCGTTTGTCAGAGACACAAGCTGGATCAGAACTCTGGTGAGTTCAACTGCATTTGCTCCCATTGAAAAGAGTAACAGAAAAACATCAAGGTCAAAGACCCATTGTCTCTGTGGTGCTCATTCTGACCACCTCTCAGTGCTCGGGAAGCAGCCCCATAATGTCATAAGTCAGGAGACCCTGAGAGAATGTTGTCCAGTTTCCCTAAGAGCTGGAAAGTCACAGCTTCCAGTGTGTCCTTTCTCATTATGATGAGGTGACATAAAGGACATTGCCCCCAACCTCTGCGGAATAAAAAACATTGCCAAATAAATCTGTGTCAAGTAGGGTTCTTTGGATGCAAACCAAAGACTCAGAAAACACACTGAGCAATTAAACCTCAAGATAGCAAGCTCTAGGGCTCTTGGTGAAGGGAAGGCAGAGTCTCCTCAGAGAACAGCCTCTGTCACTCTAACACCTGTCTGTCACTTCACACAGGCTCCGGGTAGGACGACACTTTCTTCCCCAAGAGAAGTGTATGTGACTCTTTGAGACAGATTCTCACGTGGTGTAGTGGGCCTTGAACTTAGTCTGTAACCATGACTTTGAATTGACCCTCTTGTCTCCACCTCCTCAATGTTTTGACACCACACCCCACTTGGCTTGCCGATTTGTGCCAGGAAGGAAACTGGGAAGACACCTTCACTTTCGCATCCTCCAGGACTGTGTGTAGCGGAGAAAGGCAAGCTAGTCCAGGAGAGCCCAGGGCTTTCATGTTCAGGAGCAGAGAGACCCACTGTTGAGGGCACGACCTGTGTTCACCCCTCGTGGAGTGCTTTTTATCAGGAATTAATGCAATCCTCTCCTGCCAGAGCCTTCCCACAGAGTACCAAAAGGATCTAAGAGCCCTAGGAGATGGCCAAAGTAAAGCATGGCAGATGCCGGTCCCGGCTAAATCACCTTGTCTTAGGCGTGTATTCCATAGCCAGGACTTTGCAGACTTGATGGGAATCTATTCACTGAGATCCAACTTTCCTCCTGTGCTTGACTGTAAAACTGGGGCTTCTTGGAACCTTTCCTACTGTTTCGCTTCTTTTCTGCTTCTGTGGCCAGTGTCTGGAAAACAGGTAAATGGGCAAGTGCTGGTTAGGCTCCCAGTTCAAATTCTACCTCGTCTACCTCGTTTCTGGTTGATAGTATCTGTCCTATTCCAGCTAGTAAGAGTGACAGCTGCTTGTTACATACAAGGTCAGACACTCTCTAGGCTTCCTCCTAGGTAAGACGAACCAATCAATTCCCTGTTAGAAATCAATTCAGGAGAAAGTCCTGGTCCCTTAAGACTTCTCTCTCATCTCTAATGCACGTCTAAATTCTGTAATAGACTCTTCCAACACCTTCTTACTGAGACAGCCTCCATTTTCCCATGCTACGAATTCTTTCTCTCTGTAGCAAGGAACAAACTCCACGGTTCAACGACAGCTCAGACCCTGGTGGCCTTTGGCCCAAGAGTACTGGTAACAATTCTGGGCTTTAAATGTGAGTGACTGTACAGTCACTGTTCCTACACCTTACCGGAAATAGGATGTCAGTCAGATTTTCTGACTGATCTTTCATTTCATGGGGCAGGGGTGGAGGTTAGCTCTGTAAGTTCAGTGCTACTCAGTCTTCCAGGAGGAGCTGCCATTGTCTTTTAGGATGTTTTCTGGACCTGTCTTACATGGCAGACATTGCCTGTTGGATTTTGATTACACACACACACACACACACACACACACACACCACACAATTATTCTACCTGTTCCTTCTTAAGTTGCATCGGTGTGAAACCCAACACATGCATGCAAACGTGTGAATGCATTGATGAGAAGAGAACCTAGCACTTGCTGGATGTGAGATAATCTCTGTTGTCAAGGTGATGAGATCTAGGATCACTTGGGCGATGGACCTCTGGACTAGCCTGGGCTAGATTATCTTCATTGGGTTAACTGTGGGGGAAAGAGCTGCCCACTGTGGGTGACACCATTCCCTGTCCTGCACTGTGTAAGAAGAGGAGAGGAGGTGACCATGAGCTTCCTTTATTCTCTGCTTCCTGGGGATGTCTGGCACTGCCTCACACCCCTGCTGTGACTCCCCCAGTGTGATGGACTGTAACGTAGAACTAGGAACCAGCATTGACTTTCCCTTTTGAAGTTGCTTTTGTCAGGGTATTTTTTTTTTCATCACATTTTTTAAAAATATTTTTCAGAACATTTTTGAAGCTAGATGAGAAACTGTCTAGCAGAAGTACAAGCAGTACCGATGGAAGGAGATTCCATTCTCCTGGAGAATTTGAGCCAGATTTAAGACTAAAGCAAAGATTTTGATTTAATTTAAAAATGCCCTGCCAAAGATATGACCTTCATTTTTTTCCCATGAGAGGTCTTTTAGAGCCTGCCTGAAAAACAAATCCAACTCACGTGAAAATGCAAATCAAGTCAGGGATTGAAATAACATATGCTACTTACTGGCTTCATACAAGTTGGGTAGTGGAGTTTAGGTTGCCACAAACTTCGGGATACCCAAGAAGACCTTTTATTTCAAGCCTGACATGATTAGATGTTGGAAATTGTTCTTTAATAATTAAACAGGCCATCTGTAGAAGGCAGTGTGACCTTTCACCCGCAGTCTCTCACGCTGTTCTAGAATTTCTGCAGTTGGCACATATGGTATCAGAAACCCATTGATACTCTCCTTTGAAATATTAGAGGAGCGGGCTTAAGGCAGCTGTCTCTGGGCTGCCAGCTCTCATTGCCACGCAGGCTTTAAATGCCCTTGGCCTGTCGTTTTGAGTTAGCATACCTTAATCACAACGCTCGCCATAATATAATTCAGCCGATGCCTGAAATCCAATACAGTGGAACATTTGCTGAATGGCGCACTTAGCAACACTCACCAGCCAGAATGTATGTGTTTTCCATTGAGATGCCTTTTCATGCTCTGCGTGTGCCCTCAGAAATGTCATGTAGATTATAAACATTCCTTGTTCTGGAACAACGGAATACCAACAATTTCCATTATGCTCCCGCTCCCTTGTTAGGAATGTACAGGGACTGTGACGTTTGAAAAACTAGCTGCTCCGAGGCCTAGAGATTGATAGCGCTACTAAAATATTGATGTGACCCTGTCATTCCGTCAACGCAGTAATTAGACCGCCACGATGAGAACACTTGTCTGTTTGTCTTAAATGTCTCATCGGGCACCTTCTGCAGTGTGCTGAGTCCTTTCAGAATGGTCAGAGTGGAGGGAAGGGCATCAGTTACTGCAAGCATGGTTTCCGTGTGTCTTCAGAAGGGACGGAGGCACTGACTGGAGCAGTACTCCCCTGTTAACCTGCAGCAGAGGGGAACTATCTGTTGACCTTCCACAGGCTGTTTATCTACGAGTTCAGTTGTCAGGCTACATTTGAATGCCTTTAGGGTTGACCTTAGCGCTGCTTTTAGAGATAAAGGTGCCTCTCCACTTCCATTGAAAGCCTTCCTATGGACATTTAGCCAAACCAGAGATCAATATAGTAGGCTTATTTTTTAAAATATGCTTATATTTTGTTTAAAAGTCAAACAGCTAGGGAAGCAGTCCTAGAAAATGGTGTTCACATTTGCTCATTACACATTAACAATCAGAGACCCAGAGAATCTATCTTATTCACTTTGCTGATGTAAGTATTGTTCAAAACTGGAATTCAACACGTTGAACATGAGATAGCAGCTCACTGAGCATTAAGACACGTTATGAAATGGGTCACATCAACCCTTTTCCTCCAGCAAGGTATTAAACTGTGAAGGTAGAAAATCAGTATGCATTCATGTTTTATTTCCTTAAAAGTGCTTATTTATGAGTTGCTCCTATAATGGGGTATGGGAGTTTTATCATCATAGAGAGACATTGATAACTTAATCTTCGGTTAATATAGGTACCAAGCATGTAAAGTAAACGCACATAATAAAATGCGAAGTGGTTTTGTGCATGCGTAGGAGGGGATACCGCTCTGGCTATGCTGGCGAATCCCTGGTGAAGCTGCCAAGTCCACCCTTCATCCTCTCTGCTCCGCCTTAGCCTTTGCCAGCTGTGCTGCCCGAGTTTCTCCGCCCCTCCGCGGGGCGAGAGAGACAGAGAAGTCATGATATGCGATTCCCCTATTCTATCAGACACGCTAATCTCTGCAGCTTTAGGAGCAGCCTCCCGTGCAGTCCCTGCTGATGGTCTCTGGCGGCATCTTCCTTCACTGTTTGTTACCTGTAAGTGTGTCACCCGCCTGTTCTTGTAACTCCTGCCAAACCTCTATGTTTTCACTGATGCAGGGGGGTAAGAAAGAGCGAAGAGTAACAGAGACGCTTCACCTTTACACTTTGAGCGCATCAACTCCGTGGACCAGAACGAACTGTTTAAACTAGAAATCATGCCGTTATTGTGGCCACCAACAGGTGGCGCTAATAGTCACACCTAGACATTTAATGGACAGGATTTCTTCAGTTTGTTGACTAGTTCCATCTTTTGAAATTGTTTAGATATCAACTCTGTACCTGTTAAATGCAAATGTCTAAGAAAGTGCTTCGAAACTATTTTAATGAACACACATTTGCTTATGACTAAGGCGAGAACAGAGATTATGTAAGAAGCAGGGAAAGAGAGAAGATAGGATTTGTACATTGCGGGATGGGGACCAGGAATAATTTTGAAAGACAAAGAGTACAGGAAACAAAATAGAAAGCTGAATGATAACAGAGAAATCCTTCAAATTAGTTTGCCACTATTACGGTGTGAATTGTGTTCCCTCCAGGACGACAGTTTAGAAACAGGGACTCCGAGCAGCTAATTAAGGATAAATGAAGTCATAAAGCAGGGTGCTGAGCTTTGAGTTCTCAGTCCTCACGGGAGAAGAGATGCTAGGGCTTTGTGTGCACAGAGAGACGCACACGTGGTGTGAGACCAAAGCCAGAAGGCGCTGCGCACATGGTTTAAAGAGAAGCCTCCCTAGAGGCCGTCCTTGCCAGCCCCTCCAGAAGGGCAACAAAGTCTGTCGTTCAAGTCAACGATCTGTGGTGTTCTCCTATAGTTCTCCTCGAGGCCTCCAGTCTCCAGGCAACCAGCATCCAGAGTGAGGCTAAACATGTTGGCTGACCCAACACCATTTCCCAGAACTTTCCTTTAGTGTTTGCGTTGGTTTGGGTCTTTTGAGATTCATCTGAGAGAGTACATATGGATTATATGTACAAGATATTCGTTGGGGAAATGTGGGACAGAAGGCGAGACTCTCTGAGTACTCATACAGTTCTGACCTGTGAAGGGAGGAGAAAGAAGTGTTGGTTGACCGTGGTTCAGAGACCGCACAGTTCCAAGAACATTTCAGCTAGGTTTACGGGGAGTCTGTTATCCAAAATCTCCCGCCGAAGGCTTTCCATATTGGTAACTCACCATGTTTAGTGTTGACTGAACGATTCGCAGGAATCATAGCGCTGGGATGAAAATGTCGAGGAATCTGGGCCTCAACAGCTGGAGCCATCCGTCACTCAAGCTCTGATCCGGGCTTTACTCCGCCATACTCTACCTCAAGCTGGCGTTAGCAGCCATGGAGACCGAATCCTTCCAAGTCTGAAACCAGAGGAAACGTGCATCCTTGCCCCAAGCCTCTGTAAAAGCTCCAAGAGGGTCTTGGAACGGATACACTTAAACCATTTGCCCACCCCCGAGCCAGGAAAAATTCCATGCCTTGCTTTTCTCCGGTCTAATATTTCAGGCTTCCCTTCGATGCTGAGTTGTATCATAAGAAATAATGGGCATCAGGAAGCACATTTACTGAGAATATATATTCTATATCCCCAGAACATACTTATTTTTAAGTATTTTTATCTCCTGTAGCTTCCCAGGGTGCTTTCCAAAGGCAGGAGCAATTCAGAGCTGTGCCAAAGGTAACTCTCCCCACATCCTCAGCAGCTGGGTTAGTTTCCTTTATGAACGCTGGCTGCTTCATTGGTCCACCATGAGTGCTCGTGTGGTTTATTACAGTGACTCACACTTGTCGCGTATTAGCAACCATCTTTTTTTTTCTTAGATTTTCTTTTCTGTAAATGGGCTCCTCCTATCTCTGCTCATTTTCCCATTTAGTTTTGTGCTTCTCTTGTTTGTAAAAGCACTTTTCATGTTACAACAAATACTCCTCTGTTTGCTGTCACCCTAACCAACAGGCTGTCGAGCGTCTTTCCGTCTTCCATATTTATGGCCAGTATTGGATATTTCACTGGCAAGTCACAGTATAGATCAGTATGCTAGGGACATGGAAATGATCTTTAAAACCAAACCAAAATGGTCTTTACTTAAGGGCATTTTTCTATCTCTCTGGCGTCCACCTCCGGTTCTCTGCAGTCGCTCAGGTCAGTAGCGCTCTGGGTTCAGCATTCTGGTCCCACCTGCCCAACTCTTGCCCATACCCTTTGTGTACAGCTATTGTATTTCCGAAAGTTGAGTTTTTGAAGAGATTTGCTTTAAAAGGTAAGTTTACATTGTTGCCATTCTATATTATGACTACTAAACAAATGATTATGAAAATAAGAGAGGTTCATCTTTGTATTATGTAAAACACACGCCTTGAGCAACTGTATCGGAGTAATCACCTGTTCCCAGCAGAGTCAAGTCCCGGACTGGAAATTTTCAGACAATGTGTTTCGTGGCCTGCCGTGTACCCTCCTGAGAGATATGAGAGAATGGGGATTCATTTACGTCTCTCCAGAAGGGCCAATTACTTTATATGCGACGGACACTGGAAATTAAAACTTACTCCTCTCATCAAAAATCAGCAGCATAGCGGAAAAGGCTTCTGGGGCAGAGAAGGAGCCTTTCCTCTGGTCCAGCGCACAGCCGGCCTGCGGCTCTCAGGGCTTGAGTCCGGTGCGCACCAGGAGGGCGGTCTCAACGTTCTCATTCCAGCCTTAACATTCCAAGGTTCTGCTGATTATGCTGGCGTGCAGGGGTCAGAACAGGACGGCCTGGGGCCCAGGGCTGGGTGGGGCCCCTGAGTGGGGTCCCTGCGCAGGATCTTCCTATAGAGTCCAGTGTCCTGTGTGCAGAGGCCAACCCAAGCCATGCGCTGGCTGAGGGTCTGGAGCCACATTCTCCTGCCCTTGTTCCTCTCGCTAGCTCTCATCCAGCTGTTTATCTCCGACCATAAAAGTACGAAAACCCTCCAATTCTGGAACCGGCAGTTAGAAGCAAAGCACGTAGAAATGGGTGAGTGACCTGTGACGCCAGGCGGGGTGCTGTGGCGGTACCCCACGGGCTTCTCGGTTGGGGCATCCTAGCTGCCTCAATTGTTCATTTCAATACTGGTCGTGTGGTGGTGGTGGTGGGGTGGTGGGGAGACATTTTTGTAAGAAGGTTCTTTATGTTATGAGGGAATCTAGTGAAAACTGAACTCCGATTGTTCCCACTGCCTAAATTCTATTGATGAGAACCAGGAGAAACCGGCTATGCAGTTTAGTATAGAAAGACGCCAAAGAAAAGTGGCCAGTTTCTGTTTCTTGGCAGTCCCCTCATTGCCAGGGGCCAGAGAGGCCAGAAGCAGACTCTCGTGGGGGCTCTCATGCCTGATCTGGCTCTTACATGATTTTAGGGTTAGCTCTTCCGAGGGAGACATGTCAGAGAAGCAGGGATGACGGGCTAAGATAAAACTCCTTCTGGTCAAGAGACTGGAATTCCGGGCTTGGGTGCGGGGCTAGCAGTCCATCTGAAGGGATCAACCACCATGCCAAGGGGCCAGCCCTAGGAAGACGAGCTAGAGACAGGTGGATTGCTTAGTCTTTTCCGGAGGTGATGATGTGTTCGCCCCTCCAGAATCCGTGCCCCCAGCGCAGGAGCTCACCCAGCTGCGACCATGAAGCTCAAGTCTGAGCACCTATCTAACTTGGTCTCCGTTTTCTCTTTTCTGAACACGCTTGCTCTAACACTGTGGGTCCCCCCCCCAACATCTCGGGCTTTTTCTCACCGTGAAGCTGTTTATCCTCTGTGTATCTGACCTCCAGGCTGCCTCACACAGCATGGGTTATTTTTTCCTTTGTTGTTGTTCTGTTCTTCATTGCCCTTTTGATAACTACTGAAATTTATAGCTTGCCTGCCTTGAATTTCTCTTTATTTTCTCTTTTCCTTTTAAACATGAATAAAATAGTTCTTGAGCCTAAACAAAAATTCTTTGCAAATGTTATTAAAGAAGGCAAATGTACCAGTATTAATATTAAATAAGAGAAATTTCAAATTAAAAATCAAACAGAGGAGCTGGTGCCGTTTTATTTTTACACACAGTAAATAAACAACGATGACATCTTAATAAATTTTTATTTGCCTAAAATATATATTTTAAACTGTACAGTAAAAGATATATTTTTAAAAAAAGAATATTCAACAAATTATATGTTTGTGTGAGAAATCAACAGGTAAAGTAGAGAGAATTGGAGTTGAGGAGAGTTTTCTCCAGCAGAAGCAGGGACAGTTAGTTTATTAAGGCAAGATGCACTTAGAGCTCCAAACAGCTGGTGTTTATGCCAGCCTGCACATGTTTGGGTGTCAGGCACATGGCATGATGCAGCTCTGGGCCCCACCTCTTGTGCTTCCTGTCGCATTGGCTTCTTAAGTCCCACCCAGGGACTGGGTTCTCTGTTGTGAGGAACTAAGACGCCCTGGAGGGCCACCTCTGCGCTCTAGTTGGCCCTAGTCTCTGGGGTGTGGGTGAGGTTGAGTGCCAGTGGGAGGCTGTTCTGGCCTTCATTTTTGCCAGCTTGCTCTTTTCATAGGCTAATTTTGCAGCCTCTGTGGAGGCCTCCCAATCTCATTGCCCGCCCCATTCTCTTGCCTCAAATGTGCCCTCAGGGCCAGGGTCTCAAAGTTCTTTTTGGGGGAGCTGAAAATGACTTGTGTTTTAAATTATTTCTATATATTCTACATGATCCCTGCCTATGCAGGACAGAACTGTTGCTTCCAAAGATGCGAGGAGAAAGATCACCGACTCAAATCATCAAGGCCAAATTAATTAAAGCAAGCAATTAATTAAAGCAAGCCTTTTATTTGTGTATGTGGATGGCTTCCCTCTAAGGTGGGGTTCAAGAGGTCAGCATTGGATGTGAGGAAGATAAGGTTGTAGCTCAGGGGTGGGGGGGTTCCCAAATGGATAGTTTAGTGGCCAAATAGGGGGGTTATAGAAGCAGAACATAAGAATAACAAGTTAGTCATAACAACCTACTGAAAGACATGGTTGCAAGGTGGGCATAACAAGGTTGTCATAACAACTGGTGGTCATAATAACCTTTAGAAACAAAAGTATGGTTGCCATCCTGGAAAAGGCAGTACAGAACCATTTGTAGTTAAGATTACAAGGTAGGACACAGTCCAATCCTTGAGAAACAAAGATTTAATCGTAAATATGAATGAACACAGTTTGTCTTTACTATAAGACGGCTTTTAAGCCTACAATGGAGGCAGGCTAGTTCATCAATAGCATCCCCTCAGAATACTCTGTATATCCGGTGGTTAACTAGAATCTCTCCATTTCAAAAATCTTAGTATGAAACTTCTGTGATCTAGAAAATACAAGTATTTTTTCTGTGAGCCTTTGGCAAGTTCCTTGGGCTGCTGTCTGCATGTCTGGAGCCATCAGGTGTTATGATACAGTTGTCCAGTTTTAGGAATAAGATCCCACATCGTGTTATAAAAAATAGTAATGGGGAAAATATAAAAGGTTTCTGTGAAGGAATTCAATCTTGGAATATATTAAAAGCAGAACAATATGAGGTTGTAAGTTATGACCATAATCATTGAAGAAAAATTTAAGTCTTAATAGTTCACGAGTTTAAGCAGCCTTGTCTTCAAGATCTGGAGAGAGGGTAAGGGATTATTATAGACAGAAACTTCTTGTGTCTCTTAGGTCTGGGCAGGAAAGGCCTTTCTCTATCCTGAGAAGGTGTTACCAGACAATCAAAGATGTTTATAGTCTAGATAAGGCTCACCTATCGGCACTGTGACAGGCACTGCTGCTCAGAAGCATTCTAGATGCTCACGAGTTCCAGAGTGGCAGCCGAAGGAGCTGTACATCAGGAAAGCCACTGAGGTTATAAGTGAGGATGTCAGCTTAGGTTCTTAGCAACTAAAAATTCAGTAAATAGAATCTCATTTATCTTTTTTCTCTTAGCTGTCCTTGAAAAAAGAATTCTTCCCTAAGTATCTTTGTTAATTTATTTACTATAATGGTAATAAAAGGAAGTTTGTGGTAGTTTGAATGTAAGTGGCCCCCATAAATTCAATGGGAGTGGCAGTATTAGGAGGTGTGGCTTTGTTGGAGTCGGTGTGGCTTATTGGAGCAAGTGTGTCACTGTAGGGGCAGGCTTTGATGTTTCATATATGCTCAAGATGCCACCCAGTGAGCCATACCACTTCCTGCTGCAAGATGTAAGAATCTCAGCTATTTCTCCAACACCAGGTCTGACGGCATGCCACCATGTCCCACCATGATGCTAATGGACTGAACCTCTGAACTGTGAGTGAGCCACCCAGTTAAATATTTCCCTTTATAAGAGTTGCTGTGGCCGGGCAGTGGTGACACATACCTTTAATCTCAGCACTTGGGAGGCAGAGGCAGGCGGATCTCTGCGAGTTTGAGGCCAGCGTGGTCTACAAGAGCTAGTTCCAGGACAGGTTCCAAAGCAACATACAGAAATCCTGTCTCAAAAAACAAAACAAAACTAAAACAAACAAAGAGTTGTTGTGGTCATGGTGTATCTTCACAGCAATAGAAACCCTAAGACAAGTTGGCTATAAATATTGATGCCACCAGCTAGACATTTGTAATTATATTCTTCAAGGAAGAAGATGTGATTCTCTGGATCAGCAACATTCTGGATATTATAGAGAGAGTGACTAGCAATAATTCCACAAAAACTAGCAAAGAGCCATGTTCTAGCAGTCATGAAAAAGGTGATTGCATGGAAGGAAATAAACACTGGAGACAAACATAAAAACCAGGCTGGGGCCGGGCGGTGGTGGCGCACGCCTTTAATCCCAGCACTTGGGAGGCAGATGCAGGCGGATCTCTATGAGTTCGAGACCAGCCTGGTCTAAAAGAGCTAGTTCCAGGACAGGCTCCAAAACCACAGAGAAACCCTGTCTCGAAAAACAAAAAAACAAAAAAACCAGGCTGGGGCTTGGAAGATAGTGCAGTGGTTAAAGCTGAGCCTAAGCGTGAAGACTAGGATCATACCCCCAGAAATGATATAAAGTCAGATCCGTGATCCCCATCTGCGGCAAGAGGGAAGACAGACATGTTTATTCCTAGAAGTTCGTGACCAGCTTAACTTGGATATGCAATGATAAACAAGAGACTTGCTTCAAAACAATGTAGAAGGTGAGACCCAATACTGGAGGCTATACTCTGACATGCACACATGTCCTTGGTGTATGTAAACCTGCACGCATGCACACACACATGCATGCATACACATATGTGCACACACATGTGTGCACACACAGTTACAAATACAAATACAAACTGAGAGGCATCCCATAAAATGCTGATCCACATTTATCAGAAACTCCCAGGTCATGACAAACCAGGACAGACATCTGTTGCAGATGGAGGACACAAGATGTCTGAAGGCAATACGGAATCCCACAAGACCTTGAAACACAAACAAGACACTGGTGTAAAAACTGAGAAAATCTGGAGTTTAGTTCAAAGCAATACATTTTTGGTTTCTTCTTTTTGAAGTTGAACTTTATTCATTATTATTTTGAAGGTGGTGTGTATCTCAGATCCACACACGCCTGTGGAAGTTGGAGATCAACTCTGTGCAGTCTGCTCTCTCCTCCCCCTTTTTGTGGCCCTGAACTCAGGCATTTAGGCTTGCAAGACCTTTGCATTTGCTCGCTGAGCCCAGCTTGCTGGCCCTGGTTTCAGAGTTCAGATAATGGTGACCAGGTCATTTCTCCTGAAATAAACCTGGAGCAGCATCTTGGACACTCTCGAAGCCTTAGAATCTTTTCTATTTACTTTGTCTTTTCATTGTCTAATGTTACTGTAGGAATTTTAACATTCTTCAAGGGTAGGAAAAGAACTAATGATCAATAAGATTTAATTCAAGAACTGAACTGTATTTTTTTTTCCCAGCCGGTAAGCTCTGCATCTAATTAAACAATCTGAAACTAAATAGACTGTTCTTACAAAGCCTGTGAGTTCTGCCACCAAATAATGGGTAGAATAACTTGATTATTCTTGTGTTATAAAACATGAGCACCAGATATCAGATATAAACTTCGTTTTTTCAGAAGCCATCAGAGTAATAACATGAGCCGTCAAAATGGGTTTTTGAATTTGAACTCAGTTTTCATTATAGAACTTTCACAGATAAGTGATACTATTATGCTATCACTTTTCTACAAAGGAAAAATATCTTCATCTGGAAGGAGCTTTTTAAGTTTTGTGGCAAAGCAGGTTGGAGAATTGCAAGTTTCTTTTTAATTTTTATTTATATTACTATTATTGTTATTTTGTTTTTTCAAAACATGGTTTTTCTGTGTAATTGCCCTGGCTGTCCTGGAACTAGCTCTTGTAGACCAGGCTGGTCTTGAACTCACAGGGATCTGTCTGCCTCTGCCTCCCAAGTGCTGGGATTAAAGGTGTGTGCCACCACTGCACGGCTCAGGTTTCTTTTTTAAATAAGGGATTAATTAATTAGCCAGGAATGTCTTTGTAAAGCTGTTCTGACAACAAAGGAGTTACTAAACTATTTCTAAGGTATGATATGGTATATTAAAACTGTGTGGTGCAATTGACAATTTGCTAATTTTGATTATCTTGTCAGTTGTTTTGTAGAAGTTGGCTAATCAACACTCAATAATGCCATCTCATATTTTTTTTCCCCAGAAACTAAGGGAAATGAGTTGGGGATTAAATTGTAATGGTAGTGTGTCTTCATTAGTTTTCTATTGCTGTAAAGAGACAACATGACCAAGGCAACTTATACAAGAAAATACTTAGTTAGGGGCCTTGCTTATGGTTTCAGAGGGCGAGTCTATGACCGTCATGATGACAAGCATGACAACAGGCAGGCAAACATGGCGCTGGAGCAGTAGGGGAGGCTCTCCAAGCAGCTGATCTACAAGCAGGAGGCTTATAGAAAGAGAAACAATGGGCCTGGTGTGGGCTTCTAAACTTCAAAGCCACACCTGCTCCAACAAGGCCACTGTTCCTAATCCTTCCCCAAAACAGTTCTGCTAACTAGGGACCAAGCCTCCAAACATATGAGCCTGTAGGGCCGATAGTATGCAAACCACCATATGAGGACTGCACTAGGTGTATGTAAATAAAAAAGCAAGCTGTTTGAATATGGATGAATAGAGCTTGAAACAGGAATAAATTGAGCAATAAATTGGCTTTGGTTTTAATTTTTATGCTTTTTATTTTTTTGTAGACTGTGCTCAAAAGCAAACTTGTCCATCGTGTACCCGAGACAAGAGAGTAAGTTAATTTTCTTATGAATAAATTGTCCTGGGAATGTTATGAATTTACATGCTTACAGTTGTCACCTGGAAGATATGCTAAGTTTTGTTTCCTACACTTTGACAGCTGAAACAAATAATGACAGCTATGAATATATGTCCCTTTACTGTAAACCATCCTTTGTGGGTCTAAAAAAATAATGGAAATACTTCAGTATAGACTTGTACTTCCATCTGGAAAATAATACATCAAAAAGAAAGCAAGTTTTTGCTTGAAAAATGAAATCACACCAAAATGTTGGAAGAATTTTTGTAAACAAAGCTATAGCTTTTGAAATATGGCAATATTTTCATTATAACCTCTAAAGGCTAGAAAGAATGGCACATGATCCATAACCTCAGCATAACTAAGGTCCCCTTCTCAGATGATTAAATGTCTTTTTTTTGTATAATTATTTTTTATTTCCAGCTTTGAAGAAAACAACAAATAAGTAAAAAACAAAATCCCAACAGCGATGAAGCAGATAGTGTCCAATAGTGTACAGATAGTGTCCAATAGTGTACAGATAGTGTCCAATAGGAGATGATTGTTCATGTCCCAGCTGCCCAGACTCCAGAAATAATCACACAGAAACTGTATTAATTAAATCACTGCTTCGCCTCTTAGGTCTAGCTTCTTATTGGCTAGCTCTTACATCTTAATTTAACCCATTGTCATTATTTTATATTTTACCACAAGACTGGTGGCCTACCGGCAACGTTCTAACTGGTGACTCGTGTCTTTCTCCTCTGCTGGCTCCATGGCATCTCCTTGACTCTGCCTTCTTTCTCCCAGCATTCAGTTTAGTTCCACTGTCTAGCTCTATTCTACCCTATCACAGGCCAAGACAAATTCTTCATTCATTAACCAATAAAGGCAACAATATGTAGACAGAAGGATGTCCCACACCACACAGCTGTGTCGTAACACTTGAAAAGTCATTCAGGTCTACTCTCTTGGAGAACTGACCATACACTCTGGTGATGGTTTCTGCCATCGTGATCTAGATAAGTATCATTGGCCTCTGCTCTTCTTCCAGGTCACTCTTGTGCTTTACTGAGGACATGAGTTTCTGGCTCATTGAATTCTCCACTCTGTTCCCACCACGTTACCAGCTTTCCTCAGATAACCCTGGCTCAGACACATGCTGTCTCCATGTCCACTTCCTTAACTCTGTGGTTCGGATAACAGGGATAACTCTCTGAGCCCTGAACTGCCTATGGTGCCCGTCATTTTCTCCTTTCCTGGCACTGTACCTATGCTTATGCCTCAACAAGATAAGTCTATCTACCCACCCTCCCACTCAGCCCTTAGTCCCCTCAGTTTCCTTCAGGTGCTTGCCCCTGACCTCACCAGGCTCCCTTGTGAATTTTAATCATTCACGTAGATTAATCCCCCCACCTTTTTGTTTTTCATTGTTTTTGCCATGCAAAATTTCAAGCATATAAAAGTAGAGGAAGCATACCTGTGAACTATGGCATGAGCTCCTTGTCCTTCGCTAGGAAACTGAGGTAGCTGCATCACTTGAGTCCAGGAGTTGAAGGCTAGCCTAGGCAACTAAAAGAAACCCCGTATTTAAAAAATAATATAGGAGACAGTATAATAAAACTTTATAGCACTAAGGGTCATCTTGGGTAACTTTATCTCATGGACATCCCTCTTTCCAAGTAGATTATTTTGAAGTCAATAATGACATGAATATCATCTTATTTGTAAATATTTGACCCTCTATATATGTCTTCAATAAAAATTGAAGTATTACATATATAATCATATCTAAAAATTAACAACTAAGTACCCAGTTACTTTTTTTTGTTTCATATTTGTTTGTTTAAATCAGATCCACATGCTGTAATTGGTGGAGACATACTTTAAGTCTCTCTGAGTCTATGCATTCTTTAATCAGATCCACATGCTGTAATTGGTGGAGACATACCTTAAGTCTCTCTGAGTCTATGTATTCTTTCTATTCTCCTTTTCTTTTATTGCAAATTATTCATTACAGAACAGATTGTTGTCCTGCTGAGCTTCCTCTAGGCTGGATTTTGCTGATCACAGCCACATTACAAAGATGACTTTATTGTTATTGTTTCCCTTTCCCTGTTTTTATAAGGTTAGTAACTAGACAGAAAGGACTGAACACATTCTGTAGGGGCTTTTAGTGGTAACACCAATGCTGAAGATACATTAGAAGACAGATAGGACTGTGGTCTAGCCTTTAGTGATGCCAGCAGTAAATGATGTTCTCCTATATTGTTAACAAACTTGCCTTCCTGTTGGCCACTCACATTGCCCAGCTCTGGTTGGTCTCTGATCCTCCTATGCTCCAGTGCGAGGCATTATTAGCGAATTACTGCACAGACACACTACAACACAGCCCTCGTTAGTACAGCTGCTAAGGCCACCTGATCCCAGGTGCTAATTATTCTTTGCTCTTTTGGTTAGCAACATTTCCTAAGAATGCCCACAGTAGTAGTTCTAGAACATTGTGACCATCCTTAAAATGCCAATATCATTCACACCCCTCACATCTCAATCTCAAAAGGTGACTTGATCTTTTAATTTTAAAGACAAAAACAGAGACTCTGGGTATTAGCTTCAATCACTGAATTTTAGGATGACTGTCATTTTTATTCAGATTTACATATCCTTATCATTTTTCCTTAAAGGATTAATACCTCCTGCAGTCCTGCTATACTTCGTAGGACTTACACCTATGCATCGTTCCATTTTCTTTCATACGATATATATTGTGTTGGTCTTTTGCTGTCATATTTCCTGTTCTCAGTTCCCTAGGACAAAGGCAGGGTTTTCACCACCTTTGCGTCAACACACCTCACACATTTCCCAGCACACACTTGCAGTGATCGAGTGGAAAGCATTCAATAACTATTGAGCTATTAGAAGGAGCCTGCGCTGCATTCAATACACTCGCTAATGTAACAAGGTAGAGAGTTTTATCTTGAAACATTTCTACACACAAGCCATTATGACACATCTGGAGATGGGACAGTGACTTCCACTCGCAGATTTTATTATTTCCCACACTGCTCCAAAGACCTGTTTTACAGGCAGCAATTCCTACAGCAACCAAGTATTTGCGTTCTCCTTGGAACCACACAGGAGGGACAGATGTTTGGCGTATCTTGGAAAGCCCTACTTTGTGTTCATTGTTTCACTTAACTCAAGAGAATTATCACACCAGCATCTAATTTCCCCCAAACATTATAGTTTGAGTTCATATAATGTATGTTCTTAGGTGAAAGAGAATCTTTAGATTCTGTTTGAATATTTTCCTTGTAGTCTGATAGCAAAGGCCATCCTTTCTAGAATTAGAAAATGTTCTGGCCAAAACAAATCCATAAAAAAAACTTATTTAAAAGCCCACCCTTAACTTGCTCATAAACACAGCATATGAGAAAGAAAATGTGGGGGCTGGGGAGCTAATTGAGTGAAATGCTCGCTATAAGCACAAGGAACTGAGTTAGGATCCCTAGGACCCATGAGAAAAGCCAGGGCTGGGGAAGCCAAGTCAGACAAATCTCTGGAACTTTCTGGCCAGCTAACCTAGCCAAACTGGCCAACCTGGGGCCTCCTGAGGATCAACACCTAAAGTTGATTCCTGGCTTTCACATGCATACACACACTCATACTTTGAATACACACACACACACTCATGCCCTCACGCACCACCAAAACGTTGATGTATTTGTTCCATTAAAAGTAAACCTTTAAGAAGACCATGCCAACTAAGCAATTTTTGCGGGTCTTTTGCTGCCATTTAGAGTTTTATGTATCACTGCTGAGTCTCTGAAATGATGGTTCTCAGTCCTGAGGTCACAGTGGTGAGATTGTCTTTGGTAAGTTTTGTTCTTGACTAATTGGAGTGACAAGGCTGAATTCTGCGGTGAGTTAAAGCAATGCCTCAGAGTAGATCCTGGGTTGTCTCTACAAACAAGTCTTTATCATTCATCCCTTCCTGATATGGATTACTGTTCAGGATGGAAAGGAATGACATATAGAAAGCTATAAGACTTGTAAACCTCTCATGGCCTAACTTATGTGTTGACTAGTTCACATGGGAAGGCTGTTATGTGATTATCAGATGCATTTATAAATGCTGGAACCCAAATTGCACCAAGAGATCCATTTTAACACTTGTTTTTCCGATAGTGAACACATACAAAAGTGTGTAGGGCGTATATACTAGGAGATGATGGGTTCAGATCCAGACATCTTGTGGAGGATGCTTTTCTTTGACATGTTTAAGGCCATCTGGTAGGCCTTGTGTTCTCTCTTTTCTGCTGAATGATGTCAGAGCTTTCTCTCTTACACGTTCTTTTAGAAACCTTCAAGGTGCGTCTCTGTAGTCTTGCCTCTGTTCTTGCGTCAGCCTCAGAAGCAGGCCAGTGAGAGGGCTCGGTGGGTAGAAGTTCTTACCGCAGAGTCTGTTGGCCCAAGGTTGATTCCTAGAACCCACAAGACGGAAGGAGAGAACTGGTTCCTGTAAGCTGTCTGCTGACTTCGTGCACGCCACAGCTGTGTATTGTACACGTGTGCACACATACGTGATAAGGAAATAAACACAGTTTTAAAAAGCGCATAAGTATACGCACACCTTTAAAGACTCAGAGGTGCTGTCATCTCATTGATTGCTTAGAGCTGCCGTCTGTTTCTCTGCCTTGTCGTCTTCCTTTGGTTCAGATAAAATGAAAAATCCTTTTTGTTCTTTTTCGTAGGCAATGTATGTATTTTACTACTGCTTGCCACACAGTGTCATGTCGTCTTTAGCAAACTTACTTACAGGTTGCTAAAGCCTCCCCGTAACCAAATGCCATGGCATCTCAAACCATCCACTTGCTCTTCCAGATGTTAGCTCTTTCTTTGGTCATCTTGCCCTTTCCAGGGGCCTCTTCACTCACCCACCTCTCTTTCCCTTACCTCGTTTCATCTTTCTCATGAGAGCATCCCTAAGTTAATATACTCGTCTTTGGTTTTGTAACATGAAGTATTTTGAATGTATTTTCACTGAAACTTTTTTATACAACATACTTTGATCATTCTTTCCCCTCCCTCAATTCTGTATAGATCCTCCCCTTCCCACCCAACTTAATGCTCTCTCTCTCTCTCTTAAAAAACAAAAAAGACCCACCCAAACAGAGCAAAACAAACAAACAAAAAACACATTTAAAAATAAAAGTTAAAAGAATGAAAATAAAACTTGGAGTCCATTTTGTGTGGACCAACTCTTCCTGAACCCCTGAGGCTTGCCCTTGAATATGGGTGATATTGAAGAATGTGTTTAACTGAAGAAAACTGATTTTTTTCCCTCTCCCAGCATCCATCAATGGCAAATAACTTCCCAGAATGCTATCTGGTTTGCACCTGTGCAGGTCCTGTGCTTGCTGTCCCGCTATGAGTTCGTATGCACATCAGTCTTGGTGGAGCTGGAAAGCACTGTCTCCTTGGCATCCCCCAGCACCTCCGGACCTTACACTCTCGGCTTCCTTTTCTGCATAGACCTCTGAGGCTTGAGGGAGGGATTTGGTAATTACATCCCATTCAGGACTGAGCACTCTAAAGTGCCCCCCCCCCCATTGTCCTGTTGTGAGTCTCTGTGTTTATTACCATCCACTGCAAGGAGAACATTGTTACAATGGATGCTCATCCTGTGCTCTCTTACCGGAGACCCTTACGCCTACCAGATCTCTAAGAGCGATGCTCACGGCTGCTAGATTAACATTTCTTTCTTGGTATTTGTTTTTCTCACTTCAAACTTAAAATGCCTTTAACTAAGTTGATCATTTTGTCTTCTTTATTCCTGGCATCATCCCTCAAGAATTCTAATTTTAAAAATCTTTGACTTCTCTGCCTTCCAGAAAACGTGTCTATTCTTTTCTTTCCAATGGAGCAATCCTAGACATTGTAAACTGCTACTCAATCCCTCATTTGCATACCCCTGACCTTCCAGTCTCTTCTCAAGCCTTAGTCATTATAATTAGATTTTGAATTAAGTCACCTTTACCTCCCAAATAATCCAATTCAGTCTCTATTGTTAAGTAAAACACAATATATGAACCCTTTAGTTGGACAGTCAAAGCCCATCACAATGCAAGAGACATCTATCTTTCTGAATGACTTTACAAAGACCCACCAGTACAGATTTTCACTTTGCCATCACAGTCCTTTTATTAGTGTTCTGCCGTGTCTCCTGCATCTCTCCCCTTCCCTGTACACATCTGCTTGTTCCTCAAGACTCATGCTACATTCCTCATATTGCTCGAAAGAAACCTTGTCTGGTCATTCTGAATAGAAGGGATACTTTTTCCTGTTATCACATTTTAAATGTTGACTATCTTGAAATTATAATATTCTTGTATTCAGAGATGTGACTTTGTTTCTCTAAAGTGTGCACACTCCACCTTCCAGGAAGCAGAAACAATGCTTTGTTCATCTGTCCAATCTCTGCTGCACCTGGCTGTAAACTTTCTTTTGTTCTTTGCATCCTAACACTCATTTTCTGTTTGTAGTATAATATTACACCCTTTTAAGCACAATATCAACCCACCACTTATCATCATTATGTACCTTTGCCCTTCCTGTATTTTACATTTTAATAATGTTTCCATATAAAATAGCAATTTCTATATGTGCATAAAGTTGTTAAAATAGGTTCTACTCCAAAATGAATATTCCAGCTGTCCCATGGAGCAATAGTAACCATCACTCCAAAGCCCTTAGCTAGACTCTTAGCTGTCATATAAGAAGTTGAGGTTGTAAAGCTCTCCTAGTTACACGGTTCACCCTCCTTAGCTACAAGGAAAAATCTCATGTTATATTAGTTTTAAATTATACATTACCAATTTGGGACACTCAATATATTATACTGTTACCCTGGGCAATGAATATGAAGTTCTGTGCTTTGAAGACTTTTTGGACATAGTTACAGTAGTTAAGGTATCTTTTTGTGGTTAAGTGGTAGAAACTCATCTCAAGCTGATTTAATAGAAGAGAGAATTCACGCCTTCATAAAACCGAGTGGGCGTGGCCTCATGTTCAGCTGTCACACTCTCAAAGGCTGTCACACTCCCGTTTCTCTTCTGCCCTGTAGAGTGACCTCACTTTCTCCCACACAATCTGGGTCTTCTCCAAACCAGCAAGAAGAATGATCACTGCTACAGCTCGCACAACGTCTGTGGATCCAAAGAGAGTTCTAATTGCTCTTCTTCAGGTCAAACCAGCACAATAGACTGGCCAGAGGGATGAACTACCTTGAGTGTCACTGCCCGGGTCAAATAACTGCAACTGCTCTATATGCAAGAAAGGAACTGAGAAGAGCTGATTGACAGCTTCAGAGCCACACAGCATTGAGTGAAGACACCCACAAGGACAAAGGATATAATTATCAGAAGTGGAAACACAAGATGGGTCAACACTAGACAAATCGAACTGCTTCCCTTTGCCCCATTTCAGCCTCTGCCTGTTGAGGACATACATGTCATTTTAAAAATGCCTCAGGCAAAATAATGCTCTCAGTCCTCATTAAAAGTGACATTTAATCACAGTCACTGTGAGTTCTGCTCCCAGTTGAGTCTAGAGTCTCACACAGACACGAACAAATCCTGTGTTTGGAAATGAGTAACCATGGGCCACGCTCCATCACGTCAGCTACACAATGAATTAAACAACTCCCCAGAATCAACAGGAAAGGAAAATCAAGGTAACAATAGTAAAAGTGGCCATTCAGAAAAGAGGACAGTCGTTAGTGGTATTGTACCAGAGTCTGTGCTATGTGCTCATCTTGAGTTTCCCAGGCAGAGCAGTGAGCTCTTTGGCCAACAGGTACATCCAAGTAACGCATCCTAAAGATCTCCATTTTCCAGAGGGAGATACTTTAGAGGATACTGTGGACTTGTGATGGCTACTGGGTCCTGTCAACCAGCATAGCACTTAAATAACAAGTTCATCTCTGTTAGGTTCACATTCATGAGGCAATTTCTCCTCAAACTGCCGTACGCCATGAGCTTGACTGTTAGGAGCTCTGAGAACTAAGAGCTAAGGCTAGCTGCAGGCCCTTAGCATTGAGTGCCTTTGCAGTGCCATAGCCTAAGGTAACAGGTCTGTCTACCCAAGTGACCCCATTCTCGGGTTTCCTTTAACAACTTGATCTGACCTTTGATCTTGGCAAGTATGGAAGAAAAGCTTCTCTGTGATTCTTCACCTCCATAGTTTTGGGGTTCTGCAGCAAGGAGTGATGTGAGTACATCTAGACTCAGTCTCCCACAACGGTTTACAAGTTCAGAACCGGGCTGCCATTTTTACTGGCTGTGCAGTCTTATTATGCAAGTCATTGGCCCGTTCTGTGCTTTATTGTCCCCGTCTGTGTAGAAGCTAGCTTACAGGAGTGTTATGAGAGTGAAATGAATTAGTTCATATGGAAGACTTAGAACAATGCCCGTCACGGGCTAAGTCCTGCGTGGCAGCCGTTTATCAGTCTGGACATCTGCAGAAAGGATTTATGTTTATCTTCTGTGTTCGTCTGCTCACGCGTACCACATGCTTGCCTGAAGCCCTCATAGGCCAGAAGAGGGAGTTAGATCCCCTAGACCTGCAGTTACAGGTTGTTGTAAGCCAGCTGAGTACTGGGAACTGAAACCCAGATCTTCTGAAAGAGTAGCAAATCCCTTTAACGGTCGAGCAATCTCTTCAGCTCCACTCCTGGCATTTTTGTCTTCTTCCAGGGTCTGGTCTTTGCTCACATCACTGGCCTATTCTGCACCTGATGCTGACAAGGGTTTGCGTTCAGACTTCCTGTTTCCATGGGACCGTCTGATCATCACTGAGCAGACGGTGGCGGGAACTGACGCGAGGCTGATTGACAGCCAGCACGACCAATACCATCGTAAGAGAGGCAGGCTCTCCCCACCCCCCAGAAGAGTAGTTGCCGCAGAATAGGGACTTCAGGACATTTCAAACACTACCTCCTGCGCTTCTCAACACTGCTTCCTGACACAGGTTTTGGGTTGAATCCTCAAAAATACAGCATCTGAGAAAGGGATTTAAGTGTGCGTGACATCTGTGTGACTGAGTAGTAGTGAAAATTCCACGAAGGATTCCCAGGATCCTAAGAGAAGGGACGAGAGTCAAGAAAAGAGAAGAGCTCAGCATGTGCATTTGCTCCGACCTATGGATCACCTGTGGTTTAAAAAACGAAAAGAAAAGCACATAGCAGAGAAGTCTTTTAGCTAAAAGCAAAGATGTTCACTGGGACACTGTTTGGAGCTCTGTATCAGTCAGTCAATGAGGATAGGAATCTCAAAGGCAAGGTGGTCCCCAAGGGTAGATATTCCCAAAGGGAACTTGTGAACCCCAGGCAGCCATATGCACTGCTTCTGTTGTTTGAGAACTCAGGTCTGGAAGAAAAAAAAGAAAAAAGAAAAAGAAAAAAAAGCCCTTCACGGCCTCCAATGATTTCTACTACTAATACCTTAACAGTGTTGAGAACGGTTCGGATTTATTTTAAAAAAATATGTTGGGATTCAAAAAATGAAGATCAGAAAAACAAACCAGCCACCACTACGGAGACCTTTTACCTCTACCGAAAGGGCAAGATCCTCTCTCCACAAATCCTCAGACTCCACACTCAGTCTCTTCCTCTTTATATTCCTCTCTCCACCCAGTCACATCACTCCTGTCTGCACCTCCCTAGTGCTGGTATTAAAGATGTGTAGCTCCTAAACACAGGGGTTAAAGGTGTGAGCCACCACCACCCTGGATCTGTTTCTAGATCGACCTCGCGGGGCCCAGGGTAGCCTTGAACTCACAAAGATCCTGAGATTAAAGGTGTGTGCCACCACTCCCTTGTACTAGTTCTGCAAACCTGCTGCCAATGTTACCTACTCTGACACCGCTTTATCTCCGCCTTCCCCACACAGTGCATTTGGTGCCGAGAAGAAAAAGTCTGCAAAAAGTACTGTTTCCCATATTCTGACTGCAAATTCAACTCCATCTTCTGGGCGAACTGTAGAGGTAAGTGGTCCTCATTTCAATTTTTGTGACTTCATTGCATCTGACTTGCGCATAGGAGAGATTTGCTGCATTTGAGGGATTCAAAATGATTGCATTTGCATTAGCAAAATTTTCTAGTCCAGGGCTTCTCTTCAGTGCTGCCCTCGTGGGTTGTTCTGGGTGGAATTGATTCAAAGTGAGTCAGATGGGACCCTTGCCGTAATACTCAGCAGTTAGATTTCATTTGTAAAAATCTCTATTGTGGGATGTTCATAACCTAGTTAAGGGATGTTTGTGTTGTGATGCTGTAGAAACTCTTGACTGTGTGTGTGTGTGTGTGTGTGTGTGTGTGAGTGTGTGTGGTGTGCACATGTGATTGTATGTATGTGTATGTATGTACATATGTACATGTTAGTTCTGCAGATGTTCTGAGCCGAGTGGTTTTACTGTAACACACTTCCTTGGCAAATGGAGTCTGTCTGGAGAATTACTATTAAGAATGGTGACTCCTTCAGATAGCAAATCTCATTTACCAAAAAAGTATCTTTCTATTTGTAATGTCAAATTTGGACATGCTATATGGTAGTTACCAAAGCAGGAAAAAAAAGTACTAATATTTTTCAATGAAATTTCTAGAAAAGCTAAAACAGGTGATTTTCCAAGTGAGCACGACTTTGGTAAGAAAAGCCCATCTATCAACAAGTTGTCTGATGTTTTTCTTAACTGAAATGAAAATATATAATTCTGCCTAAATCTCTGCTTGCTTCAGGTTCTATGGGTCTTTTAAATCAACTGTATTTGGACCTTATAAAGACAAACACCTTGCATTCACTAGGAAGAGAAACTCTGGTCTCCTATTTTATGTTTTCCCTTCTAGTTCATCTCACTGCCTCTCAGGCTAATAAGCTGTGTGGTCTGAAGGAGGGGAAAGTTCACCAGAGTAGACATCTGCTCCTCCAGCCAGTGTGGGCTGTCTCTGATAACAGAACACTGGTGCTTCGGCAACAGCCCAGCCTCTGGTGTCTACAGGCACCTTCCCAGAAATGGCAGTCTGGGCATTTACTGTCTTACCTGCTGAGAAAGTACCAGAAATGAAACAGAGGCCAAATACAGGGGAACTGGTGCAGTAGGCTGCTAAGCTCTTTCCAATGCGGGGTTCAGCAGTGACTGTCGTATTAATGGTGGCCTTAGAACACGCAGGGCAGTGCATGCTCTTGTAGCCTCATTCCAACAGAGATCTGAGAATGTATGTCAGGAATTCAGATTGCATGATACTAGAAGAGTTAAAAACATAAGAATTTTTTGATCTGTTTTTAAAATATGTCTCTTTTCATCAATTTCAGTTGACCTGTTTGGAATCACGATGCTGATACTGGTTGCATTACTAGCAGTAGGATTCTTGTGGTATTGCCTCGCCTACCACTTATACATGCAGGAGTATGTCATTTTACCCTTCCTAAGAGTCCGCTTTGGGATGGTAGCACTGAAAAAAATACTAAGATAGTTAACAGGAAGTGTTTAGCTAAATGCTTAATGAAAATACTGAAAGGTACATACACTGTTATAAGGTAAAAAGAAAGACTAACCAAGTTTCCTGTCCCACCTCCACCTCCAGCATGCCTCTGCTGAAGCCAGCATGCCTCTGCTGAAGCCAGCATGCCTCTGCTGAAGCCATGCTGCAGCTTGGCTGTTTGTGGTCCTGCTGATTACCTTCATGCAGCTGAATTACATGGCTGAATGTTTCATACTGCACTAACGTCACATACTATTACACTTAGCGCCCCATCCGGAAAACTGAATATTTCATCTTGTGCTGTCCTGATAATCACTGTTATTATTTTGCTATTTTATGTGTTATTTTGAGATTTTTAGCCATTTTTTCTTGTTTTTAGTAACCTAAAGGTTACCAGTGTTTATATATTGCTTATCTTTTAGAATTTACTTAGTCCATTTAATCCTCTGTTTTTATAATAAGATAAGAAAATTTTATATTAAGATTAGAAAATTTGAGGGCCAGGAGTGGTAATGTTCTCCTTTAATCTTTTATTGTTGTTTCCCAAGGAAGAGTTTAGTTTCTCTGTAGCCCTGGCTGTCCTGGAACTAGCTCTGTAGACCAGGCTGGCCTCTACCTCCCAAGTGCTGGGATTAAAAGTGTGCGTTACCGTGTCCTGCAATTCTCCTTTATTCTTAGTACTGAGGAAGACAGGCAGGGCTTGCTTCTCTGAATTAGAATCCAGCCTGGCCTACATTGTTAGACCTTGTCTCAAAAACGTATTTTTGGATTCCCCATTTTCCTTATCGTTTATCCTCTCTTCCCTTGAGCCCCGGTTCTGTAAGCCTTCACACTCGTTTGACTTTATGGAGAAGTTACTTTCCATTTTGCGACTGTAATTCCCCCTCAGAAGGCTCACATTTCAAGTCTGAAATTTAAACTGTTCAAGCGATTGGATAATTCACACTCGAGTGAGTAAACATAGAGTGCAAACTCAAAACAGAAGAGCAAGTACAGTTCTATACCACCAATCCACATCGCTTGAGGGAGAAGCAACAATGTCCAAGCCGATGGAATTCTCTTTCTTAAATTTTCTTTCTTAAAATTACACTCCATCTTAAAACCACACCTCACTTCATATATGTTCTGTATCTTTCTTAGTTTGCCCCTGTTTTTCTAGGAGTTTTACATTTTTCCCGTGGAGTTTTGAGATAGCTTCACTATTTCTTGTGATCAAACATGAAGCCAGGCCTGGTGCCAACATGCCTTTGATCCTGGCACTCGGGAGGTGCAGGCGTATTAGTGTATTAGGGTCGGCCTGATCTGCAGAGCAAGCTCCAGGATAGCCAGGAGAGAGACTGACTCTATCTCAAGGAATCAACTAACAAACAAGAAAATATCCTTAGTCTAATAATAATAATAATAATAATAATAATAATATTTATTCTAATAATAATCACTTATCTTTACATTTGACAAAATATTTTTCCTATAGTTATTCTTCTGAAGCTCTCCTGAGTGAGTTTTTAATTAAGTTGGCATACACAATAATAATGTTCCTATGACATTTTTCATAAGTATATGTTATTATACTTTGTCCTTACTCTCCCCCAGTGTCTTCCTCTATTTCCCTTACCTGGCTCTTTCTCCCCCTCCCCCACCCATCCAATAGACCTCCACTGTGTTTGCAAGAACATTCTGTTCTAATTCACAAAAACTACTTTCTTTTCACAACTAAAGTAGAATATTTTGGTTCCCTGTCTTCCTCTGTTTCGAGTCTTTTCCTTTGTTTCTTCTCCTGGAGAATAGAGTGTCTTTTTCCAAAGTGGCTTTGCAGAGCTGGAAAATATTCATACAGCTCATAGTTCTTTCCCAATTTCTCTTTTTCCACTCTTTTATAGCTTGACATGTTTTTTTTGTCAGATTATATGCCTTTTATAAGATAAGATAGGAAGATAAGACAGGTAGAAACAACTAAAAATAGATGCATACAAATAGGCTTATCTGCATGTAAAGCGATTTATGTGTCTATCTGTGTACACACACACACACATATAAAAGGTTGCCCAAAATACAGTTTGTTTGTTCAGCACCCTCATTTTGTCTAGGAAATTATATTTTCCTGATGTCGGGGTTTGTGTCCTTCCCTTATTAACATATAACACTTTGTCAGTAGAAGACAAAGTAAGATGGCCATATCCCTTTCCTCTCAAAAGCAAAACAATAATGGTGCAGAGAACTGATGGGACACAGTACATGCGTGGCAAGAGGCTCTTTTTTTGTATTTTCTTTAAAAGATTATGGTATGCCGGGCGGTGGTGGCGCACGCCTTTAATCCCAGCACTCGGGAGGCAGAGGCAGGCGGATCTCTGGGAGTTCGAGGCCAGCCTGGTCTACAAGACCTAGTTCCAGGACAGGCACCAAAGCTACAGAGAAACCCTGTCTCAAAAAAAAAAAAACAAAAACAAACAAACAAACAAAAAAAGATTATGGTGTATTATATCATTACCTTTTTGTAGTGCTTACGAACACAATAACAGACGACAAGCATAGGAACAGAGGCCATAGCAAGCGCCCATTGCTGAAGCTTCTTCTATTTCCCTTTTAAAAGATGATTTGGAAATGCAATCTGACAACCGATTTGGTTCTGGTTTAGCTTTGCTGTCCATCCCCAGTTTAAATTTCTTTTACAGACATTCTCTACCTTTGCTAATTGAGTGGGCACAGCATTCATGAGAGTGTTCTATAAAGAAGTTGTTCTTGATCATCTAGTCATCCCCAGCTGGATTCTAGAGGCTATGCGGCTCAGCAGCAGAGCGCTTGGCTAGCATGCAGAGGGCCCTGGGTTCAAGTCACACCCTTCCTCTCATCACTTAAAAGACAGAGTAAGGCTGATCTCAGTGAGTTCGAGGCCAGCCTGGTCTACAAAGTGAGTTCCAGGACAGTTAGGACTGTTACACAGAGAAACCTTGTTTTGAATTAAAAAAAAATAAAAAAATGCTGGGTGGTGGTGGCTCACGCCTTTAATCCCAACACTAGGGTGGCAGAGACCGTTGCCTCTCTGTGAGTTCAAGGCCAGCTTGGCTTACAAAGCGAGTTCCAGGACAGGCTCCAAAGCTACAGAAAAACCCTCTCTCAAAAAATAAAACAAAAAATTAAAGTTTTAAATGTTAATAACACATAGATATTTGATATACTCGTTTTCTCAAATGCTTGTTCTTTATCAAAGTAGTTATGATGTGATACGCACTCAGTATCCATGTCACTAGAGATATTGAGAGGGAAAGATTAATACCTTGCCTGCATGTGGGACAGAGAGGTGGAAAGAAGCAATTGTTGGTTTTATTGTCAATTGATTTTCTTGTATTTTTCTTAAAATGCACTGGCTCTCCTGATGAGTAGATAAGACAATATTTCATGTTAAGAAAGCAACTCTACTATACTCTATACCAAGAATTAAGATAATTTCAACTGTAACCAATCTTAAACTTTAAATTCACCACCATTTTGAACAGGCGGCAGGCCTTTTATTATGCAAGAAATGGACCAGTTCCTGGTTACCGCGACTGGAATGCTACCGGCAAGTGCTTTCTTCCATTTGACAGGCTACCCCAGACTTTTTCAGTGGCTGACAGCCAGAAGTCAGGCTCTTTGTAGACCCACAGAGCTAAGGTCCATGTGGGAAACGTGACAACAGATGTCATTATCCTCATTTTGCAAAACACATTAATAATTCAATAGTTAGACTAGGATTTGCAAAATAGTAACAGAAATGATCATCGGAGTACTGGCAGGGGAGTGCTAAAAATTTTAAACTGTTTGGGGATTTAATTACTTCCCCTTTCCCTTCTTTTACCACTTAACTGAGGAAACTGAAGGAGACCTTTGTCTTCAGGAATTCTTGGGGATTTCCCCCTTCGTCTCACCCAGCCCTCCAGGTTACCCATTGTGCAACTCTTTTCTGAGTTCTTCAAACTTCCCTTAGTTCCCCCCTCACTTGTGGCTTCCTCTGGCTGGTCACCTTCATCTCTACACAAGGCAGAGAATAAACAGGCTTCAGGTATGAGGAGTAGGAAAACATGGGGTTTATACATTGTTATTTAACAAAGCGTGGGGGAGAAAGAGCAGTGCTGGCCCACACTGAGTTCTTGGAAAATGTATCTGGATGATTTCCTGGCTTAGGGAGTCACTGATGGCAGCTGATTTTCTGTCACTGAGGACAACGAGTCTGGTGGTTTCCTCAAAGACTTGGCCTTTTCCCCTTTGTCAGATTCTCACCAGGCTAATGCTACCCTGTGTTCCTTGACTCCTAAATATTCAATAGCAGGAGTATTATGATCACAGTAGTGTATTTATGGCATCCGTGGACATTTTATGACTGATGTATTTAAAGATTAAAACTGTAATGCTGTTACTGGATTTTGTTAAAAGTCTTTGAGAAGGTAAATTTATTTCCTTTTCCATAGCATATTATGAATAAATAACTGAACAGACAGCTCTTTCGGAGAGAGAAGGCGAACGTTCTTCAAAGGTAAGCTTCTTAGAAACACTGCAGAGAATTTCTTTACCCTGGCCCATTTGTAGGAAACAGCTTTTCAGGAATACATCATTAGAATTATTGAGAAAGGAACACTGAATCTGTGAATTCCATAGACGAATTTCAATCCCCGAATTGAAGGGCGTTAAACCCGAAGGCAAGGGAAAGATGGGGCTGTGCGAGTCTCTTTTTATATTTGTTGATAAATTTAAAAGAAAGACAATAAACTCTATTGAGGAAAAACAAAGCATTGATCTAGCAATGGCAGAAACAGGATTGGAAAGAGGAAGCAGGGAGGTAAAGAGTCCAGGCCCAGAGGAACAGGAAAACAGAAGGAAAACAGCCACGTGGGGTGCCGCTCCCTGAAAGAGGCCCACAGGCCTGCTGGATTTCAGCAGGGGTGTTGGCAGGAGTCCCGCGTGTAAGGGGCAGACAGAAACAGTCTTGGGCGGAGGGAAGAGTCGAACTGACATAGGGACGCCGGAGAGAGAACACTGCAAATCGTAGAAGGAGCTCTGGAACCAGCCAGGCCTTCGGGGACTGACCTGACCCATGGAGGGACAGTGGTGTCAATCATTAGATGCAGGATGCAAACCACAAATGAGGTCAGTTTGCAAAAAGGACCTGGCGTCTGGAAGAATGAATGCCTTGTCCCTGGAGAAGGAAGACACAGGAGTGGTGTGCCGGGGTCCACACCACAGCAGCTGGCATTGAACTAGGCCAGAGGTCCTCATCCTGTAGGTCGCTACCCCTTTCCAGGGTGGCCAAGGACAATCAGAAAACACAGAGATTTACATTACGATTCACAACAATAGCAAAATTAGAGTTATGAAGTAGCAACAAAAATAATTTTGTGGTTGGGGGTCACCACCACATAAGGAACTGTATTGAAGGGTCACAGCATTAGGAAGGGTGAGGACCACTGGTCTAGGAGAATGTGGAGGACAATGACTCTGGGTGATGGTGTTGCTTTTGTGCCATCCATGAAAGCATACTCTTCCTTCCCCTTTTAGTATTTTCTTTAAAGCCTAAGTGTGCTGACTAGTTTTTTATCAGCTTGGCGCAAGCTGAAGTCACTTGAGAGGAGGGACTCTCAATTGAGAAAATATCCCATAAATCACTTACTTGGTGATTGATGGGGGAGGGCCCAGTGCATTGTGGGTGGGCCACCCTGGGCTGGTGATCCCGGATTTTTTAAGAAAGCATGCTGAGCAAGGCAAGGGGAGCAAGCCAATGAGCAGTACTCCTCCATTACCTGTGGCTAAGCGTGTGCCCCAAGTTCCTGCCCAGACATCCTTCAGTGAAGAACACTGCTGTGGCAGTGTGAGCTGAATAAACCCTTTCTTCCCAAGTTGCTTTGGTCATGGTGTTTCATCCCAGTATAGAAACCCTAGCTAAGATACTAAGTAAAGCTTTAAATTTCTTCCAATTATTTTTTTTGTCATTATTAAGTTGATTTTTCTTTGAATTGATTCCATTCAAAAGCTGGGCCACATTTGGCCTTTGTAATATTGAAGTTTAATAAATTTTAGAACGGAGTTATAGTTACTGAAAGGTAACTATGCAGCAATATAAGGTGGGAGATTTACCAAGAAGCAAAAATTTTCAGCTGGGATATTTTGGGAAAAGATTGAAAGTGGATGTGGTGGCTCGGAATGGGGAAGAGAAGACGAAGCCCAGAAGGTGAAGTTTTCACCTAGAAAAATAAGAGAGAATCGGCAAACTTTGCATCAGCCTGTGGGAGCTTTCTGATCTCCCACATGTCTGCAGCGCTCTCGTACTGAGAAAGCACCCCCACACAACCAGAGATGGAGATACGTGTCTGTGTTCCAAACTAACAAGTGCATGCTTTTGGTACATGAGCCATAATTTGTGGACACATTGTTCAGATGATCAAAAATGATCATTTAAATGTAATCTTATAACAATATTTTCACTTAAAAGTAGAATTAAAGAGAAACTTGTCCCGGCCTTGGCTGTCTGTAGATAAACGGATGCTATGAAATTGTACACTGAGTATGCCTAAGCCTAATGAACACACTGTGATTGGAAATCACGAAGAGAGACCCAAGCTATTGTTTTCTCTGCTAGTTGGTACCAGTTAAAGACACGGGGTGAATGGCAGAATGACAATAGTTTCGTTAACAGGACTCTGTAAATTCGATTATTATTGTCTGAAATGCTGGCATTATGGTAGCTGTGATGAAATGGTTTGCCCTTCCTTCTCTCCCCAGCGTTCTTCCTCCACGTGGATGTTAGTTACCCATTTATGATGCATCGCAGGCTGGCTCTCCTCACTGGGGAGCTCTGGAAACTAGCACTGTCATAACCAGCAGTGCGATTTTTGGGGTAATTTATTTGGAATTCTTTTGTATACACACACACACACACAATCTTAAAAAGCAGTAGAACTTATCTAATCAAGTAATAGACACTGGCAAAACTGAATAGCAGTTTTGTTCAAGTCAGGTCAGGTAAAATGATGTGTATTTTAAGGACTTCTTCATTGCCCCCGTAGCTCCTTACGTCTCAGTTAGGTGCATATATGTTAGCCATACTCATTTTTGTTAAAACTTTCCCCCGTTTTTCACTTTTCTGAAATTATATTCTTTTTTTTTTAAAAAAAACCTTTTTAATATTTATGTATTTATTATGTACACAATATTCTGTCTGTGTGTATGTCTATAGGCCAGAAGAGGGCACCAGACCCCATTACAGATGGTTGTGAGCAACCATGTGATTGCTGGGAATTGAACTCAGGACCTTTGGAAAAGCAGGCGATGATCTTAACCTCTGAGCCATCTCTCCAGTCCCTGAAATTATATTCTTATACTAAATTAAAACCTGGTGGTTAGTTCTGACTCTGTAGCTTCCTTTCTCCCCTCTGTTCTTTGTGAATAATGTTTAGTTCAAAATTCTTTTTGGGGATCAGACTGGTGCCTACTTATTTCTGTGGGTTGCATTTTGTCCTGACTCTTCCAAGTCATTTGAATACAATAGAGTATAAAATAAAACTTAATGATTTAATGAAGTTAATAATGATAAACATTAACTACAAATCCCTCATATGTTCTTGATCAATTGTTTATATAATAACTGATTTATATAAACATTAATGTTAGCTTATTTTCATGTAAAAGTCCTTCAAATTCTTTTCTTTCCTGAAAGAGATGCATATTTTGGATTTATTTTTATTTATTTATATATTTAGTGTGTGTGTGTGTGTGTGTGTGTGCTGGTGTTGGAAACCACTTGGTTCTCTGCAAGAGCAATAAGCATTCTTAACCTCTGAGCCATCTCTCCAAGCCCGCATCAAATTCTTGTGAGAAACAGCAACTGGCCACATTATTTATATTGAAGTAATTGGAATCCTTATTTTATTCCATATAAAGACCTTATCTTATTCCATATAAAGACCAAAGTTAATCAAATATTGGATAGGAATAAATTTTTATATAAATGTAAATATTAGTCCTGTAGAAACAGCTCTTAAGTGAATGAAATGAAATCACATAGGCAGAACTTATGAATAACTATGAGTGACAAGTGCTGTCTGAGGAGGGAGGGGTGAGGGGTGGATGGCGCAGCTCTAGAATCAGGTTTCTTAGTGTTACGTGGAATTCGCTAATTCTGAGACATCTAAAGCGATTGTTCCGATTGCTGGATCTTGAGTTCTTACCTGCAGGGAAGGTAGAAGAACAACTTCGCTAGGAAAGTGGGGAGTAACGTTAAAGGAAACAGCCCTCGACTGTAACTCACAAGCAGTAAAGGGTGGCTCTGGTCAGGGGAAGGACGTGGTCTGAGCTGGGAAGAACTCGGGTTATCTTTGCTTCGGTTAGCTTTTTCCCCTCTGTTTTGCAGTTTAGGAGAATTTAGCACACCACTGAATTCTCCCTGAATTAGAGGAGAAAATGTTGAGAAATTTGTCTGAGAAATAAATACTATATGTAAACTACCGTTTGGAACTGATACGTCGGGTACTCTATAAATGACGCTATTTTAGCTATTTGAGCCTATTATGCCACTGTAATTCTGTAAGAACATTTAGAAGAAACATTAAAAGACACTTAAAATCCTCAAGGAACATAAAACTTTAAGACAAGCTCATACAAAACGAACTGCATTCTGGCAAAGTTCCATGACGAGGTTTATAGGTGCCCAGGGGTTAAGTTAAAGGGTAGAGAATGTACGCAAGTGGGGTTGGGTACCGCTTAGAGCAGGTAACCATGGCAACCCAGCTAATCGGGATTCAGCATGGGCATGGTTCAGGGACCTGCTTCTAGATGCCTACCTCTCAGGCAGAAAGGACACCTCAGCCAATACCTGTGGGCACGGGGCCCTGCTCATTGCCACACACATTGCTTCCGGGACCTGAGCTGTCATTCACGGTACTGTGCTTTGAGAAAGGCACTTGGTCCTGATCTGCAATAAACCTCAAAATCTTCACCTAGGGACTTAAGCATTGTTTCATAGGTGATGGCCATACACAATCTTGAATGTGAAGGAATGTGAAGTCTCAGTGGGTAAGAGGAAGCAACCACATTTGGAAGTGAGTGCACTTTGAGGGTGGTACTGAAGGGCTAGGGGTTTTAGGTTGTGAGTAAAGAGGAGAGGTCGAGGCAGAAAGAATTATTAAAAGGAGCCTGCCAGATGTTAAAATGAGCACCAGAGAAAGCCCAAATAAGGGTGTGAATAAGAAATAAAGCCCAAATAAGAAAGATGTGATCACGTTTGAGGTCAGAAGAGGCAAGCACACTGATCAGTCATGAAGTAGCAAGGGTTGAAGGGAGCTATGGAGAAACGTTTCTAGCTTGCCTGCTGGAAGATGAGGATGCTGTGGGTATGAAGAAAAGTCAGGGACGATGAGGATGTTTCCATGAAAAGAAAGAATTTTCTGAATTGTCCCCAGGTTTATTAAAAATACAATAGGACAGATTCAAAAGGCTGCAGCTGGTGGTTTGAAATCCATCCCAGCTGAGTGACATGTAGGTTGGAGAGACTGTGTTAGTCCAGAGGCCTCAGCATTTCCTATGCTGCGTCGGGTCTACCTCAGGGAGCTGGGACTCAGACCTCAGGGACATAATTACCTCTCCTCTTTCCTCTTTCTGCAATCTGAAAGAAATACCAGCGGCAGGATCTCCCTAGGTCTGTGTCCTCAGTCGTGATGTAGCCTGCTACCCCGGCACACGCCTCTGTCCCCCTCCGCGCGACTGTACTACTTCTGGAGAGTGGCCCAAACTGTTTTCTTCACAGTCCCCCGCCCGTGTTGGTGGTCCCGGTGAAAAAGACAAAAGAATAAAATTCTTACATTGAAGTTGTGGTAACAGAACGAAGAGCACCAATGAGGAGCTAGAGGGGTGGGGCTGGAACCGGTGATGTTTGGTCTGTGGCCCAAAGTGAGGAAACAGTGCATGAAGCCCTGGATGGAGGTAGGGATGCTTGCGGGCTACAGAGAGAACAGAGGATGGGAGCGCATGGTTCAGGGTCCCCAATCTACAAGCGCAGAGAGAGGCTGTGAAGTTCTCTGAGGGCTTGGGAGGGGGGATCCTAGAGTGAGTGAGCACAGCCCTGAAGAGCAAGGGAGTGGACGGCACAGGTGAAAGCTGTTTATACACTCTTTTCTGTAAACTACAATAATGCTTTTAAACTATTAGTGTTTCAAGCTACTAAGAAGCACTTTGCCAAATAATAGGTTCTACGGCAGCGGAAAATAGACTGTAGTTTCTCCTGGAGTGTCTTGCGTTACAGGATGCATTCTGTGTACTAAGAGAATGGTCAGTCATACACAATAAATGTTTTATCTAAAAAGACATTGGCTATGTGAGCATCGGGCAGAGAGTGAGGGATTCTAAGCAATGCCTAGGCTCTACGGGAAAGAATACTGTGATCTGGCACCTTCTGCCCAAGGGTGGTAGAAAGGGGAACCCTCCACCAAATCACGCCCGCTCCACCCTTTGATGTTTCCCACGGCACTGTTAGCTCTCCACAGTTGTATGATTATTAGAGAGGGGGGGGGACAGACAGCCACACAGGGAGACAGAGGGAGAACAGCAGACAAGTCTCCCTAATTTCACAGGAGCGAAGTTTTCCAGGTCTCATTTCCCATAAACAGGGTGATGGCAAGCTTCCTAAAGTACCGGGGAAAACCGTTGTGTCTGGCTGGGTAAACACAGGAAAACTGTGTACACTGAGGTCTTTTCTGAATCTCTCTCTCTCTCTCTCTCTCCTCTCTCTGCGCGGCTTTAGTTATTTCAGAAGTGAGGGAAATACTCTACCGGAAGATGGTAGGGATGTGGAAGGAGAATTAAGGTAATTGCTTCCTACTGAATGAGGAGGAGAAGTGTTTCAGCTCAAGAAAATTCATTAATCAACGGCAGGCAGGGGCCAGAGAAAGTGAAAGCAGAGTTAGAAGATTTGCTGAGGGAACAGGTTCAGAAGGAGATGTTATAAATAAGTATGTGCAGCTTTTATTTTTTATTTTATTTTCATCTATCATAGAATGTACCTGTTTTAGTATCGACATTTCTGCATAAATACTTGTGAATTAAATAACTATTGAAACTAATTGAGTCTACCCTTTAATGGCTGAGCCATCTTTCCAGTCCTGGAATTAATTTTTATTTTAAACACTCTGTGTATGTGTGTTTGCGTGTGCTTGTGTGTGCTGTGTGAACATGTGTGTACTTGCCTGTTGTCATATGTAGAGGTCAATGTTGGGTGTTGTAGTAAGGAGGCCACTTGCTTGTTTCCCGGCTGCCCAGACTCCCAAAATAATCACACGGAAACTATATTATTTAAATCACTGCTTGGCCCATTAGCTCTAGCTTCTTATTGGCTAACTCTTACATCTTAATTTAACCCAGCTTCATTAATCACGAGGTCGTGGCCTACCAGCAAAGTTTCAGCACATCTGTCTCCGGTGGCGGCTCCATGGCTTCTCCCTGACTCTGCCTCCTTTCTCTCAGCATTCAGTTTCGTTTTCCCCACCTAATTAAGTTCTGTCCTGCTATAGGTCCAAAGCAGTGCCTTTATTCATTAATGGTAACCACGGCATACAGAGGGGACTCCCACATCAGCTGGGTGACTTCTTCTGTTGTTTACTACATTAGCTTTGCACAGGGATTCCCAGTGAACCTGGAGCTCACCATTTCAGCTGGAGTGTTGGCCTTTGGAGCCTTGAGATCTATCTCCATGCCCCTCCACCACCAGCACCCGTTCTTCATTCATGAACAGCAAGCAATATAGCCAGCCGAACCATCTTTGTAGCCCCAGTAATATCTTTTTAAAATAACTCTGTTTTGTAGAATTTGGGAGCTGTAAGCTTTTGTATTTACTCCACTGCAGGAGTGTACAGTGGCCATCATCTCTGTGTCTGGTTATAAGCCCCTTGCAGGGCAAGGGGTCGTGTTCTATCTCCATTGGCTTGGACTGGTCCCCGCCTGGCCTCTCTGTGTCTCCTTGGCTGCTCTTTTTTCCTGCCTGCTGACATAGTCAGAGTTCTCTTTCACAGTGTTGCCAATGACAGTGTAAGACTTTGGTCATGCCTATCATCAGAAAATCTAAAATCGCTGAAGTAGTCACCAGAAGCAGATAAGAAAGCCAGTAGTATTACTAGAAAAAGGGCCTACAGTAACCATCACAATAATCTTCAAATCTTAATTCAATTTTTATTCAATTTTCTTTCTTTTTTTTTTTTTAAATTTCTTGTTCTCTTTTAGTATTTCTTCCTCTGTAGGTTCATTCTCGCTATTCACTTTCTGATAAGGGCCCTTACACTGGTTCTTGGTGTTCATTCATTAAAAACCCCAATCTTTTTACCCTCAAAGTTTTACTCAATTTTCATCTTCATATGATGATCCTGGCCTCCCTGAAACATACATACATACATACAAACATACATACATACACACCCTAATCCTAACCTTAACCCCTGACCTAACCCATGTACATATGTATGTAAGTATGTATGTATGTATTTTTTCCCTCTTGAATACCCAGCTCATGTTATTGTCCCCTCTCTCCTCGTACTTACTGTAGGGCAGATACTTCACTTTACCCGTGGAGTGTGGAATCCTCACCGCTTGTGACGTCTTGGAGACAGTATTAACCTTGCCTGTGAGATCAGGATTAGGATAGTTCCATGCCCACATGGTTGAGGCGGTAGTCTGATAACTACCGCGCACACCAGAGGCTCAGAGCACACAGTAGCCGTGACACAGCACCTCACAAACCCTGCCCTGTGGGCTCTGCGTATCGATTGGATTGACAATGAGAACACTGAGTAGACAGTGAGTTTCTATCGCTGTGGAATTGATAAGACTAAAGGGAGCTGGAGTGGGCTAGATCAGAGTGGGAGGAAACTGATTGAATATTTTATTGATTTTTTTTTTCTGTATGCCAAGCACTGGGAATGCAACTTAGACAAGACAGGCAGAGCTCTCTACCCGTAGGGAGCAGATATTTTCTAGCATGGCTACAAAAAGAGGAAGGTGCAAAGAGATATACCTGAGAACTGCAGCACCCCTGGAAGATCAAAGGGAACAGAAAGCAGGGGCTCCGGGAAGGTGGCCTGGTCAGGATAAGTAGAAAGGCATCCCAAAAGGGGTGGGACTTAATCAGAGCCCAAAATACCACACCCCTTGCATTTCCTCACAGGTGCAGAGTCTAGACTTTTAGAAAGGTATCAGAGTAGAAATGGGACTGCTTGGGGAACAGTGGGAGACAGGAGAGGACAAAGAATGGGGAAAAGGTGATTCAAGGGTGTTGGATATGTGTATGAAAATCTCATAACTAAATGTATTGTTATGTATAACAACAATAAAAATGCCCCTAACTGTGATATGAGAGTCATCCAGGAGAGGAGTTGGGAAGACGATGAGGTTCTCAAGAGAGGATGCCTAGAGGGTGTGTACCCCGGACAGACAGCCATCTGAATGTGTAGGGTTTACAGGTCACTATGATAAACAAAGGTGTGTTCTTCATCTGGATTACCTTGCCGGGTCTTGTTCCTCCCTCAACTTGATGTGCCTGGCTTTGTTCAGGTCCATGGGAGGCCTGTCTCTTTCTGAGTGGAGACTGAGGGTGGTGGATGGGGAAGTGGGTAGATGGGAGGCTGGAAGGGGGGAAGTGAAGGGGAGGGAACTGGAGGAGAGGAGGGAGGGGAAAATGTGGCCAGTATATAAAATAAATGAAAAAGCATTAATTAAATAATTAATTAAATAATAATAAAAAAACACATTACAGGGGGAGTGATTTTTTTTCAGCTGGACTTGCACTGAGGACTATTTGGAAGCAGACATTTCGGGTGGAAAAGCAAAGTCAGAGGGTTGTGGTTTAGAGCAGTGTCAGGGAGCTGAGGAATGGGTTGATGAGGCTGAGGAGCTGCACCAGGAATGGGAGACTCTGTGCTCAGTGGTCACCATGGCTGCTTCACTGTTGCCTGCCCATTCCTGAATTTTCTCATCGCATCCACTCAGAGTACAAGGTTTCTCTTCTGCCATGTTCAGCTTTTCTCCAGATTCTTTATAGTGGGTGTGCACTCAGACTTCAGTGCGGGCTTGGGAAACGCCATCCTTACGATCGCTCAGCTTGTTCCCTTTCCTGTCAGCAGAAGGAAGACAAATCACTGTTGTTCACTTGGGTAGTTGTAGAACCTTCCATTCAGTTCACTCCAGGGTGAAGGACTATTTGAGTTTATAATCATTGTGACCATATACAAGGTTTTCAAGTAATGACCTCTGGCTTGGAAAATATTGCCTTTCTACAAACACTACGAGTGATGTGTTGCCTTGAACTTTTAAGACTTCTAGTCAGAACATGCAGTGTAAGAGTTAACATCCAGTAATTATCATATCCTTTTTCTTTCAGGCTTCCATTGGGATTTTATTGATGTCTACGGACTCTTTGAGATTGATTGAACATCAAAATTCCTTTAAGTTAAAAGTTTTTAATTCTATTGAACATTTTTGTAGAGTATTTTATTACTTAGCCTTGTCTACTAATTTGAGATTGTAGGGGTTGAAAAAGATTGTGTTATTAGTTAAGATTTGGGTTTTCTTTTTCATTTGTTTTTAAATTTTGAGTAATATTCATCCTAACTACTTTGATAACCTTTTTACTCTTGCTTTTGGGCACAAAGTGTTATAGATATTACATATTGATGCATCTGACACATCAATTTCCATACTCAGCTTTATTGGCTTACCTTATGATCATGTCAGATACTATTTTCTCATTGTGGCAATGACAATAAATATTTTATTCATAATTTTGTTCACATTCATTTTTATAAAAGAGCTCTATTATTCAAAGTTTTGCTCCAGTATTAAATTTGAAATGATTAATATTATTAGAATTTGATGAAATTTTGATCAAATCAATGATAGGTTTAAAATACATGTACATATTTCTTTTTCCAAAATACAAAATATGAAGGCTCTTACAGTTCAGCATATTAGATGATTTTAATATAATAAAAACAAACCACATTAGTGTCAATGCTAAATAGTTTCTTCATTAACATTTGATAATAATCGGTTAAATCTATTCACAGTTGTTTTATGAACTGTTCCCCATTGGCTGGTGATATTTGACATGATGGTTTCCAGGAAATGCACTGAGTTTTGTGAAGTAACGGTTGATTGAGCAACTTCCCTGAATCCTCCCCTGAATCCCTCTGGGCAGAGAATCTGAGATGTAGCTGACCACATGGTACATCCCTTTCATCTGCATGGCCACCCACCCTTTGTCACTGTGTGTGGCTCGAGCCTCCCGGATCCCAGCTGGGCAGTGAGTCCCTCAAAGAACACAGCTGTTCCCACAACTACCGCTAGTCATGGAGGCCCTGTTATCTACATGAAGCTCTCATGTCTTGATAAGCTGCTTCCGGAGGTCCTCTCGTTGTCCTCAGGGCCTTCCTCTTGGCAGATAGATGCTGACACACACCATATTGTCAGCAAAAGTGCAAGGTAACAATGACACGGACATTACTGAGGAAAGTGTAGCTTCCAGTCTTCACAGCACCCCATATACTCATACCCTGATAGCCAACATTCTGCTGCCAAAATTTCCATGGCCCCTGTGACAGATTATCCTTCGGGCCCTGGATGCCTGTGACAAGAAGAGCAAATCTGTGACTAAAAGCAACAACTGTTCTTGTGTTTTTTAAAATTTTCCACTTGTTAGGCAAAATGTGCAAAGATTTAAAATTCTTTCTGCTGGCAGTATTGCTTCAATATAAAATTTACAGTCTTCAGCTCCAGGATCAAGAGAATGCAGTATCAAGAATTGAAAAACTAAATGAAGCTTGATTCTGTATATATTTAAAGTTTTATCCAACATGACAAAGCCAGACTTTTTAAGCTAGGGAAACCTGGATATGTGCGTGCGAAACAGGACGTGTCTCGCATTGGATCAAAACTGATCTTTTTATCATGCGTCATTCTTTTAGGAATTTCTTTTCCTTTTGTCTTTTTTTTTTTTTTTGCTTGTTTGGTTGGTTTTTGTTTGTCTGTTTGTTTTTTAGAAGCAGGGTTTTTCTAAGTAGCCCTGGCTGTCCTGGAACTCACTGCGTAGACCAGACTGGTCTTGAACTCAGAGATCCACCTGTCTCTGCCTCCCAGGGGCTGGGAATAAAGGTGTGTGCCACCAGCATGGCTTTACCAACTTCCTTTTGCATCATCAACATTCTGTTGCTGTCGCGAGTTACCTCAAATACAAACTGACTTAAATGTAGAAAGGGTTTATTTTAGTGCACAGTTTGAAGCCATTAGCCAATGGTCACTTGACTCTTTTGCTTTTGGGACATCAAGGTGGAAATTTGTGTCAGAGGAAAGCTGCTCACATCCCACTGGATAAGGTGCGATGTCCCAATAGCTCAGAAGATACTTCTACAGAGTCCTATAAAGACCACCTTCTGCAGATTCCACCGCCTCCCAGTTGCTATACAGTCTGGTGACCCTCACCTTTGAACACACTAATGTCCGGAGTTGGTTGCTTTTAACTCTTGCTCTTTGGGGGCCTGCCACCTAGTTCCCAGATAAATACACGGAGACTTATTCTTACTCGGCCTTAGCTTGGCTTGTTTCTAGCCAGCTTTTCTTATATTATCCTCTGGGCTTTTTACCTTTCTCTTTTTATAAATGTCTCTTCTTTCCCTCTTACTCCATGTCTGACTGTGTGACTGGGTGACTGGCCTCTGGCATCTTCCTTATCTCTCTCTTTCCTCTTCTCTTTTTCTCCTTCTATTTATTGTTTCTGCCTGGCAGCCCTGCCTATTCCCTTTCCTAACTAGCTATTGGCCGTTCAACTCTTTATTAGACCAATCAGGTGTTTTAGATAGGCAGAGAATCAAAGCTTCACAGAGTTAAATAAACACAACATAAAAGAACACAACACATCTTTGCATTATTGAACAAATATTCTACAGCATAAAGGGAATGTAACACATCTTTAACTAATATTACACAACAAGTGCCTTTGGGAAATATTCAAGATCCAAATTATAGTGCTCACAGGCAGAAACTTGAACATTAGTTGATGGACTGAAACAGTCATTTGGAAATTAGTCATCTTGTTTGTTCAACCAGAATCCTGGGACTTTCTCTGTCCTTTTGAGGAGGAAGCCATCTATCTAGTCAGCTGAAGCCATTTCTCTATTGCCTCATTTTCTCAGACTTGAGTCGTGTTCTGGTGTCTGAAGTCACAGAGTGAGTCCCAAACCCCACCAGCAGAGAAGGATGTTAGAGGGTTCTTGGTTAGTCTTTTTAGTTTCGGTGGGGGGATTCTCTTAGTAGGAATTCTCTTGGGGGTTTACACCAGCTGTATAAATCAACTGGCCTCATTCCTCATTAGGAAATATCATAACTGGAATCCAGTAAATCATACAATTTGCCACAAATGAATGCTTTATTCTCAAAATTCTAGGCAATGGCAAGATTATTTAATGTAGAAAACTTAAGAATAACTGAAAGGATATTCGGCTTTGACCACTTATACGATTGTAATTGCCAGGTTTAAATATGTTGTTTTTAAAGAACTCTTATCACAAACTCTGTTAGCGGTGAGAATGCTAACAGTCAATTGCTAAGTGATTCTCTACATAATGGCCATTTCCCATTCCTTTGAAAATCTCAGCAATTGATGTCGTTGGAGAAATTTAATGGTTTTTGTCCTTTCATTTTAAAAAAATTCCAAGTATCTCAGTTCAAAACCACTGTGCTGTAATTCATGCCACTGTCAATAAACTGTCAAAATTATTCTCTAATTATGCATCATGAACATGACTTTGATTCATTATTATCTGAGAAACAAAACAGCAAAAGAAATAAATGATATGAAACCACAGTGGGAACTTTTATTTTATTCTGATTATAGTATAGGTTTTTGAATGAATCTCTTTATGTCTCATCGTAATTCAGTTTATAATCTGCCATACCTATTAATTTGTGAAAAGCACTTGTTACTCTCTCTCTCCAGCTTTCAAATGAGTTATTCTACATAGTCATATTTATCAATTTATCATTATTCAAAAGTACAAAATACCATTTCAAAAGTATTAGATTTTATTTTTTACGTTAAGCTTACTAGTGACTTTGTTCTCTGTTATGTTGGACCTTTTTCTTTTATTCCTTATCTAAAGAGTAAAGTGCCTTTTACCATGGCCTTTGAAGAGTAACTGCTTGAGGTGAGGATAAATTGATAGTGCAGTAACAGGATATGGTGATAGCTGTCCCAGGAGATAACTTATGCAAAATGATGGAGGCCTGCCCATCACCGTACACGGAATACTGATAGTCTTGACTTGAATACGAAAGCATTTATGTCTTGCACCTGCTCCAGAATATGACTAGCTGTCATGTATTGCAACAAAGAAACGAAAAGCTGTCACTATGATTTAAGAAATATGCATAAATGTAAGAAAAAGCAAAACATTTTGAGCAGTTAGAATTTATTTTTATTGCTCTATTATGCTTACTAGTCTCTTTAGGTTTTGCTTGGTGTTTGAATGTTTTCTGTTGAGCTCATCAGTATGACTTCATCATTCCAGAAGGCCACTGAATTATTAAAGAGTCCTGCACTTACGCTGCAGGACAAAAGGCTGGTGCATTTATGATTCCTGAATTTTTAGTGCCATATAAAGCGTCCAGATGAGGCATAAGTGTAGTTTTAGGCCTATTTCACAAGACATAAAGCTTAAAGTTGATAAAGTTGAAACTGAACCCTAAATATTCTGCAAACTAAAATTATTATAAAATATCTTTTGAGATTATAAGACAAAAGACCTTTTAAAGTGATCAGATTCCTGACATGTGACTTCTCGCTGTGCCTTTTCATGCTTTAGAAACACTGAAATATAACCACCTTTTCACAACATTTTCTTTACTGGAAATTGATGTTTCTGTGTTAGGAAACCTGTCAAATTTCTCTATATTTTCCCAGCAAGTGCTTCTTCCAATAGCATTTTACATGCTATTTTTATCTGCCTTTCTCTTTTAATTTGAGTTTTCCTTTTAAGATGTACAAGAGACCTTGAGACTGTAAACGCCCAAGCATATACACTGAGCATCTGCACATCCGAAAGACAGCTATCTAGCTTAACCTGACTCACCATTTAACACACATTGTAAGAGGAAGTATCCAAGTGATGTTCTCCCCTGAGAGCACTCACTGTTGGGAATTCTCCACTTATTTCATTGCTACTGATCTTTGAAATGTCTTCAGCTAGCTCCCTTTGGAATGCCCTTAGCAACCTGTGGGACATTCACAGTCTATAACTATTCCGCAGTGTGGGTCATCAATCGCATGCATGGCTGAGAAACAAGGGCGAAGGGTTTGTTTTTGAAGCGTGTGGAAAGGCATTTAGAACATAAAACATGAACAGGTAAACCTGTGGTTTCAGATAATCCATTTTTGGTTGAGTTGGGCTAAGTCACGTGTTTGTGAGAAGAAAATTGGAATGAGTGGTGAGGAGGAAACGGAAGAGAGTTCTATGACAGCAACTGGCAAAAAGAAATCCGAATGGCCTCAGCAACTGTGGGAAATGTGAGGATTTTACAGAGGCAGTTATCTCCTGACAGCCCACCAAACACTGAGATTTTATAAACGTTCATTCTGTTTCCACGTCCAGTAAACGAATCCACATTGGGACTTAGGGTAAATTAAACCTGAATCTGATTAGTTCTTCCTAAGCCCCTGCCATCCGCCGAGCTCCGGTTTCTCCCAAAGGGTCGGCCTCAATTTGCTGATTCTGTGAGGGGAGGCAGCATGGCTTTGTTGACCTGTTGTGTATTCCTGTGCTACATAGATAATACTCCACCAAGATGGCGATCAGCTTCAGATCAACTGGAAGTCTGGACAGTTCTCATGGTAGGAAGATACAGTCTGGTGAGGGATCAAAACTGCCCATTTAATCCCGGCTGCTGGCTGAAGCTACATACCAACTCCACGTTTCATGGCTCAACCCAAGAGGCTGACTGCTGTTCTTGGAATAGAAAATCAAGGGGCTGACATATTAGGCTTCACCCTGGTTCAGCAATGACAAATTTATTGGTGATCTTGACAAACGACTTTGAGAAAATGGTGGCTTTCTCATTTCCTAAATGAATCATTCAGAGCTTCCGTTCTGCACAGAATTTTAAAGACTCAAGCCGGTGAAGACAATATGAATTGCCCAAGGTCATATAGTAAGATGCGGAGCAAGGATCTGAAACACACAGTTTTCTTTTCCCCTGTTACTTTGTGAGATAAGTGCCCAAAATTTCTTTTAAATTTGAAAAAGAATCATTCTAGAAAAGGTTATCCTGATAGAAAAGGCTCCCATGTCAGTGAAACAAAACTGAAAAAAAGTGGAAAAAAAACCAAAACCATTTGCTTCCACAACTGTGTCTGGTTAACAGGAAAAAAATCTATGCTTGTTATGAAAGTTAAGGAGACTTTTTATCTGATATCAGTCTTTTGTTGATCTCAAATTCTTCCAGTGGTCTGCAGAGCAAATGTTTATATTGTTCATCACAGAAAACCCAGTGAGCCTAGTTGATTATTTTAAAGGTTATCTAGTCAGGTGCTGAAGCCCTGGAAATGCCAGTTCCGCTTGTAGGAGACTTTGTGTCTGATGTTTAATCCTAAAAACGACTAAATTGTGTATAAAACGTTGTGCTAATGAGATCAATTGCAATATATATTGCATATAAAATGTTATAACGTTCCAGTGGACATCATGCTCTGTGGATACTGAGACTGACTCAGAAAAGGCAGAGTTGCTGCTGCTCTAGCCTGCAGGAAGCAGACTGGCGCTGTCTGACTTTAAAAGACAGTGAAGATAGAAAAGGACCCACGGGCTCCCTATAAACATCTCTGATTGACAGGGTCTCCTTTTATGAAAACAGAGCAGAAGGACAAACATCTGTGGTTCCCAATGCTCAGTCAGGTGTCTCATCCTCTGTCTCCTCACAGGCCTGGCAGAACGTCTCCAAAAGAGCCCACAGCAGTCTGTGACCTTATACGGTTCTCATCTGTGCAGTGAGAGAAAAATGAAGGCTGGGGTTGCCTAGAGAGTGGAACCACTTTCAATTTCTCTAAAACTGAGACATATTGAATACGTTATCAAACAGTTACAGAGTTGTACTCTTTCACGTATACTTTTTGAAGCTTTGTAGTATACACCATTTTAAAGACAAATGTATTTCACATATATTAATTTTAAATGTATTCTGCCACCTTTTACAAAAATGTTTACCCTCAGATCCTTTTGCTATTTTTTTTTCCTTCTGAGGGTAAAACAAGTCAATTTACATTAGAGTTTTTAGTTTATACAGTAGCAAGGAAAAGATATTATGTAACCTCATGTTAACAAAATGTCACACACAGCATTCTAACCCAGTAAGACAAGCTCTTCCCTGTCCCCATCCCTTACCCTCCCTTCACTCTCTTTTATTCTGCTTTGCCCAAGAATATCTCAGTTTATGCTTGTTGATAGGTAAAGCCACAGTTACAAGTCAATGCATCTTCACCACTATTACTCATTAGGAAATGGAACCCATAGCCAAACTACTATATTCACCAGAAAGCGAATACTGAAAACACTGACTGTATCAATTGTTGGTAGGGATGTGGCAAAAATGTTGGTAAAGATATACTGTAACATTTCAAATTGCCATAAAGAATAGGAAATGGAGCCAGACATGGGGCACAAGCCTTTAATCCCAGTACTTGGGATCTCCTTTTGTTGTCTTATTGCTCTAGCTAGAACCTCAAGTACTATATTGAATAGATATGGAGAGAATGACAACCTTGTCTTGTTCCTGATTTCAAGTGGGATTGCCTTGAGTGTCTCTCCATTTAGTTTGATGTTGACTGTTGGCTTGCTGTATTATGCTTAGGTATGTTCCTTGTGTCCTTGCTCTCTCTAAAACTTTTATCATACTGCATTTTGTCGATGAGATGATCATGTGGGGTTTTTTTTCAGTTACATTGGCAGATTTTTGTGCATTGAACCATCCTTGCCTTGCGTCTCTAGGATAAAGCCTACTTGATCATGGTGGATGGTTTTTCTGATGTGTTCTTGGATTTGCCAGCATTTTATAGAGTACTTTTGCATCAATGTTGATGAGTGAGATTTTTTTAAATAATTTATTTTATTTATTTATTATGTATACAATATTCTGTCTGTGTGTATGCCTGCAGGCCAGAAGAGGGCACCAGACCTCATTACAGATGGTTGAGAGCCACCATGTGGTTGCTGGGAATTGAACTCAGGACCTTTGGAAGAGCAGACAATGCTCTTAACCTCTGAGCCATCTCTCCAGCCCTCTTTCTTAGTAATGTCTTTGTGTGGTTTGGGTATAAGGGTAATTGTGTCTTCATAAAAGGAGTTTGGCAATGTTCCTTCTGTTTCTATTGTGTGGAACAATTTGAGGAGTATTGGTATTAGTTCTTTGAAAATCTTGTAGAATTCTGCATTGAAACCATCTGGTCCTGGGTTTCTTTTGGTTGGAAGACTTTTGATGACTGTTTATATTTCTTTCTCAGATATAGGTCTATTTAATTTGCTTATCTGTTCTTGATTTAATTTTGGTAAGTGATATTTATTGAGAAAGTTGTCCATTTCCTTTAAGTTTTCCAATTTTGTGGACTACAGGTTTTCGAAGTGTTACTTGATGGTTTTCTAGATTTTCTCCCTGTCTGTTGTTATGTCCCCCTTTTCATTTCTGATTTTGTTAATTTGGATGTTCTTTTTCTGCGTTTTGGTCAGTTTGGATAATTTTTTTATTTTCTTCAAGAACCAACTCTTTGTCTCATTGATTCTTTGTATTCTTTTCTTTGTTTCTATTTTACTGATTTCAGCTCTCAGTTTGATCATTTCCTGCTGTCTAGTCATCCTGAGTGAGTTTTCTTTGTTTTGTTCTTAGAGTTTTTAGGTGTTATGTTAGTTCATTAGTAAGGTTTTTTGTTTTTAGCTTCTTTATGTAGGCATTTGTGCTATAAACTTTCCTCTTAACACTACTTTCATTGTGTCCCATATATTTGGATATATTGTGTGGTCATTTCATTTAATTTTAGGAAGTCTTTAATTTCTTTATCCTTGATCCATTGGTGACTCAGGTGAGTATTGCTTAATTTCCATGTGTGCGTGGGCTTTCTGAAATTAGTGTTGCTGTTGAATTTAAACCATGGTGATCCAATAAGATACATGGGGTTATTCTAACTTTTTTTGTATTTGTTGAGGTTTGCTTTGTTACCTAGTATGTGATCAATTTTTGAGAAGGTTCCGTGAAATGCTAAGAAGAAGTATATTATTTTTTGTTTGGATGGAATGTTCTATAGATATCTGTTAAGTCCATTTGAGCCACAACATCTGTTAGTTCCTTTATTTCTCTGTTAATTTTTTTGTCTGGTTGACCTGTCCATTGGCGAGAGTATGTGTGGTTTAATGTGTGATTTAAGCTTTAGTAGTATTTCTTTTACACATGAGGGTGCCCTTGTATTTAGGTCATATATGTTCGATACTGAGATTTCCTCCTGATGTATTTTTCCTGTGACAAATATGAAATGTCCTTCTTTGTCTCTTTTGATTGATTTTAGTTTGAACTCTATTTGGTTAGATAAGAGGACAGCTACACCAGTTTGTTTCTTAGGTCCATTTGATTCGAAATTTTTTTCCCAGCCCTTTAGTCTGTCTTTGAGGTTGAGGTATCTTTCTTGTATGCAGCAGAAGGATGGATTCTGTTTTTGTATCCAATCTGTTAGCCTGTGTCTTTTTATAGGTGAGCCAAGTCCATTTATATTAAGGAATATTAATGACCAATGGTTGCTAGTTTCTGTTATTTTAGTTTTCATTGTTGGTGATGTTGTTTTGTGTTTTCCCCCTATTTGAAATTTGGTGCTATTGTCTGTGTTTTTGTGGATATTGCTAACTTCTTGGGTTGGAGTTTTCCTTCTAGCACTTTGTGTAGGGTTGGGTTTGTGGCTAGGTATTGTTTAAATCTGGTACTGTTATGGAATGTCTTGTTTTGTGTCCGTGGTGATTGAAAGTCTTGCTAGGATAGTAGTCTGGGCTGGCATCCATCTCTTAATGTCTGCATTATGCTTGACCAGGACCTTCTGGCTTTCATTGTGTCCATTGAGAAATCAGGTATAATTCTGATAGTTGTTCCTTTATATGTTACTTGGCCTTTTTCCTTTGCAGCTCTTATTATTCTTTATTTATTAGGTATGTTTAGCGTTTTGATTATTATGTGGTGAGGGGATTTTTTTAATCCATTCTATTTGGTGTTCTGTAAGCTTCTTTTATCTTTATAGGCATATCTTTTTTTAGGTTGGGAAAGTTTTCTTCTGTGATTTTGTTGAATATATTTTCTGTGCTTTTGAGTTGGACTACTTCTCCTTTTTCTATCTCTATTATTCTTAGGTTTGGTCTTTTCATGGTGTTCCATATTTCCTGGATATTTTGTGTTAAACATTTTTTAGATTTAACATTTTCTTTGACTGATGAATCTATTTCCTCTATTGTATCTTCACTGACTTCCCAGCACAGTATGATGCTTGTCCTCTTTTGTCAGGCTCAACCTGAATTTTGCTATCTTCAGTGGAAACTATCAACAAGAACACGGACTTTTAAAAAGTTGTTCTTCTAGGAAGGAAGAGGAGTGGTTGAGGGGAAGAGGGGCGGCTGAGGGCAGGGACAGGGAGGAGAAGAGGAATGGAGGAAGGGAGGGAGGGGACACTGTCATTGGTCTAGAAATAATTAATTTAAAAAGTTACTCTCCTAACTTGTGTATTCATGGATTTTAGCTCATTAAGCTTCAAGACAAACCTTAAGAGTAACTCTTTTGATCTGGTGGTGATGGTAGTGGTGCTTGCCGTCTTTAATCCCAGCACTGGGGAGGCAGAGGTAGGCCGATCTCTGTGAGTTCATGGCCAATCTGGTCTACAAGAGCTACTTCCAGGACAGTTAGAACTGTTACACAGAGAAACCCTGCCTTGAAAAACAAACAAACAAAATTTGGTGGGGGGAGTGATCTGAGGATGCCCAGAGTCTACCATTATTATCACTCGAACAAGAATTTGTTTTTATGCTACACAAGAAAGTTTTTTTTTTTTTTTTGAGACAGGGTTTCTCCGTCATAGCTTTTTGGTTCCTGTCCTGGAACTAGCTCTTGTAGACCAGGCTGGCCTCGAACTCACAGAGATCTGCCTGCCTCTACCTCCCAAGTGCTGGGATTAAAGGCATGCGCCACCACCACCCGGCAAGAAGGTTCTATTTAAAAAGGATAAAAGAAAGTTCTGTTTGAAGGAGTTCTTTTGACTGTGGGTAACATGAATGGTGCAGTTTGCAATGACCTTGAGATTTTTGAGTTCTCCTTTGTTTCTCAGGAAAATTAGATTTGTAACCAATTGTGCAAGTCCACATTGACAGAAATTATCAGCACACATAACAATAGTGAGCAACTTACTTCATTTCAATGGACTCATATGAAAATGATTCCTAGTGTAAATATTTTGCATGAGAAAAAAATATTTTTTTCTTTCCCAAAAATACTTTAGACTTGTATCTCCATTACTTTCCCATTGCTGTGACAAAACCCCACGATCAAGGCAACGTATGAAAGGAAGCATTTCACTTTGGGCTCTTGGGGATTAGAATCCAAGGTCATCACAGTGGGGAGCATGGCAGCAGGCAGACAGACATGGGACTGAAGCAGTGGCTGGGAACTCACATCTTGATCCACAAGTGTGAGAAAAAAGAGCCAACTGGAAATGGTGTGGGCTTTTGAAACCTCAAACATGGAGAGAGAGAGAGAGAGAGAGAGAGAGAGAGAGAGAGAGAGAGAGAGAAGGGGAGACTATGGGTAACTGGAGACCACGTGTTCATTCTCTGTGGGCAGTTTAAATAGCCTGTGGGAGTGGTCTTGACCTTCCCTGGGGAGGGGTCACCATTTGGTGGGCTTTGTCGGAGGTGGAGTTTGGACTGAGGCAACTCCTAGGGGAGGGAGCTTAATATTCCAGACTTTTTGTATAAAGGGGTGTCAAGGAGCTGAGGTGACACTTCTGACCAAACACTGAAGGGCAGCGCTGGACTCATTAACCAGTCTTACTTCTGAGGATTTAAATTTAGTGAAAAAGAAACACAGTTTGTCAGAATTTATTTCTACTCTGGTGCTCTCTCACTGAGCTTATTTCAAAATCATTGTGGTTATTGTCGTCATCATCATCATCATCGCTACCACCACCACCACATCTTTCATAAGTCCACAATATTTGGTCTCCATTGTATTCCAACCCAAAAGCCCTATCTGATTGACTGTCTACCAACTGATTTGTAACTTGACCATTTTAAACAATAACAACAATGGAATTTAGGCAGGAACCACCAATGAAAATTACAAAAAGGATTCCTGGAAAAAGCTGTTACAAAAGTTTCCCAATTTCCAAAAAACTCCCCATAAGTATGGTAATTGTTCCCCAAAAGAAAGACAAAGTGGGACCCCTGGCCCGCAGCAAGGCCAGAGGTCACCCAAGTGCCCGCCCTGGGCCCATGGTGGGCGCTACCATGGTGAGTGAATGAACACATGATGGAGAGATGGGAAAGATGGGTACTTGGTGGCGATCTGGAGAGAAAGTGAAGCAGAGGGGTTTGCGCACCATGGACAGAGGTGGATCTGGAGACACAACAGTGGCTAGGCCCTGGTGGATAGAGGAGCCTGCACAACCGCCAGAAGCCGTCGTGATATCTGGGACGTCTGGGCCCGTGACCCTATGGCAGCTGGGATCTGTGTTTTCTGTAGCTCGTGTTACCACCTAAAACCATTCAGATGTCTATGGTCTGGGCTGCTGCCAGAGTTCGTGTTGATGTCCTGGGTTGTCCTGCTGAAGAGGGTGAAACTGGTCTGAGTGTCCTGGTTTGGGCTGCCACTGGGTGCCATGTCGGAGTCTGTAATGTCTGAAATCTGGGTTTCTATCAAAAGCCACATGGATGTCTGCGGTCTGTGTTGCCACCTGAGGCCATGTTGCTATCCAAGCACCAAGGATATCCAAGCAGGACAGCTGGCCCAGCCCCTTATAAGTTGTTGTGCAGTGGTGAGGGCGCTGGTGAGCTGGCCCCACCCCCTCCATCTGCCCTACGCTAACCCAGACCCAGGGTCCTGAGTTGGCCCACCCTAATTCCTACCCTATCTATGACCTGCTGGAGTGTGTGAAAGGGATGGTCCTGCGCAACCAGAGCCACAGGAGCTCCAGGACTCTGGGCAACAGCAGGATACCAGAGAGGATTCCTGGTGAAGGTCCAGTATAGATGGTGTAGCAGAAGCCAGAGGCTCTGAATCAAACCAATGACTCATTGCAATGAAAGCTGTTTGGAAAAGGTATACTGTGTGACACAATGCAGCACCCAAGGCTACTATGACAGGTGAACATGTGATGGAGAGGCAGGAAAGAGGAGGAGCAGAGTGTACAAGCACAAAGAAGGCTGCCAAGGGTGGAGGCGCAGGCCATTGTGCACAGGGATCAGTGAGACGTGGTTTTTATCTTTATTTTTTTATGTATTTCTTTTGGGGGGAGATTATAAGGATGGAGGGCAGAAAGACTAGGAAATGAATGGGATTGGGTGTATAACGTGACATTCCCAAAGAAATAAAAATTATGTTTAAACAAAAGCAATTATTAGAATCTTAAGAAAGTTTAATTTTAATAAGAGACACAAAACTACATGTTGACTTTTCATCATAAAATTGAGGTTCTTTACAACGTAATACTGGCACAATGATGGAGAGATGAGCATTTCTGTAAACTTCAGGTCAGTGTGGAGCTGTTATGAGTTTTCAGAAAAGCAGCCTGGCAATGTGTAACTAGACCATCAAACTTCACTGCACCAACAGGGAGGAGGTGTGACCAAAGAAGCAATGTAGGATATGAGTAGACATCACACAATTGTGGGGAAAGCTGGAGAAGTGAAAGCCCAGAGGGCTTTGAATCGGAGAGTCATTAACCATGGACCTTTGTGGTGAGCAGACAGGGAAATCCGAGTGCTCACTGTGGAATTCCCCATCAGGGAGACACTGTGAAGCCTCTGGAAGGCTAGAGAGCTGGAGACCGGCAACCAGAGGCTGATGTGGGGCACTGTTTACCAGCAGAGAAAGAGAAAGGGATGACAACATGCATCCTGCTCTCTTCTGGCAGTCAGGACTTCAGAGAGATGAGGAGCCCACTGCCCGCTTCCACTGGACTAATCTCCCAGGGGCAACTGCATCTCTAAGCTATAAGGAGAGGATTGTGGGAAAGAGCTCCAGACTTATCAAGCTGGCAATAGAATGATGTAGACCTCTTATCTTTTGATCCTGGGGTCTCATTTCATAACTGGGATGACGTCTGATAAAGCATCACATGTAGCCAAAGATTTCAAAACCAAATCAAACCAGGACTGTATCGGCGTAAATGAATGAAGACAGATTGTAATAATATATACAGCTTTAATGGGGAAATAGACTTCAGTTTCCAGTTTTCACATCAGATGGCTCGCAATCACCTGTAATCACAGCTCTAGGGGATCTGATACCCTCTTCTGGTCTTCTCTTGTACCCATATGCGCGTGTACACACACACACACACACACACACACACACACACACACACACACTTAGGGTGTCTATTACTGCAAGGAAACACCATGACCAATAAGCAAGTTGGCTTACACTTCCTCCTTGTAGTCCATCATTGAAAGAAGCCTGGACAGGAACTCAAACAGGTCAGGAGCCTGGATGCAGAAGCCAGTGCAGAGGCCATGGAAGGATGCTACTAACTGGCTAGCTCTTCATGGCTTGCTCAGACTGCTTTCTTACAGAACCTAGGATGGCGCCATTCACAATGGGCTGCCCCCCCCTCCAACAAATACTAAATAAGCAAATTCCTTATAGGTGGATTTTATAGAAGGATTTTCTCAATTGAAGCTACCTTCTTTCAGATGACTCTAGCTTACGTTAAGCTGCCATAAAACTAGCCAGTACACATGCACACATACATACACACACACACACACACACACACACTGAAAAATACAACTATATAATTGGCATAATTAAAATAGATAAAATTAGAGATAACCCAATTTCCCAACAGTATAAGAATGGTGAGGGAAGTTGAGGTAATACAGACAAGGTATGAATATTAAAAATTACCCCAGATGACTTCACAAGGACTCCAAGGCTGCTCTGTTTTTACTGAGTGAATGGATTCATAAAGGAATACATTTCTTGCTCTTTCTATAACAAGTTCCTTTTTGAGAACAGTGAAGGGTTTTTGAGGCAGGGTCTCAAGAAGCCCATGATGGCCTTGAGCTTGCTTACGGTGACTTTCGGTGACCTTCCGTTGAGTCTCCTGCCTCCATTTCACACGTAGCTGGATTATATGCACCACCCTGTTTATCCTGTCAAATGACCTTCAGGGACATGCAGTCCTTGCAACACAGACTTTTTAAAAGTATATACAAAACAGTACTCATTAAGATTACAGTTTTGGAAATATCCATAGATGTATCTTTTATACATATGCCTTACCTTATTCATTTCCCCAGCGCTACCTTTAAAAAGTGTGGGTCGAGTTACATGTATCAGCTACATGGCAGAAATGCCAGTAGAGTTTTCTACTATACTTGGAGCAGTGCAAACGCTCCCACAGCCTGTACTACTCACTTCTGCTGCTGACGCTAGCCATCTCTCAGCTCATTGCTTGCCTTGCCCAGCTGCAGCCTTGCTGGGCTTTGGTCAGTTCCTGGCACAGGCTCAGGTCTCTCCCGTAATCCTCTTCAGATGCTGTGATTCAAATCACACGTCAACTGCCACTTTCTCTTTGTTTTTTTAAAGGTTTGTTTTATTCATGATGTATGTGTATGTGTGCGTGTGTGCGTGTGTGATATGCAAATATGAGTACAGTGCTCATGGAAGAAGGAGAGGGCACCCACGGAGCAGGAGAGGGCACCAGATTCTCTGGAGGTGGAGCTGCAAGTGGTTGTGAGGTGTGGGTGCTGGGAGCCAGACTCGGGCTTCTGCAAGAGCAGCAAGCACTTGTAGCGGCTGGGCCACCTGTCCAACCTCAGCTGTTGTCTTTCTTTGTAGGTCACTTGAGCATCAAATCTAGGGTGGCAGCTTCCTCCCTACCCAGCAGTCATTCTCCATTGCGTGGTCCTGGTCTCCTTCTTTATGTGATTGTGCTGTTTGCTTAGCCTTTCTAAGAAGCAGGGCCTACTAAGGCAAGACTTTTGATTTATTGTTTCCCATAATGTGTGTGTGTGTGTCCCTTTAGTGTATACAGGGTCCCATCTTTTAGTTTTCTAAAATGAGTGCTTCCCCTTAGAATCAGGGTAAGTGTGTGGCATGGGTGTGCCGCTGGAGGAGCAATCTGTGCCCGCTGTTGTAACCAAGCCTCCTGGTGTCGTATCTCCCAGCCAATACTGCAGACTATTTTCACTGCCTTGCTCCTCTTGCGCTATCTAATGAGGTCTCTACTACTGAAGACCCATAGCTGGAATGAACGCTCCCTCATTAGTCATCCTGTGTACAGTAGTTATGCATGCGGCGCCATGAAAAGCCTTAAAACACTGGAGCACTGTGAGATTAAGCCATTTTAGGCCAAAAAAAACCCTCCGCTCTGACCTTAGTTGTTCTGGCACTCACAGCTTTCTGGTCTGCTTGTCTATAATACATACACACACAGACACACACATATACACATACACATAAAGACACACACAGACACACATACGCATACAGAGACACACACAGAGACACATACGCAGAGACATACACAGACACACACAGACATACACACAAACACATGCATACACACACAGACACACACAGACACACACAGACACATACACATAAAGACACACAGACACACATACACAGACACAGACATACACAGACATACAAACACATGCATACACACACAGACACACACAGACATACAGACATGCACATACACAGACATACACACAGAGATACATACAAGTAGAGAAACGCATACACACACAGAGACATACACACATACACATAGAGACACACAGACACACATACACACAGCCATATACACACACAGACATATACACAAACACACACAGGCACACACAGAGACACACACACATATAACACATACACATAAAGACACACACAGACACATACACTACGCATACAGAGACACACACAGAGACAGTCAGACACACACAGAGATACACATACACAGACACACAGAGACATACACACAAACACATGCATACACACAGACACAAACACATACACAGATATACACACAGACACACATACAAATAGAGAAACGCATACACACACAGAGACACACATATACACATAGAGATAAAGACACACAGACACAGATACATACACACACATATATATACACACACACAGACATATACACAAACACACACACAGACACACAGACACATAGACACACAGGCACACATACACATACACATACAGACTCACATACACAGACACACAGCCATACACACACACATACACATAGAGACACACACAGGCACACATACACAGACACACAGACACACAGCTATACACATACACACAGAGACACACACAGACACACAGACACATAGACACACAGGCACACATACACATAGACACACACACACACACACACACACCACTCCTGGTGACAGCTCTGTCCCTCCCACATCTTGCAGCTGCTCCTGCTTTCGTATCCTATCCCATGGTGACTAACGTGCCAGCTACTCGCAGTGAGTAATTGTTTTCTGTCCTTCAGAGCCTAAGAAAACCTGTACACCATAGAGAGATTTATCTGCCTGTTTTCTCCACATGCATGCCCTGGTTTGGGACTATATGGATTATGGGAAACTTTTATCTCCTTGTTCCCCTGTTAGTTACAGTCATTGAGAGCCCCTTGAGGGGGTAAGGCTGAGTGAAGGCAGGTTACAACGTTTTCCTGTTTCAGCTGCTGGGAAAGACAACAAGTATACACAAGGTAAGGTGTATGCATTTGCGTGCATGCATGGGGCCTTTTCCTGCTGCAGGAGGCACCAGAGGCAGCAATTAGCTCACAGGACAGAGCAGCAGAAAACGTTATCAACATTCTCCCAGTAGTCAGGCCTCCAGTCTGGGCAAGCTCTTATTCCCTCTGAGATGAGACAAAGATTTATGTATGGGATGTAAAACAATCAAAGTGGGTATTAATTATACTTTTTCAAGAGGAAGAGGAAAGGTGAAGGCGTAAGTCATAAACAATCCCACACCAGTTTGGAATTATGATTAATAGGGTGGTATTTATTTAAAGGGGAAAAACTTACAGATCACCGACCCAGACAACAGCCCTCTGCGCAATCAGGAAGGAGTCTAGTCGCCAGAAACGGAGCAGGAAGCAAAGAGAGAGTGAGGAGGGAAGTGGCCGCTTTTTTAAAGAGAGAGACCATGCCCCAATGGGCTGGTATCTCAGCGGCTATTGGCTGGAGGAGTGGAAGGACCTCCCGCAACAGAAAGGTGTATCTATTTCTTAAAATTCTATGTTGTGAATGTTTCATAAGATATATTCCAGTATAATCAATGAAAAACGTTTATGTTCTTCTGATTGGTGTTGATTTCATTAGCAAGCATGAATTCCAGGGAAGGCCACTAAAGAGAAAACCTGGGGGTGTGGACCCGGCTTCTTTTCCCTGACTCTCTGGGGATCCTTGCAGCAAATGCAACATTATATGTCAAGTCTCCTTTTCAGACTCTTACCTGGGAGAGCTATTTTGTTCAGTTCTTGTGATCACACGGATCTGGGTTTCAGCTGGGTCAACTTTTCATTCTTTCTGTGTCCCCCAAGGCAGGTGGGCAGTGATCCAGACGTAGCCATGGAAGGCCCCCTTGCTAACTGCTCCTGGCAAAAGGGTCACACCGCAGTGTGGAAGGTTCTCACTGTGGGTCTACGTGTAGCTGCAGAGTCCCCACTGACCCATTCCCAGCTCACTGCTTTCTCTCGACCTCAGCCATGATTTATCCAGTGTCCCCCTTTTCACACAGGTGTCCATTCTCTCCAATCAAACCTCATACAACTCCAGGCCTCCTTCACTTTCAGAAGGATTGCAGTGTACGTAGAGAAGAGAACCTATCTGAACGGCATTCCCTCCTTCTACTGCAGTCATACAACACTACTCGAAACCAGCCCCAACTCTCCCCCCTCCTTTCTAAGAGCAGAGGTCTAAAGCCTTCCATGTGGGAGGCACACCTCCCTAAGCTGGACACTGACTTCTGAACCCTAAAAGATGTGAGATAATGTGTGTTATTTATTTTATCTAATTTTTGAGACAGAGTCTCCATAATTTGCTCTGGCTGACCAGGTTGACCTCGAATCCACAGGAATCTACCTGTCTAAAGGCATGCACTGCCATGTCCAGCTACGTTTGGCATTTTATGCAGCTAAATGTTGGGCTGTTTTTTATGAAGCTGTAAATGCTAATGCAGACTTCATCTGTGCTCTGAACCCTTTTTACCCCCTTCTCGTTTATACACCACCAGTCCTTTTCTACTCACTTGTAACATGGGGGTTCGAATGCTTACAAGAGGAGACTCCTCCAAACCTTCATTCTCCTGCTATGCGTCTCCCCCACCCCCACGTCTCTAGAGCCACAGTTGGGTTGTCTGCACCGAGCATCTCTCCTTCATCCCGTTCACCTGCAGCTCACTCCACTGTAGTGTGCTCTTTAGTTCATTGCCCTTACCACAATGCTTGCTCTCTAGTCACCACAGTGACTCGGCTCTACTGCATGGACACCTTGCCATTTAGGAAAGCTACACTGCACCTGGATAAACTCACTTCCTAATGGATCTCATATTGGTAGCTTGAACCGCTTCCCAAGCTGTAGACACAAGCATCCAACCATTCTTTTCAGCAAAATATAGAACCAATTTCATCATTAGTTGCTCTCTTCATCTTTCTGTCTTTTTTCTTCTTTCTATCATAGTCAAAGACCCTGGTACATAGACATTTTTGCCAAAACTATGAAAGTAGCAAATTTGACTCCCATCTCTCTAAATAAATGTTATCCTGTAGATGGAAGTTTCTGTCCTGCCCAGTCCCACAACCATTGAGCTCCAAAGAAAAACACAGAGGTTTATATTACTTATAAACTGTTTGGCCTATTAGCTCAGGCTTATTATTAACTAACTCTTAAAACTTAAATTAACCCAAAATTCGTATCTACGTTTAGCCACATGGCTTGATACCTTTTCTCACTAAGACATTTTCATCTTGCTTCCTCTATGTCTGGCTGATGACTGCATATCTACCTTTCTTCTTCCCAGGAATCTCTTAGTCTGGTTGCCCTGCCTAGACTTCTTGTCTGGCTACTAGTCAATCAGTGTTTTATTAAACAAAGTGACAAATCTTTACAGTGTACAAGGGCATTGTCCCACAGCAACTGAGTCATCTAGTCAGCCTCTTAACATGTGTCAGTTGGCTTGCAAAATAGTAGGGTTCCTTATGTCTTTTTCATAGACCCCTCATTTTGGTTAACCTTCCCTCCCTATCCCTTTATCACCCCATTCCCTTCCACCATCTTTTCTATTGGCTGCCACTGAAGGTCATGTGTGGGTCCGTGGCCCTATTGCAGCTGGGGTATGCAATGATGTTCATATCTGGTGTTAGCAAAGTGGGTCATAGGAACCACCTTGGGAAATCTGAGAACTGCACTGAGCCAGTCCCAACCTTCGCTGGCCCTGGGATGGATGGGTACTGAGGCAGGAGAGCTGGCCCCACCTCTTGGGAGAGAGCTGCCTGCCCCACCACCTGCACTTGGGAAAAATGGTCCCATCATCACCTCTGCAGGTGTGCAACTCAGCACATTTGAGCTGACCCTGTGTTCCAGGATGCAGGTGAGCCCACTCTGAGGGTCTGAGAAGAGAGCTGACCCAGTGCCCCCTCATCTGCCATGTGGCGGCATGGGAGAGAGAAAGATGCCCCCTCCCTTGCTCACCTACTGCCACTTGTGGAGCTGGTCCTGGGGTCATAAATGTGGGAGAACCAGCCCCGCCCCTCACCAGCTGCTGTGCAAAGGAGAGTGGACTCTGTGCCACTTCTGGGCAGCACACTAGAGCTGAGTCTGTTGTGTGTTGGGGGTACAGGTATGCCAGACCCGAGGGCACGAGAACAGTAGAGCTGGCCCTGGCGATGTGAATGTGGGTGACCTGGATCTGAGGGCCCTGCTCCTTGCTGCAGGCTGAGTGACTTAGCTGAGGTGGCGCTGGAGAGCTTGTCTAGGTAGCGATGAGGAGGGAAAGCTGGCAGGCTGACCAACCCAGCTACCACCCAGGCACAGACCAGGGTATGAGTTTGCCTGCCCCTATATCCACTGCATCTGTGAACTATTGGAGCATGTGAAGGGAACAAACCTGCAGATCCAAAACTGCGGGATTTCCGTGACACAGGACAGCAGGATATGCAAGAGAGCCCATTCAGTGGCTAAGCAGAAAGCAGAGGCCTTGAACCAGACCGATGACCTTGGCAATAAACTCTTCCAAGTAAAGATGAATAGAGTAAAGGGTAAACTGTGTGACTCAATGGGCCACACTACAGCATCCACGATGAGATCCTTTTTTGGGGGGGGGGGTTGGTTTTTGGTTTTTCTTTTATATTTTGTTTTGTTTTGGTGGGGTTGCATGGGCAGAGGGTAGAAGTGAGGGGGTGGGGAGATACAGGATGATTGGTGTAAAATCCACAGAGAATCAATAAAAGCTGAGAAGGAAAAATAAATGTGACTAGTGTAGAAATGGATTTCTATATGTGTTAACTTACACAGATTTAAAGTAAATGACACCTGTGATTAGGGCCTTTGACATACAGATCTTGAGCAGGGGCTTTCATATTACATCAGAATGACCAAAAGGGCCCAAGCCACAGATTGCTAAGGCTTCCCCTTTCGTTGTGGGGTTTCCAATATGGCACTTCCCCAGTAGAGTCTGGATTTGCGCTCTAACGTGTTCCGAGTGGGATGAGATGGTGCTTGTTGAGGGACCACACTCTGAGAGCTACTGCTCTGGTCTACTTAATAGCACGGATTGGGGAAACGACTCCAGGGGTACAGTGTTCACTGCCCAAGCTTGAGTACCTCAGTTTGGATCCCAGAAGCCGGTTGCACAGCTCGATGTGGTGATGTGTGCCCATAACTCCAGTGTGGGGAATGAGGACAGTGAACCCTTCCAATTCCTGGGTCAGCCAGCCGAGTCAAATGGATGAGCTTCAGGCTTGATGAAAGATCCTGTCTCAAAGAATGAAGGGTAGAGAGCCATGTATGTTAGCACACACCTTGAGTCCCAGAACTCGGAGGCAGAGGCAAGTGTATCTCATTGGGTTCAAGGCTAGCCTGGTCTATACACTGAGTTCTGAGTCAGCCAGGACTGCATGGTGAAGCACTGTCTCAAAAACAAACAAATACAGTAGAGAGCTATGGCTTCCATAGGCACAAGTTAATATCTCTCTCTCTCTCTCTCTCTCTCTCTCTCTCTCTCTCTCTCTCGCACACTATACCACATGTACCCATATATAATATATATGGAGAGAGAGAGAAAACTTGGACCCACCTCATTTAACAGAACAGAATCTACATTTTAACAAATTCTTCTGTGTATTCGGGTGAGCATTAAAGTCTGAGGAACACTGAAATGATTTCTTTAGCAGTCTGGCAAGCCCATATTCCCCTCATTCATACAGCTTTTTTTTCTTCTATAAAACAATTGGTGCATTTATTTTTAGCTTCTGTGCTTCAAGACGGTTTTTGAAAGAGTCAAATCATGTCTTGGAGCCTAAGCTTCTTGGAAACGGAAATCCTAATAAATACATAATGCTTCCTATAAATCAGATCATAACCTTTAAACACATTGATATTCTCTGTCATGCATTTTGCTTGCAGTTTTTCCAGTTTATTGTTTAAGCTTTTGAAGGCTAAATTTTTTTTTAAATTTTTTTTTCCATTTTTTTTAATTGAGAAAAGGAGAAAAAAAAAACAAGTTTCCACCTCCTCCCAGCCTCCCATTTCCCTCCCCCTCCTCCCACCCTTCTCCCCCTCCCCCCACTCCTCTCCCCCTTCCTCTCCAGTCCAAAGAGCAGTCAGGGTTCCCTGCCCTGTGGTAAGTCCTAGGTCCTCCCCTCTCCGTCCATTCCTAGGAAGGTGAACATCCAAACTGGCTAGGCTCTCACAAAGCCAGCACATTACGTAGGTTCAAAACCCCATGCCATTGTCCTTGTCTTCTCATCAGCCCTCATTGTTCACCATGCTCAGAGAGTCCAGTTTTATCCCATGCTTTTTCAGTCACAGTCCAGCTGGCCTTGGTGAGCTCCCAATAGATCAGCTCCACTGTCTCAGTGGGAGAGGCTGTGGAGGAAGGGGTTCCCTCATCCATTGCTGGTGGGAATGCAATCTTGTGCAACCACTTTGGAAATCAGTGTTTGGGTTTCTCAGGAAATTCGGGATCAACCTACCCCTGGACCCAGCAATACCACTCCTGGGAATATACCCAAGAGATGCCCTATCATATGACAAGAGCATTTGTTTAACTATGTTCATAGCAGTATTATTTGTAATAGCCAGAACCTGGAAACAACCTAGATGCCCTTCAATGGAAGAATGGATGAAGAAAGTGTGGAATATCTACACATTAGAGTACTACGCTGCGGTAAAAAACAATGACTTCTCAAATTTTGCATGCAAGTGGATGGAAATAGAAAACACTACCCTGAGTGAGGTAACCCAGACCCAAAAAGATGAATATGGGATGTACTCACTCATAATTGGTTTCTAGCCATAAACAAGGGTCACGGAGTCTACAATTGGTGATCCCAAAGAAGTTAAGTAAGAAGGTGAACCAAAGGAAAAACATATAGTTATCCTCTTGGCTATGGGAAGTAGACAAAATTGCCGGGGAGAAAATTGAGATCTTGGGGGTGGGGTGGGATGGGGGTAAGAGGAGATGGGGAGAGAAAAGGGAGAAGGGGAGAATGGGGGGAACTTGGGGGAAAAGGAGGATTGGGATAAAGGAAGGTTAGATAGGGGAGCACGGAAGCACAATTCTTAGTTAAGGGAGCCACCTTAGAGTTGGCAAGAGACTTGAACCTAGAGTGGCTCCCAGATGCCCAAGCCGAGGTCCCCAGTTAGTTCCTTGGGCAGCTGAGGATAGGGAACCTGAAATGACCCTATCCTATAGCAATACTGACGAATATCTTGCATATCATCATAGAACCTTCATCTGGTGATGGATGGAGATAGAGACAGAGACCCACACTGGAGCACTGGACTGAGCTCCCAAGGTCCCAATGAGGAGCAGAAGGAGGGAGAACATGAGCAAAGAAGTCGGGACCTTGAAGGCTAAATTTTAAAAGTTGCCGTCTTCATTCCTCCCGTTTCACCATAAACAGATGTATGGTTCCCTGTCCCTCTTAATTAGCAAACCAAGTCCTGTTTCTGCCTTGCTGAAGGCTTAGGTTCCACGGACTAGACATGTGGACAAAAAAAAAAGAGTTCAAAGCCATAGCTTTCCAAGAAGGTTCTGACCTTTGTCTTTATTCCTTGATGGGTTAGAAAAATGCAGCCCATCTGTCCACCTTTGACCCTATTCCTTCCCGCCACATTCTTGCCTACCCAGAACGCAAACCATCTCAGCAGAAAAATTCTGAAAATGTTTAGCTCTCCCTCTGAGAGCCGTGGGCACAGCCTGCCAGCCCAGCGTGCATCAGCGTTAGTCCTTAACTCTTTGAAGAGCTCAAAACTCTCCATCTAAAACGAAGTTGGCTTGATCTTTGCATAACTGAACGTCCCCCAGAGATTTCCACCCAGCCCATGTCTCTTTAAGTACATCTTTCTTAACTTTAAAGGGATTCAGTTACAGAGAAAAATGCTGCAAGTTAAAACCAATTATCAGCAGATAGAGCCCTCCCTCCATAAAACCAATTATCAACAGATAGAGCCCACCCCCCATAAAACCAATTATCAGCAGATAGAGCCCTCCTTCCATAAAACCAATTATCAGCAGATAGAGCCCCCTCTCCATAAAACCAATTATCAGCAGATAGAGCCCCCTCCATAAAACCAATTATCAGCAGATGGAGCCCCCCCCCCTCTCTCTCTCTCTCTCTCTCTCTCCCCACATCAAATAGTTTTGTTCATTCAGAAAATTGATCTTCCTGTCAGAAATCCCTATGCGTAACGGCTGGCTTAAAAAAAAAAAAAGGCTCAAGCCCGTTTGCTGTCTTAGTTCCAAGAATGACTCAGGCATGAGTCACCTACTCATTTCACTCCGGTTTCCCTTTGTAACATTTCGAAAGTTTCCTGTCTCTTGACACAATTTACTGAAGTGAAACTAGAACAAAACCTTTTCATCAGCCCGAGCTGAAGCAATTCAGTGTTCATATGGAGAAAAACGATAGACAGACCTCTGCTCAGATCTCACGCTGTTCACGGCGGTGATTTGAGAAGGACCATGGATAGACCTGGACAGAAAAGTTAAGACCTCCCCAGAAAGAGACTTTGTAGCTTCGGTGGTCAGTACGTTCTAGAGAAAGGCAGACAGCACTAACCACTCAAGGGGAAGGGGCCTGTAAACTGAACCTCTTCAAAGGGAAGAGAGAGCAAACAACCCACAGGCTCGCAATCACGTGCCTACAGGGGCTGGAGACACGGCTCCGCCAAGGGCACACACTGCTCCCTGAACTCAGATCAAGCACCCTGAATTTAGATAAAGTGGCTCACAACTGCCTTTAACTCCAGCTCCAGTGGCTGAGGAACCTTCTTGCTGTGACAGGCTGTTCTGCATCTCATTCAGGGTACAGCTGGCACCAGTATTTTTCAAAAGTGGCAAAATTATTCCCTTTAAAAATCTGTGCATTTCCCAACATACAATACTTTTCTCTCTCCCTCCTTCCCTTTTTCCCTCCCTCCTTCCCTTTCCTAATGAATATCTTGAAACTAGATCTATCTTAACTCTATATTGAACTGCAACACTGTAATTTGTTCTAAAAAATCTGATGACTTTCAAACTCAATCCTCTTTCACTCCAAAAACTCAAACATAACTCAGTGTAGGCAAATCCACTGAGGCAGAAAGGAGACCAGCAGATGCCAGACACTGGGGAAGCAGGGATGGGATTGAGTGCTAATGGGTAAATAACGTGTTTATTCTGGGCACAGTAAGCCAGTTCTGTAATCAGACAGTGAGAATGGTTGCAATTGTGCAATTGTTTTTAAAACAGTTTTAAAAGCCACAAACCAAACACTAAAAAGGGCAAATTTATGGTGTCTGGGTTACAAAACAGTAAGTCAATTCTTTTTAGAGAGTCAGTATGTTTCCTTTTCAAGTACGCAGATGATGTTTTAACTGAAATAAAAAGGATAGATCTTTTTTAAAATATTTATTTATTTATGTATTATGTATACAATATTCTGTCTACATGTATGCCTAAAGGCCAGTAGAGGGCACCAGACCTCATTACAGAGGGTTGTGAGCCACCATGTGGTTGCTGGGAATTGAACTCAGGACCTTGGAAGAGCAGGCAATGCTCTTAACCGCTGAACCATCTCTCCAGCCCAAAAGGACAGATCTTTAAATCAATTTCCTGAAGCCCAGAGGAGCAGGGGACCATGGACTTCCTGGTCAAGTGCTGACTGGTTCTAAGATACTGGACTCAGGGTCTCAGGGAAGGGGCTACAGTTTGGAGTTACATGATAGTGATGGCCGCACAGCCTCGTGGGTATATCAAAAGCACACTTTGAAATGGTAAGCTTTATAGTATGTAAACTGTACCTTTTCATGCAAAAAGAATTGGCTCAGAGTTCTTTACATGCCTACACAAAATCCTGTATGCCATCATCTGTAGTAACTCCAAAATCAAAACAACCAAAGGCTTATGAACTGCAAAAGGGTGGAGTGTTACTGCGTAGTGGAATATTATTCAGAAGTTAAAAGAATTAACTAATATGTGACATGTAGCAGGCTTTCTCTTTGGGCCGCCAACCATTTTCCAAATAAATACACAGAAATTTATTATTAATTATAAATGTTCAGCTTTAGCTTGTTTCTTAGCTAGCTTTAAAAAAAAAACCTTAAATGAGCTCATCTTTATCAATTTAGTTTACCTCATGTATATGCTATCCTTCCTGCTTTCCTGCTTCCTCTGTGTCTGTCTGTCTGTCTGGCCAGTGACTGACTGGCACCCTGGTTGGCTGGCTGACTCCCCTTTTCTCTCTGCCTGTCAGCCCCACTAAGGCCTGCTCTGCCTAGCTTGGCCAGTCAGCGTTTTTCTTAGACTAATCAGGTGCCTTAGGTAGGCCAGGTGAAACAGCAACTCATCTTGACATAATTAAACAAATGAAGCATAAACAAAAGCAACTCAGCACTGCATCGTTACATAACTATTCTGCAACACAAACAATTGCAACCTATCCTTGCATAGCTAAATAAATCTTCTATTCCCCAACAGTGATATGAGAAAGATAATGCTTAAAAACATTAAGTAAAGGAAGCCAGTCACAAAACAGCATACATTACATCATTCCCTTTATGGGAAATGTCTGGATTAGACATGGTTGTCCCTAGGGAGAAGGGAAATGGGAAGTGACTGTTTACATGGGTTCCTCCTATGAGTGCTAGAGACATGCTCAGATTAGGCACTGATGACAATCCACCTTGCAAATATACTAAAAGCCAAGTTTAATGGATTGCAAAGCTAGTAAACAAGAAAAAAATGCTGGCGAGTAATTGCAAAATACTGGGACAAAGGCTGAGAAGAGACAGCTGGCAGAAGCCCATACTAATAGACACAAGGAAATAATCCTTTCCCACCCTCTCCAAAGACTGTAGCCAGCATTTCCCATATGTCTGGACTCAAGGAAGACTCCCAGCTCATTTCCCAAGTCTCCGGCATATTCGTTAAGGCTTATAAGACCCTTACCTTAGGGAGCCATTGTTCTAAGAACATACATAAAGCAAAGGTTCCGCCACTTCCCAGCTCCCACGAACCCATGAGCCCTTTGTGGTTTGTTCTCTGTGCTGTGTTCTAAGGAAGACTTTAATGCTGTCCTCATGGCTTTCCACCTTTTTAACGTATAGGAATATTAAACCAAGCACCCATGCGGGGCTGTCTCTGCAACTGTGGGTTCTACCAGAAAAGCGTTTGTCACTAGGCTCTGGTTCTTGTTATTGCTCAACTCCCTCTCCAATGAAAATTGCGTCTCCCTAGTAACAAGGTTGTTTGGCCATTGTTTTGACTTTTAGCGGCCTCAGAAGTGGAATCTTGTCAAACGTTTTAAATTATAGCACTTCCTAATTCATTCAACAAACATTTATTGAGTGTGTACTAGCGCCAGATACTTTCTGTTTATAACGAGGATTACAGAGCTCCAGCTGATTAATGAAGTGTGCGCTTTCTCTTACAGATATGGGTAAGAGCACTTCAAATGCGTGAATAGGATTAATTTGGGGCTGTTCTCTGGCAGCTGCATCAGTCTACCTGCTGCTGAATAGTAGGTAGAGATAAATAAAGTGTTTGAGTAAATGCTTTTTGGTTCTGTAGATCCCGATCTCGGGATCTTCAGCTATACCTCCCTGTATTCACACATACACACACACACACACACACACACACACACACACACACACACTTTACTCTCTGGAGTTAGGCTCAGCATTCTTTTCCTCAGGCTTCTTCTGCAGATGAGAACATTGAAGACAGGGAGGTTGAGCAATGTACTTGCTCAGAGGAACCGAGGAAGACAAAGCCCCTCGTGGGTTTCAACTTATTTTCTTTTTTTTTTTTTTTTTTTTGGTTTTTCGAGACAGGGTTTCACTGTGGCTTTGGAGCCTGTCCTGGAACTAGCTCTGTAGACCAGGCTGGTCTCGAACTCACAGAGATCCGCCTGCCTCTGCCTCCCGAGTGCTGGGATTAAAGGCGTGCGCCACCACCGCCCGGCTTTCAACTTATTTTCTAAAATCAAAGAAGAGCAATGACCAAGACTGTAAGCTTTTCTAAACTGTGCTTTAATCAAACCTAATTCTAATCTGAGGTTACCTTTCATTTCCCCTGGCTGTTTGCTTGGCGCATTCTGATTTCCTTACTCCATAGTATACAAATCTGCAGAACTCCTTATACTGGAAGGTTACAGAAAAGCAACTCTGTTTACATTGTCTGGTGATAATCAGATTCTCTGCAGGGGCTAAAAAGTTAAAGTGGATCCGTTTTCTGGTTAGAAAAGGTAAAGGAATGTTCTGTTTCCAAAAACTCCACAAGACTGATCCTTAGCTGGACATTGAACATGAAAATACCCATTAATTCAAAACGATACATTTATACAATTAAATATAATAAGAACAAATGGATTAGTGGCTTCATTCTTTATGACAGCTTTAATGGAGGAGTCGGTTTTGCAATATTTTCTCACTTTGAACACTAATTACATACCAAGAATTATACTAAATGGTTCTTCTACATTAATTTATTTGCTACTTACACAATTTGAGGTGAGCTCCACAAATGCTGTAAAGAGCTCATCCGTATGAAATGATGTGACTTAGGATGGAGTGACAAGACATCATATACACACCTCTGCTCTACAGACGAAGAGACCTGGACAGAGACAATGATTTCCTTGGCCTTGATCTTCTTAGACTCAGGCGCAGATTTGAATCCATGTTCTTAAGCACAGTCTTAAAAAATAATGTTACGTTGTATTTATTTATCTATTTGTTTGCTTATTTTGTGTGTGTATTTGTGTCTGTATATATGTGTGCATGTATATTAGAGTTTCTACTGCTGCAGTGAAACACTGTGACCAAAAAGCAAGCTGGGGAGGAGAGGATTCATTTGGCTTACACTTCTACATCATGGTTCATCATCAAAAGAGGTCAGGACAGGAACCTGGAGGCAGAAGCTGATACAGAGGTCATGGAGGGGTGCTGTTTTACTAGCTTACTACTCCTGGCTTGCTGAGCATGCTTTCTTCTAGAACTCAGGACCACCAGCCAGGGGTAGGGGTGGCCCCACCCACCATAGGACCCTTCCCCATTGATCACTAATTGAGAAAATGCCTTATAGCTGGATCACATGGAGGCATTTCCTCAGCTGAGGCTCCTTCCTCTCTGACGACTCTAGCTTGTGCCAAGTTGATACACAAAGCCAGGCAGGACAACACAGAAATGTATTATCGAATGAAAATGCATAACCCTTAGGGCTCCTACATTCCCCAGTCTCCACGAGTGGTGTGCATCACTGGAGCCTTGGAGTGCTGGGGGTGGGGGAGGGAAGCCAGCATGTGCGTGAGGTCTCTTCAGAGGAAAGAGACCCACAGAATTTTGTTTTGTTCATCCTAAATTGGTAGCCAACTTTGCACCTACTTACTTTAGAATTACCATTTGTTTTACTAATTGCGTTTTTTGGGGGAAGAGAATTCACAAATTTGCTTAAGTATTGGCTCTACAAAAATCAGGAACTGTTTCATAGCCTGTCCGGCTGTTCTTACCCCAATGAATTACAAAGGAATGGAGTTTGTTGGAAGGAGATTTAGGCCTAGCTGGAGCTTTGGTTTGTCTCTCAACACGTGCTTTGTGCTTCTCTCTCCCCTAGACGATGATCGGTGATCCAGGAGACTGCTCTCTGTGACTGCATCCCTGACTCCCTTGCCATCAGTTTGGGTAGCACTAGTGGGGTTGTCTGCAGGAGACAGAGGACAGGAGGAAGACTGTGGGTGACAGCAGGGCCTTGCGATCTGTACTGTGAACAGGTTCACGTGGGAAGACTCCTGCTCTTGGTTTGGTGTTCCACCGTCACTGTCCTGGAGTTATTACTAGCTTAGTATTTGAGTGTATAGTTTATAAATGAAATCACATGGGAGAATAGAACAAATGAGAACATAGAAGTACTTCCTGTATGCATGAGTCTGCATTCCCCCTCTCTCCATTTGGATAGATTCCCGAAACAATAAATATTCTAATAGGGTCTCAGAATTTCTAAGCACCCATGTACAACGCTTTGGGGTTAAAAAAAGAAGACTCAAAGCAATTGTGGATGGTCACTATCTTTCTACAACACAACTCCTCACCCAAGGCTCAAGAAACATCCTGGAAGAAGGGCTGGACGATTTTAAGAGTGAGAGATGGTGTTTTCTATATGTGACAGGGAGTTGTATTTGTGAAATCTTAGCACTGCGGCCACCTGAATAAGACCTGCACAATGACAGTGCCAGTTGACACCCCATCATGGATGGGAGAAACCTCACAAATCTCACATCCCCCAGATGAAGAGCTATAGCAATTGATGGTTGCTGAGAGACAGAAATCAGTCTTCTCCAGGGATAAGCCCCCCTGGTATGACACCCAATCCCAGGTGGTCATTCCTAACTACATACATAGGAACAACAATAAATTGACTCAGCAGGTTGTCTTTCCCTATACATATACCTGTTTACACATGTGTACATATGTAACTAACAGTTAAAGAAGCCATGGAGTGAGAGCAAGTGGGGGTATTGGGAGGAGTTGGAGGAGGAAGAGAGGGAATATGTGAATAGAGTACACAAGAATAAAATTCCCAAAAAGGAAAATAAATATTTTAAAGTTATGTAATATAAATTTTAAAAAAATTACTCTTCTGCAATATCAAAAAGAAAAAAGTTAACAACAAATTTAAGGTAAGCCCATTATAACTACAACTCGTGAAGTTTTGCTTCCCATGTCAACCAAAATTGTTAGAAATTCATAAAAGAAGCAGTGGGATTCTAAAAAACACTAACAGTCAATGAACCATACCTTTCCCTACTCAATTAGCTTCCTTTGAAACTGAGACCACGGAGCCAGGCATGGGTGGCGCATGCCTTTAATCCCAGCACTTGGAAGGCAGAGGCAGGCGGATCTCTGTGAGTTTGAGGCCAGCCTGGTCTGCAGAGTGAGCTCCAGGACAGGCTCCAATGGTACAGAGAGATACTGTCTCAAAAACAACAACAAGAAAACGAAACAGAGAGAGAGAGAGGGAGGGAGAGAGCATAGAAGGCAAGGGCAGCCAAGGGCAAGCCCAGACCCTTTCCTTTCAAGTTGGTCCTTATTCACTGGGTAAGCTAAGGTAAAATGCAGTAAAACATGCACATGTAAAGAAGTGAAATAGAACAGTTGAGTTAGTTTTATGTAGTATTTCTACTGTTTCCATATGAAGAAAACACAGTCTATCATACTCTATGAAATGCTTGATATAATTTTGGAGCCTATGCAAAGGAGCTAAGTAGTCTAGTAATGCGTGTAAAGCTGGCATGGCTGAATGTTAAGGTAAATGATAAGATTTTATTGCTAACTTAAAATTGTGATTTTCCTTTATGTAGAATGATAATTAAGCAGGAATATTTAAAAACAAGGGAGATGGGCAGGCATTGTGGAACATACCTTTAATCCCAGCACTTGGGAGGCAGAGGGAAGCAGATGAGTCTCTGTGAGTTCCAGGTCAACCAGAACTAGTTAATAAGACATTGTCTCAAAACAAACAAACAAAACAATAACAACAACAACGAAAGCCCTCCAAAATTAAAGGTGTGTGTGTGTGTGTGTGTGTGTGTGTGTGTAGAAGGGGAGGGAGTAAATTATAGAATGGAAGCAAATGCTTTCTGTTTCAGGGTCCCTAGCCACCACTTTTCTATACATTTTTTTTTCACTTTGCTCTGGGCTCCAAGATAGGTAGTGAGTTTTGGTTGATGATAGTTACATTCCTCCATGGTTGGAGACTTGAGGAGAGCCCTCTGAGTGTCCTGTGATCTAGAGTTGTGCCCCCCCCCCCGTGCCTTCAAGTTTGGTGCTGATAGCACTTACTCCAGTCGCCAGCCCTGGGGTGGGTGGGAGAGCGCATCTCAGTAGGGGATGGAGAAAGACGTCATATTTCCCGTTATTTCTCCTCAGCTCCTGCATACACTCTTCTTAGACTCCCCTTCACCCCACCCCCTCTCTCCTCTGCTCATACTTTATTATAGACTGTTCAAACCCAGAGAATGGAGAGAATAGTTTAACAGACGCCTAGGTACTCATTACACAGTGTTTATAATAATTTGTCACCCTTGGAAGTATGCCATTTATTTCTTGCTGGGATCTTGGCCAAGAGAAGGTCTTATGCTATCATTGGACTATTGAAGGTCACCACATTCCTGACTCTAGCAGGTGACAGTAATTTGGAAACCTACTACTACAAGTGAAATTAAGCCTGAGATTAAGACAGTGAAATGTCTGGTTTAAGGGCATTTCATTGCTGGTTCAGGGAAACTTGGCTCCCTAGCTTCCCAAGGGGCATCTTGACTCATTTTACAGCATGTCTACCTAGCAATAGGAACAAACTTCTTATCATCAGAAATAAGTGAAGCTTGTCAGTCAACAACACCTCTTCTCAAAGACTAGTAAGCGCTTTATCTTTTCACTTGCGTGAGAGAAGAAAACACAAGGTAAATTTCCTTTGTGAGGTTGTCCTTTCCACGAGAATATTGATGTGAGGTTATAGTGCAGCATATATTACATTCCACCATTCATAAAAATAATTTTGTCATCAATGATACCTGAGAGCAAAGCCCAAAGGTCTTATCTATAAAGGCAGAGTCATTTATGATGTAAGACCCTGGCCTCTTTTCTTCTCTTCCAGCAAGAAATTTGTTTTTCTGTTTATTTTTAGCTAATGCATCCTAAAGACAAGAACAGTAATATTCTGTAAGCATGTATTTAGTTAGAGTCTTTTTCACTGTGACCCATTAGGGTACCACAGCATTATCCAAAAGCAATATGACAGAGATTGGAGAAAGAGCTAATACTGACCGGAGAGCCTGTTTGCCTCACAAACACTGATTTTAGCAGTTTCATGTCCACAGCATCCTAGGTGTAGAGGTTCTCATTCTGTATTAGAGGGGAGGAAGTGCAGCTCCTGGATGACAAACTGTCCCAGGGCCCACGGTGACATCAATTACAATTGCTAACTGTTTATATTTTGCTGTCCCTGACTGTATGCAAAGCACTTGATCTCCAGTATTAAATTTAACTTTGTGGTAAATCACATCATGTCCATGGTGCAGATGAGCCCAGCTTAGCATCTGGTCTCTAGGCCATCGATAACAGTTCGGAGTCAGTCCCGGCTGACTGAATGCTTGCTACTCCCACTGCTCTCTCTGGTTCCTGAGGGAAACCGCTGCTACAATTGTTTTTCTCATCTTGAGCTACTCTTTCCCTTTATCAGCGTCCACTCAATCATTCTTGGTTAGAAGGTCTCCTTGCTAACAGATACAAAATAAAATGTGAGTAGACAGGTCCTTTGTCATCATACTGAATCCCACAACCAGCCCCAACAGCGCCCTTCTGCCTCTTCCTGCTTGCTTTTCTAACATAATTTTCTCTTTGTGTTGTCTGCAAAGATGTTACACACACGGTCCTAAGTTATTTTAAAAGCAATACATTCTTCCTTGTGTTTCAATATTGAGACCCCAATATTTTATCGTATGACAAAAGAGCAACACACGTGTGCATATTCATAAACACGCTTATATTCTAATACCTATAAATGATATTTTAAATCATCACATCATTAGTTGATAATTACACAGAATAACTAAATATAAAACAGTTTAGTTGCCCCATCATTTTATTTTTATTTATTTATTTTTTTTAAAAAAGAAAACAAACTATTTTTCACTATACATACCAATCCAATTTCCCACTTCCTCCCCTCCCCCTACTCCCTCCACATACCCTCCCACCCCCACCCCTGTTCAATTCTCAGAGAGGGCAAGGCACACTGCCCTGTGGAAGGTCCAAGGCCCTCCCCACTATATCCAGACCGAGCAAGGCATCCATCCATAGAGAACTGGTTCCCACAAAGCCAGTACATGCAGTTGAGACAAATCCTGGTGCCACTCCCTGTGGCCCCTCAGTCTGCCCCAGCCATGCAACTGTCAACCACATTCAGAGGGACTAGTTTGATCCTATGCTTGTTCCTTCCCAGTCTGGCTGGAGTTTGTGAACTCCCATTAGCTCAGGTAGACTGTTTCAGTGGGTGAACCCATCATGGTCTTGACCTCTTTGCTCACATTCTCATTCCTCCCACTCTTCAACTGGACCTTGGGAGCTCAGTCCAGTGCTCCAATGTGTGTCTCTGCCTCTGTTTCCATCAGTTGCTGGATGAAGGTTTTATGGTGATATTTAAGATATTCATCAGTCTGAATACAGGGCAAATCAAGATTGGGCCCCCTCTCCTTTATTGCTTAGGGACCTTGCTGGGGTCATCCTTGTGGATTCCTGGGAATTTCTCTAGAGCCAGGTTTCTGCTAACCATATAATGGCTCCCTCAATCAAGATATAAGATATCGCCTTCCTTGTTCTCATCTCAGTCCTTCCTCCATCTCAACTATTTCCTCAACTTCTCCTCACCCCTCTCCTTCTCCCCTCTTCTTCCTCTTCCACCTTCCCTTTTCCCCCACCCCCATGCTCCCATTTTGTCAGGCGATCTTGTCTGTTTCTACTTTCTAGGTGTATCTATATATGTTTTTCTTTGGGTTCACCTTATTACTTAGCTTCTCTAGGATCATGAACTATAAGCTCAATATTCTTTGCTTATAGTTAGTATCCACTTATGAATGAGTACATATCATATTCATCTTTTTGGGTCTGGGTTACCTCACTCAGGATAGTGTTTTCTATTTCCATCCATTTGTATGCAAAATTCAAGATGTCATTGTTTTCTGCTGAGTAGTACTCTAATGTGTAAATATGCCACATTTTCTTTATCTATCCTTCAGTTGAGGGGTATCTTGGTTGTTTCCAAATTTTGGCTGTTTGGTTGAGGGGCTTCACCTCAGCTCACAGGCACCCCTTTATCCCAAAAGCCTGGAATGTTTTGTCAAAAGCATCACTCCACCTCCCTAACACCCCTTTATATAAAAAGTCCAGATTATTTGCCTGGGGGCTTCACCCCAGCTCCTGGCATAAGATCTCTCCCCAGGGAGGGTCAAGAAAGCCCACCAAATGGTAACCCCTCCCCAGGGAAGGTCAGGACCACTCCCACAGGCTACTTAAACTTCCCCCCAAGAGAATGAACACGTGGTCTCTGGGATTTGTATGGTCTCCCCTTTCCTCTCTTTCCCTCTCCATGCTTTTCTGGGGCCCCCGAGAGCATTTCGTTAAACATGGGCATCTTTTAATTTGGTTTAATTTGGTCTGATTGGAATTATTGGTGTCTGTGGAGAGGCTCGTCTAAGACAAAATACCTATCACTGGCTATTACAAATAATGCTGCTATCAACATAGTTGAACAAATGCCTTTGTAGTATGATTGGGCATATAGTCAAGACTGGTATTGCTGGATCTTGAGATAGGTTGATTCCCAATATTCTGAGAAACCATCATACTGATTTTCAGAGTGGTTGTACAAGTTTTCATTTCCACCAGCAATGCAGGAGTGTTCCCATTATTCCACATCCTCTCCAGCATACACTATCATCAGTGTTTTTTTTTTTATCTTAGCCATTCTGACAGGTGTAAGATGGTATCTCAGAGTTGTTTTGATTTTCATTTCCCTGATGGCTAAGGATATTGAACATCGCCTTAAGTATCTTTTGTGCATTTGATATTTTTTTGTTGAACATTCTCTGTTTAGTTCTGTACCCCATTTTTAAAATTGGGTTATTTAGAATTTTGATGTCTAATTTCTTGAGTTCTTTATATATTTTGAAGATAAGTCCTTTGTCTAATGTGGGGTTGGTGAAGATCTTTTCCCATTCAGTTAGGTGGCTTTTTTGTCTTATTGACTGTATCCTTTGCCTTACAGAAGTTTCTTAGTTGCAGGAGATTCTATTTATTTATTTTTGTTCTCAGTGTCTGTGCTACAGGAGTTATATTTAGGAAGTGGTCTCCTGTGCCCATGCATTGAAGACCATTACTCACCTTCTCTTCTATCAGGTTCAATGTGGTCAGATTTATATTGAGGTCTTTAATCCATCTGTACTTGAATTTTGTGCATAGAGATAAATATATATGGATTTATTTTCATTCTCCTACATGCTGACATCCAGTTATGCCAGCACCATTTGTTGAAGATACTTTCTTTTTTTATTGTATAATCTTAGCTTTTTTGTCAAAAGTCAGGTGTTCATAGATGTGTGGATTAATATCTGGGTCTTCAATTTGAATCCATTGGTCAACCTCTCTGTTTTTATGCCAATACCAAGCTGTTTTGATTACTGTAGCTCTGTAGTAGAGCTTGATGTCAGGGATGGTGATGCCTTCAGACAATCCTTTATTGTATAAGATTGTTTTGGCTATCCTGGTTTGTTTGTTTTTCTATATGAAGTTGATTATTGTTCTGTCTGTGAAGAATTGTATTGGGATTTTGATTGGAAATTGCATTGAATCTATAGATTGCTTTTGGTAGGATTGCCATTTTTAGTATGTTGATCCTACCAATCCAAGAGCATGGGAGATCTTTCCATTTTCTGGTATCTTCTTCAATTTCTTTCTTCAAAGACTTAAAGTTCTTGTCAAATAGGTCTTTCACTTTTTTGGTTAGTGTTACCCCAAGATATTTTATGTTATTTGTAGCTATTGTGGAAGGTGATGTTTCTCCGATTTTTCTAGCAGCTTCTTTATCATTTGTGTATAGAAGGACTACTGATTTTTTTTTTTAGTTGCTCTTGTATTCTGCCACATCACTGAAGGTATTTATCAGCTGTAGGAGTTCTCTGGTAGAATTTTTGGGGTCACTTATATATACTATCATATTATCTGCAAATAGCAAAAATTTGACTTCTTCCTTTCCAATTTGAATCTCCTTGATCTTTTTTTGTTGTTGTTGTCTTATTGTTGCCATAGCCAAAACTTCAATAACTATGTTGAATAGATATGGAGAGAATGGACAGCCTTTTCTAAACAAGCGATTTTAGTGAAATTGCTTTGAGTTTCTCTCCATTTAATTTGATGTTGGCTGTCTGCTTGCTGTATACTGCTTTTATTATATTTAGATATTTTCCTTGTATCCCTGATCTCTCCAAGATCTTTATCGTGAAGGGTATTGGATTTTGTCGAATTCTTTTTTTTTAAGTATCTAATGAATTTTTTCTTTCAGTTTATTTGTATGATGAATTACATTGATAGATTTTTGTATATTGAAACAGCCCTGCATCTCTGGGATAAAGCCAACTTGATCATGGTGGGTGATTTTTTTTTTTTGGCGTGTTCTTGGATTTGGTTTGCCAGTATTCTATTGAGTATTTTTGAATCCATGTTCATGAGTGAGACAGGGCTGTAATTCTCTTTCTTGGTTGAGTCTTTGTGTGGTTTTGGTATCAGGGTAACTGTAGCCGCATAAAAAGAGTTTGGCAATGCTCCTTTTGTATCCATTATGTGAAACACTTTGAGGAGTATAGGTATTAGTTCTGATAGAATTCTGCACTGGAACCATCCAGCCTGGGCTTTTTCTTTGGTGGGGGGAGGTTTTTGAAGACAGCTTCTATCTCCTTGCAGTTTATAGGTCTACTTAAATTGCTTACCTGGTCTTGATTTAATTTTAGTATATGGTATCTATCTACAAAATTGTCCATTTCTTTTACATTTTCTAATTTTTGTGGAGTAGTATGACCTAATGATTCTCTGTATTTCCTCAATGTTTGTTGTTATGTCCCTCTTTTCATTTCTGATTTTGTAAATTCTGATGTTCTCTCTCTGTCTTTTGATTAGTTTGGATAAGGGTTTGTCAATCTTGTTGATTTTCTCAAAGAACCAGCTCTTTGTTTCATTGATTCTTTGTATTGTTTACTGTGTTTCTATTTTGTTGATTTCAGCCCTCAATTTGATTTTCTTCTGTCTTTTACTGTTCCCAGGTGAGTCTCCTTCTTTTTGTTTTAGATCTTCTTTCAGGTGTGCTGTTAAGTCACTAAGGTGAGCTTTCTCCATTTTTTTTTTGTGGACACTTAGTGTTATGAATTTTCTTCTTAGCACTGCTTTCATAGTGTCCCATAGGTTTGAATACGTTGTGCTTTCATTTTCATTGCGTTCAAAGAAGTCTTTAATTTCTTTCTTTATTTTCTCCTTGACCCAGGGGTGGTTTAGTAGTTCACTGTTCAATTTTGATGAGTTTGTAGGCTTTCTGAGAGTAGTATTGTTGTTAAATTCTTTTTTTTAATTTATTTATTTATTAAGGATTTCTGCCTCGTCCCCACAACCGCTTCCCATTTCCCTCCCCCTCCCCCGATCAAGTCCCCCTCCCTCATCTGCTCGAAGAGCAATCAGGGTTCCCTGACCTGTGGGAAGCCCAAGGACTGCCCACCTCTATCCAGGTCTCGTAAGGTGTGCATTCAAACTGCCTAGGCTCCCACAAAGCCAGTACGTGCAGTAGGGTCAAAAACCCACTGCAATTGTTCTTGAATTCTCAGTATTCCTCATTGTCTGCTATGTTCAGCTAGTCCGGATTTATCCCATGCTTTTTCAGACCTAGGCTAGCTGGCCTTGGTGAGATCCCAATAGAACATCCCCATTGTCTTAGTGTGTGGGTGCACCCCTCGTGGTCCTGAGTTCCTTGCTCGTGCTCCGTCTCCTTCTGCTCCTGATTTGGACCTTGAGATTTCTGTCCGGTGCTCCCGTGTGGGTCTCTGTCTCTGTCTCCTTTCATCGCCTGATGAAGGTTAATATTCCTGAGGATGCCTATGTGTTTGTCTTTGGATTCACCTTATTTAGCTTCTCTAGGAACATGAATTATAAGCTCAATGTCCTTTATTTATGGCTAGAAACCAAATATGAGTGAGTACATCCCATGTTCCTCTTTTTGGGTCTGGCTTACCTCACTCAGGATAGTGTTTTCTATTTCCATCCATTTGTATGCAAAATTCAAGAAGTCCTTGTTTTTTACTGCTGAGTAATACTCTAATATGTATATATTCCATACTTTCTTCATCCATTCTTCCGTTGAAGGGCATCTAGGTTGTTTCCAGGTTCTGGCTATTACAAACAATGCTGCCATGAACATAGTTGAGCATATGCTTTTGTTGTATGATAGGGCCTCTCTTGGGTATATTCCCAAGAGTGGTATTGCTGGATCCAGGGGTAGGTTGATCCCGAATTTCCTGAGAAACCGAAACACTGCTTTCCAGAGTGGTTGCACAAGTTTGCATTCCCACCAGCAATGGGTGAGTGTACCCCTTTCTCCACAACCTCTCCAGCAAAGGCTATCATTGGTGTTTTTTATTTTAGCCATTCTGACAGGTGTAAGGTGGTATCTTAAAGTTGTCTTGATTTGCATTTCCCTGATCGCTAAGGAAGTTGAGCATGACCTTAAGTGTCTTTTGGCCATTTGAAGTTCTTCTGTTGAGAATTCTCTGTTCAGCTCAGTGCCCCATTTTATAATTGGGTTGATTAGCCTTTTACGGTCTAGTTTCTTGAGTTCTTTATATATTTTGGAGATCAAACCTTTGTCAGTTGCAGGGTTGGTGAAGATCTTCTCCCAGTCAGTGGGTTGTCTTTTTGTCTTAGTGACAGTGTCCTTTGCTTTACAGAAGCTTCTCAGCCTCAGGAAGTCCCATTTATTCAATGACGCCCTTAGTGTCTGTGCTGCTGGGGTTATACATAGGAAGTGGTCTCCTGTGCCCATGTGCTGTAGAGTACTTCCCACTTTCTCTTCTATCAGGTTCAGTGTGTTCGGACTGATATTGAGGTCTTTAATCCATTTGGATTTGAGTTTTGTGCATGGTGATAGATATGGATCTATTTTCATTCTTCTACAGATTGACATCCAGTTTTGCCAGCACCATTTGTTTAAGATGCTCTCTTTTTTCCATTGTATACTTTTAGCTCCTTTATCGAAGATCAGGTGTTCATAGGTTTGTGGGTTAATGTCAGGGTCTTCTATTCGATTCCATTGGTCGACTTCTCTGTTTTTATGCCAATACCAAGATGTTTTCAATACTGTAGCTCTGTAATAGAGTTTGAAGTCAGGGATGGTAATGCCTCCAGACAATCCTTTATTGTATAAGATTGTTTTGGCTATCCTGGGTTTTTTGTTTTTCCATATAAAGTTGATTATTGTCTTCTCCAGATCTGTGAAGAATTTTGATGGGATTTTGATGGGGATTGCATTGAATCTATAGATTGCTTTTGGTAGAATTGCCATTTTTACTATGTTGATCCTCCCAATCCAAGAGCAAGGGAGGTCTTTCCATTTTCTGGTGTCTTCTTCAATTTCTTTCTTCAAAGACTTATAGTTCTTGTCAAGTAGATCTTTCACTTCCTTGGTCAGGGTTACCCCAAGGTATTTTATGCTATTTGTGGCTATCGTGAAAGGTGATGCTTCTCTGATTTCCCTCTCTGCTTCCTTATCCTTAGTGTATAGGAAGGCAACTGATTTTTTGGAGTTGATCTTGTATCCTGCCACATTACTAAAGCTGTTTATCAGCTGTAGGAGTTCTTTGGTAGAATTTTTGGGGTCGCTTATGTACACTATCATATCATCTGCAAATAACAAAAGCTTAACTTCTTCCTTTCCAATACGAATCCCTTTGATCTCCTTATGTTGTCTTATTGCTATTGCTAGAATTTCAAGCACTATATTGAAGAGGTATGGAGAGAGTGGACATCCTTGTCGTGTTCCTGATTTTAGTGGGATGGCTTTGAGTTTTTCTCCGTTTAATTTAATGTTAGCTGTTGGCTTGTTGTAAATAGCTTTTATTATATTTAGGTAGGACCCTTGTATCCCTATTCTCTCCAAGACCTTTATCATAAAGGGGTGTTGAATTTTGTCGAATGCTTTTTCAGCATCTAGTGAAATGATCATGTGGTTTTTTTCTTTCAGTTTATTTATATGGTGGATTACATTGATAGATTTGCGTATGTTGAACCAGCCCTGCATCTCTGGGATGAAGCCTACTTGATCATAATGGATAATTTTTCTTATGTGTTCTTGGATTCGGTTTGCCAGTATTTTATTGAAAATTTTTGCGTCGATGTTCATGAGTGAGATCAGTCTGTAATTCTCTTTCTTGGTTGGGTCTTTTTGTGGTTTTGGTATCAGGGTAACTGTAGCTTCATAAAAGGAATTTGGCAATGACTCTTCTGATTCTATATTGTGAAATACCTTAAGGAGTATAGGTATTAGTTCTTCTCGGAAGTTCTGGTAGAATTCTGCATTGAAACCATTTGGTCCTGGGCTTTTTTTCGAAGGGAGATTTTTGATAACCATTTCTAATTCTTCGCGAGAGACCGGTCTATTTAGATCATTCACCTGGTCTTGGTTTAGCTTTGGTATATGATACTTATTTAAAAAAATGTCCATTTCTTTTGTATTTTCCAGTTTTGTGGCATACAGGCTTTTGTAGTAAGATCTAATGATTCTCTGAATTTCCTCTGTGTCTGTGGTTATGTCCCCCTTTTCATTTCTGATCTTATTTATTTGCGTGTTCTCTCTCTGTCGTTTAATTAGTTTGGTAAATTCTAACTTTAATCCATGGTGATTCGATAAGACACAGGGGGTTACTCTAATTCTTTTGTGTCTGTGGAGGTTTGCTTTGTTACCAAGTATGTGATCAATTTTAGAGAAAGTTCCATGAGGTGCTAAGAAGAAGATATTTTCTTTTGTGTTTGGGTGGAATGTTCTATAGATGTCTATAGATGTCTGTTAAGTCCATGACATCTGTTAGTTCTCTTATTTCTCTGTTAAGTTCTGGGTGACCTGTCCATTGGCAAGAATGGAGTGTTGAAGTCTTTGGCTATTAGTGTGTGGGGTTTGATATGTAATTTAAGTTTTAGTAATGTTTCTTTTACATATGTGGGTGCCCTTGTATGTGAAGCATAGAAGTTCAGGATTGAAACTACATCTTGATGGATTGTTCCTGTTATGAATATAAAGTGTCCCTCTCTTATCTCTTCTGATTGATTTTTGTTTGAAATCTATTTTGTTAGATATTAGGATAGCTACACCCACTTGTTTCTTAGGTCCATTTGATTGTAAAACCTTTTCCCAACCCTTTACTCTCAGATAGTGTCTATCTTTGAGGTTGAGGTGTGTTTTTTGTACACAGCAGAAGGCTGGATCCTGTTTTCGTATCCATTCTTTTAGCCTGTGTCTTTTTATAGGTAAATTGAGCTCATTGATATTAAGAGATATGTTACATGAGGAGTAGGACCCCTTGTTTGTCCTGACTGCCCGCTAGCTTACACCCAAAATAACCACACAGAAACTGTATTAATTAAAACACTGCTTGGCCATTAGCTCTAACTTCTTATTGGCTAACTCTTACATACTAGTGCAATCCATTTCTATCAATCTGTGTATCATCACGAGGTCATGGCCTACCTGAAAATTTTCAGCACATCTACCTCTGGCTGCGGATCCATGACATCTCTCTGACTATGCTTTCTTCCTCCCAGAATTCAGTTCTGTCTTCTTCACCTACCTAAGTTCTGCTTTATCAGCTAAGCCAAGGCAGTTTCTTTATTCATTAACCAATAAAATCAACAGAAGGACCTCCTACACCAGAGATATTAATGACCATTGGTTGTTAATTCCAGATATTTTTCAGTAGTAGTGTTTGAGTATGTCCCCTCTTTGGGTTTTGCTGGTGGGAGGTTATCAGTTGCCTGTGTTTTGTTTTTTTTTTTTGTGGGGGGGGGGAGGGTGCAGTTAGCTTTCTTGGGTTGGAGTTTTCCTTCTAGTACTTTCTGTAAGGCTGAGTTTGTGGATACGTATTGTTTAAATCTGTTTTTGTCATGGAATATCTTGCTTTCTTCATCAATGGTGATTGAAAGCTTTGCTGGGTATAGTTGTCTTGTCTTGCATTCGTGGTTTCTTAGTGTCTGGCTGCAGACATCTGTCTAAGACCTTCTGGGTTTTATGGTTTCCATTGAGAAGCCGGGTGTAATTTTAATAGTGTTACCTTTATATGTTACTTGACCTTTTTCCTTTGCAGGAAATATTCTTTCTTTATTCTGTATGTTTTGCATTTTGATTATTATATGGCGAGGGGACTTTTTTTTATTCAGTCTATTTGGTGTTCTGTAAGCTCCTTTTAGCGTTATAGGGATATCCTTCTTTATGCTGAGAAAGTTTTCTTCTATGATTTTATTGATTTTCCTGTGCCTTTGGACTTGAGTTTTTTTTTCTTCTTCTATTTATATTATTCTTAGGTTTTCATGGTGTCCCAGATTTCCTAGATGTTTTGTGTTAAGAATTTGTTGGATTTAATGTTTTCTTTGACCAATTAGTCTATTTCCTCCATAGTATCTTCAGCACCTCAGATTCTTTCTTCTATTGTATTCTGTCGGTTATACTTGTCTCTGTAGTTCCTGTTTGTTTACTCAGATTTTCGATATTCAGAATTCCGTTTGTTTGTGCTTTCTTTATTACCTCTATTTCAGTCTTCAAGTCTTGAACTGTTTGTTTCATCTGTTTGATTGTTTTTTCTTGGCTTTCTTTGAGGGATTTATTAATTTCTTCCAATTTTTTTTTGTTTGTCTTGTCCTCTATTTCTTTAAGGGGGTTTTTCATTTCCTCTTTAAAGGTCTCCATCATCTTCATAAAGTTACATTTTAAGTCATTTCCTTCTGCTTCTTCTGGGTTAGGATGATCAAGTCTTCCTGTTGTGTGACCACTGGGTTCCTTCAAATGAGGCTGGCAGTGTCTTTGCATTCTGGTCTAATCCTCGCAGTGGCTGTCTGAGTGTTTTTCTTGTTCTGCTCTTATTATCAATGTCTATGTCTCAGAAAGTCCCTGAGGTCTCTATATGCCTGCTCTCTTGGTCTTCTCTCCTGGTTTGCGCTCTTGGTCCTCTCTCTTGGTCTCCTCAGTATTGTAGCAAGCTCTTGGGTAGGGTGGGGCTAGTAACTTGGAGGGGCCAGTGGATGGGTTTGGGTTTTGGGGGAGTCTACCTTCAGGAAACTCCCTACTAGTGAGCTAGAAAAGCCAAGGGAGTTGGGGGAGAGGTCCAGGATTTTGTCCCACTGTGGAGGTTCTAGAGAGTGTGGTGTCCTGCTGTGTGGCTGTTCACCCACCTCTTAAGTCCCCTCAGTATTGGAGCAAGCTGTGTTTCAGAGTTCCACAAGTCATTTTATTTTTATTATATGCAGTTGTGGTATAAAGCATATTATATATATATATATACATAATATATATATATATACATATATGGTTAATATATATGGTTACTATAGCAAAACAAATAGACATGTATCTCTTTCTATAATTCCTTTTTATTGTTGTGATAAAAGCACCTAAAATGTACACTCTGAGCAAATTTTCTGCCTGCTGGTGCACACCTTTGATGCCAGCACTTGGGAAGCAGAAAAAGAAGATCTGAGTGAATTTCAGGCCAACTGAGGTTACATTGTGAGGCCCTATTTTTTTTTTTTTTGCTTTAAAGGAAACAGAATAGAGTAAAAGTATTACCTGCTGCTTTATCTGAGGGAATTTTGTGTTCATTTTCTCCTGTGCGTCATCTCCCTATTCTGTCCCCTATTGTACTTTTAGAGTTGAGAATTCCATGCTTCTCTGCAACAAAAATATATAGATATCTGGGAATTATTTTAAATTTCCTGTTTAAAAGTTAAAAATAAAACTTAAAACATATATACAGATGTCGATGATTAAAAATGTAAAATTATATTGAAATTTATTTCTTATGGAAATAGGTATAGTCCTGCCTGCCCTTGTACTCTAGGCAAATACACCAGGGTTCAGCATTCATTCATTATTTGTAGATACAGATGCTTCGAAACCCTTTAGTTGAAGAAGTCAATTAGAATGATGGAGGTTTGTGGTTTGGATTTCTTGAGACAGAATTTCACTGTGTAGCCCTGGCCCACCCAGAATGGATGCGTAGACCAGGTCAGCCTCAAACTCAGTGATCCACCTGCCTCTGCCTCCCAAATGCTGGATTAAAGGCATGCACCACCATGCCCAGCCCTCTTTTTTTGTTGTTGTTTTAATATGGGGCAATAGAAATAAATTATTTAAATTCTTTAGATATATACCCCAAATGCAAAACATAGAAGACAAACCTAAGACCCTATAATGAGTGTTTTTGATGACCTCTTTCCTCAGAACTTAACTAAGTGTCCTTCATTTTTGTGGAGAGAGAGAGAGAGAGAGAGAGAGAGAATGAGAATCTGCCCGATTTGTGGACTAGCTTCCATTCCCGATCCTCACAGTGGTTCCCAATCTTCTAACTCTACCACAGTTTAATGCAACTCCTCACGTTGTGGTGAGCCCCAACCATACAATTATTTTTGTTCCTACTTTGTCACTGTTATGAATTGGAATGTAAATATCTGTGTTTTCTGATGGTCTTAGATGACCCCTGTAAAAGGGTCATTCATTTCCCGAAGGGATCCCGACCCGCAGGTTAAGAATCACTGCTCCAGCGCCTACTCTGCCTGGACCAGGCATCTCATAGATGGGGACAGATGTGAAGAGGGCCTTTTTATTACCAAGCTGTAAAAATGGTGGCTGTGCCAAAGAAACAGGAAAGGAGAAGGGACTGTGGCCTAGACCATGGGACAGTCCTAAACTAATCATAAGAGACAGGGAAGGACTCTATACACACATCAAAGGACAAATTCATCATGAGGACATTGCAATTCTTCACATCTATGCATTAAACACAAGGGAGCCCAAGTTCACAGTACATACATACATACATACATACATTCTACTACAACTTAAATCACATATTGACCCTCACACACGGATAGTGGGAGGCTTACTGTTGTAGAAAGTCACTTGTTTGTTCCCGGCTGCTCAGACTCCCAAAATAATCACACAGAAACCATATTATTTGCAATATTGTTTGGCCAGTAGCTTAAACGTATTTCTGACTGACTCATATCTTAAATTAACTCATCTCCATTAATCTGTGTATCATAACAAGGCTGTGGCTTACCAGGTGAAGTTCCGGCATCTGTCTCCCGAAGGGCTACATGGCTCCTCCCAACTCTGCCTTCTTTCTCCCAGCATTCAGTTTTGTTCTACTCTGCCCTATCAACGGGCCAAGGCAGTTTCTTTATTCATTAACCAATGGTATTCACAGCATACAGAGGGGAATCCCACATCAACTTACTACCCAACTCTCACCAATGTACAGGTCATCCAGACAAAAACTAAACAGAGAAAGTTCTACTGATGTTATACACAAAATGGACCTAACCAAAACACAAAGGAATATACTATCTTCTCAGCATCTCATGAACTTTCTCCAAAATTGACCTCATACTCAAATACAAACCAAGATTCAGCAGATACAAGAAAATGAAACAACAGTCTGCATCCTACCAGGTGCAGATTAAAGCTAAATATCAATAATAAGAGAAATAGCAGAAAGCTTAAAAAACAGAAACTGAACAAGTCACTACCACATGAAAAATGGGTCAAGACAGAAATTACCAAAGAAATTAAAGACTTCCTAGAATTGACTGAAAATGAAAACACAACACACCCAAACTTAATGGGGTACAGTGAAAGCAGTTCTAAGAGGCAAGCTCATGGTACACCAACTGCCTGCATTATAAAAAGAAAAATATGGAGAGATCTCATACCACTAACTTAACAGAATATCTAAAAAGTTTTAGAACATAAAGAAGAAATCAAACCCAAAGCAGATGTCTAGAAGTAATAAAACTTGGGGCTAAAACCAATAAAGTAGAAATAAATGAACAAATGATACAAAGAATCAAAGAAACAGAGTTGCTTCTTTGAGAAAATCAATAAGATTGACAAACCCTTATCCAAATTAACTAAAAGGATATCAAAAATAATAAAAATGGAAATGAAAAAGGATATAACAATAGAATTTAGGAAATCCAGAATATCATAAGGACATATTTTAAAAACTATATTTCACCAAATTTGGTAATCTAAAAGAAATTGATAATTTTCTTAATACATACTATTTACCAAATTAAACCAAGATAAGATAAGCAATATAAACAAACCTATAAATCTGAGTGAAATAGAAGCAGCAATTAAAAGTCTACCAAACAAAAAAAGCCCGAGGCCAGATGATTTTAGTGTATTTTCTAGAGATGCTAAGTTCAAGACATATAGTCAAAGTTCAGCTTAAGAGATAGGTTAACCTGGACTCTAAAGGAGCTATCTAAATTGAGAATCAATCAGCTATTGGGGGTATTTAAAGCAACAGAAATGAATGGGAGCCCCTAGGAAAAGGATGGATGAAGCTAGGAGGCCCAACGAATCAGAAAATCTTCAGAGTCTAGGGGTCTGATAGAATTCGAGAAGCTAAACAGGAGATCGAGAAAGAGTTGCCAATCGGGCACACGGAAATCAGAGTGTGGCATTAGAGAATCAAGAGAAAAGTATTTCAAGGAAGGAGGGACCCTGTGTATTACAGGCTCTGCAGAGCATAGAGATGTGGGTAGAGAGGTCTGCATTTTGTCACATGGAAGTGTCAATGTATTCTTAGTAAGAATGATTACAGAAAGAAAAGGAAAGAAAATTGTAGTGCATTGAATAGTGAGTGGGGACGAGCAAAGGATGGTCGTATCAAGACTAGCATGAGTTACAGAAGACCCTTTCCCAAAAAGAAATCACCATCAAGAGCAAAAGGGCTCTAGGAAGAGATGGAGATGAGAAACTAAGGGGTAGAAAGCAATGAATGAACACACGTGGGCATGTGCATGCACTTCCACGAGCACACGCATCTGCTTGTTGAAAGATAGGCAATGCTATTGCTCGTCTGTTCATGAAGAAGACTAAGTAGGATGGGCACCTGTGACATGTAGAGAGAGGGAAGAGAAAAGCAGGTCAGTTCCTGGATAGAAGGAAGGAGACAATTAAGAACATGGATGTAAATTTAGAATGAAGGTCTGTCATGGGCAGAACAGGTGAGGAAAAGAAGGTGGATGCAGTCACACAGGTGTTCTAGTTAACATTGACTGAAAACAAGACATATCTAAAGTCACCAAGTGATGGTCTTTATAAAGCTGATCTGTGGACTGTGAGAGGTTGTTTTATCTTAGGTGATGGGGGAAGTCTACTGTAGATGATGCCATTGCCTGTAAGAGTGGAGAGTTAGCTACCGAGCAGCATCCCTCCATGATTTCTGCATTGAGATCCTCTTGTGTCTTCCCTCAGTGTTGCATTGTGATCTGGCAGTTGAAAGTTGAAATTATCCCTTGATTCCACTGAATTGCTTTTGGTCAGAATGTTTTATCACAGCAACAGAATGAAACCAGGATGGGAGGCAAAGTGTTTGAAGGAGTCTCTATATGATGCTTCTATTTCTTCATTGATATTAAAGGTCACTGCCAATACCTCTTATAATTTTATTTTTACAAAGCTGTCATGAGTACTTCAAAATACCATTGAGTTATAGCATTGTCAGATAGTATAAATTCACAAGGAAAAATCTCTACATTAGAACATATGCACAAATTCTTAAAATATAAGAACATTCTCACTGACCACAATTGAGATGATATGATTAAGATTACAGATATAATTACAGGCATTTGGAATCTTCTTGCTTGAGTAGACCAGATAATTATAATAACATATTAAATATCTGAGGTTCAGATTTTTACAGAGAGCTTTGCAGTGATAAAAAAATTCCAAGGCTAGAGATTTATATTCTTTTAAAAACTCCACTTTTCTTAATTTTTGAGATTTTCTGAGATGCATCCACTATTTGATCATATTCTCCTCTCACTCTTCCATTTCACCCTTGGCTTTTTTTCTTGGTTTGGTTTTGTTTGGCTTGGTTTTTGATTTTTCAAGACAGGGTTTCTCTGTGTAGCTTTGGAGCCTGTCCTGGAATTCAGTCTGTAGACCAGTTCAAGCCTCGAGTTCACAGATATCCTCTTGACTGCCTACTGAGTGCTGAGATTAAAAGCGTGCACCACCACTGCCTGGCTTGCTTTTTTTTTTAATAACCCACAGAGTCCAGTTTGTAGGAAGGAAGTTGCTTGTTCGTTTCCTGGCAACCCAGACTCACGTAATAATTACACAGAAACCATATTATTTAAATCACTGCTTGGCCCATTAGCTCTAGCTTCTTATTGGCTAACTCTTACATATTAATTTAACCCATTCTTATTAGTCTGTGCATTGCCACAAGGCTGTGACTTACTGGCTAAAGTCCCAGTGTCTGTCTCCAGTGGGGCTACATGGCTTCTCCTTGACTCCACCTCCTTTCTCCCAGCATTCAGTTTAGTTTTTCCCACCTAGCTCTGTTCTCCTATAGATCTGCTATAGGCCCAAAGCAGTCCCATAGGCACTCAGTTGGTCCATGTTGCCACCAAGCAAGCCATAGCACATTGTTCACAAACCCCATTTAAATGCTTGGTCTCCTGAAAGAGCCAGAGGTTGTGCTGGCAGCATGGCCCAGAAAGCTAACATTTCAATGTTGTAAGCAGAAGGAGTGGGCCATGTCCTGCTGCCTGGCTAGCTTACACCTGAAATAATCGCATGGAAATTGTATTAATCAAAACACTGTCTGGCCCATTTTCTCTATCCTCTTACTGGCTAACTCTCACATCTTGATTAACCCATTTCTATTAACGTGTATCACCGCTTGACTGTGGCTTACTGGCATGAGTCTAACCAGCATCCATCTTGGACAGGAGAAGCATGGTGTCTGCCACACTTCCCTTCTTCCCAGCATTCTGTTCTGTCTACTCCACCTACCTAAGGGCTGCCCTATTAAAAGGCCAAGGCAGCTTCTTTATTCAACCAATAAAACCAACACAAATGCAGAAGGACCTCCAACACCATTTCAAAATGGCCATGGCTTTTTTTCTCTGCTACCACGGAATCAGAAAAACCTTCTAGCAAACAGAGCCCACCCAAGAAAATGCCATTACCAAGCCATGCTTAACTTTGTTCTTTTGTGTCTAAGATTCCTTTTTAAACACTCTCAAGTTTTACATGGATTTAGTCCACCACGTTAGTACACCAACTGTAGTAAGCAGGCCACTTGTTGGTTCCTGGCTCCTCAACCCTGAAATAAACACACAGAAACTATATTATTAAAAACACTGCTTGGTCTGTTAGCTCTAACTTTTTATTGGCTAGCCCTTACATTTTAATTTAACCCATTTCTGCGTATCTCTATGTGGCTGTGGCTTACCAGCTAAAGTTTCAGCGTCTGTCTCTGGTGGGGCTACATGGCTTCTCCTGGACTCTGCGTCCTTTCTCTGAGCATTCAGTTTAGGTTTCCCTGCCTAGTTCTATTCCCCTATAACTCTGTTATAGGCTCAAAGCAGTTCCTTTATTAGCCAATGATATTCACAGCATACAGAGGGGAATCCCACATCTCCAGTTTGTGCTGCTCCATTTTTTTTTGGATTGTAGAGGCATTCCTAGAGGCATGGTTAACCTATGAGTGACTGTACCCTTAAAGAAAACTGACTCTGTTTCTCAAAAAGTCATCAACTGTCTGTAGCCCTTCAGCTAGGGGCCAGTGCTCAGGCGTGCCTTGCTCCTCCTTGCTAGAATGTTGATTGGCTTGCTCTTGTACAGGTCATGTGCAAGCAACCTCAGCTCCTGGGAGCTCATGACTATAGCAGTCCTGTCACATCCAGAAGACACAATTTCACCTGGGGTCCTCCCTGACCTGTGGCTCTTATATACCCTTCCAACCCCAGCTTCTGAAATGGTCCCTGACTCTTGGCAAAGGTGCATGCATGTGTGTGTTTTATATAAGTACCATTTGTGCTTAAGTACTCTATAGATTCTTTCTGAGATTGGCTCCTGTGAGCATCTGTCTTAATTAATCAGTCACTGCACAGAGAGAATTCTCTGAGAACTCTGTTCTTAGCATGGGCCATGCTTTAAAAACTATGCTGCTATGGGACATAAGGAAGAGTAAGGGGGAACCAGAATGGTCAGATGATTTCAGTAACCTCATTCCCTCTATAGGAAAAACAACACAAAACCACAACCAGACTTTAACATTATCTTTGACCTATAAGCACATTTGGGGGATGATTGTCGTCTGAGTAATGTGAGTTATTGCATAAGATGTTCTCGTAAGACTTCTCAACAGCCCTATGCATGTTACTCTGTTGTTACAGCTTTCTGAGGTTGAGAACAACTCATCAACCCAAGGGGAAGTTGTCCAGACTGGTGCTGGCCAGTAGGAATAGAACTAGAGTCATGCATTTAATTAAAAATTTGCTGATAGCTACATCAAACACACACACTTACACACAGGGAGGGGGCGAGAATGGGTAAAATTACTTCCCATGCTATACTTAACATAACATCACTAAAATATTTTCATTTTAAACACACAAGGAATATAAGCAACTGTTTCCATATTTTGCACTGTCTTTGAAACCTTGTGTGCTTGGTACACATAAAGCACACTTCAGTTCGACCACACCCATTTCAAATGCTTAGAAGCCACATGACAAGCACAAAGGGGTGAAGGTCACAGAATGCAGAGTCTGGGCTCATCCACAGTTGGGAGTGTGAGTCATGGTTTATTACCGCTCTGCACACAGTCCTTCGAATACCTCCTACCATGGCTGGAACAATAACTCAAGTCTTAGAGACTGAAGGTGGTACAGCCCTATCTCCATGGCTAATTTTATTGCCTCCCTAGTTCCCTCTCTTTCTGCCTCTGTCCCAGGCTTACTGCTGAGTCACCTTCACCCTCACCTCAGGGTCAATGTACTTCCCGTTCCTTTAGCCTGGATTCCATCTTCTCAAGTCACAAGCCTGGGAGTTGTTGGGGGTTTTTCTGTGATGCCCTCTCAGGATGACTTTCCTCTCTAACGGCTTTTTGTCTGCCCAGTCCACTTTCTTACTGTTCATTACTACCCACACATTTTAAAGTTCACTTGTTGAGATCTCTTCCACTAGCGAATCCATGAAATCAGAGCTTTGCTTTGAATGACCTAGCACACAGCAGGCTTGCCGAATGAATGAGTGAGTTGTGCAATTTGGGGCAAACCATTTGGAAGTGAGTGCAGTGTTCAAGAATTTGTCCTCTGGAGCCAGATGTCAGCTGCCCAGCTTGGTTCCTGTGAGCTGGGCCCTTTTCCGCTCTGTTTCCTTATCTAAAAAATGTGGATATTAATAACAGCATGCATTTCATGAAACTGGCATTACTTTATGGATTAATGAGGTGAAGTATATCATATGTGTTCCACAGGAAGTTCTCGAGGAAATGAAGTATCTGTGGCTACAGAGATTACTTACATACTCAGGCACCCAGAGTTCAGTCTATGGTTCCTAAAAGCCATTCCTTTTTGCCTCTCATATCTATCTTGGTTCGCAGTTGGGCATCCCATTACCTTCAACACCCTTCTCGAACCCCTATAATATACAGTCTTTCCCTCTCCTCCCAGGCCTGCCTGTTGTTCCCCTTTCTTCCTCTTCCCTTTATCGTCCTTCCTGGTCTGCCTTAGATGTTGAGTTCTTTACAAGCACCGCCCCCACCCATCTTTCTATTTTGTCAAAAAATAAAATCAAACCTCATGAACATATTTGTGTACAGAATTTAATGGTGTCAAATATGGCAATGTTGTACAATCATCATCATTATCTACTTTCATAACTCTTCACTCTGGAAAATTCAAACTTTATACTCATTAAATACCCCTTCTAGGCTCCCTCCTCCTAGACCTGGCACCCACAGTTCTACCATTTATCCTAATGATGTTGATTGCCCTAAGTACCTCACATATGAAGAACTTTGTCCTTTTCTGACTTATATTGTACTCAGCATAGTTTCATCAACAGTCACATTCTAGCCCACATCAGCTGGGAACCCTCACCCATTGCTGGTGGGAACGCAAACTTGTGCAACCACTCTGGAAAGCAGTGTGGCAGTTTCTCAGGAAATCCGGGATCAACCTACCCCTGGACCCAGCAATGCCACTCTTGGGAATATACCCAAGAGATGCCCTATCATACAACAAAAGTGTATGCTCTACTATGTTCATAGCAGCATTGTTTATAATAGCCATAACCTGGAAACAACCTAGATGCCCTTCAATGGAAGAATGGATGAAGAAAGTATGGAATATATACATATTAGAGTACTACTCAGCAGTAAAAAACAAGGACTTCTTGAATTTTGCATGCAAATGGATGGAAATAGAAAACACTATCCTGAGTGAGGTAAGCCAGACCCAAAAAGAGGAACATGGGATGTACTCACTCATATTTGGTTTCTAGCCATAAATAAAAGACATTGAGCCTATAATTAGTGATCCTAGAGAAGCTAAATAAGAAGAACCCAAAGAAAAACATAAAGGCATCCTCCTGAATATTAACCTTCATCAGGCAATGAAAGGAGACAGAGACCCACATTGGAGCACAGGACTGAAATCTCAAGGTCCAAATCAGGAGCAGAAGGAGAGGGAGCACGAGCAAGGAACTCAGGACCGCGAGGGGTGCACCCACACACTGAGACAATGGGGATGTTCTATTGGGAACTCACCAAGGCCAGCTGGCCTGGGTCTGAAAAAGCCTGGGATAAAACCAGACTCGCTGAACATAGCGGACAATGAGGACTACTGAGAACTCAAGAACAATGGCAATGGGTTTTTGATCCTACTGCACGTACTGGCTTTGTGGGAACCTAGGCAGTTTGGATGCTCACCTTACTAGACCTGGATGGAGGTGGGTGGTCCTTGGACTTCCCACAGGTCAGGGAACCCTGATTGCTCTTTGGGCTGACAAAGGAGGGGGACTTGATTGGGGGAGGGGGAGGGAAATGGGAGGCGGTGGCGGGGAAGAGACAGAAATCTTTAATAAATAAATAAAAAGATGAATAGTATTTTAGTATGTATATGTACCTCTCTTTGTGGAAAATACTGTTAGGATCATGGAGTGCACAGGTATCTCTTTGAACTTCTGTTTTCAGTTCTAGATAATAGATATGTAGACGCTAATTCCTGTTTACATGACCCCCTGGGCAATCTCATACACCTCTAGAACTTTGGCTGCCTTTTCTTTCTTTATTAAAAATCTGAATAAAAATATAATTTTCCACAGTTGTCTTCTGTCTTTTTATCTCTCCCATATATTATTCCTTGTTCCCTCTTAAAATCATGACCTGTTTTTCTTTATTGTTGCTACACACACACACACACACACACACACACACACACACACTAAATATGAATACAACCTGCTTAGTCCCTTTACTTGTATGTATATGATTTGGGGGCTGACCATTTGGCATTGGATAACCAACTAGGAGTTTCATCCCTGGAAAAGACTATTTCTTCCACTCTCAACATTCCCTAGCTGTCTGTTTTTATTTGTTTATTGATGGATCCCCATGACATTATCTCTTCCACATAGGATGTATTGGTATTGCACTTACTCAGGTCTTTTTTAGGAAGCCATATTGTTAAGGTATCATGGGTGAAACTTCCCTATTATCTCTAAACAATACAATCTCACAGCAGATTTCCTGGTTCTTTGGTTCTTACAATCTTTAGGCCTCTTCTTTCTCAATGATCCATGAGCCTTAGGTGTGGGAGCTGCATTGTAGATGTAGCTATGGGAACTAATTACCACTCAGATACTTGTTTTCTGCATTTTGACCATTTGTGCCTTTTTTTGTTTTTGTTTTTTCAAGACAAGATTTCTCTGTAGCTTTGGGGCCCATCCTGGAACTAGCTCTTGTAGACTAGGCTGGCCTCAAACTCACAGAGATCTGCCTGCCTCTGCCTCCTGAGTGCTGGGATTAAAGTTGTGTGCCACCACCAACTGGCCAATTGTGCTTTTTTTTTTATGTTGCAAAGAGAAGTTTGGTGGCTGAGTCGTGAAAGCTAGGTGTATTGGTGGTTTATGCAGATCAATATTTAGAATGCATTTAGACATTTTGTTGGTGTAGTGAAGTGGTAGTAAGATCCATGACTTCACTAGTCCTAAGTGGTTGGTTAGGTTTCCAGTACCAGGTAAAATTCATATTGAGTGTGCCCTAAGTCCAATCAGAGCTACTGGTTACTGCCAAGACATGACAGCTGTTGGGCAATGCTGGTCATCACAGTGGTTCGTGGGCATTGTAGCTGTGTAGGACTATTGAGGGCTTTCCTCCCATTGAAGCTGTCATCACATCTTTGAGAGCTATGAATTCAGGTTCTCGAGGTCTTGTGTCCAAACCGCAGGATGTCTTCAGCACTAGGAGCTTACTCTCAGTTTCTAGGAGACAACCGACGGCAACAACAATAGCCGAAATTGTTTTGAGAGTATTGCACTCACTTCCCAGACCAGCAACTGGAAAGGTCTCATGCCAGGTATTGGGAGTTTTGTTAGGTAGTCTACGATTGCCATGTCTCATATTAATTCCAAATCCACTTCTCTAGCCCTGCAGTCTCTCTGGAGCTCCAGATTCGCAATTTTGATGGCCTTGGATACCCAACTCTGAAATCATTTCCTCCAGACTATACCCCTTCAGTACTTCTTGTCTTAATGAATGGCTCAACTCCCTAACCGTTGTCCATCTCAGAATCTGCAGTGTCAATCTTGAGCTCCTTTCTCCCTTCCTAGATTCCAAATAGCCACAAATCTCCGTTAGATAACCCGGCACCACACCTCAGTTCAAGCCCATTATCACTTCATGCCCAGACTCCAGGCTCCTGAGCACTAACGACTTCCTCATATACACCCAGCACCTACCTTCCCATCCCTTTAATTCTTTATAATGGATTAGAGTGATTCCGAGAATGTGCAGATCAGATAGTTCCATCCATTCAAGGCAACAAGTCGCTTCCAGCGCCTTTAGAACCACACTAGTCATGGGGGAAGTAAAAATACACCACACACACACACACACAAAACAGCCATTGTCCAACATATGCCCCTTATACCACTGTCTGCCAGTTCTTTTTTCTCAGTTCCCAGGAGACAATAATTTCTAACTATCTACTGGATTCCTTGGAATTTGTCTCTTATGAGGAAGAGGCTGGCTCCAGTTCTGCTTGAATGTGGTTAGCTTTCATTCCTTGTTGCTCCCCATCCCCATATATCTGGACAACTAAGAAAGGAGAGCTGTGCAGGCCTTGTCTCTAAGAATCAGTGTGAATTTAAGATTGGATTCTAGGCCACGGTGGGAGAACTGCCCACTATGTTGGCCTTTGACCATAGTAAAAACAGCTGCCTTAGCCAACTGCTTACCTTCATGTTAGAACCGGAGAGCATTCACTGCTGGGAGCCTGGGTGGGAACTAAGTATGCTCTATTTACGTTCACGGCTGGATCCATTGAGTTATCTAAATCCTGAGTGGGCAGCTGTGCCCAGCTCTGGGTGAATGGACCGGAAGAGCTTTCTGGTTCATACTGCTATGCCCCAGTCTGTCCTCACCTCTAGCTTTGTAATTCTTCCCAGATGTGTTTTAAACATTTGGGATGAGCTTTCTCCTAAGGTCATTTACTCTGCTCCAGTTCTTGTCCAGTGTTCTTTAGACCTCCAGTCCTGGGTTCTCTTATTTCTCTCTCTGTCTTTTCTTGTATATCAGAACCCTGGGTTTTTTTAAATTCTATTTTTTCTTGTTTGAACAACTCTGCTGATACCTGCCTCAGCAATGGACCTGAGAGGTGACTCTGGCTACTTTTGGTGTGTGAAGAGCTGGATTAGCCTTTCACTGAGTGCATCATTGGTCTAGATGGGCATCCAGGGCAGCAGCCATGCCCTGCGTTCCCTTCTGTCATCTAGTGTTGCTGCTGAGAAGCCTAAAGCCATTCTGTACCCAGTTCTACTTGGAATCTTGGGTTTGGCTTTTGAAAGCTTTTACAATACCCTTTGTCCACGTGGTTCTGTGGTTTTTACAATGATGTGTTTCAGTGTGAGGTTATTTTCAGGCATTGTCTTGGAACTCAATAGGACCTTTCACTTTGTAAAGTTATGTCCTGTCATTCCAGGAAATTTTCTTGAATTGTTCCTTTGATAGTTTCCTCTTCTGTTTTCCACTTGTTTCCTTTCTGAAACTCCCATTATTCAGACAGGGGATTTCCTGTACTAGACTGCACCTCTCTTGTGCTTTATTCTCTTGGTTCTCTAATGCCTTATATGCTTTGACTTATGGGAGGTTTTTCTCATTATATATATTTTTAATTTTCATCTGATTTTTTTTAACTGAAAAGTTTACTATACAAGGGCTTATTTTTATCTTTTGTTTTGTTTTGTCGTTTCTCTGTAGTTTTGGAGCCTGTCCTGGAACTAGCTCTGGAAGTACACCAGGCTGGCCTTGAACTCACAAATATCTGCCTGACTTCCTCCCCCCCCCCCCCCCCGAGTGCTGGGGTTAAAGGTGTACACCACTGCCACCTGGTTACTTTTACTGTTTATAGTAATTTATAGTAAAAATGAAAAAGTTTTAGTATCTATGCCTTGTTTAGTGCATATAATATCTTATAACATTTCAGTAGCTGTTAAAGTCTTTGAAGATATTAATAATATTGTTTTCTTCCTCCTGTATAATCTTTAGTGCTTTCTAGTTGATTTTTTATGTTAATTTGCTTTGGCCTGTATCTTTCTTACTAGGAAACTCAACTCAGAGTCTGAAGATCCATAAATGCCTGCCAATATCCAGGAGGAAGGCAATCAAATGTCTCAAGGAAGCCTGACTTATGATATAGTTGGCTCTGCCATGGCATACACTGTGGAACCCACTTACTGGACAGGACCACGGGAAAGAGCAAGAAAGACAGGCAGGGTTCTCCATCATCACTTTCATCTTTTGGAAGGTTCCTCCTCAGCCTAGCCAGTGGCTAGTGTAAAGTTTCAGTTCTCTTGAGACTGATAATTCAGTTACTATGCAGCTGCTAGTCTGTCTTTTAGCTTCCAAAATCATGTTGTCAATTTATCTTTTATGCATGTACTTTTATCCCTTGGGAGGCAGACTCAGTGGGAATCACGGTAAGTTCAAGGCCAGCCTGGGTACGTAGGCTCAGTTCCTCATAAGCCATGGCTATAACCAAGATTCTTTCTTTTAAAATAAAATAAATAAACCCAGTCACTATAAGTTTTTAGTGAGTTTTCAGAAGAACGTAAAGAACATCAGGTGCATGCAGTCTGATGTTTCTCACGAGAATGAAAGAACACACACCCTTTACTGGCGGACACCGAGTGCTGTCCCTGTATAAGAATGCAGTAAGAAGCACTTCCTGGGAAAGCTGCCCCACGAAATATGCCTGCACCTTAACCATGGCTTGGCTTCCCATCCTCCAGAACTGTGAGAAACAAATTTCTATTATGTATAATCTGCGTAGTATATCATAATTTTTAAAGTAGCCCAAACGGTTGGAATTGTGAATGCATGTTTTACCTCATGCCTCTAGTAGTTTTTGGGCTTCCATCGACTGTTACCTCAGGTTTAGAAAATAAAGATTTTTGTAATTCTGCTCTGAGTCTTATAATATTAGTATCAAGCTAGTTTCAAGGAATCAGTTTGATCTCCATGGGCCTTAATTTTCTTACCTGCAAAACTGAATAATAAAAGAGACCTCAGAGTGTTAGTGAGGTGATAGGAAGAGCCTTTGGGTGCTTAACATGTAACAATGACTTAAATAACTTAAAAACATTTAGTTCATTTCTAAGCACCAATATGAGTAGTGAGGACCCTCTTTCCAATGTCAGGTGTATGTCTTTCAATAGCACATTCATTTCCATGTGTGGGAAGGCCAACATATAGTGTTATATTTAGGATTTTTGACCCATTCATTAAATTTTTAAAGTCTGACTTGTTTCTTGAATTCTTCTGTCATTCTATAATATAGGTACAACTACATTTCAGATATGGGAAAGACATACATCATGCTACAAAGATGGCTTGCTCAAAACTCTTTTGAAAACTGAAAGCATCTCAGTCGAAGCCTGGAGTGTGTGTGTGATGATCTTGGACACTGTGGTGGTTTGAAAGAAAATGGCCCCCAAAGGGTGTGGCACTATTAGGAGGTGTGGCTTTCTGGGAGGAAGTGTGACACTGGGGGAGGGGCAGGCTTGGAGGTCTCTTATGCTTAAGCTACACCCGGTGATGTAGTTCACTTCCTGTTGCCAGATCAAGATGTAGCGCTCTCGGCTCCTTCTCCAGTGCCATGTCTGCCTGCATGCTGCCACGTCCCACCATGATGATGGACTACACCTCTGAGAGTGTGAGCGTTAACCACCCCAGTTAAATGTTTTCCCTTCTGAGAGTTGATGTGGTCATGGTGTCTCTTCACACCCACAGAAACCCTAACTAAGACCCTTTCTCATGCCCTTGTTAGGTCCGGTTCTACATGTTAACACAGGGATACTAATGGTTCTCAGAGGGGGATAAATAAAGGTTAAGGTTAGAATAAAATGGGTCCACCAATTCAAGTCACTGCTGATTATAAAAGCATGCATTACTTTAGCTACATTTTGAAGTTATAAGTAGTAAGTCACGGCACTTAGGGGCCGTGTCACATCGCTGATGGTTTTGTAGACAACCTCTCCTGACTTGTAGGTACTTGGTTGGAACAGACACATGAATGCGGACAAATTGTCATTCATCCTGGAAGGAAAGATAGGATTTATTTTTATTTAATTGCTCCTAAGAGGACTTGTGCTTACCAATCAAAAAGGCTTAAGGTTTTCGTTCTCTGAAGCAACAGCTTCTAACCATTCACGTCCAGAGTTCAGTTACAGGCCTGGCTTCTGAATTGTGGTTATCATGGATGCAACACGAAACACTGAAGCTGATGCCATTCATAAATGAAGACTCTTATGCAATGATGAATCTGTATAACACACAGAAGCAGCACCAAAGGATGGGATTAAACAAACTGTATCTTGTTAGAAATAGTGGTAGATATTTTCTCATATAGATAGTTTCTGCAAACTAAATTATTTTAACAACTGAAAAAATATTTTAACTAACATGGCAAATTATAGTCTTTAAGTACATTTTTAATAGGATGGGGACTAATGCTAGTCTCTGATGCATGCTTTAATAGGATGGGCACTATTGCTAGTCTCTGATGCATGCTTTAAAAGGATGGGGACTAATGCTAGTCTCTGATGCATGCTTTAATAGGATGGGCACTATTGCTAGTCTCACCTGCATGCTTTGACTTGTGTAGTCCATGGCTTTCAGACCTGCTCTGAGCTGAGTTACATGGAACGTTACTTAGATGCTTTCACAACTTCTTTGTTCTTCTGTCAACTCTTTGCAAGCAGGTCATTTTCCATAGGTCACTGGAATTCTTCAACTCTAGAATGAAAGTGCTCAGGCCTGCCCACAAAATAATCAGGCAAATGCAGTCCTTATTTCTGGATAAATTTGGAGGTCTGTATCAAAAAGGAGCGATTTCTGATAATCTGAAAAGAATCCCAATAAGAAATGGGCAAACAGTGGGTGGCAGAATGAAGAAAGACGAGAAGCCTCATTTTATAGGAGTTCAACTACACTAGACTCTGCAACCATGTTCCTCTCCTCTCTGGGTTCAAGACTCTCTTTATGGTGGGGGAGGGGGGAAGGAGGGAGAGAGGTAGCTCTTATGAACTAGTCCTATGTATCTGTAGGAATAAAAGGCAGCAGGAACAGTTAAGTGTTTTGAATTACATGTACCAATTTCACTGATGACTCAGAAAAATTATACAAACTACCTAAACTGTGTGCTCCTTCATTCCCTGAGTGTGTTCAGAAATAAATGATATTTGATCCTAAGAATAATTAACTCGAACATTTCAGAGTTCTTGAAGGATATTTAATTCGGTAAATGTCTACCACTTTAGTAATTATTCTGATTGGATGTCAATTTTGGGAAACTTTACATTAATAAGTATATCTGTTTTTCCATCTCTGCTACCCATGTCCTTGGCTTCCTGACTCGGTGGATTTCTTTTCCCTGATTCTCTTTGCACACTGTTATGGGTCGGTGGTTCTGCTTTGCTGGTTCTTTGATCCTAATCAAATCCTGCATTTGCAGCTTATTAGGATCAGAATTTCCTCCCTTTCTAATTACTGGCAGCACAGCAGCCCATGTTTGCTTATGCAGAAAGAATCTGTAATAAGACCCACGGTATTTTACAACGAATTCACGGGTTATGTCTACTGTGACTAGAAATGATGGACATTTCATCACATGGAATTTATGTCAATGAATCTTTGCCTTATTTATTTATGAAATACCCTGTACCTTATGCATCAACTTTCATATATCAAAGGTGTATCAAGTTTTAGTTTGTAAGCGAGAGTGGGGTAATTTTATCTCTAAATTTAGAATCAGATTCTTGTAGCTAATGACCCCAAGGGTTATCGCCCTCTCGCTCAAACTTCTGCTTTTACAGATAAGGAAATAGGCTGTTACTAGTCTAAGGCTACACAGCATTTACAGATGGAGTAGGGATGAAAGTCATGGATCCTGGCTACACAGTTACTTCTCAAGGCCTGCCACACCTGCACTGCTGGGTCTGGAACGGGAACACTTGAGGGGCAGGCCCTAGATACCTTTGTTCTCAGATGCTGCACTTTCAATTTAGCTCACCCCAATTATAGGTTTGTGGACCACAAGTGCAGACAGAGGGCTGGCACAGATCCATCCTCCCACCCAGATGCTGGATACGTATCTGTTTCTCTATAAACAAACCACAGGTCATTTCACAGCGACGGCAATCCATTCTCCACTCTCGGATAAGCAAGTAATCCTCTCTGGATCTCTGGAGCATGCACTGTGCCTTTCCCAGGGTAGGATCTCGAGCCTTGTGGAACTTGTAAGACATGATGAAGGCAAATGTGAGGAATTTCATAGAGCTGAATCTTTCTGGCTGGTGAAATAGCTCAGTGGGTAGAGGACCTTGCATGCAGGCCTGACAATCTGAGTTCATCTCCTGGATCCCACAAGACAGCATCCCAGAGCCAACTTCCGAGACATGTCATCTGATGTTCATGTGTGCACTATGGCACGCACGCGCGCACGCACACACACACACATATATATACACACATTCATAAACACATACACAGTCATACCCTACACAAACACACATATACATGCACATACACATACACATAGATCTGCACACACACACATGCACACATTCATAAACACATACCCTACACAAACAACATAAACATGCACATACGCATACACACAGATCTGCACACACACACACACACACACACACACAAATACACTTTCCCACCCCCGCACAGATGTTGAATCCTTAACTGGAAGTACACACATCTCAAAAGCATGAAGAAAATTTCCTTTGCTAGTCTGGAGGTTTCTTTTTTTTTTTTTTCAATACAAGTCTTTTATTGTCCCAAAAGACACCCCAAATCATATTAAAATTCAGGATCTTGTTTCTGGAACTGGTAACTTAGGTCTACTCATCAGCTTGCTGCACTGTTTCCTTTCCAGACACATAGATACCATCCAAAAACGTCCTGATATCTTTGTTCTTAACTGTTGTGGCCTGCTGTATCAGAGCCGCCGAGTTTGAAACAAGTTCAATATCATTTCCTTCAAGGATTAATTCATCCTTCTGGGCTTGAGAGACAGAACAAGCAATGCCTGTCCTCATCCGAACCCTGCAGATGTATTTTTCACCCAAGAAATTTCAGATTTCAACCAAAGACCCATTCTTTTGAACAACGACGTTGATGGGGAAGTGAGCATACACGGACCTCATCTTGTAGCGGAAGCCCAGCGTAACACCCTTGATCATGTTTTGAACGTGGCTGCAGATGGTATTGACGGTGGCCAGTTCCTTCCTGTTGCCCCACCATTTGTCAACCCGGAGCCTCTTCTTCTTCTTCCCAAGAAGGCTCAGCTCTACGTTGATGTGATTGAAGTCCCTCCGGAGGGTTCCTCTGGGGCCCTTCACAATGACTGTGCGCCCCTTCAGAGTGATGTCCACATTTTCTGGAATGTCGACCGTCTGATTGCTGAGAATGGTCTTCATTCTCGCAGTAGATGGGGCAAAGAGCATGGAGGTTTCTTGAAGAATTTGCCAGTGTAGCACACACCCAAGAAAGGCCACAGACAAACACAGACATTTGCAGTTGCCGAGCTTCATCTGGCTGTCACTGGAGCCAGCTTTTGCCTCCAGATGAACAACTCTGATCCGCCGTCAAGATGACTGAAAGTTTGTAGTCAAGAAGGGAAAAGGAGAGAGCCCTCCCCACTTCGCCCCCACTGCCCTCTTTTGGCGCGTGGCATCGCCCAGCCCAGCCTATCTGGGCGCTGAGTCCGAGTACCCGGGGCTCCCGGGGGGCAGCAGTTCCTTTGTTTCTGTGGCCTGCCTGCACCAAGCGGGGTAGGCGCTTTGTCTGCGAGCTGCCCAACCAGCACGGAGGCCTGATCTTTTGGCGCCAGGAGACCCAGCATTGGGGTGAGTTTCTGGCCCACGGCGCCAGCCTGGGACGGGGAGCTCGGGGGTTTCTTGGCCCCCTGTCCTGCGTGGGCTCTCTGCAGGGCCTCTACTCCCCGGGTGCTGCCTCTTTCTTCCTGGCCCACCCAGCTTCCGTCCAGAGCCCTCCCCACTTCGCCCCCACTGCCCTCTTTAGGCGCATGGCATCGCCCAGCCCAGCCTATCTGGGCGCTGGGTCCGAGTATCCGGGGCTCCCGGGCGGGCAGCAGTTCCTTTGTTTCTGTGGCCTGCCTGCACCAAGCGGGGTAGGCGCTTTGTCTGCGAGCTGCCCAACCAGCACGGAGGCCTGATCTTTCGGCGCCAGGAGACCCAGCATTGGGAGAGCCAACATTGGGGAGAGACAGCGTTTGGTAGGCAAGGAGACCTAATAAGGTAAAAGAAGATCCATAGGGAGCATTTGGAAGAAGAGATGGGCCGACGTCAAGGCAAGAACTCGCCCAACAAGCTGAAAAGCAACATGAAGCTACCAGAAACAAGCGACCTCACAACGGGAGGACAAGAACCCCTTAATCAAGAGGAAGGAGAAAAGATTGACTTCATGAAAGTGATTGACACCCTTAAACAGCATGTAAAAAACGCCCTTATAGAAATGGATGAGAAATATAACAGAAAGTTTGAAGAATTGAATAAATCAGTGAATGATACCCTAGAAAACCAAGGAAAAACAATCAAACAGATAATGGAAACAGTTCAAGACCTGAAAACTGAAATGGAGGCAAAGAAGAAAACACAAACAGAGGGCCGTCTGGACATGGAAAATCGAGGTAAACGAATAGAGACTACAGAAACAAGCATAACCAGCAGAATACAAGAGATAGAAGAAAGACTCTCGGATTCTGAAGATACCATAGAGAAAATAAACACACTGATCAAAGAAAACAGCAAGTCCAACAAACTCTCATCACAAAACATTCAGGAAATATGGGACACAATAAAAAGACCAAACCTAAGAATAATAGGAGTAGAAGAAGGAGAAGAAGGGCAGCTCAATGGTCCAGAAAATCTATTTAATAAAATTATAGAAGAAAACTTTCCCAACCTAAGGAAAGATTTTCCTATGAAGGTGCAAGAAGCATACAGAACACCGAATAGGCTGGATCAAAAAAAAACATCCCCTCGCCATATAATTATCAAAACACAAAGCATACAGAATAAGGAAAGAATATTAAGAGCTGCAAAGGAAAAAGGCCAAATTACTTATAAAGGTAAACCTATCAGACTTACACCTGACTTCTCCATGGAAACCATGAAAGCCAGAAGGTCCTGGATAGATGTACTGCAGAAACTGAGAGACCATGGGTGCAAGCCCAGATTACTATACCCAGCCAAGCTTTCATTCACTATAAATGGAGAAAATAAAATTTTCCAGGATAAAAACAAATTTAAACAATACGCAGCCACAAATCCAGCCTTACAGAAAGTAATTGAAGGAAAATCACTAACCAAGGAGTCCAACAATGACCACAATAACTCAGACATCTAGAGACCCTTCACCAACACAAAACAAAGAAGGGAAACACACAAACTCTACGACTAAAAAAAAATGACCGGAGTTAACAACCACTGGTCATTAATATCACTTAATGTCAATGGACTCAACTCACCTATAAAAAGGCACAGGCTAAGAGATTGGATAAGAAAACAGGATCCAACATTCTGCTGTTTACAAGAAACACACCTCAACCACAAAGACAGGCACCTACTCAGAGTAAAGGGCTGGGAAAAGGCCTATCAAGCAAATGGACCTAAGAAACAGGCAGGTGTGGCCATACTAATCTCTAACAAAGTTGACTTTAAACTTAAATCAATCAGAAGAGATGGAGAGGGGCATTTTATACTCATAACAGGAACAGTTCATCAGGATGAAGTCTCAATCCTGAACATCTATGCCCCTAATATAAAAGCACCCACGTACATAAAAGAAACATTGCTAAAATTCAAGGCAGCCATCAAACCGCACACACTAATAGTAGGAGACTTCAACACTCCTCTCTCACCAATGGACAGGTCAATCAGACAGGAACCTAACAGAGAAATAAGAGAATTAGTGGAGGTAATGAATCAAATGGACTTAACAGACATCTATAGAACATTCCATCCAAATAGGAAAGAATATACCTTCTTCTCTGCAGCTCATGGAACCTTCTCGAAAATCGACCACATAGTCGGTAACAAAGCAAACATCCACAGTTACAAAAAAATATTAGTAGCCACCTGTGTCTTATCAGATCACCATGGATTAAAGTTAGAATTCAACAATAATGCTACCCCCAGAAAGCATACAAGTCATGGAAACTGAACAGTCAACTATTGAACCATAGCTGGATTAAGGAAGAAATAAAGAAAGAAATTAAAGTCTTCCTGGAATTCAATGAAAATAAAGAAACAACATACTCAAACTTATGGGACACTATGAAAGCAGTCCTAAGAGGAAAGTTCATAGCACTAAGTGCCCACTTAAAGAAAACAGAGAAAGCTCACATTGGAGACTTAACAGCCCACCTGAAAGCTCTAGAAAAAAAAGAAGCAGACTCACCTAGGAGGAGTAGAAGACTGGAAATAATCAAAATGAGGGCTGAAATCAACAAAATAGAAACACAGAAAACAATACAAAAAATCAATGAAACAAAAAGCTGGTTCCTGGAGAAAATCAACAAGACTGACAAACCACTATCCAAGCTAATCAAACGGCAGAGAGAGAATTTGCAAATTAATAAGATCAGAAATGAAAAGGGGGACATAACCACAGACACAGAGGAAATTCAGAGAATCATTAGATCTTACTACAAAAGCCTATATGCCACAAAATTGGAAAATGTAAAGGAAATGGATACTTTTTTAGATAAATATCATATACCAAAGTTAAATCAGGACCTGGTGAACAATCTAAATAGACCTGTTAGTCGCGAAGAATTAGAAGAGGTTATCAAAAACCTCCCTACCAAAAAAAGCCCAGGACCAGATTGTTTCAATGCGGAATTCTACCAGATCTTCCAAGAAGATCTAATACCTATACTCCTTAATGTATTCCACAAGATAGAAACAGAAGGGTCATTACCAAACTCCTTTTATGAAGCCACAATTACTCTGATACCAAAACCACTCAAAGACTCAACCAGGAAAGAGAACTACAGGCCAATCTCACTCATGAATATCGATGCAAAAATCCTCAACAAAATACTGGCAAATCGAATCCAAGAACACATCCGAAAAATTATCCATTATGATCAAGTAGGCTTCATTCCTGAGATGCAGGGCTGGTTCAACATACGAAAATCTATCAATGTAATCCAGCATATAAATAAACTGAAAGAAAAAAACCATATGATCATTTCATTAGATGCTGAAAAAGCATTTGACAAAATTCAACATCCATTTATGGTAAAAGTCTTGGAGAGATTAGGGATACAAGGGTCATACCTAAATATAATAAAAGCTATATACAGCAAGCCGACAGCTAACATCAAATTAAACGGAGAGAAACTCAAAGCCATCCCACTTAACTCAGGAACACGACAAGGCTGTCCACTCTCCCCATACCTCTTCAATATAGTGCTTGAAGTTCTAGCAATAGCAATAAGACAACATAATGGAATCAAGGGGATTCGAATTGGAAAGGAAGAAGTTAAACTTTCGTTATTTGCAGATGATATGATAGTGTACATAAGCGACCCCAAAAATTCTACCAAAGAACTCCTACAGCTGATAAACAGCTTTAGTAATGTGGCAGGATACAAGATCAACTCCAAAAAATCAGTCGCCCTATTATACACAAAGGATATGGAAGCAGAGAGGGAAATCAGAGAAGCTTCACCATTCACAATAGCCAAAAACAACATAAAATATCTTGGGGTACATCTAACCAAGGAAGTGAAAGATCTATTTGACAAGAACTTTAAGGCATTGAAGAAAGAAATTGAAGAGGATACCAAAAAATGGATGGACCTCCCTTGCTCTTGGATTGGGAGGATCAACATAGTAAAAATGGCAATTCTACCAAAGGCTATTTATAGATTCAATGCAATCCCCATCAAGATCCCATCAAAATTCTTCACAGATCTGGAGAGGACAATAATCAACTTTATATGGAAAAACAAAAAACCCAGGATAGCCAAAACAATCCTATACAATAAAGGATCTTCTGGAGGCATTACCATCCCTAACTTCAAACTCTATTACAGAGCTACAGTAATGAAAACAGTGTGGTACTGGCATAAAAACAGAGAAGTCGACCAATGGAATCGTATAGAAGACCCGGATTTTATCCCACAAACCTATGAACACCTGATTTTCGATAAAGGAGCTAAAAGTATAAAATGGAAGAAAGAAAGCATCTTCAACAAATGGTGCTGGCACAACTGGATGTCATCTTGTAGAAGAATGAAAATAGACCCTTATCTATCACCGTGCACAAAACTCAAGTCCAAATGGATTAAAGACCTCAATATCAGCCCGAACACACTGAACCTGATAGAAGAGAAAGTGGGAAGTACCCTACAGGAGCTGGGCACAGGAGATCGCTTCCTATGTATAACCCCAGAAGCACAGACATTAAGGGCAACATTGAATAAATGGGACCTACTTAAACTGAGAAGCTTCTGTAAAGCAAAGGACATAGTCAATAAGACACAAAGGCAACCTACTGATTGGGAGAAGATCTTCACCAACCCCACAACAGACAAAGGTCTGATCTCCAAAATATATAAAGAACTCAAGAAACTAGACTTTAAAATGCTAATTAACCCAATTAAAAAATGGGGCACTGAACTGAACAGAGAATTCTCAGCAGAGGAAGTTCAAATGGCCAAAAGACACTTAAAGTCGTGCTCAACTTCCTTAGCAATCAGGGAAATGCAAATCAAAACAACTTTGAGATATCATCTTACACCTGTCAGAATGGCTAAAGTCAAAAACACCAAGGATAACCTTTGCTGGAGAGGCTGTGGAGGAACGGGTACCCTCATCCATTGCTGGTGGGAATGCCATCTTGTGCAACCACTGTGGAAGTCAGTGTTTCGGTTTCTCAGGAAATTCGGGATCAACTTACCCCTGGACCCAGCAATACCACTCCTGGGAATATACCCAAGAGATGCTCTATCATATGACAAAAGCATTTGTTCAACTATGTTCATAGCAGTATTATTTGTAATAGCCAGAACCTGGAAACAACCTAGATGCCCTTCAATGGAAGAATGGATGAAGAAAGTATGGAATATATACACGCTAGAGTACTACGCTGCGGTAAAAAACAATGACTTCTCGAATTTTGCAGGCAAATGGATGGAAATAGAAAACACTATCCTGAGTGAGGTGTCCCAGACCCAAAAAGATGAACATGGGATGTACTCGCTCATAATTGGTTTCTAGCCATAAATTAGGGCCACGGAGTCTACAATAGGTGAACCTAAAGAAGCTAAGTAAGAAGGTGAACCCAAGGAAAAACATATAGTTATCCTCTTGGCTAAGGGAAGTAGACCCAATTGCCGGGGAGAAAATTAGGATCTTGGGGGTGGGGTGGGATGGGGGTATGGGGAGATGGGGAGAGAAAAGGTAGAAGGGAAGGAGGGGGGATTTGGGGAATCAGGAGAATTGGGATAAAGGAAAGGTGGATAGGGGAGCACGGAACCACAATTCTTAGTTAAGGGAACCACTTTAGGGTGAGCAAGAGATTTGACCCTAGAGGGGCTCCCAAGTGCCCAACATGAGGTTCCCAGTTAGTTCCTTGGGTAGCTGAGGATTGGGAACCTGAAATGACCCTATCCGAGAGCAATACTGACGAATATCTTGCATATCATCATAGAACCTTCATCTGGTGATGGATGGAGACAGAGACAGAGACCCACACTGGAGCACTGGACTGAGCTCCCAAGGTCCCAATGAGCAGCAGAAGGAGGGAGAACATGAGCAAAGAAGTCGGGACCACGAGGCGTGCACCCACCCACTGAGACAGTGGAGCTGATCTACTGGGAGCTCACCAAGGCCAGCTGGACTGTGACCGAAAAAGCATGGGATAAAACCGGACTCTCTGAACATGGCGAACAATGAGGGCTAATGAGACGCCAAGGACAATGGCACGGGGTTTTGATCCTACTTAATGTGCTGGCTTTGTGGAAGCCTAGCCAGTTTGGATGTTCACCTTCCTAGATATGGACGGAGGGGGGAGGACCTAGGACTTACCACAGGGCAGGGAACCTGGACTGCTCTGTGGACTGGAGAGGGAGGGGGAGAGGAGTGGGGGGAGGGGTAGAAGGGTGGGAGGAGGGGGAGAAGGGTGGGAGGAGGGGGAGGGAAATGGGAGGCTGGGAGGAGGTGGAAACTTGTTTTTTGTTTATGTTTTTTTTCTTCTTTTCTTAATAAAAAAAATTATTAAAAAAAAAGAAGGGAAAAGGAAATAAAGCTCCATTATGTTCTCAGTATTTTTGCTGTGAAAAGTGAATGCATTTGGGGAGTAAACTACTCAGATTCCACCAGCAAGCATAGGTCGCAAAGACCAAGTTCTCTCCCACCTAGGTTTTTTTTTTTTTTTTTTTGTTTCCGGAAATTTCGTATCATACACAAATGTCAGTATTTATGCAGGTTTTGCCTCATTTTATTTTTTAATATGTATTCTCTACTCACCCTAGACATACCCATGCAAGTTTGTGTTATTTTAAAAACTGGTCATATACATTAGCTCTGTATGCATAGATGGTAATTTAAGAAGTAATTGCATTTTTGAACAAATCAGTATAGGAGAGGTCAAACAGATACAACACACATGCATGTGCTGGTACACACACACAAACACATAACACAAGCATTTGAGGGCAAACACCGCTGAGCCACGACACTGGGCCTGTGTGCTGTATTCAAACCAACCACTTCCAATGCGAACAAGAGCATGGCCGCAGTCACACAGCACTTCTTACCCGTGACCAGTTCTTCATCTTGTTAACTGGAAGAATTTATCTCTTTGCATGGTTCTCTCCCTGCGAGTCTCTCTCTCGCTACTCAGTTGTAACTGCTGACTTTCTAACCAGTCTGAGGAAGTGGTAAACGTCAAAACTTTTTCTTTTATGAGGCCACACTTGGTGCTTTCTGTTATTATCGAGATACGGGTGTCAGGATTCAACGTCCTTGCGTTTAAGTTATCTTGACTTTGCTCATGAATTCCTGGCTCTCTCCTCTGCTGGGGGCTCGACCTGACTAGCTGCCTCATATTGATGGCAACCTACCAAAACCCTGTAATGCGCTCAGCACAGGGTGGGGCACATCAGCGTTCTACCTCACAATTTAAGGAAGGCAGGGGGCTAGTTTTTGTTTTAAGATAAAAATCTTTTGACAAAACACAAACTCCCTAAAACTTCCTTTAAACCAAACAGCATTGTCACACCCGCACAAGCTCCTATTACTTACACAGCCAGATGACTCAAGATTACTTAACGTTTCTATTCAGAAGAACTTTGCTGGCCGGTAATCAGTACACCAGGCCTTCCCCCACCTTCCTTCGCTCTCCCCTGGGAGACTGACGTTTGGAGTACTAAGTTTATTAGAAAAAAGCCTCTGTGTTTTCTGCCGGAACTGTTTGTCCTGGGTTTTAGAAAAAGCCACTCTTAGTCATTTTTCAAGTTTATTCGCTGAGGTGGGGAAAGGAAGTGAACATGGCTTTTAGCCTCTGAGTCTTCAACTCAGAAACGGGGCATTTGTGAAAATAGGTTGTAAGTAGCCCAAGGACCGAGGACTCTGTTTATCAACGGACCTACAATGATATCCCTGTCACCCAGAGACAGGACTGGGGTGGGGGACACACAGGAGTCCTGACTTCTGGACGTTCCAGGGAGCAGTTTCAGCTTTTGCGCTTGACCCCATTAAAACGGGGCTTCTCCCTCCCTTTGGAGCAAAGCGTTCACTTTCTCTGTAAATTCAAAACGACCAAGCAAGTCTGTCCTAAACCCGACCGGGTCCCCGAGGTCAGCGAGCACGGGCTTGCACCCTCCCCAAACCTTTCGTACCCGGGGGGGGGGGGGGGGGGGGACCACACGGAGCGCGCCGCAGCGGGTGGGTTGGGTCTGCGCGGCGCCCAGCGGGGCCGTCCGTCTGTCCATCTGTCCATCTGTCTGTCAGTCCGCGGGCCGGGGTGGTGGAGCGCGCGGGAGGAGCGCGGCGGCGGCGGCCGGAGCGCGGGCGGCCGGGAGGGGGCGCGGCGGGTCCAGGAGGGAGGGAGGAGGGCGGCGGAGGCCTCGGAGTCGGAGAGGCAGCCGGGTCGCGCCGGGGTCCCGCGCGCCAGGCCTGGGGCCAAAGGAGCCACGGCTCTCGGGGCGGCACTGCGCCTCGGACTGGGAACTTGTCCCGCGAGCGTCTCCCGCAGCCGCCCGCGCCTCTTCCGGCCGCCGCTCCAGCTCCTTTCGCCGGCCGTGGCCGCCGCGCCGCTCTGCCTTACAAAGGAGGACGAATGAGGCAGGCGGCGGCGCGGTGCGGGCCCCCTCGGGCGGCGGGGATGGCGGCCGCCCCCGGCACCACCTAAGACGCCCCCGCGCGCCCAGCCTCGGCCCAGGCCCGAGCCCCGCAGGCGGCCGAGCGCTGCGTGTCGCCCGTGGCCCGCGAGGAGGCGGAGGAGCAGGGCGAGGCGCCGCCTTCCCCGCGCACTGCCGCGCGCCCTCGCCGTTGTCTGCGCTGCGCGCTGGACCAGTTTCGCGAAGTTGCCCGGGCCCCGCGCCGCCCAGATGTGCGACCTCATTGAGCCTCAGCCGAGCGAGAAGATCGGCAGGATGAAGAAGTTGAGGAGAACTTTGTCAGAGAGTTTCAGCCGCATCGGTGAGTGTGCTCCGCTGACCCTCACCCCACCCCACCCCCGTGGGCTGCCGGCTGTCCCCGGACTCTCTCCCTCGGCCCCGCGCCCCCACCCGTGCTCCGAGCACCAGCCAGGCAGCTGCCACCTCCAGGCGAGCTGCGGACCAGGGAGGGAGGGGGGGGATGTCGCTCGGAGAGCCGTTCCCTCTTCCCCAGGATCTGGGCTTCATTTGTGGACTGTCCCAAGCCTTGAATTTGGGTTCCTTCTCTCAGCCACTAGTATCTTTTGCACCAGCAGTGGACCGCGAGGGGACACCCAGTCCTCACCGCCATAGGGGTTCTGCGGCCACCCAGGTTATTTGTTATTTTTAAAGCTCTTTGGTATTAGGTGTTTAACTAGTAATTTAGCTTTGAGAATCGCTGAAACGTTGACGTGTGCCTGAAGCTATTTAACGTAGCCAAACCTAAAGGAAGTGGGACAGATACCTTGAGACCTTTTGTTCCCTACTTCGGGTCCTATAAATGGAGGTTTGGGTGATCAGTTCTTAGGACGCTGAACCTTCCAGCTGCTGTAGAGAAATGTGAGCTATGAAGTTGTGGGGACTCTATGAATCAGTCTCCTGAACTGCTGCAGTAGTACTGTTCAGAGTATTGTCTTTGAGAAAGAGCAACGGACTTAACAAAGAACAAACAACAACAAGATCAGGGAATGTTTAGGATACTTAAAAAGATAGATCCGTGTTCTAGGGAACAGCAAGAGGACAACAGTGTCATGTGGAATGGCTTTGTTAATCTTGAGGTTTACTGGCAGGAAGTGCGCCTCTTAACCTGGAGGTGTAGCTGCCTCCTAAACCGTCATAACTTTCTTTGACACAGGTAACTGTGCCAAGCAAGAGATTCCCACAGAGCCTCAGACAAACCTATCAGAGTGTCCAAGCGTACCTTCTGGCCTTTGGTTCGCTGTGATCATGTCCATGAAAGTGTTAATTAATCATAAACAAGCTAATTCCTTAAAACACTGATGTGCCAGTGACTGTCAGCTGTCTGTCCATGCATGCAAACTGTCTTCAAGTGAAAGTAAACATTTGGTCAAGCTTATTATTGTTAATATTAATTATTATTACCATTATTTTGGTCCAATTTGTTAATATTATTTCTGAGAACACTCAAAGTTATGTGTAGAAGCCAGATTAATCCAGCATTTCCATATTGTGTTTGAATGCACACAGACTCACTCTTGTGGATTAGGCATTCCAGTGTGGAGTCTTCTATTGAAATGAAGTTCGAAGCCCAGAGGAGTGGAGAGTGAGGTGTGCAGTCCTGTGCGTTATTCACAAGGATGTTTCCGTGCTGGGCCCAAATCACTGCCCATGCGGGTTCTGGAGTCCATTAGGGCCTGTTCTGAAGCGCATCAACTAGATATTTACTAATGCTAATGATTCCGTTGGAGCCCCTCCAGTTTTGTGTTAAATAATTCATTGCAGTTGAGTCTCAGTAAGAAACCAAGGGCATTAATAGAGAAATACTGTATATTTAAATAATTTTAGGGTTTGATGGCCAATCACTAAAATTTGGGGTAACTGCAATATTGGCAAATAGGTATTACAGTTAATTGGGCTTCCTAGATTATTGAGATTCAGTGATGGGAAAACTCCTTTTGAATCAAACTCTTCTCACAAATGCCTTCTATGATTATGTGGCGATTACATGCAGGCTTCAGGAAATAGTACAGCTATGTCGTGTATTGAAAGAGGACCTGTGACTCAGAAGAGTGGATCATACTGTGATATATTGTGAAAGAAATTATTGGTATTTTTAAGTGATTTTAATGTTGGGTGTGCACCAAAGCCAGGGTGTTTATTAGAAACAGCACTGCCGAACGCGTATTGTTCTCCTCTGCTTTTCTTCACACTCAGAGGCAGTGAACTTTGGTCATTCTGATGACCGAAGGAGTTTTTGAGGAGCTAAAGGCAATGGAATGAGAGTTTGTGCAGGGAATGTGGCCTGTGCATCAGATGGGGTTCCTGGAATTGCCAGTCTGAGCTCAGTGACCTTGGATAGGTTTCTCAACTTTTCTGAGTCTCAGTTTTCAATTTGTTTGTTGGCATTTAGTGAAATAACGATTCGATGTCTTGTGTGACGCGCAGTGTGGACTCAATAAATGTCTACACCGTGTTGTCGTCGTCAGGCCCAGACCATACTGGCGTGACTCTGTAGAAAGCAAGGAAAAGAGAAGCGCTGACAGATTTGTCCTATAGCAGCCGGAAATCGGGGTAGAATTGGACCAAGCTGGGCCTGGCCATCTCTTGTCCCGCTCGACTTGGGCAACCAGTAATCCACTTAAAGGCCTGCATTCTCATACATCATAGATGATGCTAACTGGTTACCATCTTCCCCAAACACAACTGATCTGAGATTACTATATTATAAAAGGTCAGATCAAACACATTGGGTTTCAAGCCACAGGGCTCTAAGTATGCCATCTGCTAGGCAATGACTCCAGTGTAGCTGGAGTTCCCGTATAAGACGAGTGTGATTGAATTCTACGGTCAACTGTCCATTTCACAGTGAGTGTTCACAGCTTCCTGCTCAGTGACGTCAGTGTGGTCACTATTTAGGAATCGCTATTCTTGTCTAATACGATTCCCTCCTGTTTCCCACTTAGGACTTTTAGGCTAGCTGAGCAGACAGGAGCTTCATTGTTAGATAGCTGAACTCTGCTACAGCCTGTCTTTCCCCTGGAATTTTTTTTTTCAAGACAGGGTTTATCTGTAGCTTTGGAGCCTGTCCTGGAACTCGCTATAGATCCGGCTGGCCTTGAACTCACAGAGATTCCCTGAGGTTTGCAGGGAGGTTCAGGCAGATGAAGGCTATGAGGTGTCTGTATGATTGGGTCCTATGACGTTCCTTCAAACATGTTTGGATTCTTCCCAGGAGAAAGGAAGTTTATGTTTGATATTTGAGAAGAACCCATGTATGCCATTTCTTTAAAGGATGTGGTGGGTGAAAAGAGGAAGCCGTGGTTTAGGCTGAATTCCTGTGGGTTTGTTGCCTTCTGCCAGAGGTGTACATTTCTAGATTTGATTGTCAGTGATGAGCCGCTCTGAGAAGAGGGAGAGATATAAAGTTAAAAGTTCAGACACACTCTTAACTGTTGTCCTGTATTCTTTCCCGAAGAAGCTATAAGAGATTTTAATTTGGGGCTGGGAGTTTATCTCAGTGGTAAGAGCTTTCCCAGGATGTGTGAGGCCCTGAGCTCAGTGCCTAGCATGAGAGAGGGGCGGGGTCAGAGGGGCTATCATTGGTAATGGAATCTGTGTTTATGATTCTTACATAGAAATACATATGGTTTTTATTTATGAAAACACTAGTGTATATCAAGTTATGAGGTTCTCTCTCTTTGCCTCTGAGGTAGATCTCGCTAACCCCACATATTACCGTGTGCCTTCTGGAGCTAGATTCTGCAGTTAGTGAACAGTGTGGCTGGAAGACAGGCTAGTGAATGGGCAGTCCCACCATTCAGTGGGAAATTCTGTAGTGCAGGTTAGCGAACCCGCCAGTGGAGGACACCGCAGAATCTTGCCTCTGTGCTTGGGGAGGAGTGGGAAGCCTTTTAGGAGCTGTGTCTGAACTGAGGACCAGATAGACTGTCTGATCATATTAAATGACTTCCTATTTATCCTTTTGTTAAGCCAGGGTAGCACAATCTGCCTGTTGTCCCACGATATCCTTGAGGACAATTGTGGTTTTACATTTACATAAATGATTAATGACAATCAGAGAATGTAATCAATAACAAGATGTTATGTGCATGTGTAGGTCAGAGTTTATCATCAGTGACTTGATAGCTATCTGGCAAGGACATCGTGGTCTTTGTTTTACTGTTAACTGCTTTTTAGGGCAAGGATGCAATACTTAGAGAAAACTGTGTCAGGTGTTAATCTAATAATGTAAGGTATCTGTTGAGTCTAAATCTGTTCTTCCCTGTGGCACACAGGGCCTGACCGTATCATTCAGCAGAGAGACCTTTGTTGCTTATCAAATACACCTATAATTTTTTCTTTATTCCCCCCTTTCTGTGTAATCTTAGACCCACCCTTTATAGTTAAGAATGGTGGGAAGCTGTCAGAACGAAGAAGGGAGCAGTGGGCTGGTGTGAATGTTTGAGAATCCCTCACCCCACTTCATTCTTTTCTCGCCTCCACTCCTTGTTTTCCAACCCTGATGGGACAGCGTCGGCTGCAGGACATCTTTGCTTGAGAAGACAGGTGTCTAAACTTCCAGCACTTTTGCAGTGGCCGCAGTAGATAAAATATTTTCGAAAGTTTGTCTTCTGAGTCACGCATCTGCAAGGCTCATGACGTGGCTTCTTCCCTCTTGCTAACTGATTGATGGATGAGCCGGAACTGTAATTATGTGCTCATATGGTACTTCGTGTCTGAAGGCAGTGCTAGTCTAAAATACTCATCCTTTTGAAAAGTGGAGAAATTTGTTTATGTTTGCGTCACTAATGTTTGGTAATGGCCTCGTCAGACAAGCATATTAGTTGAAAGACTCACCTTTGCTGGCTGGGCTTGAGAGTTTTGAGATTAGGAGTTACATTCTGGTGAAGATTAGCCAGTAGAGTCAGCTAGGGCCTTCTTCCTTTCCCTCTTTCAGGTTTAGTGTATGGTGACAATTCTGGGGTGAAAATATGCATGTGGCCGATTTCAGGAGCAGCCACTGAGGCCGGGACAAGGACCCTCCTTTCATTTTAATTCAGGGCAGCTTGTTACCTAGTGATGAAGGCGGGCAGTGTGTTTTCGGATGGAAGGGAAGACTAAGAACTAGGTGTCTTAGCTGCCTTGGTCAGCCTGCACCTGCTGGCTGAGCACCACGGCTACATTCTTCTGGACCTTTTACGAAGACGAATTTATGATCTAAAGCAGAGCAAGATCAAGATTGCTAGAAAGATTCAAGATTGCTAGAAAGCCAGGCATGGTGGCTCAAGCCTGTAATCCCAGCACTTGGAAAGCTGAAGCAGGAGGATTGCTGCTAGTTCCAGGCCGAACTGGGTTCCAGAATAAGACCTTGTCTCAAAAATCACATGGCAGTACACCACACCGGACACCACATAGCTACAGTATATAACTTTTTGCTAAGGAGTTTCTGCTTAGACTTACTAATTTCTCAGGATTTAATTGCCAGAATAATTTGCTTCTCATTGCTTTTATCAGAGCACGACCTCTCAAGCAATGGATACCCAAGCCTTTTCATCCAGGCTAGGACCATCCAGTATAGGCCTGTAAACACCTAGGCAGGATTTTGTAGATGTGAAACATTTCTGCAAGTGGTAGTGTCAGAGAAAGGAGCTATTTTGTGCTTTCTCATCTCTGTGAAACGTTGTAGCTACAGGACTTAATTAACCAGTATTTGACAACTATGTGCTGTATTCTTTCCTTTTTCTTTAGAGTCAGATCAAATTTCATTTCCAAGGTTAAGTGTATAGAAGATAAATCTGAGGTATTTGTTAGTTTCTGTGAAACATTTTCAAAAAATTCATCATGTTAAAATTTGAATTACGTCTCCTATCCCACACAGTGCTCATTTGATAATGCCTGGCTTTTTTATTACCACGCACAAACTTTCCTTTGCATTAAAATATCACTTTGAGCCGGGCGGTGGTGGCGCACGCCTTTAATCCCAGCACTCGGGAGGCAAAGGCAGGCGGATCTCTGTGAGTTCGAGACCAGCCTGGTCTACAAGAGCTAGTTCCAGGACAGGCTCCAAAACCACAGAGAAACCCTGTCTCGAAAAACCAAAAAAAAAAAAAAATATCACTTTGACACTGTGTGGAGTGTTTGTTATCCTCACAAGTGGCGTGGGAGGTCCACACAGCACACAGGAGGATACACAGAGGAAATTTGTTTGAGATTACTTTGTGTTCCTCTTATACTTCTATTAAAGCATGTTCTGCCGCAGAAGCGGTAGTGAAAGTCATGGGGGCTTCTCTTCCTTATTTCCAGGAATGCTTCATTTACATATTTATGAAAAGTCTTTCACAGACGCATGCTGCGCTGTTCCCGCCCTCATTTGCAGTTCTTGTATTTATATCATGGCACCGTTACTCAGATAGGGGCACAGTTTTGCTTTCTGAGATGAAAACATTGTCCTGCACCCCGTTTCTCCTTCCCGGGACTTAGATTCTCTTTGGGAGGCATCACAATAACAGTCTCCTTTCTCTTTCTTTTTTAGCTCTGAAGAAAGATGACAGCGCCTTTGACGAGGTAGGCCGAATCTCTTCCTCTCACGCAAAGGTGGATAGGTCCTAGGGGCCAACTTCGTGCTTAGAAACAGGAAAGATAACTTAAGAAACCGGGAAAAACCCATAAGTAATGAGAGACAACATTTGTTTCTTTTGTTACCCCATGTTAGTCTCCAGTCTCAAATAGTCATTTGAATGTTGTAGTAATCACCAGAGGTGTGTCTGAATCAGTAAACAAAAGACACATGCGGCCTTTGTGTTGCTGCCTTCCCTCTAATGGTGTAGCCTGAGGAGCCACACACACGCGTGTGTGGGGCCAGTCCAGAGCTGTGGGTAAGTCGGGCAGTAAGGCTCCTTTGCAGACCTTGCTGAATCAGGGCGTGATGTGCCGATGCCGCAGATTGTCTGCAACGCTCCCGAAGGAGGAGGTGACTTTTTCTGTTCCAGTTTCCCTGCTCTTTCGGGATCAGCTGGGTCTCTCTTCACTCGCTACAAAGTGGTAAAGAAAATGCCTACGTTCCTAGGTAACAAAGCATTCTGAATAGGATTTTAAAATTGTGCTTTCCTGAGCTGTTGTTACTGTTTCCAGGGCGTCGTCGAGGGAAATATTTCATGGGACACATATAAGGCCAGTCACGTGGATGTTATGAACGGGTTGTGCCGTGTCCGTTGTGTGTAGTTACATGTAAACAGAGATGTTTCTACACCTCGTGCTTACCCCACAGCCTCATGAATGCATAGAGTGGTTGGCATTGATTGTTTAACATGCTCAGATTCCATGAAAGGTGCTGGCAATCCTCCCCCCTCCACTGTAGTGAGGCAAGAACATATGTGCTCAGGGAATGTCCCTTTGGCCACGTGCTGGTCCTGTTCTACGGGGAGGGCCACTCAGGGCGAGCCTGCTGCAGGCCAGGATTTCTGGACGGGGCCAGCGCCATTTGTCTCTCATGATCTGTTGCTTCATCGCTGCACCTGTTCCAACTTTCCTGGTCCGCGCTCAATAAAGCAGGTTACTGAAGTCCAAAACAACTTTCCCAGACAGCGTTCCTGGACCATCCTCCTAAGATTAATTTCTCTAGTCTTGAAGGAAGAAAAGAAACTTTCCTTTTTCATCCTAGTAGATATTACTAGTTTCCCCTAAACCTGTATTTCTGGAATTTCTACCGTTTCGTTACTGAGATATCTGTTTTCAAGTGAGTATTTATTCAGGAGTCAAGAGTGAGACTATTGGGCACCTTTTCTTTCTTTATAAAGAAAAGCCTCCCCTGTAATTTATGGGAGTAATTTAAGTCTCCATAAAGAGAGACTTCAGGAAAGAGAGGAGGCTAAAACTCTTCCGTCCTGCTCTCCCGATATAACCACTGTTGAATATTCTTGCTTTTTCCTCCAGGTTTTAAAACCATAACCCATTATTATAGCCCTTTTCTCCTTTAAGCCATGGCGTATTTCTCCATGTCCTCATAGGCTCCTCCCGTCAGTGTACGGAATTAGAAAACAAAACAAACAAACGAACAAACAAAACAAACAAACCACCTCCTTTCTTGTATGGTGTTAGTCTGTTTCACAGCCGCGCGCGTACATTTGTGTAAACAAGCGCATAAGCGAGAGTCTGGACAGAGGAGTGTATAAGGATGTCACAGCTGCAAATAATCCTGTAATCTTATTCTGAAACTTCTGTAGAATCAGACGTTCTGCCGTTTGGGACAAAGTCATCACCAGCTCCCACACAGTATTTTCCTTCTTTCACAGCACAGAGGTTTGTTTGTTTTTTTCTTTTTTAACATTGTTAATCAGAAAGTCATAGAATGCTAGACCCAGAGGAGTGGCAGAAACCGTTACTTCTCCATCCTGGCATTTCGGCATTTCACAGATGAGCACATTATGATGCAGAGGGCCGGAGTAATTTTCAGCTCGTTAAGGAAAGCATAGGGTCTTGATCTAGGAGGGTAGGGGTGATGCAGGCGTGCCGGGGGCTGATGCTAGTGCACCTGCAGCTGAGCTACTGCTCCTCTCTGCACAGGTCTGCACAATGCTGGCAGCTTCCTTTCAGACGGCTTGAGTGGATTACATAAATTAATGTATATAAAGCTCTTAGAAGACTGTCTGGCGTGCTGGAACTGGCAGAGTGTGGATCATCTCTGCTGCTGTCACCAAGGGCATCTTCATTGATGTGCTAACTGTGGTGATCTACCCTCTTTAGTTGGAAGAGCTACAGGGGCGATGGAAGATTTCAATTAAAAATTAAGGCTATGGAGGAGATTTCATTTCAGATATACCACTAAAATTTCATGTAAGACTGTGTAATGATTTTCAAATTAAGATGGTGAGAGCACTATTTAAAATCCACCATTTTTTATCCTCTCCAAGTGGATGCCTCGCTCACCCTTGTCACCCTTGGGCACACTGCATGTGGCTCCCATTCAGTAAGGGTGCGTTAGAGTGAGCGACTGTCTGCTGCGGGAGCAGAGGGATGAGCTGAGACGGCAAGACTTCTATCGGCCACTGCTTAGCTACTCAGGCAGGTTCTTAATGTAGTCTTAGTCTTGGTCTTCTCATTTGTAAACCAGCAGTTAGACTGCACTCTTCAAAAGTGCTCTGGGCTCTAGTGTGGGATTCTAAGTAGCAAAGTTACCTCCGCCGGGGACTTTCATATGGAGGAAGTAGAGAGATGGCCCTGGCTCAATTCCCAGAACCCACATGGAAGCTCACCATTGTCTGTAATTGCAACTCCAGGAGTTCTGACACCTTCACACAGACACACATGCAGGCAAGACCACCAATGCATATAAAGAATAAAATAAATAATTTTAAAAAGTCTACTGGAATCTAAGAGGAGCTGGATATGTGCTCATATAGATGGGAAGTAACAGTTTTTTTGAGGATCATTTTCAGATTGTCTAGTAGAAGTTTTCTTGAATGTGTGGGTTCCTGGCTGTTTACCTCGCCTCATGTTGGCCTCATGTTCGAATCCGGTCTCTATAGTCTCCTGGAATTTATTTGAGTCTGGAGTCCGGCAGCTGGAGGGCTGGGTCAGTATCTTAGCTATGCGGCAAGGTGTGGCTGTTCTCTCCCGACTCGGAGTTTACAAGCTTCAGGCTCCTTATCAGAGGGAGCGCCAGAAAGTGCCTGGCCACAGGAGTGTGGGTGCTACTCCGAGATTAGTGTGAAGATTCCTTTCCGGTGTGTGGGAATGTTTGACCTTGAACGATGGAGAGAAAAAATATGCTTTAGTTATTTAATCTCTGACTGTTATACTCTGCTGATTTTCAAAACAGCATGAAATTGTATTCATAAATTATGTAAAGTAGATCATGTGTGTGTATTTATGTGTGTGTGTGTGTGTGTGTGTGTGAGTGTGTGTTTACATGTGACTAGCTTGCAGTTAAGTGTTGAGGACTTCAGACATTTGTGTTGATAGATAGTGGGTGTGGCTGAAACCCCTCGTAGTTGGAGACCGGAAATTTTCAGGATGGTCATCAGCCCTTCCTTCGTTGTGCATTTATTTGGACCCTGAGTAAAATGGTAGCCAGTTTATGAACTGTGAGCTGAATCTATAAGTTTTGAATGAACTAACCAGTTTTAGGATTTCCAGAGACTTTCTTCCCTCTTCAAGTTTTAAGCTTACTTCCACAACCAATAGAAGTTTGGATCCGCAGGGTTTGGTGCCATACATGGCTAAAACGAAGGAACTAGATAGGTACATACTAGGGGAACAAATCAACTAGAAAGAAGGTAAAAGAAAGCTGGTTTCTTATGCCATTGTTTCTATGGGGCCTGGTGGTGACACTGTGGTGACCTGTCAGTCAGTGTGGGAGAATCTGTAGAACTTTGGAATGTCTTGGTGAACCTACACCATGCCTTCATACGGAATCTCAGTTTTATGTTTAATGATTTTTTTGACGAATTATGATACCTAATATACAAAAGATAAGAGAATACAATTATTATTGTTTACTAATATTGTTCAATAATTGTATGCATTGTTTATATTTAATGATTGTATGCAAAACTAACATATACAAAGTCTTGCATGTTGGAGACAAAAGCTTCAGTAAACGTGAGTGAATTCACATAGAAAGGATTAGAAACTTCCGAAGTTACAGCAGTTCATGAGTTGTTATTGATTAATGAGAAAAGCTGTGTAGTTCTGTTTTGTCCTGCTGCAAAATGCTGCCCCTCCTTGGCTTATGGATGGGAAGTACAGAAACTTGAATGCTTGAGATAGATCTTTGAGGTGTGAAGCGCTTCATTTTGAGGATGGTATTCCCATCCAAATAATTCATCTCTTTTGTGGTGAAAAACCTCACAGTGTCTGAGCCTTCTCGCCGTGCCTGCTTCTGTCATGTTTGTAACCCAGAGGAGCTCCCAGGAGTGATGTGGATACTTTTCACCTATTTCACTCTTGAAATCCAAGGGAAATGTATACAAAATATATAAAAATCTTCATTTTTAAAATCTCATCTGTGAGTACCCAGGAGTCTATTTTAGAGACCACCTTACAATCTATATTGGCTGTAATAATTCTTGGGGATAGATGGGGACAGTGTACACCTTTAACTTCCAGTCTAGAGCATGGTCCCTGTTACTCATATAAAGACACAATGCTCGAGATAATAGCTGTAGCAGTAACTGACTTCATGAGAACAGCGCGCTGGGGTGCGGGGGTGCTCCTGCACTGTTTTCCAGTCGTTGTAGCTCTCTCTGTCATGGCCTCCCAGGGTCTGTGGGTCTACAGCTGGCATTCGGCTGTCCACACTCACCGCCTGGAGTACCAAGCCACCTCCTGTTCACCTAGCTTCCAGAGAAGTGGGCCAGTCTTTCCTGCTCATTCCTGCATTTTTGCGGTTCCCCCCTGTTCTTGCTGGCACCAGTCCCACTGATGCAGCTCTGCCCCGTTGCCTTTCCTTGTTTCCTCTCACCCTGGGCATCCCTGTCTCCTGACAGTGCTATCAGTGGTGTGCCCCTTTGTCTGTCATTTGTAATCTCTCTGAGCGTAGATTTTGACCTGTCTTCTCCTCTCAGCTCGTGGCTGCCAGGGACTGCTTGAGGAAATCCCTCTGCAAATACATCTATCAGTTCCTGCTACTGCTGCAACCTCAAGCAGCTGAGCAGCCAGGCCTTTGTACGCGTAGCTGTGTCGCGGACCTTCCCGCTCCCCTCAGCCCTGCTCCTTGTCTCTAGAGTCATTTCTTAGGGCTCTCTGAGCAAAGTGAGGCAAATCGGGTGGCTTCAACAACACACGTTTCTGGCGATCAGAAGTCTGAAATCAGGATGTTGACAAAGTTAGTGCCTTCTACAAGCTGTGAGAGAAGGAGCTCTCCTTAGCTCCCTCTCCTTGGCTTGTGGATGCTGGATTCTTCTGGTTTCTTTATGTCATCTTCCCTCAGAGTGTTTGTTTCTCTCCCCCTCCCTCCTCCGTCCTTCAGTCTCTCTCTCCCTTCTTCCTTCCACTGGGATTTACTATGTAACCTATCCTTGGATTCAGGATCCTTCTACCTCTGCATAGCAATCACTGGCACTAACTTTTTCATCCCCCCCCACCCCCCCCCACCCCCCCACAAAAAAATCCGGCATCTTTCAGATTGCTCACGTGCCTGATCAGCTCCAGGGTAGCCTCCTCTTAATGTAATTATATTAGCAACATTTTTTTTTCCTCCTTCCTAAATAAGGTCACTTCAGAAATAACAGAGTCAAAGCTTAGACCTGTGAGTTTTTAGTGGACAGAGATCAACAGTTGCAGCCTTCCTTTTCTTCAAGTACTCAGTCTTGTTAGGATCTTCACTGCCTTCCCACAGACGCCGCCTACACCAGCCTGGACTTCAGAGGACTCTCTGTGTTCTGTTTCTCCTCCTTCAGGCCACTTTCTCTCGTCTCCCCCAGCCCACGTTTCCCACTCTGTCTTTTCTGTCACCCCCTTTCCTAGCACTTTTGCCCAGGCTCTGACTGTGCTTCTCTAGCCCTCTTTTCTTTTGTAACAGGAGCCTCTGAGATCATTTCTCATGCTCTCATTGAGTGTCTCGTCTGTGCCTTGCTTTTGGCTACCCCGCTATTATAGTCACACCAGAGTGTCTGGCTCAGCTTCCTGTTCCAAACTCTGCGCTGGATATCCAGCTACACAGTTAGATGTTTCTGCCTTTGTATTCTCCAGCCATCCTGGTCTCAGTGCACACAAAATATTAGTAATTCCTGTGGTCCCCAACCCTACACTTTCTCTCTTCTGTAACTTAGAAACTGGCTTTCCCAGCTGTGTGATATCCAGGCTGGGAGCCTTAAGCTCTCCAGCCCCTCATGCAAGCACTGACTTGGCTCTCTTCCCTCAGTTCCCTTGCTTCCCACCACTAATTCGGACGCACAATTTCAGCATCTCTTGCCTGGCCTGGTGGTTGTCTTCTGACTGACTATCCTGTCTGTGGCTTCCTTCCTGTTCCAGCCCGACGTAAGATCTCCCATACAAATTGTGTCCTTATACCCCCACCTTTAAAGGTCTTTGTCAGCCGCAAATTCAAGTTCACTTTCCTGGCTTGACTTTCAAGGCTTTTCACAGTCAATTCCATTCCTGCCTCGCGGTGCCTGGCGGCCATTTATCCCTGTTCTGGTGCCCTCATTGTCATCGCCTCTGCCACCGCGTCAGTTCCGTGCTGTAACTGCCACCTGCTTTATCTCAGCTCCTCTTTGCTCCCACGACTCCACTGTTCCTCCATTTCAGCCTTGCCCAAATGTCCCCTCTGTAAAGACTCATGCATTTGGTGTTTATGGCTGCCTGTTTTGTGTCAGGCTTTGGATATGCGCTTGCTCTGGCCTCCATCTAGTCGGACTCAGAGAGGTAAATGTTGAGTTGTTTATCAGGCAGCCTCTCCTGGCGTTTTTCAGTCTTGTTCTGTTTTATAGGAATATTCTGCATTATCTTGTTTTTTCTCTGTGATCATGCCTGTGTAGACTGGTTTTTCTTTGGGCCACCAGTTCACAGATAATGACAGGGAGACTTCTTGTTAATTATGAAAACTTGTCCCACTAGCTCTTAGAACTTAAATTAACCCCAAGCATATCAATCTAGGTTTAGCCGCATGGCTTTTTACCTTCTTTCCTTCTGTATGTCCAGCTCCCTCCAGGTCTCATGGACTTCTTCCTGTGGTGATCTCCTCCTGCCTAGCTGTTGGCTGTTCAGCTTTTTATTATCCCAATCACAGCAGTACATTTTCACCTTAGATGCTGTGGATCGCAGTGTGCTGGCTAGTTTTAACTCAGCTTGACCCAAGTGAGGGTTATCAGCGAGGAGGGAACCCCAACTAAGAAAAATGCCTCTATAAGATCAGGCTGCAGGTCAGATTGTAGGGACTTTTCTTAATTAGTGATTTATGAGGGATGGCCTAGACATTGTGGGTGGTACCATCCCTGGGCTGGGAGTTCTTGGGTACTATAAGAAAGCAATCCATAAGTAGCAAGATAATAAGTAGGGCTCCTGCATGACCTCTGCATGAGCTCCTGGCTCCAGTTCCTGTCCTGAATTCCTCTAGTGATGTGGAAGCATAAGCCAATAAACCTTTCCTTCCTCAACCTCCTTTGGTCATGGTGTTTTGTCACAGCAATGGTAAGCCTAGCTGAGATGCACAGGAACCTACGAACTATTGTTTTATTATAGCAGAAGTCTAGAAGTCATTGTATTCCAAGTATATCATCCTGCATCATTCGCAAAAAGAGCTTCAATTCTCCTTAATTCTCTTGTTGGAAATTTAGTTTAAATTTTGCATGCTTAAAACTTTCTGTGTTTTTTGGATTTCTATTCTAAAAATGTTTGATCAGATCAAATGCCATCTCCCTAATTATGGTAGACATAATTACCATAATTATGTCTCGTCCCGGCCAGTGGCTGGAATGTCTGAGTAGCCCTGTACCGAGTCAGAGGGGAAGAACATGCCATGAAATGCAAAATGTATGACATTTGGGGGAGTTAGTCACCTTCATTTTGGAGAAGACAAGAGAGCTAACAGGCATCGAAAGCCAAGCAGTGTCATGTCGCTGCCTTGAGCATCACCATTCTGCCTGCAGGCTCACCAGACTGCAGCTGTGTCTCTGAGAGGGTGAGTGCTCCGCTCCTGCCTTCAGGAGTGCTCCCCTCCTGCCTACCTCAGCTGTGTGTGTGGAAAGCTGGCCTTTGACACTGGAAGAGTTTCCGCGTTGCATACGTACTTGTGTATTTCTTGAGCAGGTGGTGTTTGAAACACCCATTTATGGAGTATTGAGTGTCTGTGTAATCTCATAGCAGCAAACACGATGGTCACCAGTCAAGGGTGAGGAGTCTCAGGAATTTCTCAGGTCTTGAATCTGTGGTCTACATTTGATTTCTAAAACGAAAACAAATGTGTTTATTCTTATTCTTCACATTTCTGAAGATATAATCACACACCATTTGAACCAGCAGGTTTATTTTACAAATTTCTTTTTTAAGGCCATATTGATATTTTTAAGTTTCTTAAATGAGCATTTTCAACATTTTATGACAACAATAAAAGCAATACATTCCCCCTGGTGAGTCTGTTTTTTTTTATTTTTAATATATAGTTATTTCTCATTATTTTTATCTGTTATTTAGCTTTAGCATTTGTTTTTTCTTAATATTGAGTTTTATTAGCTATTTTGTTAACTACTTCTTTTTAGAGCACAGAAGCCTAGGGGTTTTCTTAAAATGTTTTTCCCAATGACGTGAATTAATGTCAGTGGCATTTATTACACAGTAATTTTTAAAATAAGGAGATAGTTTTCTTCATATATTTTTATTGTTTAAAATTTGTTTTATTATTTTGTGAGTATGAGTGTTTGCCTTCATGTATGCATGTATAACATATGTATGTCTGGTGCCCAGAGAGGCTAGAAGAAGGCGGCGCTGAAGCCCCTGAAACTGGAGTTATAGACAGTTGTGAGTCGCCATGTGGGTGCTGGGAATTAAATCCAAGTCTGCTGGAAGAGCAACTGGTGTTCTTAGCTGGTGAGTCATCTCTCCAGCCCTTCATATACTTTTAAAATACCTAGTCCAAATTGTACAATATTAAGTCATATACACATATTTATTTATGTATAGAAAGAATGTATTAAAAATCTTTTAGGGTTTTTATGAGCAGATAAAAGAGAGAAAAATATTTCAACAATATGTAGTTGAATTCCCAGGAAAGTTCACATTTGTCTTCTCAGTGATAAAAATGCTTTTTCCTCTGTTTTGTTTGAGACAAGGTCTTACTGTATAGCCCTGGCTAGCATGGTATTTGCTGTGTCGCTTAGGATGACCCTGGATTCATAGTGCTCTTCCTGCTTCAGCTTCCTGAGTGCTGGGTTTGCATATCACATTCAGCTTAAAACATATAAACATTACATGTAGGTACTGAAAGAGGCGGAGAACTCAGGGAGTGTTTGAATGCTCAATTCCATGTCCTTATTAGCTCTTTTTCAGTTCTAGGACCTCCACATGTGAGGAGTCTATATGGCGTGATGTTTGGATGGTGTCCTGCTATCCCTCGAACGTGTTACGCAGCTCTGTGTCCCAGTCAGTTTAAAGGCTGAAGCGTGCAATTCATCTTCTTTAAAAAATATAGCAGATTGATGCCAGTCTTTCAGTGTATTTTAATGGTTCTTTGGGAAGGGAAAGAAGGGGACAGAGTTGTAATTATAATACCACAAACTTGCGACGTCCCAGGGTTTGCCAATGAGAATATGTCAGTCATAATCTTATCACTCCTAGCGTATGCTTTGGTGGAAACAAACTGAAATATGCCCCTATAATTTAGTTCTTCTTTTAAGGCCAGACAGTGAGTCTAACTTAGTTTTCTCTGGGTATTTATTTATTCTGTTTTATGACACGGGGGCTATGAAGCCACAGTGGCTCTTGGGAGGGGAGGGGGAAGAGAGAGAGTTCTCTACCTATCCCCTGAGGATTGGGGTGTAGGCCTCTCAGGGCCTGACTCTACTCAAACCTTGATGCTATGCTTGGAGATAGCCAGAGTTGGTGCTGGGGCTTTTTGTATCCTTTAAGTGTCTGCAAGTGATGAAAATGGCCAGGGGTCTTCTTTAAGTACCTGCTGCTGACGTACTGGGAAGAAACAGAAGGTGGGTGTTGCTACACTCATGTGCAATCTGAACTTTTTAGAATGACGTAATTTTAGAACGCGATGTCTGAGTTTTGATTCAGAACATTGGGTTTTCTTAGTGCTACAGGATATACCGTTTGATGCCAAATTAATATTCCAGGAGCCTTAACCAAAAGAAAAGCTAAGTCAGTTTCTAGTTATGCAGAAATTTTTAACAAAGGGAAATCATTCTACGTCAGATACAATGAATTTTCTTATTTTCTTGGAAACATTTTTCATTAATCTAGATGAATTGCAGATAAAGAAGAAATGAAGATTGATGAGATAAACTTGTTTGTTAGGATTATAAATCCTTTTGTGTTATAGGCCGTTGTTGGTTTTCCGTCTTCAGCTTCAGCTCCCTGGCTCGCTTTCGATTGCTTTCGAGTGGCTATGATGGAGAACGTCCCATAGTCCTCACCTCTCCTCCTTAAGAGGCAGACTATTAAGTCTCTGACGAATGAGGATCCTTGGGTCATTAGATATTGGGGTTCAGGTGTGCAAAAGGCTTGATAACACATGGCCTGTGCGCAGACGCCTTAATTGAGTCTGGGACCTCCCCAGGAGGTTCTCATAACTCTGTCTAAATGATGTGTTACATGTGCACCCGAAGGTGCTTTAGTCATAGCGAGAAAAAAAGCAAACATGTACTTTGCGAAGCGCACCACGGATTTCTGAGTAGTTACTGGGAGATGCAAACACGAGAGCCTGTGTGACTGACATTGACTGCGCGTCCTCACTGTTGGCTGAGCCATTGTGCTCATGTCCTGCATCCCCGTATTACTCTGACCACATTGCCTGGAGTCCACCTCCGGAGTAGCATCTTCTCTGGATGCCCTGCAGGAGAAACACTGCGTAGGTACGGGGTGATGTACGGCACACTGCTGTAAAGGACAGAGTTCCCATAGAGACTGCCTGTGTTTGGCTGCAACCCCAGCGTTTGAGTAGCCGTTTCCAACAAGGCATGATGCTGAGTATGACTTTGATTTTCAGTTTTGTTTGTTTTTATTATTTTAAAGAGAAAGAGAAAAAGAAAGAATGTAAAGTTGTGAGTAAGGAGGTGGGGAGTATCTGATAGAAATCGGAGGGGAAAACATGAACAAATATACTGTCTTCGAGTTTTTTCAATAAAAATGTTTGAAAGACTGAGTGGATTTTTTTTTTTGCAGTAAATAGAACACCACAAAAGCTTTACCTATTTATTTATTTATTTATTTATTTATTCATCTGTATGAATATTTGCTTGAATTTATATGTCCCATGTGCCTGCAGGGGGCCAAGGAGGCCAGAAGAGGGTGGTGGTACACCGGAACTGCAGCAGCTTGCAGGTGTGAGCTACCGTGTGGGTGCTGGGGAAGAAACCCACGTCCTCTGCAAGAGCATCAAGTGCTCTTAAATACTGAGCCCTCTCTCCAACCCCGATAGGACAGTTTTTGGAATCAAGCTACACCCAACCTATTGAAAAGAAACCAAGGCCTGAGGACATGAAATAATTACACCAATAAAAATGATATTGGAGAGAGTTTGACCGATTAGTTATTTTGAAACCAGAGGGGTCTCTTTTCTCATTTGCTCCATTTCAGATTTCAATTTTAAACATATTTTATTCGATAACATTTATGTCTGTGATGCAGAGCTCTGAAGATGGTGGAGGTTCACTGTTGGGTGGCAGCTGCACAGTCTACAGATGGGGTCAAACCAGGAGGCTTGACGAGAGATGCCAGGGTGCCATAACTGTCAGGTCCTGGAAGCAGTGTTGGAACATTTGACAGTGTGCATAGATTGCCTTCATTGGACAAGGCAGAATGGTTAATAGTGAATATATTTTCCTTCAAGTCCTGAATATATACATGGATTCTTAGCTCGTGCATATGAGAGGACTTTGCCTTTATATTTATTTCATATCGTGGCAGCTGGAATCTTTGTGAAGGGGATAGCTATAGAGAAAAGAAGCTGATAGTTTGTGACATTTCCATTTAGAAAGAAAGATGAAAGACTTCAGTAAGCAAAGAGGAGAGACATTGCATTATTTTTATTTATTTATTTTTATTTTTCTTGTTTGTTTTCTGGTAGCATGAAGAAAGAAATAGACCCGTTTGAAACTTTTCTTTGCTTTTTTCTTTGCTGTTCTCTTCCCCCGGCCCCAGTTTCATAGGTTGGCCAGTCTTCTCTTTTGTTCTGAACACTGCCTGCCTTTGGTGAAGCACACACTGCTGTCTCCTCCCAGGCAGAAGTGTAGAGCCCGTGGCTGCCGAGCTTCTCTGTCCTGAACTCTAATGTGCCAGGCACTGGGTTGGTGCTTTGGGATAGGGGTGTTTTCAGTGCCGTCCTCTCATGGAGACTAATGTGGTACTTTTAGGGTGTGCACAGTGGGAACAGGCTGGGGAAGAAGGGGCATTGTTTCAGGCAGGAGAGAGAGATGTTCTGTGATGCCAGTTTCTAGAACCAGGCCTGGGCTCCCTGCTGTGACCCTGAGAGGCTCCAGTGTACACAGGTCTTTTATCTTGTCTTCTGCTTTTGACAAAACACTAGTTGTGTTGAGAGGATGTGGGTGCCCCCACATGAGGAGTGATTTTAGGTTCTTCTCGGGGCCATTTAGATATATTTCTCCCCCTCTTTTTGATGAGAAGGAGTAGGGAAGGGAAAATCTCAAGTGAGCGAAATCAGTTTTCCAGTCACCAGGCTCATTAAGTTAATATTTACTTTCTAAATGAATGTATTTGCCCGCCCTTCCTGCTGTTGGTTTGGCAAGAATTTAACATGCACTTGAGGGTTCAAGCTACTCTCCACTTCCACCAGGCACTTTACTCAGAGGCTGGTGGCCTGTGGGACGTCCTGGACCCTGCTCTGTTCTTTTTCTTGAAATTTCATGCATCTTGGGTTTCGGGGAAGAAATAAAATCAAGTCACATTTTCTCTGTTTCTCTGTCTGCTGCCCAGTCTCCATCAAATGATGGATCAAATGATGTCTTGTGCCTTTAAACCTATTTCTAATAACCGTGTTGACGTATGAAAAGATCAGGCATTGGGTTAAAGACCAACCGTGGAGAACTAAAGATCTGAAAACTCTGTGTATTTTTGTTATTAATTCTAATAGCGTGACATGCTAGCATTATAAAAAAAAAAGCACCTGATCCCTCATGGAAAGGTGAAAATATACAGATGAAAGGTGAAAATATCCATTCAAATACTGGAAATTTAGGGAGAAAGGTTTCTGCTTAGTAACAACTCATCTTTTTCAATATTTCATTCATTAGTATTTTAGGGTTGATTTTCTTTTAAATTGTGTGTGTGCACGTGTGTGTGGGTGCGTGTGCGTATGTTTGCACACGTGTGTGTGTGCGCGTGTGCATGCATGTGTGTGTGTGTGTGTGTGTCTGCGCACATGAGTGCAGGTGCCCTTGGAGGCCAGAAGTTGGCATCAGATCGCCCAGAGCCGGAGTTACAGGCAGTGTAACAGCTGTAACAGTTGTGTGTTACAGCACACAGGTGTCAACTGCTCAATGCGAGCGTTGGGAGCCGAACTCAGGTCCTCTGAAAGAGCAGTTTCCACTCTTTACTGCTCATCCGCCTCTCCAGCTCCTTATTTTTAACAGTTAAGCAGCTTAGAGGTTTAAAAAAATAAAGATGATCTTGTCATGAAGGCTTTTTGCTCTCTGAACCTTAGTGACTACTCTCACAAGTCTGCCTTGGTGTTATTGAGACGCTGTTTAATACATACTCCTTAGTTAAGGGCAGAATCCATTTTTATTAATTTATTTTGCATATTGGTAATTTTACTTAACTTTATTGATTCTAGTCTTTTTCAGGGGTTTCCTAGCTAAATAATCAGGCTATCCACAAATTGTTTTTTCTTAATGTTTTCTTTTTCTAGTGTTGTATGAAATTAATATTTTTATTTTTTTATGATGGAAGTTTTAGTTTTTCTTAGTGGAAGTTATTAATTTTCCATAGGTCTCAGATGAGTTTTTATGGTATAACGTTTTAATGAACATAACATATTGATTGTTGTACCCTTTCTGGATACAGGAGGTCTTCAGACACATTTCATAGCATGGTGGATAAACTTTTCAAGCCAATTATGTTCCATTATTAGAGGCTGTTTCGAGGCTTTTAAAAAATTTATGTCAAAGGAGAAAGCTGGGTGTGCTTAAAATTCTTAAGCTGGAACCCTTGTTCTTCCAAATGTATCTATATCTGACACACACGCACATCTATCTCAGCAAATGCATCCGTTTCGAAAGCCACAGGTATGTCCTGCAAGGTTTTGTAATTCCAGCATGGTGTCTGGAATCACGAGAAAGTCTGATGAACTGTGTTTGGAACATACACTGTCATTTGGGGAATCTGCAAGGCAGTAAATAGCTACAGGAATCACAGATTTAGCAGTGTATTGGGCGAGGCAGTTTCCTCTGAGATTTATTTGTCATCTCTGCATGGATCGGCATCCACCTCTCAGGTTCTAGCAGGTGCTGCGAGCAGTGCTGGGTGCTGGGTGCAAAGCTAGAGCAGATGTGGGAGCTTCCTCCTACCTTCCTCCAGACTCTGCAAAGCCTTCTGGGAGCCCCCTTTCCTTATCTGTCCTGCCAGGAGGAGTTGTTACGAAGAGTGGTAACCTAGAGCTTGTAAATCCTTTCAAAGGTCCTGGCACAGAGCCTGCACTGCCTCTTCCCAGCAGCACCCTGTACACCCGTGGTGTGCTGTGGGTTTGGATTTGTGAGTTCTCACTTCTGGAGACTCATGGGTGTGCGTTTGACTTTGTGAGCCCCACATCGAGGGGCACAGGCTCAGGGCCACATAGTGCCGGCCTAGCTTCAGCACGGGCACCAGTGGTCTTACTTTAGAAACTGCCTCATTTTAAAGATGAGAGAACCGATACTGTAAAGTCCACACGGATGCTTCCTACTGTTACTGTCTCAACTTCTGCAGTCACACAGCCTTTGGTGACACCTGTTGGCTGGACCTAACTGTGAGCACTGGCTACCAGGTGGGTTTTTGTGGATGAGAGTTATGGCCCTTGTGAGCACCACTAATGGGTGGGTCACGTATGTCACGTCTCCGGTGTGCACCTGGTGACAAGAATGTCACAGATAGCATTGATCATCCTTAATAGAGTGGGAGGAAGATAATTCCTGGTCTTTCCTTCTTCTGGTTTGAGGCCTTCCAGCATCTCCCTGCATCCCTGGTTCTCTGTTTTTACCGACATTTTCACTAGAACACAGTCACTCTCTACAGAAGCCCCGTTTCCCCAGTTCCCTGCCTCCTGCATCCCTGAATTGAGTAATCCACCCACTTGCGCCATCAGGATATTTCCCTTTCCCGGCTGTTCAGCACAGTCCTTTGCACTTGCAGATAAAGACCGAAAGGCCAGCCAGCCAACACTTTTGATATCTTTTAAGGGCTCTTGTATTATTTGGACCTTCTTCTCACCCAGCCCACTTCTTTCTCCAGAATGCCACAGGTAAGCCTATGGCAATGAGATAAGTCTTACCTTAATTATTTTTCTTTCTGTGTTTTATTTAAATTTTTCAATAATGTTTTCATTAATTTCGTTTTACAGATAAGGAAGAAACTTAGAGTAGTTAAACAGCACAGAGCTAGTGAGGGTTCTGAATGAGGGGTGATGTAGACCCCAGCTTCTTAAAGTTTGTCTTTGGGCCCTGTGTCAGTTTGCTTTTATTGAATGTGGATCTTGTGGACAATTTGGTGATAGATTTTGGAACATGCCATGACCAAAAATTAATGCTACATGAGATGTATGATGCGGTCAGTGCCTTTTTGGCCAAGATTGTCCCTGCTGCACCGTGCAGCTTTGCCGCGCCTTGGTTTTGAACTTGTGGTTGTGCACCACACACCACTCTGCCATGCATTGCCAGTGCCTGGGACCACATTCAGTGCTGGAGAAGATTGGTTCAAGATGTGTTAGAGTCTTCTATCCTGTGGAATATTGGTTTAATGATGCAAAGATGTGTTGTATTCTTTTATGTTGCATTTGTTTAATTTGGTGAAGCTCTGTTACTTTGCTTGTTTAAAACACCTGATTGATCAATAGCAAGGCAGGAGCAAGGCTAGGTGGGCCTGGCAGGCAGAGAGAATAGAAGGAGAAAAGGAGAAGAGACAGAAAAGGGGAGGGAGAGGAGCTACACAGCAAGCCACGGAATAAAAAATAAAGAACAGTATATAGAAGGGTAAGAAGCCCAGAGACAAAAGGTAGATAGAATAATTTAAGTTAAAAGAGTTGGCTAGAAACAATCCAAGCTAAGACTGGGCATTATAAGAATAATTCTCCATGTATTTATTTGGGAGCTGGGTGGTGGGCCCCCAAAGAACAAAGAGTAAAAGAGTTAAAAAACAAAACAAAACAAAACAAAGAAATCACCCCCTGACAATTCAGGGCTATGACATGCTTTGAACCAGTGTGTTTTAGCTGCACACAGGTAGTTTTCTGGCCTCATATAAACACAATGGTTTAGTTACAGAAAGCAAGGTTACTATTTTTGCAGTCATTTCTCATTTAAGTATCAGGTTTGTATCATTTTGGATTGGATTAGGATGTTTGATTTTTTTAAAAAAAATGCTGACTTAAGTTTCATGAAAAACCATGAGAGGAACTTTGGCTTGGGATTAGGCTGGGATCTGGAATGACCCTCAGCTTAGCTCCCCCAGTTTGCTGTCACGCATGTGTGTGAAATGGTGTTCTCAGCGCTGACAGCGTAGAGTAGAACAACGATAGGTCAGCTTTAAGAAATGCGGAAGGGAAGATACTGTAGGTCTCGCGGTGCTAAAGGGTTAATCAGATGTTCCTTCTTTATGTAGAAATAAGTAGGTACATACATCTCAGTAGTGCGCACACTCACTTTCCTCTTCAGTAAGCGGTAAATTCTGCATACATATGCACCAACATTTGTTTTAAATTTTTTTTTTGTTTTACAAAATATTTATTTTATTGGAGGAATATGTGTGCATGGCTGCTTGTCTGTGTTCTATCATGTGTATGCAGATGCCTGCAGAGACCAGAGACGACATTGGATTCCCTGGAATTGGAATTAAAGGTGGTTGTGAGTTGTGGATATGGGTGCTGGGGGCCAAACCGGTGTCCTTTGGGACATCTCGCAGCCATGGTGTCTCTCTAGCCCGCAAATTGTTTTAAGATAAAACTCATGATTTAGTATCAGTAAATGTTTGACTCGATACTTATTTTAGGCGTATACCCAGGGTCACATAACAATTTGTCCCAGTAAAAAGGGTCATGAATGGAGGAGGGAAGCCATGATCTAGTCATGCCTTCATCCTGAGCCTTCTAGCACTGAGAGAGGCTTGCTGGGTTAGCCTTTGGAAAGGAGCCTTGAAAATTCCTGCCTCTGAATGTTGATTGAGTTACATTTTCTGTTGAATTGTAACTTTCAAGTTGCAAATTAATGCCAAGAGTACATTGGGGTGGGACTAATTGAGAAACAAAGTACAAAAACAAAAGTGCTGCATACAAATTGATCTTCCAACTTGGAGTGCTTACGATAAATCCTATTGCCTGTGCCTCCAGGAGACTTTCTTACCTAATTAAAAAGTGCAGGCCAGATAGGCGTGCCAGGAACCCAGTACCAATGGCAGTTTTGCTCCTGTTCGTTTGGCAACAGTTCAGAATAATTGGTTAAATTTTTAAAAATAAAATGACTGTTCATAGTGGGCTAGTTCTCTTTAAAAACCAGTGGGTGTGTGTGAGTGTGTGTGTGAGATCATCATTTTTAGCTTGTGGTTTTTTTTTTCTGCCAGTCTTGACAGTTGTAGAAAAACTCATAATAAAATCCTTTTCCTAAAGCCCCAGATTGTGACTGGTTTAAAAAGTCACGATTTCTAAGCCAATATACTGGGCGTTATTTTACTTGGATTGGGGTTTTCTACTTGGGTCCCAAGACAGGTAAAAGTGAGCCCCAGAGAGTGCTCTCTAGTGTGTTGGGTTTTGTCTAGACTTGTCCCTTGCATTAAATGGGGAGTGGGGAAGGGGGGCTGGGGAGAATACCCAGTGGTTCTATTAGTGACTGGGGAACGGATGGCCCTCTTCCCAGTGCTGCCCTGACTGTTTGGACTGAAGCCCTTCCTGTCACCAAGTAGTTCGTGCTGTTTATTTATTTACACAGTGTAAGGAAATTCTTTCTTTATCTCCCCATCTTATCCTCCATCAAAGTTTCCACTCTGGGCCCTCGTCTAAACAGCAGTATTTGAGTCTGTCTCTTTCCTTTTTAAAAAAGTTCTTTTTAATTTGTTTTAGTAGTAACTGTTATTCTCTAGTGCCAGGGATTGAGTCTAAGGCTTGAGCATGTCTCTGGCAAGATGTATGCCAGAGCGGGGTCTTGGTATGATGACTATCTGAAATTAAAAAATTATCAGAAAATGAAAATTTGTCGTGTTCTGAACATTAGAATTTAAGGTACAAGAATTATTATTATTATGATTTTTTTTTATCCTATTCAGCCTTGAAAAGGTGGAACACTGGAGCCCTGGGCCTGTCCTTTCCTTTTAATTCACTTTATGGTACTGTTTTCCCCCATCTCATACTTGGGGACAGTCTAGCTATTAGCACTTCCCTGGGCCATCCTGGGTAGAGGTGATTAAGAAGGCAGCTGCAGCCCCGTGGTGCCTCCCCAGCTCTCAAGCCTTTTACTTCAATCAGTGCTTGTTATCTCTCAGGGTCCTTAAGGACACATCCCCACACCATCAAATCCAGAAAGGGCTTTATCTGGGAGGTTGAGCTGTGTGGGGAATTAAAGTGACAGACAGCTGTCTAATCATGGCAAATTGTCCCTGTCTATTCCTAACAAGTTTCATAGGCCTTCGGAATTTCCAAAGTAATTCCTTTTTTCCTTAACCACCACCTTCTGGTGACAATCCTGTGAAGTGTTGTGGTCCTGTTTTCATCTCTGTTTTGTGGAGGAGGACAGGGCGCTCTGAGGAGTGGGCGCTGTGCATAGGCTCCCCGCCCTCATCCCTCACTCTTGTTATTCTGTGTACCTGGCCTTAAAGACTTCTCTTAACTCTTACTTCAGAGGGGATAGTTTGATTCTGGAGCAAATATGAGTGGCCATGGCCCAGGAACACAGATTTAGATTGCACCTTCCAATGTAGAGGCAATTTCATCAAGTTTTTACTAGTAACAGAACAAAGAAAGTCCATACATCAAGACACTTTTCAGATACACTCTTGGAAACCCCAGAGGGGCAGGGTCACAGCGAGATGGAGAAATTTCCACCGTGTGCCTCGGCTCTTTCCGGATGGACGACAGGCTTAGTTAGCTTTTGGGTTGGTGGGAGCTAGTCATCTGCTAAGTTAATATGTTTCAAAGGAAACTCGTGCTCTGCCTGGAAATTGGTAATGATTTGCCTAAGGCTTTTAGGTTAGGTTAGGTTAGGTTAGGTAGAGAGGAGGCCTGAGAAGGAGGGTAAACAGAACTTGTCTGTGGACTTGGAGCGTTCGGAACTCTGCAGAGCATTGCAGTTCTGATAGGTAATCAGCCACACAGAAGGTTTGTTCTGGAAATTCTAATCCATAGTTCTCCCCGTTGGCCAAACATCACATTTTATGCATGCTATATTATTAAATATTATAATCATATTCCCCCTTGCTATGAAGGGTCACTCTTAGAATCTGATGCAGATGAGGCTGGGTGGAACAGCAATCTGTTGGAGAGATGAAGCCATTAAGAAACTCCTGGACTAGACGAAAACTGGTAGTCATTGTATCTGACTTATTTTGACTAATTTTTCATTTATTTTGTCCTGTATATCTGATGTAAAAGATAAGAATATTATAAGAATAATTGTAAGAGTATTATATTCTAAATTAAAATAATTGAGAACACTGTTAGTCCAAGGGGTAACAGATGAAACACACATTGTAAACAACCAAAATTGATACATTAAAAAAAAAACTTGATTTACTGTATTCCCTTTTCCAGATTTACAGTTTTGGTATACAATGAACTCTTACTTGTATTTAGAACACTTAAAAAAACCTTTTATCTTTTAATTTCAGGGTTTGTTTTGGGTTGTTTTTGCTTCTGTCCAGCTTGACCTTATACCTATAACATTATGTTTAGTGGCTAGCTCTCGTTATGAGGAAAAACCTGTATTTAATATCTGAATTACCATAAGTCTTATTGGTGCATACTGAGTGAATCTGTTTTATTCCATTGCTATCTTGCTAGATTTATTTTGAAAAGTAAATGGAAGGCCACATTATAGAAGAAATTGGATAATAATATAATATTCCTTAAAAATATTTTGAACAATATTATTTTCAAATGTACCAAATATTAATAACAATGTTATAGACAAAAGATCAGATCTGTTAGAAATCATAATTTTATAGAATTTATTGTAGAATAATTTTTAAAAATTATTTTGACAGTCAGAAATGGAAAATGGTACTCTAGAAGGGGTATTATTGCCCATTTTATTTTTATTAGCAAAATATGAAACTTTAAATTCTTTTTTTCTTTGATACTAGCTAATTGCAATATACGACACCTTAAATTCTTATTTAATTAAGAAACACCAGCACTTAAGGATTAAGCCATCATGAATGTTGTTATGTAGATAGATGTCTTTTTTTGAGGTAAAAAAGTTAACACAAATCTTTGAGTGTGGTAAGTTGAGTACATAGAGCAAAGCTTCCTTTGCTTAAAAATAACTGAGCCTGTTCTGGGACCTTTTAGCGTTTAATTTGTTGTATCACAATATTTCAGCATAAGTAGAAACACAGTAATCTAATTGGTTAGACACACATAGAGTATATTTTCTTAATAGAAAAACATTTCTTTGTTTTGTGAGACTTCAGTTTGAGGGCTGGAGCCGTGACTCATGGCTGGGAGAGTGCTTGCTGGGGACACATGTTTGGTTCATAGCCATGTGTTAACAATAGTCCAGGGTCTTCTGTGTCATGTTCTGACCCCTGTAGATAACAGGCATGCATGTGGTGCATAGAAATACATGCATGCAAAACACGTTTGCATATAAAACAAGAAGTAAGTCTTTACAGAAGGGAATTTGGATTTAAAATGTATGTACCCCAAAATGAGTTTTCTTTGGAAGATTTAAAATATGTTTTTGTCAGTTTAAAAACTAGATTTCTTTTATCCAAATTTTACTATATAATGAGAAGAAAAATCTTCTTAGAGACAGTGAAAACACTTGAATCTCTGAAGTATAAAACTATATTCAGGTTAGGTAGGGGCTTGGGGCAAGCGAATAGTTCGAACAGCGAGATTCGGAAATGAGATGACATCACTCTAATGTGTAGCTTCACTGGAAACAAGATTAGCAGTATTTTATCACTTAGGAGTATACTAACTGAAATATTCATGAAAATCATAGGTAATTTTGAAAATAATTATAAGAGGATTTAAGAAATATTTAGCTACTTGGGGACGTGACTGTCGTGTGGTTGGAGATAAGCTCCCAGTATTTTGAGTCTCCATGATGTGTTCTGATAAAGTCCGCACAGCTGGGAGAACTTGGAATTTGCACATCCATTTCCTTGAGTTTTGAGGGACAGCAGAGGTTAGAGGGACCTGGAGACAGCCCTTTTTTTCTAGTCAGATGGACTCTTGGATGTGATGTCCTTCCTGTCTGCTTCAGTTGGTGACCTCATCTTCATCCTTGAGAAAGACTCTGTAATTACATCTGAATTTTATTGCCATGTTTAAGTGTTTGTGTGAGATACATTTTGTACACAACAAAGAACTGTTCAATATTTAAGAAAACCTTATTACTGTAAAACACAGAATAGAACACTAATTTTATCTCAAGGTATTGAATTTTACCGTAAAAAGTTAATAACCCTTATATTAAAATGAACTAAATTTTAATGATATTTACTTCCTTTAACTTTTATTTTCAAAATATTTTTTTAGTATGCTTCAATCTTATAACTTTAGTCTCACTGATTTCATTTTGTAATAATTTTTGTCTTACCATACGGTATCCTTTTTTGTTGCAAAACGATTTTTTTCTTTAACCTTGATTTTTAAACCAAAAATAATCTCATAGGGAGCAAGGGGAGGGTTATGAGGGGTGCTTGACAGAAGGAGACCAAGGAGGAAACTAAAATATATATCTTATACCTATAACTTTTATCTCCCTTTTGATATTTTTATCATTATCACTAATATTACTGTTACTATTCTAATAAAATTAGAAAATAGCTTTTAATAATTTAAAATGACTTAAATTTAATTCAAGAGGCTATATATAAAACACAGAAAACATATTTGGTATTTAAAATATCTAACAGTTATAAAGTCTAATAGTTTTGTGCTTTTTAAATAATATATAAACTAATTATTTCTTAAAGATTGAAATAATTATAACACTTGACATTGTTTTTGTTAGCCCAATCAATCCTGAATAAGAAAATAATTTCTTGAGATATCACCAACCCTGATCTCAAATGGTAATACAGAACTATAGTAAAAAAAATCAGCATAGTGCTGTGGGACAATGGTCTGTACCCTGTCAATTATATCTTAATAAAACGCCGAGCGGCTAGTATCTAGGCAGGAAGTATAGGCGGGACAACCAGACAGGAAGTACAGGTGGGTCAATGAGAATACGAGAATTCTGGGAAGAAGGAAGTCCCAGTCTGCAGTCGTGACCAACCACAGAAGAAGCAAGATGTGACTGCCTCGCAGAATAAGGTACTGAGCCATGTGACTAACATAGACAAGAATAATGGGCTAATATGTAAGAGATAATAAGAAGTCTGAGCTACTAGGCCAATCAGTTCATAACTAATGTAGACTCTCTGTGTGATTCCTTTGGGACTTAAGGACTGTGGGAACCAGGCAGGACAGAAAACCTCGTCAACAGCACAGTGTTGGCATAATACCATGTTGTCCTCAACTGAAGAATGGACAAGGAAAATGTGGTCCATTTACACAATGGAGTACTATTCATTGGTAAAAAACAATGACATCTTCAAGTTTGTAGGCAAATGGGTAGAACTAGAAAAAAACCATCCTGAGTGAGTTAATCCAGACCCAGAAAGACAAATATCATATGTACTCACGCATAAGTGGCTTTTATATGTAAAGCAAAGAATAACGATCTACAGTCCACATCCCCAGAGAGCCTAGACAACAAAGAGGACCCTAAGAGAGCCATACATTAATCTACATAGGAAGGAGAAAAAGACAAGATCTCCTGAGTAAATTGGGAGCGTGGGGCCAGGAGGGAAGGGTGGAAGGGGAGAAGGAAGGAAGGAAGGGGTATGGGGAAAATGTATAGCTCAATTAAACATAATAAAGTGTAAAGAACACAGCATGGTACTGGCATGAAAACAGACATGTTGATCAGTGGAATCAATTTGAAGACCTCTACATAAATTCATACACCTATGGACACCTAGTTTTTGATAAAGAAGTCAAAAATATAGACTGGAAATATGACAGTGTCTTTAACAAGTGGTGCTTGTCAACCTTGATGGCTGCACGAAACCCAACTTCATGTGGATCAAAGACCTCAGCACAAGGCCCATGGCACTGACCCTGACAGAAGAGAAAATGGGAATAGCCTTAAACTCATGGGCACAGGAAAAAACTTTCTGAACAGGATACCAGTAGCACAGGCACTAAAATCAATTAATAAATGGGACCTCATGAAACTGAAAACCTTCTGTAAGGCAAAGGACACTGTCATTCAGACAAAGCTGTAGCTTACAGAATGGAAAAAGTTTTCTATCAACTATACATCCAATAGAAAGCTAGTATCTAAAATATATAAAGAACTAAAAACCTGGGCATCAAGAAAACAACTCAATTAAAAATGAGGTACAGATCTAAAAAGGGACTTCTCAATAGAAGTGAAAAGCACTTAAGGAAATGTTCAACATCTTTAGTTATCAGGGAAACACTTTGAGATTTTTTTTATCTCCTGTCAGAAGGGCCAAGATCAATAAAACAAATGACAGCTCATGCTGGAGAGGGTGTCGAGTAAGGGCAACTCTCATCCGTGACTGGTGGGACTGCCTGTGTTTGTGCCCTGCTTCCTGCTGTGTGTCTTCTGCTTTTTGCTTTGACTCCTTGTTTTTCTGTTCATTTGCTTTATTTTATTTTAGTTTTCTTTTATTTAGATGCCCATTTGTTTTCTAATGAGAGAGAGAGAGAGAGTGCCAGAAAGGATGTGGGTTTGGGTGGGGCAGGAAGGTGTAGGGGGCAGGGAATCATAATTAAAATATGGTATACAAAAAGCTATTTTCAATTAAAAATGATTGTTTTTGTTAAAAAAAATAGGATTAAATTTTCATCGAAGTTTGTAAGACATTCAAAGCTGGATTAAGTCTGACATTTTTTACTTTATTTCTTTTCAGCCACCTGTTTACTCTTGTATTAAGTTTCTGTTAATCATTTAATAAATATTTTATGTAAACTGTTTCTTTAAAACTAAAAATGATGAGTATTGTTCCAGATGTTATTATGATATAACTCGTTGAGATTTTCTGTAAACTTTAGGATGCTTTAGTAAATTTTGACATAGGATTTTAGAATGACCTTCTCCCATCTGCTCCCACCCCCCAAAAATGTTTAGAGTAATATATCTTACATAGGCTCAGCAAAGATATGGATCTTGAAAAACCTACTTGTTCGTTTCAAAGAGGCAGTAGTGGTTAAAAAATATTCCTATAATCCTTATATTTATATAACTCACTAAAACATGGAGATAAATCATCCTTCTAGTCCTTGGAATAAGAGGAAGGGTTCTATCCAGTAGGAAAAGAGAAGCAGAAGTAATCCTCTTAGAATTCATTCACATACTCAAACAGTAGGGACCGTGTCCTAGAGCCACAATTGAGTCAAGGATCAAGGAGATGCCATTTTGACCAGAATATATAATTATCTTTATCTTGTCTTAAAACAATAATACTTTTTACATTTTGAATTTAAAAACTCATGTTACTTCTCTCAAAGGAAGATGTAGGACCTTTGGCCACCTCTGCTTGTCTGCTTGTTTTAACACAATGGCCACTTGATTTAATACCCACTCTCTGATCTTCATTTATTCTTTATACTTGTAGCCAAGCCCTCTTACCTCTTGGGGAAGGTGGAGTTGACACTTTACCCTGAAGTTTTACTTTTAACTTTGAGCCTCAGGGAATCTAGGTCAACTTAACAACTTTAATTTACATACTTACAAATAATTTGACACTGAATAAATGATATTTAAACAAAGTAAGCACACAGAGGGGGCCGGTGAGATGGCTCAGGGGTTAAGAGCATAGGCTGCTCTTCCAGAGGACCTGAGTTTAATTCCCAGCAACCACATAGTGGCTCGCAACCATCTACAATGAGATCTGGTGCCTTCTTTTGGCTTGCAGGCAAACATGCAGGCAGAACACTGTATACATAATAAATAAATAAATCTTTAAAAAAGTAAGCATACGGAGACAGTATATATAAGATAGATTTTTAAAACCGAAGATTCTGAATGCTGTTAGTAGAGTTTATGCCTCCTGCTACCTTGAAAAGGTAACACAGCACAAAAGATCTTTAGGAAATCTGTAGATCTGTTATTCTACTTGTAGTCCAGCCTTAATGAAAACATGACATTTAACAGTTTTCCAATAATTCATAAAAACAATGATTTTTAACTGACATTTGTATTTATTTCAAGGCTGTTCATGAAGGGAATCCTTACTGAGATCTATGTACATAAAATTTGAATTTATAGCTCAATGAAATCTTTTTATTCTAATGATGTTGCTTTATAGGAAGAATTCTCATTTTAAGGTTTTATGAAACGATAGATCCAAAGTTAACATTTTCATAGTTTTTAAGATGTTAGTTGTACCCAAGTTTATGAGGCAGTATGTATTTATTATGTCTTTTAATGCACGACCAAAATACATTCATAAAGCTTCACATGTAGATCTTTTTTATATTTTTATCATTTTAATTTATTTATATAAGCCCTTGCACAAGCCATCCCAGCTCCTCCTATCTCCTTATCTATCAAACGTCACATTCTTTTTCTCTCTTCAAAAAACCGGAAAAAAACTAAAGCATTAAAACCTAAAAAGGAAAAATGCCAGACCACAACCACGTCACCACAACAAAGCACACAAAAAAGTATGAGGTCCATTTGCACACATGCATCTAAACTGGGCATGCCAAAAATAATTTTAGTATGCAGTAAAAAATGGATGAAAAAATACACTGCAGTGTCCCTAGTTTATTATGTATTTTTTGACACAAACAACACATAACCCAATTGCATGAAATCTGTGGAAACCTAGTTTTACAAAAAGGTAGAACATTTATATCCCCATTCCATTATGTTGTGAGAAAGCTTAGTAATGCTAGAGCTAGTAGCATGTCTTGAGTCCCAGCGTTGGGGAGGCAGAGGTAGGCAAGTCTCTGAGTTTGAGTTCAGACTCATCTACAGAATGAGCTCCAGGACAGCCAGGGCTACACAGAGAAACCCTGTCTCGAGAATCCAGAAAGCCCTGCAGTGGGTGCCATAATTGTTGTTATAAATGCAGCTGTTATGTAAAAGAGCCCAAGAGATTATTCTGAAGCCAAATATGAGTGACTATGGCCCAGGAGCACAGATTTAGGCTACCTGTACATTACCTATTCAAAGTGAAATTGGTTTCTTAAGCAACATAATAAAGCCATACATGAAGACACTTTTCAAATACACTCTTGGAAACCCCAGAGGGGCAGGGTCACAGCAGGATGGAGAAATCTCCATCATATGCCTCAGATCTTACCAGACAACAGGCTTAGTTAGCTTTTGGGTTGGTGGGAGCTGGTCATCTGCTAAGTTAATATGTTCCCAAGGAAACTAGTGCTCTACCTGTAAATGGGTAATGATTTGCCTCAGGCTTGCAAGGCTGTTAGGTTAGGTACAGAGGAGGATGATGCATGGCTCCGATAGCTTGTCTCTGGACTTGAAACATTCGGAACTTTGTAGGCATTGCAGTTCTGATAGGTAACAAGGAAAGTTCATTTTGAAAGTCTAAATTATTTTTGGAATTTTTGGTCCATAGCTACAAACCTTACTAACGTGGTTTTCAAATTGATAGTTACTTCCTTGATGACTATGAGTGATAAAATGAGCCATCCACTAATTTGTCCATTTAGACAAATGCATTTTATTTTATGTGTCTTGTGTTACAGATTCATGACTCTAAATGCTTAGTTTTCCATAGTTGAAAACCGTATTTCACAATCTTTTAGGTGCTTAAAGCTCCAACAATTCGAGCGATGGAGGGAGTCCTGGCAGTTTGGCTGAGAGGGAAGGACTTGTTGGCATTCCAAATTAGGAACCCAGCTGTTGAGTCACACTGAGCTTCAGTGTGTCTGCCTGTGGTGGCAGCGGCCAGGTCTCTCAGTACCTTGAACCAGGGTGATCTGCCTGGGGCCACTGGGCTCCAGTGCTCCTTGGAAGTGAGGGGAACACCTACCTAGTGGGGATATTAAGGTCTCAGTGTCTTGGCTTCTTTTTCTTCCATATAGACACTTGAAGCTAGCCTAATGAAAATAATTGAAAAACGGCTAGAATATCACATTTTGCTATCTGAGTCAGATTTAATTCATGTACTGACTGGCCTTTCACACCTTGGATATTTTTATGCTCTGGATCACTTTAAAGCATTGTCTTTATCATGTCAAGGAAATTCGTTTATAAGCCTCTTGAAGAGGGAAAGCTCTGTGACAAAAGCCAGCTGCCCAGACACTTCCCTCTCCTCACCCATCCCCCAGCAGGCCGCTGAAGCAGTGTGTTGGCTTGGCTCCAGCTTTCCCGACTGACAGAATTGTTCCTGGGCCAGGAATGAGAGGAATCTGCCAGGTTTGGAAGATGGCTTGGGTTGCTTTGCTGGCTTCCGATTTGAAACCTTCCTGCTGAACTGAGAGCAGCCCTTCCCAGCACCGGGAGTTCTGCCTTAGTGCGCAGAAATCTTACTGTTAAGCATGGCTTTCCAGTCTCCTCCTTAATTTCAGGAGCGCCTTTTTTGTTTTTTTCCCCTTTCTTTTGTAACATGGAAGAACTGGGTTACTTTTAAGCAATCGCCTCTCTTGTACAAGTTAATACCCACGATTTCTGACTGTTTGCCACCCAGAGCTGCTACCGGCATCGGAGATTGCATTAATTTCCTCATTGTACTTTGAGGTGGGAAAGTGTAGCCATTTGAAAGGCTTAGGCCAGGAAATGATTGGCCATTGTGGATGGAATTTGTTTATCTTTCCCACTCCCGCATTCCTAGACTGTGAGAGAACTGGGCATCCCTGTGAGTACTCTTGGACCCTGGCAGCCCCTGTGCTGGCTCCCTTTATTTTTTATTAAAGGCTTTCTTTCTCCTTAGGGAATGAATTTAGGGACCTGCATACAAACATTTCTCAAGGGCTCTACTACTTAACACTTGCTAAAATAAGTGTTGAGATAATTTTAATGAGCTTCCAGGCCATGACTGTCAAATAGAAGTATAATGTAACTGACATATTTTTCCCTATTAGTCAAATTTTAAAATAAAAGAAATAGATAAATTTGTACCCCCAAAAGCAACGTCATGTATCATGTCTCTGAGCAATGTTATCTTAACCCTGTGTATTCTTAACCCTGAATACAAAAAGTAGAATAATAGTGCATAAAACAAATGTGGAAATTATTCTTTGGAATGTTTTCCTGTTCTTTTTTGTCTTCAAAACGGTCTTACCACCATGCAGATGTCCTTCTGGTCCTCGTAATCCATGAGGTAGCATTTGTCACACTAGTGGTTACTTTCCTACCAAAGTAAGAGTCCGAGTCTGGGCCTCAGTGGCCACAGATATGTAGAGAGACTTTTAATTTTGGACGAAAGATTTCTTTGCGTGAATTCATTCATCGTGTGTGTGAGATCAGCAGAGGAGAGGCTGGCTGATGGAGTGTGCTCTGACTATGTCAGGGCTGGCAGTGTGGCAAGAGCTGTCACCCAGCACAGTTCCTGCTGCACATGCTCGCTCGGAAGCCCCGACACCCGCTGAACACGGTGAATGCTGTATTTGCTTGTGTTAGCACTTGGTTCTGTTTTGCGGCCCAGTTCCTTTTCAAGGTCATATAGTTTTATGAAATAGGCTTGGGTTTTGGTACTAGCCTGCCACCTCATGTTTCATACTGCACCTTGATGTTTCCATGTCTCTTCAGTTTTCTTCTTGGCCAGTGATTATGAAGTGCCGAAGGTGGATGAGTCTCCAGTGCAGGTGGTCATGGAGGTATTTCAGCCATTGGAGGATTTCCACGTGGCCTATGTTCTAGACAGTGCATCTCGGGCTTTGATGAGGAGAGGACTCTGGGGGGTCTGGTCCATGAGATGTGATGTAGGAGGTTTGAGGTGGGCCTCAGCATTCTCATTTCTCACACAGTGTCAGGTGACGTTTTACTGCTGGTCCTCAGTCCACATTGGGAACAGCAATGATGTGGCGTGCCATGGTAACAGAACTCCAGGCAATAGCAGGTTTTCCAGTAACCTGCCACAAAAAGAGTAAAATAAGAATAACATAGTGAGATTTTCCTCCAGGCCGAAAGTACTCTGGTTGTGTATCTTTTAATAATTCAGAGATAATTTCTTCCCTGCCTTGTTACCATGGTTGTTGTAAATGGTAGTTATTATTTTTTAAAATGACCTTTCGTGACAGAATTCAAAAGCTAACAACACTTCATGTTCTGCGTTAATAAAACAGAATAAGCATAGTGCATGACTAACTTCTAAAGTCTGATTTACCCTACCTTCCAAATCAGCGTATGTTTATCGTTTTCTTTCTGAGTATTTATGCATTTGTATTGACGGACGTACTTGCAGAGTTGTTCAGTGTCACTTTCTTCACTAGCCCTCGGCTCCATTATTGTCTCTCAACACTCCTATTTGAGATTCAGTTAATGATGAGCTCGTCTCTGATTGGCCAGCTCTAAGTTTACTTACAGTGCAGACGTTTGTGCTTGTGTGTATGTGTGTGTGTGTGTGTGTGTGTGTGTGTGAAAGTGTTTGTGTGTGTGTATTTTCAATTGTACACTGAAAACTTTAGGAACTTTTTATATAAGTTACTTTATAAAAACATTTCTTTTCATTTAGGCAGATTTAGTTGAAATCACAGAATGGCTTGTGGCATTGCATTTATGAACTGCAGTAATACATAGCTGTAGGTGGTGTGGTGGCTATGAATGTGTATTTGTACTCATTTGTATTTGTATTTCCAATTCATCTGTAAGAAGTGCGGTAAAAAGACTTTCATTCTTTAAAACTTAAACTACTTGAAAAGGAACTACAAACATTTTATCACCTCATTAAGTCACTCAGTGTCGTTAGACCCAAGCATATAGATCTCTAGATATGTATATATCTGTTGTGGAATGTTAGTTGAAGATGTGTTCCATTTGTTTATGCTGTGGAGTGTTTATCTAATGATGCAGAGATGAGTTGTATCCTTTCATGGTGCATTTGTTTAACTCTGTGAAGCTGTGTTTCTTTGCCTGTCTAAACCACCTGATGGGTCTAATAAAGAACTGAAAGACCAATAACTAGGGAGGAGAAAGAATAGGAGGGACTGGCAGGCAGAGAATAAATAAGGGAAGTCTTGGAAGAGATGATCGGGGAGTGAGAAAAGGAGAGAAAGGAGGACATCTGTGGCCAGTCATCGAGCTACACAGCAAGCCACAGATTAAGAAGTGAAGAAAGGTATACAGAATAGAGAAAGTTAAAAGCCCAGAGGTAAAAGTTAGATGGTATAATTTAATAACAGCTGCCTAGAAATAAGCCAAACTAAGTCCGACATTCATAACAATGAATAAGTCTCCATGTGATTATTTGGGAGCTGGGCGGCAGGCCCCCCAAAAGATCTAAGAGTAAAAAGAAAAAAACCCAACTGCATTATATACATTATACAGTTTTTAAAGGCAATATAAACTTCCTCTTATTTTGCAATTATGAATTAGTTTATGTATTTTACTATTTTTCTCCTCCTGTTTAGACATTTTCCGTGTAGATTACAACTATTTGTTTTCAAAAGATGGAAGATTTGGGGTCAACCTGGTTTATATGGTGAGCTCCAAGATAACCAGGACTACATAGAGAGACCCTGTCTCAAAAAACAAAGCAAATATACAGAAAAATGGAGGAGCATCCTGTGTTTTGGTAGCGTGCGAAGCATATATTCAGTTTATTTATGTAGAATGCTCATTCAAGATCTATCTACTGGGTCATCCACAATACTAGTGACTTTCTCCCAATACTGTGAGGAAGTTTCTCCTGAGGAAAGGTTTCCTACGTGCCTCTGTGGCAAGGGCCGTGCTTGCCAGGGGACCTACCATCAGACCCCTCAGGACGGCCAAGTGTGCTGCCTGGGCTGTGTACCCTATGGGAGAAGAGGTGTGGCTGATGCAGGGGTGTGCAGAGTGGTGGCATGGTGAGGAGGTCGTACTCGTGAGTGAAACCTGATGCTGGTCCAGTGAGTAGCATCGCAGTGTGTTTGGACTTCCTGGAAGAGGTTATGGTCCCTAGACCAGGAACCAGCACTGCAAGAAGCTTCTGACAGTTTTGTGTTTGCTGTTTAGAATGATTAAATAATGGGACTTACGGACCTAAGAGAATGTCTCTCTCAGCATTTACCTTGGGGTTGGACACAAAGTCCGAAGGCTGAAGGGGTGTGCATAGTATCCTTTTCTTCACCAGGGAAGGCTCTTGGGCTGAGTTGGGAGAAATGCTAGTAGTTCTTGTAGGTGCCAGAGCAGAAAGCTCCGTCAAGCACAGATACTTTCAGTCTGTTGGATGTAGCTAGAATATGGCTTACTAATTGGAACTGGAAAGACACTCAAGGGTAAGAATAAAAGGTCTCTCAAAGTGAACCTACTTATTGTGAAGATCAAAATTTCATGGCTATTATGCATAGAAAATTTGATTGAATTTGGGTCTTCTTGGAAATAAATCTATAACTATGAAAAGAAATTCTCATTTTTTTACTTGCAATTATTTTCTAATTCTTAGAAAAACAATGATATAAAGATTTGGGGCACATTTTCTTATGAAAACCACATAACATAATTTGCTATGCTTTAGCATAATAATAAAGTAAGTTTTACGCATTCATTTTTATTTATAAGGTATTAAAAGAATTTTACACATGTGTTTTGATTTTCTTAGTGCATATTTACAACTGTGGGTTCTTTCCCTCTTTAGCTGTGAATTACAGAGAATGCTGCCGTTCTTATTTTTTGTGGTCTTATGTTATTCAAGTAGGTTTCCAATCACTTTTGTTTCATTCTTGGGTATTATATCTGTTTTTCAAGGTTGCCGTGGTCTGTGATGCATGGTGCAACCCATATGGAGGGAGTGTCTGTTGAACTAATTTTAGAAGTGGGCATTTTCTTAAATAATTTTGAATTGTGGCAATCAATATTTGAGGATATGTATTTGGTTGCAGATTTTCTTTATAGCTCTTGGATTTTTAATGTATTTCGCGATTATCACAGTAGTTTCAAGGATAACGAAGGCTTATTTTTTACAGTTTTATTACAGGGTCCTAAACAAGGCAAAATTTTAAATACTTGACAGGTGAAATTGTCAATATTAGGAATTTATATCCTTCTATGATTTAGAATTATTTCTTTGAGTTTTCCAATGTTGTCTTTCTATGTTATATTTTTATGCTAATATCTCCATCTCATATGTGAATCATGGTCATTAGGGGTTTGCCTCAAAAAGAACTCTTTGTTCTTTGAAATGAGCAGTAATTACAGAAAGCCTCCACACTGGATAGCATCTGTGCGGGGATCTTCCCCTCAACATTATGAGCAATTATCAATCATGGCCAGAGAGTCGGCTTGTAAATTATGAATATTCTGAAGACAATGATGCAGAATGATGCTGGAGTTAATGGAAGCGCCATATGCCTAGGGGGAGATGTCATCAAGACAAACATTTTGTTTGTCAAAGTGACATTCAGATGACTGGAAGCCATATTAATCCAGTCATAAGTTCCTGTCAAGCTTAGGTCTGATTTTAAAAGTTGCTATTTGGAGCTCATTTGGTTATCACTGTCTAAGGGAGCACATGGTATAAAACCATCAACCCTTAGGATAGAAAGTACCAGTGACAGAAAATTCACCGGCCTTTGGAACTCTTTCCATCAACTGTTGAGCGCATTCTTTCTGCTTGATTGTTTCTGTATTTTGTTGTGATCTGTTCGGGGAAGTTCAGTTTCTTTCCTGGTATGTTAGTATTTCTGTCCTATGGAGAATGAGGAGAGACTATATAGTTCATTAGGAGTTCACCATCTGTAATCTTTCAATACAGTACAGTCATCTCGAAGGTCCTGAAAGCAGGTCTCCTCCAGGAGGAGCACGGTGGGCAAGAAGACCTTGCAGGAGCTGTGCCGGCATGATGGATGGAAGAGAATTGACTTCTAGGCTGTCAGCTTCTGTTTTACTCTTTCTCAAAGTTGCATTGCCTGAGAACATGCTTGTACCATGTCCTGGCAGCATGCAGGGAGTTCTTTCCTACACGTTCTTTCGCTACACTGCCGCCCTATTTGCAATGAAACAAACTAGTATGAACCATCCTTCTCCACCCACAGTCTTTTTTTTTAGATATTTTATTTAGTTTGTATATATGGATATTTACTTGAATCCCTGAAATATTCTGTCTCTATGTCTCCAGCATTGGACTTACTATGCTAAAGCTCACCTGGTTCTTTTTTTAAGGGTAGAGGTATCTGAACGTGGGTTCTCTTGCTTGCATGACAAGCACTATACTGCCTGAGCCTTCTCCCTAGCGCTTACTCAGGCGTGCTGACTCAAGATTTCCAAGCCTTGCTCATTAAAATACCAGTCCACCATTTCTGCATCAGGCACATCTTTAGGTGCCATAACCACTCTACCCATCTACTGTACTGTATCACATGAAGCAGGATGCTTACTTTGCCTTGTTTATCTAGATTAACTGCATAAAATCGCTGTCAAATGCAAGATTTTTATTTATTGTCAGAGGAAATCAGGGGCATCTAAAAACTTTTAAATTTGAGGCTGGAAAGATGTACTTCTTTTGTTGTTGCTGGAGAGAATCAGTGTAATTCAGTGTAAATCAGTGTAATTCAGTAAAAACCTTTAAAACTGTTATGCCCAGATCCGGCAAGTCCCCTAAAAACCAATAAGGAGGCTGAGTCCCGGTTGTAAAAGCAAAGAGCCTTTATTTTACGCAAGTTTGCAAACTCGGTCTCTCCTCATGTCCAGTGTATTGGAATAAATGGAGAGCCCCAAACTCAGTCAGAGTTGGGTTTTTATAGTAGTAAAGGTGGGGGTGAGGTTTTAGGACCCCTGATTGGCTGGCATTTGTCGAGGGATCTCCCGGTGAGTGTGCTGGCAGGTGATCCTATCTACAGCGGTTGGAACGTTAGGCATTTCCTTTGGATGGCCTGTTCCTGGGTGGTGCTCCTGTAATCTCGGTCTGTGGTTCTTCCTGCAACCAGGTGTTGCTTCAGGGTAAACTACTGAGACTCAGACCTCCATTAAAGTTGTAGATGGCTGAGTCATAAAGTTTTATAAATTTTGTATTTGTTAAGATGTGTGATCCTGAAGGCAGGGCCCTTGCCAGCCATCACTCCCTGCTCTGTCCTGCAGGGGCTTGGCTTGCTCTTTCTCTGTATAGGTAGAACTGAAGTGTGGCCCTTTCTGAAGCATGTCATTAGGGAATTTGGCTCTTGATTTCTCTCTGTTGCTCTTCTCCTACTAAATAGTACAGATCCAGGAGCCTTTGTTGAGTGCTCAAGGGTGGCTTCAAAGCCTCACCTCCCAAGAGGGGTGAGGTGACCTGAAATGAAATGTCCCAGACCCCGGGAATGTCTGCTGGTGTGGGTAGTCTTCCTGGACTGTGTGAAGGGAAGCCACACTTAGAAGGATACAGAGCTCTTGCCTGTGGCTGGAAGTGCACCTTCGCATTCCACAGGGGGTCCCCAGAGTTGCATGTTCAAGGTCATCATGAGGAGACTCTCTCAGGGTTGAGGTGGCCCTGCATGGACAGGAGAAAGGGGGAAGGGAACATGTGTGACTATGTATGTGCTGGTGTGTGGGGGATAGGGTTAGCCCTGGTTTTATTTCAATCAAATAGATCTAAAAAAGATGACTTTCTCTGGTTTTAGTGAGCGTCGAATATGAATCAGGTTGGCATTTTGCAGGTAAGGTTCTAAATCTTACAGAGCAGACACGTGTAGATTATAGGTTATGTGTATTTGTTTATTCATGTGTGTGCGTGCTCACACACACACACATACACTCAGTCACACTTGCAAGTGCAGTATGCGTCTTTTTAGACACCTTGAAAAATGGGTATCCCCCCTTGAATAGTTTTTTTCCCCCCTTCAGTCTAGGCTTCCCAGGTCTGAATTAAAAGAGGTTTTGAGCGGCTGGAAGGTGTGGGCGAAGTGGTTGGGAGTGTTTTCTGTCTAGACTTGATAGTCTTGCTTAAATAATTTGTAAGGAACATTCGGGCTGTTTTCTTTCCTTTTAAAGGAGACCCAGCACGTGTGTGGTAGCCCTTCAAATGAATGCTTTAGACAGCTACACTTTATTTGTAGGCGAACGGGAACGTGCTACCCCTCTGCCTAGTTCAGTCGCACGGGCCCATGGTCGACACGTTGGCCAGAAGAGAAAGGGAACGTCCTCTCTTGAAAGCATGTTGTCCTGCTCGAATTTCCCTTCCGTGTCATGCACACTGAGAGGAATTAACTGGCACTCACCAGACTTCTTAACCGCAGCCAGATCTGGGAAGCGCTCCCTTGGCCTCAGAAAGGGTTTGGTCAGCGGAGAAGAAAATTACAGCTGACATTAATGGGTGGAGTCGGCAGGCGGGAGCAGCCAGCTCTCTTACTTCTTACTTCTGGGGCCCTGTGGAGCTAGTGAAGTGAAAGCCGACTTCTCTTTACGTCTTTAACCTCGCCATTCTCCCCAAACTCTCAAAGAAAGGCGGTTCCATCATCTCTCATGATTTGCTCGGCTTTGGCAGGAGGGTGAGCAGCTCATGGACATCTCCCGGTTGTTGAGTTTACATTGAGACAGCGTGCTGTCCCTAATTAGTGAGAGGCAGGCTGACTGTGAAAGACCTTGGCCGCCAAATGGGGATTTTTAACGCTCGAATGTACCTGTGAGTGTCTGAAGCCCAAAGCGAGGTCCTGGCTGCTCTGAGTGGATGGCATTATAAATTAGTTCAAGTCTAGCTATAATGTAAGCCTTTATTTTTCCCTGGTCTAGTTTCTTTATTAAGCCTTTTTGTTTTACTTTTAAAGCATTAAAATATATAGTTTAAAACAACAGCAGATCATAAAAATTTCTTGCTATTTCCTAGTCTACAGTAGCTCTTCCCTGTAGGTGACCGTGAACAACATTTTAAACACTGCTTCTGTACTTTGTTTTTTGCTTGTAAATTCCTTTCTTCCTCCTTTTCCTTCTCTTCCCTTCCCTTCCCTTTTTCTTCCCTTTCATTACCCCTCCTTTCCCTCCCCTCTCTTCCCCTCCCCTCCCCTCCTTTCCTCCCCCCCCCTTAGGAACTGGAGTCATAGTTGTTAGCTGCCTGCGGAGCTGGGAATCCATCCTGAGTCCTCTATAAGACTCTAGCTCTGACATTAGCTTTTATACACATCTTGTCCTTACACGTGTGGGCGAGTGGACGGCTTTATTCACATTTGTAAATGCTGAGTCACGTGTGCTATGGGTATGTAAAATTTTAAGAAATTCCTGAATCACTTAGTGACAGGAACATGTTCCAAGACATGCAGTGTGGTGTTAGGCAGTCTCATTGTTATGGGCATTGCACAAACTTGATGTCTGTGACATTACTGTGCAATTATAGTATGTGTGGCCACTGTTGTGCACAAGTCTGCCATTGATGAAAGGCCATCGTGTGCCATGCCTGTGTATGCTGCCAAAAGTGCTTACTCTGACCCTCACTGTTCATTTCCCTAACCTTTCCTCTCCTGTTTTCTGGAACTACAAGATTTCCCAGTTAGACACACGAACACTGGTGATTTCCTAGTTGTTTCAAGGGTGAATTACTTTAGTAATGAAGCTAATTGTCTCTCCTTTTTGTTATTAAACCGTTTCCTCCCCTGTAGACTTTGAACTACTTTTACTACTTGATAAGATTTAGGACACTGCGGGGCTGGTGTCTACCCGCTTCTGGCTGTGGGGAGCTCTGGAGGTCCTCTGTCCCCACCTTCCCCTTGGGTAGGAATAGTTCGTGTGACTTGATCTTTGATTGTCTCCCGGAATGTGCCCAGCATTAAGGGGCTTAAACCCCATAGCATTTCATTCCTGTTGGCTTCAGCTGGTAGACATTTCAAGGTATATTATAAGAGTAGCTGAATGGATAGAGAATGTGGGAGCAGCTGGCTTCTTTAAATAAACAACATTAGTGGAGCCCCAGAATTCTTTCAGGCCCATCTGTGGGTCAAGGGCTGATGTATGCTTAATGAGTCTCATTCAGTCACCTGAAGAACAGGAGAATATAAGCACACACACCCTCAGTACATTGGTTATGTGCTGAGACACGGTAGGGAAGTTATCCTGAACTTCATGTCTTGAAGTAACTCTGACGTCTGTTCTCTCATAGAATCCTCTGTGGCAGGAATCTGGAGTGCCCAGCCTAGTGTTTCCGACTCTAGTGTCGGAAGCTGTTTGAGCTGAAGTGCACCGAAGGCTTGCCTGAGCTGGGAGGCCTGTCTGCTCAGTGACTCACCCCTTGGCTGTTGGCAGACGGCCCCGATTCCTTGCCACAAGGATGTCTCTATAGGGCTGTCCAAGTATTCTCTTGTGGTGGCTGGCTTCTTCCAGAGGAGTCTTCCAAGAGAGACAGACCAGTGGAAACCACATGTCGTTCGTGACCCTGGAAATCATGCACTGTCATTTTTTCAGTGTCCCCTTGGTCATACAGATGAGCTCTGCTTAGGATGGGAGGGCAGGCCTGTATCTACTAAGGCCAGGAAAAGCGCCATCCTGGGGGTTTGCTTGGAGAATGGCCGCCCTTTCCTCTAAGCCTCTCATCTCGCCCTCCTGCCAGACAAAATCCTCGCTCTGCTCAAGACCCGTGCTTCATCTCAGTGCAGCTCACGTCTTGGAGAGGGATCAGGCGCTGTTTAAACAGGTTTCGAAAACTAGGGATTTATTAGAAAGTTTCCTTTATTGGAAGAAATTGTTGGAATTCCCAGTGTTCTCAATTAGAAATGATGTTCCTGTTCCATGGAATTTCTGGCCGGAATTTATAGAAAGTATATTTATCATCATGGCAGAGGAATATATGCTTAGCGCAACATTTTAACTTAGCATTAGTCAGAAAAAAAACATATAACATTCGTTGGTTCTCAAAAGCGAGTCTGAGGTTCCTGGAAAACCCGTACTGGAGGGTTGTCAGACCAGGGAGCTGGGATCCAGGGAAATATGGAGGTCCAGCTGTGCTGGCTGCCAGGTGTGGTTTAGCTTCAGACCTGCCATTTTAGACTTTGCTGCGTGACACTGGGCTGGGCTCTGCACACGGTTTTCCAGATTCCTCTGCCATCTGGATTTCTGCTCCCTTCCAGTAGGATAAGGCACCCCATGGAGACTCAGCCATAGAGGAAGGGGAGCAACCAGACACACATGCTCCGTTTAGTGCCTAGATGTGTCCAGCTCATAGCTTCGCCAAGAGCCAGTGCTGCTTTGACCCCTCCCCACTGAGGTGTGAGAAGCCGCTACACTCTGTATGGTTCCCATTTTGACACCTAGACCTTGCAGTTTCTTATCTTCTTTTGTTTTTCTGAGCCTCGTTGATGCTTCTAGCAGCTACTAGTGTCTCATGACCAATGCCCCATTTTCACTGTTCAGTCCCCACACCCATGTGACCGGTTTTAAAATTGCCTGTCGTCTGAGGTGTTTGCTTTCCCCCACACTGAAGCAGGGGTTAAGATTTCCAGAGACACCATCCCTGACAACTGCAGAAGCATGTTTGCGTCAGTTTTTCCTTGGCCTGTGTCTCCTGCAGCCGGCCTCCAGTCTCCTTCTGAGGGCTCCACAGATACAGGTATTCTGTGATGCTGGGTAGTTTTGTAAATCTTTTTAACCAAGGAGCTTAAAAAGAGTCATTTCCCTTCACCTTGGCCACATGAGATAAATTCTGTGTGCCACCAGTCCTGAGCGGAGGGCCTGCTTCTGGGCTTCTTCTGTGTGCTGCACAGTGGCCTCTGGCTCAGCAGTGGGCCACTCCAGGCCCACACTCCCTTCCTCTCGTCTTCTCTTATTTTCTCCAAGACTCTTACTCCTGCTTTGCCATCTGCTTTATCTCCCCTTTCTGTTTGCAAACCCTAATTCCCTCTTTTTCTTATTGCCCCCAGTTGGAATGATGGATAGTTTGTGTATATTAAAATTGGAAACACTTGCTGAGAAGTATATCTGTGGAATGTACTTTCCATAAGGGTAATGGCATGAGGAAGCATAATTGTATCAACCCATGAATTAGATGAGTGCAGTATAGACCCAAGGAAATAGCTAGCAGTGCCATTAATGGGACTTCTGTTCTTCAGGTTAGTAGACTGATTCAGCCTTTCTATGTCTACCAGAGGGGTTACATGAGTCTTTACAGCACACTTATCTTTTTGTGTGGTATAAAAGACTCTATTTTAGGCAGGTGCATTTTGGAACATAGCAGTGAAGTGAAATGGCTTGTCTCTTGCCTGTCTTGAAAGACCGTACTGTGTAGCTAGGAAGAGAGGAACCACATACAACATTGAAAAGGGATGGACATCAGTGAGCCCTGATGTGGTCAATACTAGATCCATGCTGGGGGGAAGACAGTGGTGCCTCCTCTGACAGGCTCTGAACACTTTGTTGTCCCAGTATTTATACAGGCAAGCTCATTGTGTTACAAGTGATGAGTCTGAGGCTCAGTTGTCAGTTCATTTGCCCAAAGCCACTCACTCACAAAGTGACGGAACTCAGGGTTCTGACTGGCCTTAGTCAGGTTTATAGTGGTGACCTGTGGCTGCGGTTGTTTTTGTGAGTGTTTTGAAATGGCTTGATGTCATCTCCTCTTTGAAGTTTCCACCCTGCTCTGCGCTCTGGAGGCTAATCTACATGGATTTCACCAATGAACACCCATCCACAGTGTCTTGCAGCCAGATGTGACCAATGAGAAGCATTCAGGAGCTCAGAGGGAAAGTGTAGGACGGTGGAGGTTTCTTTCTACTGTTCCTCTTTGTCAGTCCCCGCCTGTTTGCTCTATAGCTCTCCCTGTGTTCCCCTGTGTCCCAGCTGTCCTACCTCTCCTTTACCACTTGTCTCCTGCCTGGAAAAGTGGGTAGCCCATTTCTAATCCAGAACTTGGGGCACAGAAATGGGGGCCCCAGGGAAAGCTGGCTAGCTAGACCAAGCCAGTATCTATGAGCTCCAGGATCAGTGAGAGACTCTACCTTAGTATAGAAGGTGGAGACAATCGAGGAAGCCACACAGTATGATCCTCAGGCTTCCATAGGCATGGAATACACACATGAGTATCCGGAACCACATGTAGCTGCACACCTGTACAACTACACGCATGTAATACACATCTACACAATTTGAATAGAACCGTGCACATACCACATACGCAAAACAGTCTAGTTTGTGAAATTGGTTGATTGCTTACTGGGAAATGCAAATAGGAGTTCCTAAATTAATCGCTTACCTTTGCTAACATGTAGATTAACTTTTACTTTGTCAAAATCTTGAAAAGTTCTTTTTCTTTGCTTAGGTTGATACACAATCAAGGAGAATACAGATTCTTTTAAAATGAAGCAACTAACTGCATCTTCGTTTTCAGAATGCATTTCACTAAAAAAAAAAGTTTACTTTAAGGGGTAGCCACTAATAACATTCCTGATTGGTGCTTCTATATTTATGATCCATATGAAATTTTTTAAAGAATTAATTAATTAGTTGAGGCAGGTTTTCTCTGTGTAGTTCTGGCTGTGCGAGAACTTACTCGTAGACCAGGCTGACCTTGAATTCAAGGATCTGGCTGCCTCTGCCTCCCAAATTCTGGGATTAAAGGCGCGTGCCACCTTGTCAAGCTTGAAGTGTTTTATTCTTTTACTAGAGAACTAATCTTTTGGGAGAGTTTTAGGCATTTTGAGCAGAAAGATAGCATTATAGCATTTTATCATTCTTCCTTTTTTGTTTCTTCGAGACAGCGTTTCTCTGTAGCTTTGCAACCTGTCCTAGAACTTTCTCTATAAGTCAGGCTGGCCTCGAACTCACTGATATCTGCCTATCTCTGCCTCCCAAGTGCTGGGATGAAAGGTGTGTGCTACCTTCACCTGGCTCCCCATCTTCTTTTACACCTCTTCCCCTGTTATTACTATCTTAAGGTGGCTCATTTGTGGGGAACGGGCATGATTATTACTGTTAACTACAGTTTCCCTTAGGGTCCACTCTGTGCCCCACAGTTAGAGTTTGAAAAAGAATGGCATACCTTTCCCATTGCCATCACAGACTGGTGCAAGGGCCCTGGAGAGCTCTTGGTGCCCCATCCTTGCTCATTCCTCACTCTTGTCCCTGAAGCCCTGCTGACGACTGGTCTTTCTCCTGTCTCGATAGCTTGCCCTTTTCTGGAATGTTCCATATTATATATTTGAATGTTATGGTATGTAATCCTTTCGGACTGGCTTATTTCCCATAGTGAGAAGCATTTAAGGCTAAATATTAAGAATAAAATGTCTAAATGGTATTTGTTTGTCTCTATGTTCCACAGTCGGTTTACCCACTCACCTATGGATTGACACCTTGGTTGTTTCCAGGTTCTGGCAGTCATGAATGAGGTGGCTATCAGCTTTCTTGTGTAGGGTTTCATGATGACAGGAGCTTTGGATTGATGTCCTAGATTTAGGATGGGAGTGGAATTTGGAAAGGAGCATCGGTTTGTCTCTCCAGCTTTTACAAAAAGGTTGGCTGGTTGGACGTGTCTAGTAGGAAGCTTACACTGTCGTAGCAGAAGGTCCTATGGGAAAGGAAGTACTTTTGGAGCAAACCATCTATTTTCAGGTGAGAAGTACAATTCCTAATCCGGCAAAAGGGCTTTTTGATCTAGTCAAAGCCATTGGGAGATACTGACTTACTTGCTAGCCACCCCGAAGCTCAATTAAGTTATGAATTCATCAGATAGCTGTTGATAAGCAGAGAATTAGAGTTGAGGCGCATGCTGATTATCTGATAGAAATCAGCACACACACTTACCTGCTTCATCCCCTTCCATGAGTCATTTATTTCAGGCCGAGAGCTCTACACACACCTCACATGCATATCTGGAGCGTGACCGCATCTTTGGGATGCTAATGTGGCCCTTGCTCGTTGTGGACCAGCCAAAAAGGGCATTCATTCTTTGTGATTTTCTGTAGCCATTTGTAATTCTGCCAAGGGAGTTGACATGCTGGGACCTTGCCAGCCTTTCTTCAGAGAGGTTGACTCATGTTGAAAGATCCTTGGAGTTTCTGTGGTCGGTTAATCTTCTGGTCTGTTGTCTGTGGTGTGAGCCAGAGACATTTCCAACACATACATTCCCAGCGGAAAACTCAACTTGGAGTGGTGTATCTCGGGTAAAGCTGCTTCAGCTTTTTAGTATTTGAGAGAATAGCAAGCCCCTCTTGCTGCCTGGGATCTTGCAAGCATAGATTAGCCCATCTTTTTAGAACTCTTACAGTTCTCAGGGGAAAATGCTTTGCGACTTCTAAGCATAATTACTGGCATATTAAAGCTGGAGTAAGGCAGAGTGCACCCACTTGAAAAATCAAATGCTCACCCTTTTCTTCCGTTTGACTCCTTTAGAGGGCTAATTCATCTCGAGCGGGAAAAGCTTTTGAGCTGCAGTGGAGAGTTTTAGAATTATTATCCAACGCTCCACCACAAGTCTGACCTTATTATTTTGGCATCTGTAGCTCATTACGTCATATACAGTGGCCTAGAATCTTGCTGAACCTAAGATGAGGTAAATAAGATCCTGTTCAGTTTGTGGAGGGCTCTGAGGTTCTTGAGCTGGTCATGCCCAGTTCCTAGGTGCATTCCAGTGTTCAGTGCTGTCCATGTGGCCAAGGGAAAGTGATTGGCAGTGAGGAACAACTTTCTATTTCCTGGTACTTACTCAAAGTTATAAACAGGAAGTGTTTTTACACTTAAAACATGACTAGAAATAGTTGGGAAAGTCTGTTTTGTAGACAATGACTGGCTAAAAATGACAATATTTCATTGCTCTTGGAGATTTAAGCCTCCTATTGCCATCAACCGGGTCATGCTCTACAGAAACAGGTTTTCAAAAAATATTTTCTAAGAAATTTACTGATAAAAATTGATGCCATAGACATTTGGTTATTAGAGATCGCTGCTGCTTGCTTACATAACTTAATTTCATCTTGTGGAATGTGGAGAATATCATGGGTCTACATGTTGAGAGAGCTTATTAAGCAATCAGGATCATTGTGATTAGGACTTTGGTTGCAACTTTATTTTTGTTTCTGCTCAAAGTCCTTTTTTTCAGATACTCTCAGTGAAATTTGTTAATTCAGTCTTCTTCTTCACATTTTAATTTTCCTTATATAACCTTCCATAAGAATGCTAGGAACTGAAGCTATGATAAAGGGCTCAAAGTGAGTAGGAAATGCGGTAGAGCATCTTAAACGGCAGGGATTTCTGGATCCGTGTCCGTGATCATTTTCTAGATGATCTAGACCCGTACTGACTAATCACATAGCCCTTAGAGCGGAAACGGCAGGGATTTCTGGATTCGTGTCCGTGATCATTTTCCTGATGATCTAGACCTGTACTGTCTAATCATGTAGCCCTTAGAGCGGAAACGGCAGGGATTTCTGGATCCATGTCCGTGATCATTTTCTAGATGATCTAGACCCGTACTGTCTAATCATGTAGCCCTTAGAGCGGTAATGAGGTAATGGCAGAGATGGTCTGGATCCGTGTCCGTGATCATTTTCCTGATGATCTAGACCTGTACTGTCTAATCATGTAGCCCTTATATGGTTCTTCCCGCCCACTCTATGGAAGGTGACTTTTGGGACTGAAGAACTGAACTTTTCATCTCAGTTCCTTTAGGAAACACCATGGACCTAGTGGCTGCTTTATCAACAGCTCTAGAGAGTAATTTCCTTTCTCAAGGCATTCTCCAGAATTTATTGTCTGTCTGCTTACATCATGCTAAGAATGTTGCTGAATTTTTCATTTTTACCACAAGTAAGAATACCTCGAGCTCCTGTTACACTGTAAGGAAGCCGCCGTGAACTGCAGTTACACTGTAGGGACACCTGGGCCCACGGAATGTAAGATGGCCAGGCCAGCTGTCCAATGTCTGTTTTTGCTCCTGTTAAGTGACAGAGTCTAGTTTTTGTTCCTCCAGTGATAGCATCTCTTGTTAGTCACGATTAATTTTTGCTTTTCTAATACTTTACGATTAGATTACAATTTCCTGCTATTTTCACCACCCTAAAATGAAATGCCAGACCCAGTGGCGTTCTTCCCCACTCCCCACTCGCAACTCCTTCCTCCGTCGTTTTCTCTAGAGGTGACATCAGAGACGACTTTGGCTGCTCCAGTCTTGTGGCGCACAATCCTCTGTCCTGGTGTCTTACAAGCATCGTGTATTCACTAGTAGCAGTTCTTGAGGCTGGCGGTCTGAGATGGGGACCTCAGTCTAGAGAGTGCTGTTCTAACTGCAGAGCTCCTGACTTCCTGTAGTGACCAGACAGAAGGGATGCTTTGTCTTCTGTCCTCCTGGTAAATGCACCAGTGCCACTCATGAGGGTTCTACTCTCATGGTTTAATTGCGTTCCAGTGGCCCCATTTCCCACTACCATCTTACCAGAGATTATACTGGAGTGTAATACACTTTGAGATCTGTGCCAATAAACCTTCAGGCCATAGCATTCACTAAATGGGATTTTATATGAGGTTGTACTCATATACCATAACTTCAAGGATCATGTATGCCATTGAAGGCAAAGTCCTTCGGTTCTTTAGGTAATTTAATAATACTCCTTGTATAGCTAATCCGTGTCTTGTTTATTTATTAATTAATGTATTATTTATGTTGCCAACCTTTTCATGATCTTAAGAATTGCTGCTATAGCTTCCTCCTGCAGCAGATGAGAACAGACACAGAAACCCACAGTCAGACATTGTACAGAGAGTGAGGGACCTTGGAAACCCTCCGCCCTAAATGGCAAGTCTCCATCAAATCCTTCTCCTCAGAGCTCAGGGAACCCCACAGAAGGGGAGGCAGAAAGAGTGTGAGACCCAGGGTGGATAGAGGACATCGGGAAAGCAAGGCCCTCAGTTCATATGAGCTCACAGAGACCGAGGCAGCATGCATAGGGCCTGCATGGGTCTGCACCAGGTCTTCTTTTCTTTTTAATATTTTAATATTATCCCTTATAAGCCTGTGTTTTCCAATGAGACAGAAAGGGAGTGGATCCTGATGGGAGGGCAGGTGGAGAGGAACTGAGGAGTAGAGAGTGGGGAACCCGTAATCAGGATATAGTATGTGAGAAAGTAAAGCATTTTCAGTAAGAGGAAAACAGTTGCTGCTGTAAAGATACTCATCTAGGTACATATGGGGTACAATTTTATTTTGCTGGTTTGCATGTGTACTGTATGTAACTCTTTACTGTTTCTGAGTCAGGGGTATGTTCTTTGTCATGCTTGCCTTCTTCCCCTCCTGCCTCTGTCTGCGGAGTACTGCCAGCGATGCTTTCGTTCTGGTGAAGGTGACTATGCCTTCACATATCCCGTGTGACAGATGGGGTAAAGCAAACTGTGGATTTAAGAGAAGACACATTGAAGGATAATTGAAGAGCACCAGTTTTTCTCCGTCAGTTCTGGTTCAGTCTTGTGTTTTTAACAATCAGCACATCTGAGTTTGTACAGCCACTGTTAACATTGGTCATCTAAGAAAGTACATGACCACTTCCCTTGTGTATTTCTCCGTCCTTCTCCTTACTCTCTGCACTGTCTAGCTGAGTGGCATCCTCATTGTGGCAAGGACAGCAGGAGTCCATAGCTTGCTGGTAGGATTTAAGTTGAAATAACAAATTGCACTTTTTCATAAATACTCGAGAAATGTGCAGGGAACTTGCTGAGTTCAAAGCAGGACAAACATCCCTCTTAGTTTCTAGTGTGTTCATGTGTTGTCCTCTGCTCTGACCTGAACGGTTAGGCTGAGAGCCTCCTGCTGGTCTGTTAGATCTGTTTAACAGATGGACATTTGTGCCTGAAATGACGGAAATATGAATCTGCTTTTAAAAATAGCTTAATAATTTTTTTGTATATTTCCAGAAATAGTTTTATTAAAAACAAGGATATGGTAAATGTAGCCATATAAGAATATGACCCCAAATTGTAGTACAGTTAGCTAAAAAAGGAAAAAAGATCCTATACAGTTGGGTATTTTGATTTACCCTTCTTATCAGGGTTCATTAGTTATACAAACTATGACATGAAGCAGAAATGAAGGAAAGTGCTCTGTAATGGAGCCGAGGGCTGTGGGAAAGTTCCAGAAGTTCAGAAGGGGCCCAGTCATCTGAGGCCCTAAGAGGGTACACTCTGGAGATGATGATGGTGTGTGTGTGTGTCTGCGTACCATGTATACGTTTATGTGTATGTTTGTGTGTATAAATCTTTTGTATTTATTTTTTAATGGTGAAAACAAAAATTATTAATTTGGAGTCTAAAAAGGATAAGTACTGAGCTTAGAATTTCATAGTGAGAAAACTTTCGAGTCAGGACGAGAAACAATAAGATGTACATACAGTTTGAAGAGGGACATTACTGGGTTGACATATATGACCAGTGTCCCCCAGTGGACACTGACAGACAGCAGAGGTGTTGCTCTGAGAAGCTGGAAGCTTTGTCCAGGAAGATCAAGAGGGACTCCTGGTGCAGCCCCAGTAAGAGGCTGAAGGACCCCAGAGAGATGGCGGCGCAAATCCACATAGGAAAGCAGAGCGATCTGGGGTGCATGGTCTGTGAGCAATGGCAGGATAGAAAAGCATGGATCACGCACATGTGTACGGCCTCCCTGCTTTTTCATGTTGCACTCTGCCCAGGCCCCAGACCACGGCTGGGGCCACACATGGTCTAGACAAGTATTTGCCTTCCTTTCCTCCTCAGGTGACGCGTGTCTCTGAAAAGAGCCTGAAGACATAGCAAAAGTGTGCTTTTCCATTCTCGCTCAGCCCACTCAGGTTGGCCACCAAGACTAACTACCACAGAAACTAAAGGCGTAAATAATATATGCTCCTGGTCTTCTTAGACAGAGATAATATCTGTAAGTTATTCTGCAGTGAAGGATTGATGCATAATCATTGCAAGCAACATTTTGAATATGGAGAATGTTTGGAAGGAATATAGCATGTTGGCTGGGAGCAGAGATTTTTAGCTTCAGACCCTGGTGTCAACTACCTGCCCTCCCAAGCCTCAGTTTCTTCTTTTGCAGAAACAGGATCAACAATTGTGACTACCTCTTCGTATGGCCGTGAAGGATGGATTTGTTAATATACTCAAAAATATCTGGATCAGTACCTGGTGCTTGGCAAATGCCTAGCGCGTGGTAACTGATCCCCCTGGTACTGTGATGCAGGCAGGGGAACATTAACAGAAAATTTGACGTGCTCACATTCTTCCCCCGTGGGAAAACAGCGTGAACTGGGGTGGATGGACAGTATCAGCACAGTGCAATGCAAGGCGCCTCGTCTTTAAAATGTTGTCCGTACTAAGTGTGGTTGATAAAGATCACCTGGGCCTCTGCTGTCCTTTCAGAAGAATGCTGAGAGGGGCCCTCGCAGATGCCTAGTGCAGACTGTGTTCCCCGGAACTGTGAAGCACACACCCGCACATGGAGGTCTGAGTCCTGAGGTCTGTCAGGCTCTTAGAGCATCTTTAGAGTGTGTGCTGGTCTCATTGATGAGACGGGGCCTTTAACTAGACGAGATCCTGAGCTCCCAATTTACAGATAGCCTATATTTAACCGAGCGCCTGTGTCCAGTGCAGTCCCCCTCTCGCACTGTTCACACCCAGGCTATTGTGACACACCTTATCAGCATGAGTCACCTAGTGCCTGGGTGGAGGATTTCTCACCCTCCTGGAAGTCCTTCACATTCCAGCCTGTCTTTTGTCAACTGGAGCCGCAGTTGCTGGTGGTGACCAGGGATCCTGCTGCTGTCTCCCTGAAGGTCTGAGGTTATTCAGTGTGTTGATGCTGGAGCTTAGGAGGTGACTCCAGAGCAGCAGCAAGGCTGGCTGTGCGGGCGGCTGCTCCAGGCAGTTTCCAGCACCTCCAACCAGTTCTGAGGATGAGAGGCAGAATTCCTCTGTGTGCCTGCCAGTGCTCCTCGCTGGGCTCCCTGGCAGGAATCTGAGAACAGCTCAAGAAGCAAAATCAATTGAATTCCAACACAAGGCAGAGAAAATTGACACCGTCCCCGCAAGGCCACTTCCTTTGGGAGAAAAAGTTTATAAAGTATATTATTTGCTTTAACCGAGTGCCCTAGGTCCTCAGAAGAATACGTTCAGCTTGTCTTAACTTTGAGGTGAAAAGGAACTGTCATGGCGGGGGTGATTGTGGCTTGTATGTGTTGCTTATGTAAATGAGGAGTTTGTAAATTAGACGCTCGTTGTTTATGCTCATGGTTATTTCTCTGTGGTTGCTGGTGTGAGACATATTTGATGATTTCACCCCCAATGTTTGAGGCCGAAGCAGTTTACCTTGAGTTCCCTGTAGTAAAACAGGGGTGAAGCCTAGGCTTGGGAAGCCAGAGTCTGGGTGGGAAGACATACCCGTACCTCGGCAATGTAGTGCTGGAAGGTGTGCATATGGAATTCTCAAGTTTCTGTAGGTAAATTCTTCTGAGAAGAAACCATTGCTTGTGGTTATTCTGTCCACCTTTTCCTCATGAGGGGCTAGAGTCTCCCAGGAGGAAGCAGCTGACCTTGCTGCAGTGGGTCTCTTGCCAGTATGTTCAGAACCCTGCTTTACTATTGATCCCTTTTTATTAAGGGTATCGGTTTTTGATCTCTGAGGAGCAGCGGTATTTCTCTTGTTTCCATAATTTCGGATTCAGTTCCTGAGCCAAGCATTAGTGAGCAAATCTGTGCTTAAAGCTTTTGGTCATGTTCTTCTATATAGTGTCTCTCTCAAAATCCATTGTACCACCAGTCACTTTCAACTTTGGTGTAACAAAACCAAATTTCCAGTCAGGCTGATGGCTGAAGAGCTGCCTCATTGGTAATGCTTGCCTTCTACAGTACTTTCTCTCCACAGAAGAGAAATAGTTTTGTAGAAAATAAGTTTACTTTTATTTTTATAGAGTCTGAAGCCAGTGAAAATTATTTATAGTATCAATGAGAACCTTTCAGTAGATAATACTTCCCAAGGCTAATGTTTACATTCTACTTTTCACATTTTATTTAAAAATATTTTTTTCTGCAAAATTTGAGTTTCATTATAATATTTTAATATAAATAAATCATCTTTGTACTTTGCTTATGCTTGCTACCTTTTGCTTAAAAACTTTCTAAATTGACTTTTTTTTTTTTTAGTTGCTATAGCAGTATTTAAAGCCATTCTCTGCGTTTGCTGTTCTCAGTGTGGAAGGTGCTGTCATGAGGTCTGGGGACCAAATGGTGAATGGTGTGGCCTTGGCGTTTGCCCTCCAAGACCTCACAGTGCACTGGAAAGTAGGCTAAAAAATAAAATAAAATAATGTTCAAGAATGTGTCAAAGTCAAAAGAAATTTCTAATTTTGCTAGCTCCAAAATGAATGAAACCTAACAAACATGATTTGAGAGATGATGACTTGTCGCACTGGGTCGGGATGAATGCACTTTTCCCATGAAATGTCTCATTTACAAGCATTATAATACTTTATTTTCTAAGGTTTTAAATGTGTCGCTGAAATCGTAGGGACTCAGTCATTTTCTCACGGCCATTTGAGATCTTCCATGCATGCAAGGCCTTGAAACACAGGCTTTAAATTTCCATGTGCAGCAAATCCAGAGGAAGAACAAAAAGCATGGCTTCTGTAAAATTTAAGATTCCAAGTGGCGACGGGGCTCCCCTCCCGTTGTGTTTTCACCAGAGGACGTCCAGCTCCAGCTGCAGTGGCAGGCCGTGGCCTGAGCCATCACTGTGCGCTGGGAGTTTATCTGAGAACGGTCATGTTAGGTCATGGCAGGAAGAATCGCCTTCCTCAAAGCTAAACAAGCCACAGCCTGTAGCCCCTTCAAGGCCTCAGAAGCCTGTCTGCAGTCTATGCTGCCAAGAGCTTTGTGCTCACACCCAGGGCCAAATGGTTTCCTTTTTGTTTTTTAAATTAGAGCAGGAAATGTCTATTAGCAACTTAATATCTTTGTCTCTAATTCAGAAGCAAAAGCCAATTATTTGTTATCTTAAGAAGTTAGTGGTTTTTAATTATTTTTTTTAAAGACAGCAAACAATATAATGGTTTTTTTTTTTTTTTTTTTTTTTTTTTTTTTTTTTTTTTTTTTTTTTTTTGGTTTTTCGAGACAGGGTTTCTCTGTTGCTTTGGAGCCTATCCTGGAACTAGCTCTTGTAGACCAGGCTGGCCTCGAACTCATAGAGATCTGCCTGCCTCTGCCTCCCAAGTGCTGGGATTAAAGGCGTGCACTACCACCGCCCGGCTTATAATGGGTTTCTTAATGGCACTTTTGGACGGATATTGTTATTCTTTGTTCTCCTTCCTCTCCCGCATCACCACCTTCCCTGTTCCCCGTCTCCTTGCTGGTGCTCTGCCTTCCTTCCGAGGCCACCTTCAGCTGTATGCCGCGTACATCTTTGGCCATTCTTTTTTGCTACTACTTTTCAAACCTTCCTTCCTCCTTTCTACTTTGATGTTTCTACACACACACACACACACACACACACACACACACACACACACGTGTGCGTGCATACACACATACACAGTCTTAAATTCTGTACCCGAGAAAACTTGATATCTGACTTTCTAGCCTGACTTTTGTTGCTTAACATAATTGTTCCAATTTTTTATGGCTAAATAAAATTCCATCATGTATGTATATCATATTTACTTTTCCTTTCGTCTGTTCATGGATGTGTAGGCGGCTCTGGATGTTGGTGATTGTGAATAGTGTAGCAGTAATCTGGGTGTGCAAGGATCTCTGTACAGTGCTGATTTAGAGTCCCTGGGACATATATCCAGGTGTATTGTAGTTTGCTGGCTCATAGGCCATTCAGTTTTCAGTGTTCTGAGAAACCTCTACACTGACTTTCATCCTGGCTCCATCAGTTGATTGGTTCTCAGCAGCATGTCTAGATGCTCCTCTTCCCCATGATTCCAAGCCTTTGTTTTCCTTTGTCCTCTTAGGGACAGCCACTCTGACTGGGGTGGGACGGAGTCTCAAAACAGTTTTCAATCAGAAGGGTCAAGGAGGAATGCCTGTTAGAAGTAGACAGAGCAAGAGCCAAGAAACTTTAATACAATTGATAATGATTACAGTGACCACAAATGATAAAGGCTCTCTCGCTCTCTCCCCTCCTCTCTTCACTTCCTCCCCCTCCCTCTCCCCCTCCCTCTCTCCCCCTCCCTCTCTCCCCCTCTCCTCCCCCCTCCCTTCCTCCCTCTTTCCTTTCTCTTGTTTTCTTTAAGACCAGGCCTCACTATGCATCCTTAGCTTGCCTGGAACTCTATATAGATCAGGTGGTTCTGAACTCACATAGATTTGCTGCGCCTGTCCCTTGGAGTGGTGCTGGGATTAAAAACTTGAGCCACCATGCACAGCCAGTTTATGGCCTTTGTCTTCTAATGTATCCACAGCAAGCCGTTAGCAACGTGGAGGCTCTTCTATGCCTATATATAATTCTGTAAGAAGTAGTTTTACTGCCAAGGTTTGAAGGTGTTCTTGTAAATCTCAGATCTTGGTGAGCTCAGCCCTACCTTGCTTGGAACCCGAAAGTTTTACTAGAAAAAGTAACTTGACATTCTGTTTTTCTTAGAAAAGACAGGATTCCTGTGCAGTAAGTAATTTAAACTACATATTTGGAAATTCCTTTTGCTTGTTCCTTTTAATTTACTGGTGGTGGTTCATCAATTTTATGTATATAAAATTTAGGTGAGCCTAATTCTCATTTAATAAAAATACTATCAGCCAGGAGGTAGTGGCATAGGCCTTTAATCCCAGCACTTGGGAGGCAGAGGCAGGTGTATCTCTATGAGTTCAAGACCAGCCTAGTCTAAAGAGTGAGTTCCAGGATAGCCAGAGCTACATAGAAAAATTCTGTCTCAAAAACCAAAACATAACAAACTCAGTATCAGAATCAACATTAAACAATATAATATCCTCTGTCTGTCTCTCTGCCTCTGTTTCTGCTCCTGTATCTTCGTGTGTGTGTGTGTGTGTGTGTGTGTGTGTGTGTGTGTGTCCGTGCACTGGACATATCTGGAAGATCCATATAAAGTACGTCAAGCATGTGTTGAGGACAAGCAAGCTCACTTTATCTCCAGCTTTTGTATCCTGTTATATTAAAGACTCAACATTGTCAGATCTTCAAACGGCCAAGGAAGCCAAGAATCCTGATTCCTAAGGGTCTTTGGATGCGTTCATATACTGTTTTTTCATAACAGCTCTATGAACATTAGCAAACAAGTTAAAAAGCAGAAAGGAGGCTAAAAGCAGGGGGTGCCTTTTAACCTCAGTTACAGTCTGAGCAGTTACAAGTGTGACACAAAGCACTGAGCACACTTAGTGTGTAGCCAAACCACCACCACCACCACCACCACCACCACCACCACCACCACCGCAACCCAAGACCTGACGCTGGAGTGAGATGTGCTGGTGGTCATATGACGGAGTTGGGTCGGGGGATGGGGGCTAGGTATTAGCATAATTTCATTGAATACATGAAGTAAAAATGTTAGAGAATTTAGCGACAGGAGAGAAAGCTTCTGAGTAATGATGGGGATTCTTTCCAGGCTCAGACTATCCTAGAAGTTTTACCCTCTTTCTGGAAATGTTGATATAAGAGAAAAAAGCAGGATTTCCAGAGTTACTTTCTGGTATGTGCACATATATAGTAATTCCCATGCTTGGGGCTTTCAGGAACAGTATTGGGCAGCATCGTAGAGCAGTCCTTTTGTGGGTACATGCCATCATCCTCCTGCCCCCCTCCCTTCATCTGGGTGCTCCTTTCCTTTCTCCTTCGTCGATTCTTATGTGCTCCCCGGGTTCTTTTCATCTCAGATCCCTGCGCTTGCTCTTGCCTTTGCCCTGGATAGAACATTGCAGACTTCATTTCTTGCTTTATTTCTAGGCTTAGCTCGAATATATTTTCTCTGAGGGAAAGCGTTTTCTCTAAGCTTTCATGTCATAAACTCTGGCTCTGTGCGGACTGAAGAGACAGACAAGAGCGGGCACGGGCGGTATACCATAATCCCCTCGTGTGGGAGACTGAGCCAGTCGGTTCATGAGTTCGTGTTAGCCTGGGCTGTGTACTGAGACCCCTGGCAGTGAGGGAGGATGAGAGAGTGCACTGGGGTGTTCTGGGCTTTGTGTTCATATCTGTCTCTGGAAATGGTGCATTCTCTCCTCCGGTTCTCTGAGAAATTACTCCATGAGCTTAGTAGATAGTCTAGAGAAGGAAGTGGAGTTCCCTGCTTCCCCAGTGAGGCGCGCTGTGTCTCATTCCTGTGGCTTACCATATATGCGAGTGTATGAAGGGCCTGAGAACCCGTGTCTCGAGTAGCTAACTGTGATGTAGTCTTTCTTGCCTACCTTCCGTCACTTCTGTTAGAGAACATCTGTTTCTGTCTTGAGTATTGTTTGGTGTTGCACAAAGTATAGTTTAGGAAAATGCTGTGCTAAACATGGTTTTAATTAATTAGAGGAAATGTCTTAGAAAGGAATGTTCTAGAAGTAATGGGAATAGCAAGCAGATTTTGTTCATCTCTCTCCATGACTTGACTTCAACATTTCAATGTTTACTTCATTTTCAGAGGATTTTCTTTATAGCCAGGTCTGGCCTAATTGCCTGTATTCCAAGCACAAGAAATGCATTTTTTTTATGTCAGTCTCCTAATAATTTTTATTTCAAAAATTTAAAACACATGTAAAAGTTAAGACAGTTCTATTATCCAAATTTAACTGTTACCCAAATTCCATATTATTTACCAATTCTTTGGCCAAACTCTTTCTAAAGTGTAATGAGAAATACTTTGCTGTTCATCTTGTGTGTGCATACTTTTCCTGGGAGGACCTAGGGGGACGGGGAGTGGAGCGGGCCTTATGAATAGCAGATGTGGATTTGCGGTGCCCCTGAACTGTGGGCCCCAGACTCCGGGAGCATCCTGAAAGGGATGTTACTTTATCTCAGTGTTATTGCCTACCAAGATGGAATTCTTGGGCAATTTGTAATACTGTGTTAATATTCACATTTGAAAAGTCAGAAATATAATCTCATACCATAAAATTCATTCCTTCCTATATTCATAAAAGTACGTATCATCGCCGCTGCTTAATTCCATAACCTTCCTCTCACTCCTAAAATATGACCAATCTCATTAGCAGTAACTTTTCACTCTTTTTTCTCCTCTAACCGCTGTAAGTTTTGTATCTCATTGTGGTTGTTATGGACACTGAACGTACTGTTGTGCTGTATTCCTCCATACATACCGCGTTTTGTTTTTCATTTATCACTTGGGGACACTTGGGCTGTCTCTACGTGCTGGCTGCTGTGACTATACTGTTGTGAACATTCATCAGTAAGTTTTTTTGACATATGTTCTCATTTTTGGCATATATCAGGAAAATTGATCTTCCAGGACATCCCCCAACTGTATGACTGCCAGTAGGGCAGCCCAGCACTTTGCAGAGTGCACTCTTTAAATCCTACCTGCGGTGCCAGGGAGTTCCACTTTCCACATCCTTCCGGATGCTATCAGTCACAGTGGCGTGGAAGTGTATATGGTCTAGACTGTCATTTCTGTAATGGTCAGTGAGTAGACACTTTTTCATCTTGATATTTGCTGTTGTATATCTTCTGTGGAGAACTGTCTTTTCAAGCACTGGCTTCTGTCTGTCTGTCTATCTTCATCCATCCATCCGTCCATCTGTCTTTCTGTGTCTGTCCATCTGTCAGTCAGTCCATCCATCCATCCATCCATCCATCCATCCTGTCTTTTCGAGACAGTGTTTCTCTGTGTAGCCCTAGCTGTCCTGGAACTAGCTCTTGTAGTTCAGGCTGACCTCAGACCCACAGAGATCCACCTGCCTCTGCCTCCCGAGTGCTGGGATTAAAAATGTGCACCCCCACATCTGTCTTAAGCACTGACTTTTATCTAGGTTGTTTTTATATTATTGACTTGTACTCTGTCATTGATTCTGGATGCTAGCCTTGCTTCTGAGACAAAAACTGCACAAATCTCCCATTCTTTGGCTTTTCTTTTCATTCCTTGTTGATGTGCTCTGAAGCAGTAACACTATATTTTGATTGGATCCAGCTTTCCATTGTTTCAGTTAGATCGTTTGCTTTTTTTTTTTAAAGATATAATTCATTCCTAAGAAACCATTACCAAATTTGGGATCTTGTTCATCTACACTTTTTTTTTTCTGAGAACTTACTAGTTGTAGCCTTTATATTTAGGACAGTGATCCATTTTGAGTTAATCTTTGTATATGATGCAAGGGAAGCCCATACTATTAAGAATAAAATTTGACTTCAGCTATAGGATGACCTAGAAAGGTAGTTATTTTCTCCTTACCTCTATCTTCTTGCCTTTCCATCCTTGTCCTGAAGCCTCCATTCTTAACGAATAATGACATAATTAATTGGTATTTGTGTAATTCAAAGTAGTAGAAATAGAATCGAAGGGAGGACAAAGTCTCCTTATAAATGTGATTACATTTAATTAAATGAACAACTAAGTTACAGTGGACATCTGGCACTGTGCCTTTCTCTCCTGCTCTGTTTCTCTGACAGTGATGCCTGATCTGTTCCCTGTGGAACTCCTTCCTTACCATTTGGTTTATAAATTGTCTTTGCACAAAGAGTAGGTAGCTCAGAGATGGACACAGACTGAGAAAGGATAATGAGAGGGAATCAAAATGAGTGTGAAAGGAAGCTGGCATAGACTGGAACTATGGATGTCTTACCACTCCAGATGGACATCTGTCTGTGTATAAAGCAAACATGAAGAGAAGTGTGGGCTAAGACACAGAGATACGCCTTTCTTTTTATATCATGAATAATAAAAACCAAGAGACAGATATTGGGGTTCAGGCTGAAGATCAGAAAAGCAAAGCAGCCAGCTGCTGTCTCTTACCTCTACCTCAAACAAAAATGGGCAGTCTTCCCACCACAAATCCTCAGACTGAGACCGAGCTGAGAGTTGTCTCTTCCTGTTTGATATTCCTCTGTAGTGTTGAGATTAAAGGTGTGCACCACCACTGCCAGGCCTTTATGGCTAACTAGTGTGGCTGCTGGGATTAAAGGTGTTTGCCACCACTGCCTGGCCTGTTTGGCTGACTAGTGTGTGGCTGCTTTGAGCTCTGATCTTCAGGCAAGATTTATTTATTAAAACACAATAATATGGAAGTCTAGGATGTAGCTGTGCGTGGAGCGCAGACCACTGCTGGACATCCCCGATCTGTGAGTCTGTTCACTCCTTTTCAGGTGTGTTCCTGAAGGAGCTGTGACTTAACACAGACACAAGGCCAGGAGCTTAGGGCAATATACCTTTTTCTTCCTTCACGGATTTGACCTTAGTTTGACCTTACTGTGTGGATTCAGGCGATTTCATCAAATGCATCATTTCATAGAGAAGAAAACTGAAGCCCAATGGGCTATAGATTATGCCCAAAGTTGTGAGTTCCTTCTTCTTGGTGCATGAACATGGGTTCATGGCTTCATGAATGATGGAGTTCCTAGTGTTAAAACATTGTTTTATTAATATGAAAAATGTCTACAGTTGCAATTATAAAAAGTTTTGCATCAGTTTTTTTCATGCTTTGTGGTCTATCTTCATAATAGAAATGACAGTTGAAACATTAGATTCATGTTTAAAACAAATTATTATTTTTTTTACAGATATATAAACTCACCTACATTATTATATAAAAAAGCTTATACTGAGGAAAACCTGGGCACTAATAATAAACATTTCATGTTCATTAAGTCACAAAATATTAATTTCACCACTTATTCACTGTATAGCATATTTATACTTTTGTTTTCATGGCTTCCACTAATGACACCATTAAGATAGCTAAATAGTATGAGAGATAAATTTTAAGTGTTTTGGTTCCCACTAATTTATATCAAGGGTAGAACTTGCTTTTTATGGCTATCAGAGACTCACTAAACTGAGCGTACAGCTGGTGTATCACTCCACATCCACACTCGCACCCTTTATCTGATGTTCAGTGCTGATGGCATTGAGGTGACTGTATCGTCACGGGAGCAGTTGACATCTCGACATTCAACTTAGCTGATTCTCTTGGACCCTGGCTCCATCTTCAGATAGCCTTGTTGTGCATAATGCAGACAATATCGGATCACACACAAGTTCCGCATGAACTTTCCTGGAAAGTCTGTGTCCAAAGTTTAAAAGTTATAGTTGTTTTCAACACAAGATCTGGAACAAAGTCATTGATGACGGATGGAAGCGTGGGTCAGTTAGGGTAGAGTTGGGAGGGGACGCTGTAGTGTGGAATGTGTTGCTGGTGAGGGAGGTAGCAGGGGTCACTTGGTGGACCTGTCAGACCTGTCTTGCTTATCAGTGCAGAGAGAAGATAGCCAGAGCTCGAGAGGGACCTTTGGCCACTAGAGATGGCCTCTCCGGAAAGGCCAGTCTACTAGAGAATGTGAAGAGAGAGTTTCTGCAGATGTAGCGGGTTCTAGCTGAGGAGCAGAGCAAGCCATAGAGGTACTCAGCAGCTTAATTTGCATCCATGATTGCACTTCTTGAAAATGGGAAGGTAAAACCTGTTTTAGACTTTCACATTCAGACATTTAGGGAGGATTTTCTTCCCAGAAGGATAAAAAAAATCATAAAACACGTAATTATGGTTTGTTCAAGTATCTTTTCCAAAAAACCATTTCTTGTAGGCAACTTTAAAAATGGCGAGTAGAGACAACAGCTCTGTGCTTGCTCTTCTGCAGAGCGCACAGCCTCTTCCAGCCTGCATGCTGGACACTCTCGGTCCTCTCCTGGCTCTGCTGTTCTGGACAGGCCACCAAAAGGTCCTCTTCTTCCCCTTTTCTGCCTGAAGGTGGAGCCGAGCCCTCTCCATTTGAGATGTGGCGATATCTAACCCAGAAGGTTTAGATAATGCTTGCCCCAGTGGTGTCCTTTGGGAGCATTTGATGATTGTGATCCTTTTTCGTAATGTGGCCGGGGCTGAGGAGGAGGCTAACCCATAACCTGTCTGGTTAGCTCAGGGACAGTCTAGGGTATGGTTTTTAAAGTGCCCAGAGTCCTGTGGGTCTGGCCTTTCCTGTACACTGACTATTTTCAGATAGATAGGGATTGTTTTCCTTAAAGCATCATCCCCCATTTCTCAGTGGATGTATTCTTGTGCCCAACTGTTGCTTTATTTATTGCATATTATGTTTGAATACCAAGTGTGGCCCTTTGATTCTTTGTTTCCAAGCCTGACTATCTTCTTCTATTTAAATGTTTTGCTTTAGCCTCTGAAGATAATGCATTGCCTTCCTCAGTGAATGCTGGCATAGGCCATACGAAACTTTCTTTTTGTTGGTGTTAAAAAGAAATTTGGCAGTTCCTAGCAAAGTCCCAGCTGTTAACTTGGGGTATTATGAAGCTGCGAGGAGGGACCGAATTCTGCCAGATAACCAACCAACTGTATCTGTGTTAAGCAGTTTATGTATGCCTTGCTTTAAACAGCACTTTCATGAATTTTGGTCACAAATTGAATCAATTTAATGTACCTGTGCAATTTATTCTCTTTTCTACCAAGCAAACAGCTATAAAAATGGTCACCTATTTCCTATATCGATTAAATGTCAGCCTTCTTTCTAGAAATATCTTATATAAAGAAGATCTTACAGTGATATGATCCAAAGATTGTAAAAACACACAAAACGAAAATGGCCGACGTTTCCTGTGGCTCCTCTGACCTCGAGTCCACTCATTGATTTCCTTAAACCCTACTTACCTTCATGAACGATTTTAGATTGCTTATCACGAAAGCTCCTTTTAACAAGACCTGGAGCTAAGCACAGGGAGAAAACCAGAAGGGTGGCAAAGAAGGTGAGCAAGGGCCTAGGCAGGGGCCTGGGAGGCTGTCTGGCTCTCCCAGAAGGTACTGTGGACCTAACCAACAGCAGTAGACTTGCCCACTTACAAGGAGATGTTTCCTGAGCACCCACCATATACCTGGGCTTCGGGGGCACCGGGTGTGCAGTGATCTGCTTGGCAGCAGACACAATTCCTTTGTCAGCTTTGCATTTTAGTGAAGAGAAAGGTTTTGAAGCGGTGCTGTCTATGTAGTGTGTTAGAAGTAGCCGTTAAGAAGAGAGGGATAAGAGGAGACAGGTGGAGGTAGTGGTCTAGGAGCGCATTCCTGAGAAGTGGGTGTTAGCTAAACGCCACAGGCTGAGGGGAACGTAGGAGTGCCAGAAGAGCATGCCCTGCAGAAGGGGCAGCCAGGGCACAGGCCCTGATGTGCTCGTAGGAGGGGGTGGCATGTGCTGGCGGAGTGAGTGAGGAGATAGTGACCAGAAGAGGTTGTCATGGCCGCTTGCAGCTGAGGATCAGTTAGAGCCATGTCAGGTTCTTTAAGTAAAAAAGTACCAAGGCTCACATAAAACCAGGAACCAGCCCTACCATCCTTAAAAAACATCCCCTCTAGTTGTATATCAAATTTGCTTATTCATGTGCTTCAAGTTTCCAATATTTTTTTAAGAAATGAAGTGATAACTATGTGTTCAGATATATGTGTTTGTCATCATTTCTTTTTTTTTTTCATCATTTCTTTTATAGTTTCTTAGATATTTCAGGATGTGCTTCTAACTTTGATACATTGCTGTTTAATTGGGAAGCAAGTAACAGAAGATCCCCCTAGATCCACTGGCCTAACGAATCCTTAAATGACCACTGTAACAAGAGGAGATGGTGGACTTTGTCATTTACTCTTGTTCTGACAGTCTCGACTGCTTCTGCTGACCCTGAAGCGTCCTTCCCTGTATTCGTCCACCCTCACCCCAAGGTTATCCAGTCCCTAAAACCTTACGGTGAAGCCTGGGCGGCTGTAACAGCCATGTCAGATCCACTCTAAATCCTACTGGTCTTCTTCTGGACAAGTGCGCTTTAAAACCATGCTCTCACAGTCCTGTGATGATTTTCAAAGTCTCCTTGTGTTGTAGGCTGTTTCCTATTTAAAGCCAGTGGGGTGCTGTTTTAAAACTTGTGTTTCCAGTTCTGTTGTGAAAATACAGCCTCCAAGCCACTTAATGGAGGTCTCCTTTTCATAGCTACTCAAGGGGAAACCTCTGAGGGGCTCCGCCTTTCGTAGGCGATGGGAGAGAATACATAGTGTGCTCCGCTGAGCGCTGCTCTTCCGGAATAGCCCACCATCTGCGCTCGCTCATAGACGCATGCGTGATCAAGCCCGTGTCCTCTGCAACTCATGTAGTGCTTAAGATGGGGTGTTTTCCCATTTGCTTAACATTTGCGAATCTTATGCCTTTGTGTCATGGAAGTTGGAGATGGGACCAAGTGTTGGGAAGGTCAGGTCTCTATGGGTTATGCACCAGCGCCCTATTTCCGGGAGGATTATTGCTTTAGGTTGCCAGGGAAATGGGTTAGGAGGATGCCCACTGGTGCCAGCTGCGGGGCTGGCAGGCAGCTGGTCCCTGGGTGTCTCTTGGGCAGAGTCAACAGTTGGGTCAGAGTGGCTGTGACTCAGCGAGTGTAAACATTTGCTTAGTTTAAATGATTAGTGCAGCCCCTGCCTAGTTATTAGCTGATGATAGGGGTAGCGTGGAGGCCAGCCGCAGTTCCTCCCTGCTGGAGAGCACTGCTGGTAGATGCATTTGACCAGCTGTCCAGGGAGCCCGTTCGTGTTGATAGAGTAGCAGGTGAAACTGTAGTGTTATGATGAAGTGAAGTGGGCACTGAGAAGGACCAGTAGAGGGGGAAGGGTGCAGGTTGTTTGCCTGACTCAGGCTGTTGAGCAGCCCTCTCACACAGGTAGGCACAGGAACAAAAGAACCCGTCCCAACGCTTTAGAAGAAGAGAGGAAGAGGGAAGCGTTACCGCCTGTATTATGATTGCTTTGGGTTTCGGTCTCCCCCACTAGAGTGGAGATGTTCATGCTTGTTCATTTTAATCCCAGCATTGTTGAAGCGAGCTGAAAGGCAAACCGTATTTCTCTCTTTAATGTCCCTCTTCGGGCTGATGGTAAGGTGTTACTTTGATAGGTTTTTGTAAGCCTTTGGCATACAATCCGACTTTCTATCCATTTAGAGGTGCGGGATGGGTGTGGGATTTAATGAAGGATTGTATAGGCGTAGAAGCTCTCCCTGGTTCCTCACCCATTTGTCATTGTTAGTGTGTGTGCTGGGCACTGTCTTTTATGTCCGTGTTTGGAATGCAGACACAGCTCAGTGCCTTGAGAAAGGCAGGCAGACTTCTCTATTCAAGGAAAAAGGGTCAGGAGAGCAACAGTCACTGAGATGTAAATGTCTTGAAAGGAATTACATTGGGAGGAGTTGTAACAGGAGTTGGGAGCAGCTCTTCAGGAATGTGTGTGGCTCAGCGATTTGTGATCAGCTCAAAATCTGTTAACTGATTGCAACTTGAATTAAAATAAGTTGAGCTGTATAGTCGAACAGAATGTTCCAAAGTTTATTACTTCAAACAAATTTTTCTTATATTTGACCCAAAACATTCCTATTTATGTTTTCTCATAATACTAATGACTTGTTGGACAGGCAGTGTACTGTCTCTTTAATGGCCTATAGTGGCGGTTATCCTCAGGGAATAAAGGTGATTTTGTTAAATTGTTCAGCATATGTTTCTCCCGAGGATCTCTTGAAACACCAGCCTCCAGAGCAGTTTACTTTAGAGGAGTATTATAGCTAAGACAAGGGTGATAGCACATACCTATAATCTTAACACTCGACAGGCACTTTTAGCCTCGGTTTCTATTGCTGTGTCGAAACACCATCACCAAAAAGCAAGTTGGGGAGGAAAGGGTTTATCAGACTTACACTTGAGCATCACTGTTCATCACTGAAGGAAGTCAGGACAGGAACTCAAAACAGGGCAGGATCCTGGAGGCAGGACCTGATGCAGAGCCTTAGAGAGGAGCTGCTTACTGGTTTGCTTCCATGATTTGCACAACCTGCTTCCTTGCAGAATCCAGGGCCACCTGCCTAGGGATGGTGCCACACACCAGGGGCTGGACCCTCCCGCATTGATCACTAATGGAGAAAATGCCTTATAGCTGGATCTCACGGAGGCATTTTGTCAACTGAGGCTCCTTCCTCTCTGATGACTCTGGCTTGTGTCAAGTTGACAAACATCAGCCAGTCCAGCAGACAGACATGAAGATCACAAGTTGTGTAGCAGCGGAGTGTGTTAATATTATGAAATATTGCCTCGGCTAATGGCATTAGGAAGGCATCAGTTTATATCTTCCTTGGATTTTGCAGCAGTCTCTTCAGATGAATTCATGAAACAGTTTCCAATGTTTAATTAAAAATACTCAGTTTATTTGAATGTTATGTTAGGTTACCGAATATTCAATATCATTAAATTTGTTATCTGTGACACAATTGTGCATAGAAGAACCCCATATCTGCATCGATAGGGGAAATAAAATACAGCATGAATAATAAATTTAGAACCACAGTATAGAAGAAGCTGGGGTCAGATGGAATGAGTTTTTGTTGGTCTTGCACTCAGTGACATAGCAGGACAGTGGAAGGCTACTCTGTAGCTTAATCTGGTCCCTTCCGATGACCCCTTCCCACGTAGAGCAGAATGCTGTCCTACATGTCTCCTTGCACGTACTACACATGCACCGTGGTCCACATCAGCTGCCGGAGTGTTTGCAGACTGCAGTTCCTGTGGCTCTGAAGGGGAGAAGAACTGATTTTATCATTGTTTTATCTGCATTTGTTTTCTACTCTAAACACCATTGTGATCCCAAATTAGAAGACAAAAGAACTCATTTCTCATGGTTTGAAACTTTGTGGGGCAACCCCAAACCCAGTTTTATATGTCGTGTTTTAGAACATGGTTTTGTATACAGTTCAGTGTTTTCCAAACTCTGTTGGAAAGTTAAATCATCTCTTTCATGGATTCTGTGATGAGACAAACTCGGTATTGCTGTCATTTACAGGTTTGAAGATGTAGGGTGCTTTTTGTTTGTTTGTTTAACAAGAGAATATAAGCCAGCTCTTAAATTTTCTTTTACTGGGGATCGAACCCAAGGTACTACTTTCTACTGAGTTTTTAAATGAAGCAATGTAATTAAAACTTGACCATTTGGGACACATATTTCAAATACTGTTGTCTGTGTGTTACCCCATTTCAGATATTTCTGCCCTGTGGTAAGATGGGTTGTCTACAAGGAAACAGGGAGACTTTCATCCCTGTGCCAGTCTGCCCATCCGGGACAGTTCACAAAGTTCTTAGTAGCCACTTGAGACGCGTTTTCAGTACATGCTTGTTGGCAGGTGTGGCTCCCGATAGACCTTTGTCTCCACTCCCTCTGGGAGCCTGGACTGTGGCGTGAGTACCATGGATACCTGTGCCATGGTCGCCCTGTCTGCCAAGTGGCAGATTTATGACCATTACACTTGCATCTGTAACAAGAATGTGTTGTTACCTTTCATGCGGCTTGCGTGGCTTCATTTTCCTGTGTATTAGGTAGAGACTGCATCTGCCATGGGGGGCTGTCACCTATAGTCACGGTGGGATTTTTCCCCTTTAGTTAATTCTGAGAACGTCCTCACAGACACACATTAATTAGGTGTGTCTCTTAGGAGAGTCTAAATCATGTCAGCTCGACAATGAAGAGTAACTTACAGACATAAGTGAGCGAGAAACAAATGAAAATTTAAGGACACAAAGAAAAGAAGTGATTGTTTCTGTGGAAGTAAATGAGTTGGAAACAGGATTCAGGCGTGTTATGAAGTTTATTTTCATCTTGACTCAGTCGCAGAAGAGACAACACCATAGACAGGACAGAGTTCAGAGACAAGTCTCAGCATGGGTGGTCCAGGCTGGGTTTGAGTACTGCAGGCCTCAGCCCCCAGGGACACTACAGACCTGAGCCCCTACATATGACCAATCTTTCAATCATCCTTTTTGAAATTTAATGCTGGAATGTATAGGTGGTGGTTTATAATTATGGTTAAAATGGGAGGTGGGAGGAGCCTGAATTTCTAGACTGTTTGCAGGAAAATCTTGCCACCACAGAAAGTCTGTTAGAGTCAAAGGTCAGGGAGAACTTGGGTGGACCAACATCCTTTGGGCCTTTGCACGAATCAACGTGTGCGGCTGTGATTGAGTGAACAAGTCTGCATGGGATCACGTCAGCCAGCATTCTAGCACGGAGAGCAAGGAAGGGGCCATGGCGCAGGAGGGGAAGGGGTTATGAACCTCCACACCTCACTGAAGAGCTATGAGGTTGATGCTTTCTTGGGGGTGGGTTGAGGCTTTTTTAAGGGTATAGCTCCTGGTAGGCCCACGCTCTACTGGATGACCCCATATCATGAGTTTGTGGGCAACACAATTGGATTCCATGGGTTAAAAAAAGAGGACATGAAGGTTGGGGGACAGGGAGGAGAGGATGGATTTGTTCAGTGAGACAGGAGGAGAGGGGATCTGTGTGGAAGTAATTGTAGAGGCGAAGAATTGGAGGTGAATATAATCAAAATACGTTACATGAAATTTGCAAAGAATAAAATATTAAAAATAAAGGCAAAATGTGATATATTATGATATTTATAATATTCTATTATTTATATAATTGTCTTTAAAGATATATTAAGTTTCTTAAAATCAAGAGTGGTTTTTTTTTTTTTTTTGGTAATGTCCCCATGGACAGAATAAAAAAAACTTATTCAAGTTAAAGAAGAAAAGGATTCTTGAGTGAATTAGGTGCAACGAAACATAAAAGACATTTGCAATAATCTAGTTTTTATGTCCACCTTAAATGATACTTTGGTTGCGTCCCCTCACTACTGGTGTTCACTGTACTGTGGTGTCTTATAACTTTATGCTTATACCAGTTTCCTGTGGTCTGGGTTCTCCTGACTTTATATTTGCCCCATCCATGTGTCATTTCTAATCATTTACTTAGAAGCCTAGGAGGCAAAGTTTACATTTGTCTATCTAGCCAAAAAAAAAAAAAATAGAAAATGATAATAATGTAGACAAGTCTTCAGGGTAAATATATGAATTATTGTTTTGTTTGTGTTTTTTGATACAGGGTTTCAAGGTTTCTTTGTATAGTCCTGGAACTTGCTCTCTAGAACAGACTGGTTTCAAACTCGGAGACCCACCTGCCTCTGTCTCGCAGATTATGAGATTAAAGGCCTGCACCACCACCACCTGGCTCTGCTCCTATCCTTTCTCCCCCCTCCCTTCTTCCCTCCCTCCTTTCTTTTTTCTTTTTGGTTTGTATTTGTAAAAGATTAGTTTTCCTGAAAAAATCTTAAGTGTTTAAAAACTTTTTTTGTAAGTTATTTCAACTTGTGTAAAACTTTACAAAGACCATTAAAGTATCCCCTTCCATTGTTTTTTCTGTTCTCTCTCATTTTCCCTCCTCCTCTCTAGTTCTTCCATCTATCTGCCTGTCTATCATCATCATCATTGACCTGCCTGTGCAGTGTGTGTGTGTGTGTGTGTGTGTGTGTGTGTGTGTGTATGTGTGTGTGTGTACACAGGCACACACATTTATACACAATCTTAGACTTGAGAGTAAACTGTATATAAGATAGTATATGTGATCTCTTACGCTGTCAACCTCAGTATACTTAACACGGATTGAATACTTTTGCTCTAATATATGGCTTATTTTCTAATTTTGTCATCTCACCTAACAAATACTGTTGCATGGCATTGTTTCACCCCAGGGAAGACCCAAGCCTAGAATCATATATTATATTTACTTGGCTATGTAGTTTTGGCTCCTTTGGTCTAATGCAGTTCTTCAAGTTCTATATTTAAGACATTGGCATTTCTAGGTGGAGCTATTTTTTGTTTTTAATAGACTGCTGCCCCATGCCATGTTTGTACTACTTCCTCCTATTTAGATTTATTTATGCATTTCCAGTAGAATGGCATCACTGACATGCTCTTGGGCTTCTGCCTCTGTGGGCACATGATACTCATCCGCACCTCAGACTTGATGCCGATTGACCATTTGCTAGTGTCTGTAGGCCGTGTGTGGGGAGATTCATTCACTACAGATGCATGGGTCCCCATGAACGTATCTTCCCCAGACCTACAGCTAGCATTCACTGGTTATTTACTCAGGTGGTTAAAGGCCACGAGGTTTACCCTCATGATACAGGCTTCCTGGAGTAAGCAGCCACCTTCATCCGTCCATCCATCCATCCATCCATCCATCATCCATCCACCCACCTATCCATCTACCCATTCATCCAGCCACCCAGCCACCCACCCATCCATCCGTCCACCTACTTATCCACCCATCCTCTATCCATGCTCCCATCCATCCATCTATCCATCCATCCACCCATTCATCCATCCACCCAGCGACCCACTCACACATCCATCCACCCATCCATTGCACAATGCATGTTTGCTTTCAAATTCCAATTATAGTTATAGACACATGTATACACACAAATCGTCTCTACTTTTTAATGTGTTTTTGTTTGTATTGTCTACATTTCTATAGTAAAGTTTCTGAGAAACTTTATCAACTTGTCATTTCAAAATTACTTGACCATAAAGCCGCTCTGTCTTTTCTAGTGATGCTCTGAGATGCTTATCCTCTCAGTAGCTTTTCTGCTGGTGGACGTCCTCCCGTGGAATGATTGGAACTGTTTTCTTAATGTCTCTTCATTATGTTAAAAATAAAACCCCTTTCTTTTCATGACTAGCTGACTTTTCTCAGCGGGCAAGTGCTGGACCCAGGCCCTGGCGCTGGTGCTCTGAGTCTTCCACAGGCCCGGACCCACAGCACAACCTATTTTGTTTTTAAAATAACAGTTTTGAAAATCAACAAATGCTCCTCTAGATGCTGCGATTATTTTCTGATTGACCTTTTATTGTACTAAAATACTTTATATATTTCCTAAATCTGAGTAGCCTTAATTAAACATTCTCCGTGTTAAACTTGGTTTGCTTGTGTATTCTAACTTTTGTTTCTAATTAATTTATAATGAGGCTGAACTACAAGAGCAGACAAATCATTTGTCATTTGTGTGTGTAGTCTGTTTTTATCTTTTGCCAATTATTGTATTGAGAAAGTAATTTTTTTCTCTTGAGAGCCTGTTGTATTGGCAGGGATAATAATCTTTGTTATATACATGTCTATAACATGTATTCTTTGCCATTTTATCACAGTTATTTCACATATATGTTTTATATACACATTCTTTTTTCACATTTATCTAATCTTTGATTCTTATGGTTCTTGAGGTTTGGTTTATATGATAGAAGTTTTTCCCGTACTGAGATGAGAAAAATATTCAGCCATGTTTTCTTCTGACAGTTTCCTTAGTTTTTTTTAATTTATTTAAAGTGATTTACTTAATAATTAGTTTTCTTTTTTATTTTCATTTTTATTTTTTATCATGTAGATTTCTTACTAATAATACTTAATACCTGGTATTTATGGTTTTTTCTTATTTTTAAAATAGTGTTTTTAATTTTTACGTCATACTTTGATCATATTTACTCCTCCATCTTCACTCCTCCAAGATTTCCCCTTTCCACCTGATTTTCCTCCCCGCCCAACTTTGGGTCTTGCTCTTCCTCCTACAGCCCTCTCATTCGAGTGGTGGCCTGCCCGGAGTGTGAGCAATCTACAAAGTGACTGTCTTTCACTCAGACATCACCAGATGCCAGCAGTTCCTCAGCTAGTGCTGGGACTTCCTTCCCACTTCCCCTGCTGCAGATTTGTTTGGCTTGTGGTACGGGGTCTTGTGGATGCTGTCGTGGTCGCTGTGAGTTCATATAGGCAGCCCTGATATATTCAGAAAATACCATTTTCTTGGATTTACCCAGGATTCCTGGCTCTCCAACTTTCCTATCCTGTCTCTAGAAGATCCCTGAGTCTCGGAGGGATGGATATGATATGTATACATCCCATTTAGGGTTGGGCACTCCACAGTTTCCTGTAGTCTGAAGTCTGCCCAGGGGATGTTCTCCGTATTAATTGCCATTTCCTACTTCTCTGAAGAGGACTGAGAGACACTGATGATTCCTCTTATTCAGTTATATTTTTTTAAAAAATATTGATACATAAGAAAGCACAGCATACTGTGTATCTTTGGGCAAATTGCCTGTTCCACTGGTCTGATTTTTAAACTGGGTAAGATTATAGCGCTGTCAAGGGGAGTGTTCAGCACTAAGATAAGACCCTGTTTTAAAGACGTTAGTGTATAGCTCTCAGTTGATGAATAGCATCCCTACTGCTGAGATCTCTTCAGTGTCTGTGAGCTGTTGAATTTTCTTACTGTGTTTAGCAGTGTTTTTGACTGACTTTAGTTTTGAAATGTCCACCCATTCATCTCTAAATCAACTTTTGCCTTCTCTTTCCCCTCATGTAAGAGTTTAAGAATACCTTTTAGGGCCAGTTAAATCCAGGAGAAAGGAGCTTGGGGTCAACACCATTTTCTGTCACCTTCAACTTACTGATCAAAAATGTTATCTATATTGGAAAATCAACTTAAATATGCGTCATGGTGGTGTTTGCTTTATTGATGCACTCCTGCAAGAGATGGTCTGTAAATTATGTTCAGAATGGGGTAGTCCGAAGATAGAATTCCAACACTGTATTAGTGAAGGCTGTGTTTTCACAGTGTATGCCACTTCCTTGTGTAAATGCAGGTAAACACTGCCAGGTCAGTGAACCAGCCATAAATTATATGGTGCATGTAGGGCAAGCCAGGTGTGTACCTGTCATTATTTTCTAAAAATAAGAGTTCCCGGGAAATGATGAATCCAAATTGCAACTCGTGGCCATTAACCTCGAGTTTTTGAGAGCATCAGTGGATTTTTTTTTTTTGTTTTTGTTTTTGAGTTTTCCATGCATTCAACATTCTGATGTGCCCGAGCTTAGTTGTGAGTAATGCGGTTCCAGGACAGTGTATGACCAGGAACAGACCAGAAGCTCTAGCAAGAGCAGCTTGTGAGCTAGTCTCCCTGGCAGCATAAAGAATAAAAAAAAATCCACTCATCATGACAGCCGCTAAACAAGCGAATGCATGGTCTAGTTATGAGTGACTCTTGCAGAGCAGCTGCACCGTATACAATTCAGAACGATCAGCTAGACCAGTCCATCCATTCGGCCATTTCCTCTCCACAATCCCAATGGGCTCCAGAGAACCAGGTGACCACGAGGGGTGGGGAGGTGTAGGAGAGGCCTGCAGTTACCAACATTAGCTGCACTTGTGTTTATACGAGTCAGTGTGGAAGACCTCCTCGAGCCTGCCGTGACTGACTGAATCAGGCCCATCTGGTGGGAAGAAACTTGGTACCGCTGCGCTCAGGGAAGCTGAGCAAAGCAAGAACTGGGTTGGGGGTGGGGGGTGTGCTCCCCAGAGGACATTACTCACTGTGAGTCGGGTTTTGCTGGCCAAAAGGGGCCAAGTAAGGTTCTTTGCTGGAGCAGAGGATAAGTGGGAATGCTGTCATTGAAAGGAGAAATAATTATGGGGTTCGGGGAGCAGCACTGCCCTTTGTACACAGTGTGGGAGGAGGTAGGAAAGGGAATGGGATTGCTACCTTGTAGAAGGTTTTGATACCCAGGCAGGAAATTTTTACCCATGGTCCTTGGGGCCAAGGGTCCCCGTAACCTTAAAAAGGCCCTTATTTAAAACAAGATTTCTCTTTAAAAATAGCTAACCTTTGCTCCCCAAAGGAACTTAAAACAGGATGGAGTTATTAGTCCTGGAGAGACTTAGGTTATAAAAGCCATCTAGAGACACCCTGAGGAATGCCCTTGGGACGTGGTGGCAGTTTTCTCCCATGGTGCTATAAACTAGGAACAGTTATTGAAGCTACAGCAATGGTAGCTGCTTCAGGACAGAGGATGGAGTCAGTAAATACTGGTTCAAGGGAGCTGTCAGATTTGACTGCTGAGAAATGTGACTCAGAATTACCCCCCCCCCCATCTGTCTGTCTGTCTGTCTTCCACAAATCAGTACTCACAATATATGGACGACAGAATACAAAGGGAAAGGCCATGACTTCTAGGGAACTGTGGAGTAAAGTTGAAGAGACGAAGGCTGGGCTGCAGTGGTCATAGCAGTCAGAGTCCACATGTTTAAAACACCCCCGTGGGCCACCCCTGCATTGAAAATGAGGGCAGAGAATGATTGCTTCAGAGATTTTTCTCTGGAATCCAATATCTGCTTTTGACACCGGGGATCAGTCATAGACCAGCGAATGCAGATTCCTAGTGGAAGTCAGCAATGGTACCCTACAAAAAAAAGAGGGGCTGGGAACATGGAAGGAAGTAAATGGCATGTTTTGCAATTATATAAAAAAACCTAACCATAACACTTGGTTTGTATTCCTAGGACACAATTAGCCTCCCATATTATATCATTATAAAATTTTGCAGTTAAAAATCTGTTTAGTTATTTTTGCCCGATAACAAATTGTTTGTTATTATTTAAGGAATATGTGGAAATGACTTAACAGTCATGTATATTTAAGCATGAAGTCAGGAATTCTTGACAGAGTAACTGATTTAACAAAAAAAAAATCCACAACTAACAAACTATTATAAAAGTAAACTGGAAAACAAACCTTTTTTGTGGTGCCTTTCAAGTGCAAATGTGTGCAATGGTAATTCAATAACGACTCACCCTTAGTGTCCCGGTGCAGTTGTGACCTAAGCTGAGCTTCCTGGGACTGCAGGCATTTCTTTCTACACTGGCATAATCAGTGCTGACTTCAGACAGTTTTAAGTAGCATTCATGTGAGCAAACAGCGGTTGCAATGATGATATCACTCCGTCAGCCCGGAGCCTGTAATGAATTGGCAGCCTTTCCCTTCCCTGTCCTTCATCCCACACACCCCACAACCGTGCTTTTAAAATCTACCTGGCTGGCGCACAGTGGTTGCACTGCACATGAGACTGGTTCCTGGCTTCCCCTGTTTCTCTTAGTGGAGTTTGAGCTCTGCCAAGCTCCACTCTTTCGCCTCCAGGGCCTTAGGTCTCAGACAGTCAGCTGAAAGTTGGGGTATGGTACCAACGTGGTGTTTGTATAATTATCTGGATTTCTGGCGCACAAGGACAACCAGTACGGCTCCATGTGGTTGGAGGAGTGGAGAGAGACATGGACAGTTTTTGAAGAGACTTGTGGGTACTCTCAGGACCCACAGATGTTGCTGCTGGTGGCTTTCCTGGTTGCTTTGGCCTTAGAACATAAGGGTTTTGCTTTCGGTTTGATTACACCTGGCTTCATCAACAACATCCCTTGTTGTTTTATGTATGGATCTAAGGGGTTGTCTGGGAGGCTGGATGAGAACAGAGAACCCCTTACATTGTTGAGCAGAAACCTGTAGAGTATGGAGAAGTCTTAGAGATGGAGCATGCAACTGGATGGCAATGCTCTGTTAACTGAGTTGTGGCCTTGGTTTAGGAGGTGTTACGAACACATTTCTCCAGGCTGGTTCTTAAGGAGCAGTGGTGGGCATTTCCCCATACTGACCCTGGAGGAGCAGTGTTGGGCATTTCCCTATGTTGACCCTGGAGGAGCAATGGTGGACATTTCCCCATGCTGACCCTGGAGGAGCAATGGTGGGCATTTCCCCATGCTGACCCTGGAGGAAAATGGTGGGCATTTCCCCATGCTGACCCTGGAGGAGCAATGGTGGGCATTTCCCCATGCTGACCCTGGAGGAACAGTGGTGGACAGTTTAGTTTGTCAACCTAGAATACTTTAGTTGCTCTCTCAAAACTTTCTTTGGTTGTTGGGGAGAGATGGTTTTTGTATATTCAGAATCGATGAAGTTGACATAACTGGGCAGAATTTGACTTCAACATGACCTATGAAAAATGTATGTATGATTTGCTCAGGTTATTTTGAAAGCATTAAACAAAATTATCTACATTTGAATTACTGTTTAGGAAGGTTCTATGAGTTTTTAATTGGTTGGTAAATGAATGAAAGAATTTAGAAGTTGCTAATAAATTCAGAATAATTTTTCTGATGACCCAATGGAAAGGAAGGGGAGGTTTTAGTCTCTGAGGAAATGTTTATACATTTTAGTATTCCTGGTTGTCCTTAAGTCTTATTGATGACTTACATGGCTACTGGGTTGATGCCTGAACCTACATCTTAAGTTTTTTAGGTTAAAAAAATAAAAATTAATGTATTTTGTTTACATACACACACACACACACACTGGGGGAGGGAGGAGAGGAAAAACATAAGAATCTAATCATTTTTTTTCCCCACAGGATCTTAATTTGTTTTTTGTTGTAATTGAGAGATTGTGTAACCGTGAAGCTCTGCTGGCCCAATGCTGTATTTAAACTAGGTTGGCCTTGAACTCACCAAATCTGATTGCTTCTGCCTCCTGCTTGCTGGAATCAGAGGTTGGTGACTTAATTCAGATGAAGTGATATGTCCTCCAAAAATGTAAGTCTATGGCTTTAGACTTCGAGAGAACCAAAGGTCTGCTGTGGACGGGAAAGTCAACGATGAGCTTGGAATTTGTTGTTTCCGAAAGGTCCAGTCACGGGACAGTGAGGGGTGTGAGCTCTCGGGTCAGGTGGCATGGATTTGAATTGTAACTCTAACTGGTTCCTGTTGAAATGGCTTATTTTCTCAGTGTCCTACTTTCCGTATCTTCAAAACGGAATTAACAATAGTGCCTACCGAGCTCAAATCGTTATTCTGCCTATTTAGATTGCAGTGCATACAAAAGGCATCTGGCAGTTCCCATTATTATTATTTGCAATAGTTACTAAATATTATTTTCTTAAATTTCTTCAGTTTTAGGTTATAAAGGATTTAATTAACTATACAAAATACCACAACTTAGTTTCTTCCATCTTAAATAGAAGTCTCCTTAGAAACACTAACCCCAGTGTCGTAGTGTGACTTCTCTCGCGTTGTGACATTCTGTACCTTCAGAATTAGGACTCTTAAGAGACAACACAAACATTGCTTCAAGTTGTAGCTAATCCAGAATTAAAACACCGGTACAACGAATGTGTGGAATCATTTATGTAGCTGTAATTAAGCTGCTTTTGTATCTAGATACTGTTGAGAGCAAAAAAACGAATCAAAATTATACTGATTGCAGCTCCTTTCCCAAAGATCACTTTAGAAGTTAAGAAAAAATAAAACAAATGATATGTAAGTTATAATTATGACTACTATTCTCTTGGCCCTCGGGTTACATTTGCGTGCTCTGTATTGTGAGTTTTTAAAACATCATTATAATTACTTAAAACTGCCTTTTTAAACTTGAAAATGTACTCTCAATGGATCATATCATAGCATGTGTGTTTGTCTCTGTTCTGGACCATGAGGATTAAGCAGTGGATGAATCTGATGAAAGTACACCCTCCTGGAACTCAGCTGTGGAGTGAGGCAGGCAGTAGCACCCAGGACTCACAGAAGGGGTACTTCTGTAGACATGAGGCCAGGAGGGCTAAGGCGTGGAGATGCCGGGGAGTTTAGGATTTGTGGGAGCAGTAAGGGGCCACTGTTAGTGGAACATGGTGAGCGAGGAGGAAGGTTAAAGGAATAAAGTCAGAAGCATGTCCTACATTGTATACATTGCAGGCTGCTCTACAGCAGCATCAACGTAGGAGACAAGAACTGTGAGAAGGTCAGATTGTAGCCTGCCTCTTTAAGAGGATGCTACCCTGGGAAGTAAGGCCCCGTGGTTGGATGAACATCAGGCCACTTATTCCTCCACCTCCTGCAATGCTCAAGGGACAAGGTTAAGAATCGTCCTGTGGTGTGGTTTTACAAGTCCTGATGTATTTCCCTCACCAGTATCTGGCTCTCCCATGTTCTTTGTCAGATATGCTGTCTGTCTTCGTTAGGGTTTCTGTCGCTGCAAAGGGACACAGTGGCCATGGCAACTCTTCATAAGGAAAACATTTGATTGGGGCTTGTAGTCGGACCTTTCTGTGGGGACTGCTGGCTCCCCAGTAATGACAGAGAGACTTACTATTAATTATAAAAGATTGGCTGATAGCTTAGGCTTGTTAACAACTAGCTCTTACAACTTAACCCATTTTTATCAATCTACTTTTTGTCTCGTGTCTTTATTACCTTTACTCTGTACTAACTATGCTGCTTCCTCTCCTTCTGACTGGTGACTCCCCTCTTCTTCTTCCCAGGGTCCTGTGTATCTGAAAATCCTTCCTAGCTATTTGGCCATTCAGCTTTCTACTAAACCAATCAGAAAGGCACATCTTCACAGTATATAAAAAAGGTTATTCCACAACAGGGGCTGGCTTACAGAGGTTTAGTTATTATCAACATGGCAGGAAGCATGGTATTGCTCAGGCAGACATGGTGCTGCAGAAGGAGCCACGAGTTCTACATTTGGATCAGGGGGCAGAAGGAAAGAGAACAATACTGGGCCTGAGCCTTGGAGACCTTAAATCCCACTCCATGACGCACTTCTCCAACAAGACCACATTTCCTAATGGTGCCACTCTGTCAGAGCCTATGGGGCCATTTTCATCCAGATCACCACAACTGTCCCAGGCAAAACCACATGGCGTAAAACTTCTTCCTAGCCCTGAAAACTTAGAAAACCCAGATACTTTTCTTTGTTCATGGCATTCCTCTGAAGACTCACTCTCCCCCCACCCCCTCATGGAGGCTTTATCTCTCTTGGGTTAAACTGTCCCTCAGTGGCAGTCCTCTCAACTGTTAGGCTGTCTTCATAATGCTCCTCTGTCTTAAGACCTAGTCATGTCTTATGGCTCCTTCTCCCGATAAAGCCCATTCCTGAAATGCAGCTGTGTGTCAGCTCCTTTTGGGAATCCTCCCATGGCTGCCATTCTATCTGTGTATCTAACAAGTTCTGATTTGCTTTTAGTTTGGGATCTGGAGACAGGGTCTTTATAGCTTGCGTTGCTCTTGAACTTAAGATCCCCCTCCTCACCCTCTGAATGCTGGGATTTCAGGTGTGAAATCCACATACATCCACGTGAGAGTTTGTGAGTGGGTGGGGAGATGGCACCGTGGTTAGGAGCTCTTGCTGCTCTGGCAGGGCACCCAGATCCAGTTCCCAGCACTCATGTGCTAACTTTCTAACATCTGTGACTTCAGTTCCAGGGGGTTCAGCACCCTCTTCTGACCTCTGAGGACAGCAAGACACATGTGAGACACATGTACACAGGCGGATAAGACACTCATACCCAAAACTAAATTTGAGTAGAGTGACGTGGCTTCCAGTCTATTTTGAAAGGACACTTTATCAGTTATGTTGAGAAAGGGCAGCGATGGCAGGAAACCAGGTGAGACGTTCCTGCAGAAGTCAAGAGCATCTTACGTTGATGTCATCATTGCCTCACAAGGGCAGCTGTGCTGGAGGTCCTGAGAGGTGGTTGGCGTCTTTATTTTGTAAGCAGACTCAGTAAGTGAGAATGCAGAAGATGGTGGTTAGCCAATTTCAGGGTTAGTGTAGGGCAGTAGAGACATGGTTCTGGTTCATTTATAGGTTTGCTTTGAGAGAATGGTGCAATTTTTACACCATGCATGTCGATATATACACAATAGAGATGAAGGAAGTGTGGTGTGCTTTGACCTGAGAAGTGTATGATGCATTTTGTGTTTAGAGTTGGCTTAAAGATGCATTGTATTGCAAATACGTGGGGATTTGTTCTGACTTCCCACTTTATGTTGATCGGTCACAAGACACTTCTTATGGAGGCCAAAAATGTACCTTTTGTTTTATTGCTTCAGTTTTTAGAAGATACACACAGATTTTCTATTATTTTTCTATCTTTTGAAGACTTACTTTCAAATACCATCTATATTGAGTAGCTATGTTTTATTTGAAAATGATGCCGCAATTGCCTAAATACTTTTTTGTAAAGTTTCTCAAAAGTTGATTTAAAATTTGTCTATAAATTATTTAATGGTTGTCACTTTAAGTTCATGAACTTTGTTTTGGCACACAGAGATGCCCTTAAGAGCCAGCAGGTATACTACAGCACATTGCCTTTTGTTCTGTTTTGGTTTGAGTTTACTAACATTTTCACACTTGCTCCTTTGTCTGTGTCCTTGTCCATCTAGGTCCCACAGTACCTGCTTTTGTGGACCTAGGCTCCCCGTTCACTTGCCTTAGTCCCAAAGGACCCCCATAATCCTGCTGAATCCTCTGTTTTCCTTCACTTTTCAGCAAGATCTTATGCCCCCTGCTCTCTAGGTTTGTTTCCTAAGACAGGATCTCACTCTGAAGCCTATGCCAATTGCAGACTCCTCCTCCCTAGGTCTCTCAAGTGCTGTGATACAAGCGTGAGTCACCATCCCTGGCTTGCCTTGTAGTTTTGAAGGATGCTTAACCAGTGGATTCCTAAGGAAAGCTTTGTTCCTGCCATTATTTCTGTTCTTACATTCAGTTGATATATTGGCTTCATTTAGAATTGTAGTTGAAATATTTTCCCTGAAGAACTTTAAAATCACCATTCTGTTGTCTGACAGGTTCCTTTATGTGTTATTTTTTCCCCTGTTTTCCTTTGGCATTTTGAGACAGTGTTTTATTATTGTAGCTCAGGATAGTCTTGAACTTGCAACTTTCAGTCCTTTGCCTCCTGAGTGCTGGGATCATGGGAGTGTGGCACCATAGCCGGCTGATTTCTTACTTTTAAAGTGTTCTTCTTTTCTGTGTAAGTCTGTTATATGTGTCTATCTTTTCTTCTGTTTGCTGTTCTTACATGTTTGCAGCTGTTCATAAATACATGATTTGCATGATTATCATCTCCTCTCCAGTGTGTAAGGAAAAGTCTTGATGGCCCTTCTCCGTATGGAAAGCTTATTAGCAAGTTGCTTTGCTTAATGGTAATGAATCAGCAACCAGAATGGCTTCCTCAAAGGAGTCAATCATTGTTGGAGACATTTTTCTTTCAGATGGGAAAATCAGATGGGTTAGGTTGGGCCTTGTGTGTGAGTAGATTAAGGGACTTGATGTGAGGGTCCTAGCGAACCTAGTATTCTCTTGTGGAATATTACTTGAATTGTGTAAAGGTATGTCACATTTGTTTATGGCACATTTGTTTAACTACACAAAGATGTGTTACATCTGTTTATTCTGAATTTCTTTAATTTTGTAAAGATATGTTGCTGTTTTATCTAGCCTGCCTAAGGCACCTGATTGGTCTAATAAAAATTTGAACACCCAATAGCTAGGCAGTGAAGGGATAGTTGGGGCTGGCGGACAGAGAGAATAAGTAGGAGGAGGAATCTAGGAGAGAAGAGAATGAGAGGAGAAAACCAGGGAGAAAGAGAGGGAGAACCCAGGGACAGTCAGCCAGGCAGCCGCCAGCCTCCTAGACACAGAGTAGGACAAACAGAAGGAGGTTAACAGCCCCGAGGCAAAACGTAGATGAAACGGGTTAATTTAAATTATAAGAGCTAGGAGGAAACAAGCCTAAGCTAAGGCTGAGCATTCATAACTAATAATAAATCTCTGAGTCATGATTTGGGAGCTGGTTGGCAGCCCGAAGGAATGCTCTTACAGTATTGAGTGCTTTGAAGTTAGTGCTGGCCACCATTGTGTTTCCTTTTCAATGTGTCTCCAGTTTACAGGTGCAGACGCCAGTATCTAAGAGAATAACCTGGGTCCTTTGGGTAAGGATGTGCAGACACTGGTATCTAAGAGAATAACCTGGGTCCTTTGGGTAAGGATGTGCAGACATTGGTATCTAAGAAAATAACCTGGGTCCATTGGCTAAGGATTGCAGACACTGGTATCTAAGAGAATATCCTGGGACCATTGGGTAAGGATGTGCAGACACCGGTATCTAAGAGAATATTTTGGTCCATTGGGTAAGGATGTGCAGACACCGGTATCTAAGAGAATAACCTGGGTCCATTGGGTAAGGATTGCAGACGCCAGTATCTAAGAGAATATCCTGGTCCATTTCGTAAGGATGTACAGACACCAGTATCTAAGAAAATAACCTGGTTCATTGGGTAAGGATGTGCAGATGCTGGTATCTAAGAGAATATCCTGGTCCATTTCGTAAGGATGTGCAGACACTGGTATTTAAGAGAATAACCTGGGTCCATTGGGTAAGGATGTGCAGGGATTATAGCCTTAAGTTGTGACCTAAGAGCCTGCACAGCTCTCCAGTTTCAGCATAGCTTCTTATCTTCCCTTCTCGTTTTATGACCTGTCTGTATTTGGTGCAGAAATTAGCTCACATGTCACTGGTTTCCGAACCAGATTTCTCTGCTTACTCAAACCAGTAATTGCTCCTTCAGCATTGTTGATAGGTTTCTTTCTAACTTTGTCTGTGTCCTAGTGAGTTTATTTCTTGTTTTGATAAGGGAGGAGAAAAAAGTCTGTGTTCAGTCTGCCATGTAGAACCAGGTGTCTCAGTCCCACCAAGCCATGTGGGTTTGGGTGTTTTGTTTTAGAGATGTATTTTATTATTTGAAGTTACGCATAGGCTTGTGGGTATGTACATATGGGTGCCACTAGAGGCCAGCAGAGGGCGTCAGATCCTCTGGGGCTGGAGTTGTAGTATGTGAGCTGTCTGATATGGATGCTAGGAACAGATAGGACAGAGCTGGGTTTCTCTACAAGAGTAATACATGTTCTTAATCGCTGAGCCATGTCTCCAGCCTTGCTGCTTGGATTTTTATTTTAACCTGCTGTGCTGTGAGAATTTCACATTCTACCTTGAAATTATTTCTGTAGTGAGGCTGAGTCTACAACTTTTAAAAGTTCCCTTTGAAGGATGGTGTTACTTGTAGATATGAAAACCATCTCATTGTTTGGTTCTATTGCAAAATCTCTACACATAGTCTGATTATTTGTATTTTATACAATAAATACTATAGGGGTCCCTGGATGTAGTGCTTATTCTGTGACAAAGCATTGCTCTAGAACCTTAGGAAAGGCAACTAAATTCTTACCACAATCTTCAGAAATCGGTGCTCTTGTAATGATTTCCATTTCTCTGGCAAGCAGACACCAAGGGAAAGTGGTCACGATATGAACCCAGGCAGCCTAAGCCCAGCTTCCATGGTCTATAAAACTGAGACAGAATAAAGACCAGGATGCTGCTGCTGACTTTGTGTCAACATTATACTCATAAAACTTTTCCAGTTTTTTCCTGCATTGTGATGGACATTAGAGTGCTTGCAGAAAGAGCGTACGATTATGAAGAAAAGCCTTTGACAGAAAGAAGTGTTGAACGTATCAGTACTCATGCAATAGAAATGCCAGAATAGGAGTCTCATCAGCCTTACAAGTCCTGTGTGTGTTGCCTTCTGGGAAGGTGGGCCTGTCAAGTGGGTAACACCCAGGATTTTGCTGCTGCAGTTTCCGCAGTCATGGAGATGAGCCTCCCTCTCGCTGTTGAAGGTTTTGTCTTCAAAGCAGACTGTGACCACATTGATTTGGTGGTTACTTGGGAGATTTTACCCTTGTCTAGCCATAGAGCTGCACAGAAGGGAGAGGATTTGGTGCTTCAAGTGTCTCAAGGACATTTCCTAGGGACCAGATCTCTGTACTCCCTCCTTCCTGTCATTATCCACATTGTGTTTGTAGGATGGAATGGTCCAGGCACATTTTCAGAGGCCGTAAGATGAAGATCGATGACTTCCACTTGGGGCATCTGTTTATTTTCTTGGTGAGGGGTTTGGGCATTAAACTTTACTAGCTAGCTCAATCACTGGTTCCCTTTTATATCCATGGCTCAGCAGATAAATAGTGGAATTACCCACGTTTTATTTATGTGGGGGCAGGAAGTCCTCTAAGCAATGAGTGGATGTAGGTGACCCCTTCCTAAGAACCCAAGTGATTTTATATGGAGATCTATCACGATGCAGATCCAGAGAGCTCAGATGACGCCTGGAATGACCTCATGTCTGCAGCCATCACAGCACGCATGTGCTCTGTGAAGAACTAGTTAGTATAAAGAGAAAGACCAATTTCCTCAAAATCCTCAGACTCCAGAATGTGATTGACAGTGTGGGATTTTAGTGTGCTTCATTAAGAATTAGATGCTTTTGAGAAAACAGTGCTTTCTGGTCGCCTTCGAATTCAGAGGCCTGAGAGGCTTGGAGTACAGGCAGCAGCATGGATGGCAAAGGTTGCCTGTAGCTTGACCTCCAGCTCCACCTGTTATCTTGTGACTTTGGCCATGCTGCTTAGCAACCCTGAGCTTCATTTCACTCTTTTTTAAAAAAATTATTTATTTATTAATTAAACTTTTCCACCTCCTCCCCTCCTCCCATTTTCCTCCCACTTCCCCCTCTTCCCCCTCCTCCCACTCCCTCCACTCACCCTACCCCTTCCTCTCCAGTCTTAAGAGAAGTCAGGGTACCCTGCCCTGTGGGAAGTTCAAGGCCTTTCCCCCTCCATCCAGGTCTAGGAAGGTGAACATCCAAACAGGCTAGGCTCCCACAAAGTCATTCCATGCAGTAGAATCAAAACCCAGTGCCATTATCATTGGCTTCTCAGTCAGCCCTCATTGTCAGCCACATTCAGAGAGTCCGGTCTGATCACATGCTCCTTCAGTCCCAGTCCAGCTGGCCTTGGTGAGCTCCCATTAGATCAGCCCCACCGTCTCAGTGTGTGGGTGCTCCCCTCGCAGTCCTGACTTCCTTGCTCATGTTCTCCCTCCCTCTGTTCCTCATTTGAACCTTGGGAGCTCAGTCCAGTGCTCCAGTGTGGGTCTCTGTCTCTATCTCCATCCATCGCCAGATGAAGGTTCTATGGTGATATGCAAGATATTAATCAGTGTGGCTATGGGAGAAGGCCAGTTCAGGCGCCCTCTCCTCTGCTGCCCATGGACCTAGCTGGGGACATCCTCTTGGACACCTGGGAACTAATTAAGGGAGCCATTTTAGAGTTGGCAAGAGACTTCATTTCACTCTTAACTGAGATGGATTACCACTACCCATCTCTTTGAATAATAAATGGAATTAAGTAGGATAATGCAAATTAGCGTTTAGTAATGGTTAGCACACTGAAACACTGGCACATTGTGCATTTTACAGTAACAGTATTGATTGCATATGTGTGACAGCACACCCCTCTACGTCATTACTTTGTAGATTTCATATACTATATATTTCTCAAGTTTCTTTCATGTTTGTCTGTCGCCTGTACTCCTACAGGAATGTTTTGTTGGGTTTCACTGACTGGCCAAGTATCTGTTCCCATGATTCTTGATGATGAGGTGTGTTGGTGTGTTCATGCCCCTGCAGTGCTCGCTCTCTTCCAATGTTCTTCATCATCTTTGCCGTAGGCATTTGATTTGATCTGGAACCGGAACACTCGTGCTCTGGGTGCTGCCTTGTGATTGTTGTTCAGGTGTAAGCCCCAGGTGGTTATTTTCTGCTCAGTGCTTCAGTTCCCATTCTTGGAAAAGGACAGTGGGAGTTTTGCCCCCACTTCATCTTCTGATATCAGGACATCAGTCCCTGAGCAGCTGTTACCTCAAGCTCCCCCCCCCCCCCCCGTGATCACCCAGCTCTTGAGTCAAGCTTGTATATAATTATGGGAAACACTTCATACTTGATGAATAGACTGGACTTGGCTTTTACTGAATCTCAGCCTGGTGCCTTTTCCATTTACATACATTTTGCATTTACTATAGATTGGGATTTCAATGGAATGTGATGAGGTATAGGGGATTTTTTTTTTTATCTAACTTTGACATCATGGTCTTTCTATGTATCTGTTTTTTTTTTCTTAATAACATGGCAAAAACTGAACTTGTAAAAAATTACTCTTCCCTCATATATGACATCCCAACTGCAGCCTCCTGTCTCTCCACGTGTCCCGGTCCCTCCCCCAGATCCACTCCTCTGTTTCCCTTCAGAAAGGAGCAGACCTCCCAAGAATATCAAACAAACGTAGCATAACAGATTTCAATAACGCTAGGCACATCCCCTCATCTGTATCCGTTTCTTTATCATTAGAGAATTTGGGAAGAAGCCTGGCAGTCGGAATCAGTGTCCCGGTGGTGTCTTCTGAGGGGAGACCTTCTCATGCATAAGCGTATTGTATTTTCTTTGTTTCAGTTGCGTGAAAGAACTTCAAAGCCATAGATTTGATTCTTCGCAGATACAAACCCAGCCTTCATTTTCTAACTTACAGCATCCACTTATGTTTTTCGTTATATTTTGCATAGAGGTCATCACATCTTTCTGATGAGAAAGAAAAAGAAACTGCTTTAAATTCGAGTCATTTTTGTCTCTCAAACTAAAAATATTTCCCCCAGGGAACAGCGTTTTGCCAGCGGAATTCTCTAGTTTGTGGTCTCTACTAGGAAAAGGTGCATAGAAGTGTGGAACACATGAATGAACGAGCTGTGCTTTAGCCTGGTGCGAAAACCTAGGTTCCCTGTTTGTGCTGTCAGAGGAAGCATTCGGATCTGTACACATTTGCTTTTCCTCCATTTTCAGATGGTTGTGCTGCGTGTTCCTCCCACAGGTATTTAAAATGTGACTGCTTCTGTGGAATATAAATATTGAGGTCGATGTCTAAAGGTCGTTTTTAAAATTTAAAACATGTACGCTCCCTCATATTTAAATATTTATTGGACAGAAGTTGTATAAATCATCGGCACTGGTGAGGGACTCCTGACCTAGAATAGATCCTGGGTTATGATGCCAACAGAGATTTGGTAGGAGCACACCAAGGTTAGTGCACATGAGGCATGGGCTTCTCCAGCAGACACCTTAGGAGTTTCCCCATCACTTTCTAAGGAATCTTTAGAAGGAATAGCTTATGTAGACACCTGTCTTGATGGCTCTCCCAGTGGTACTGCACACTGAGTGTTGTGCTATTTGGGGCATCTAGGAAAGGCTCTCAGGGCAGTGGATGGGGAAAGAAGTTATCAGCAAGTATGTTGCAGAGAACCAGAACTGTGTAGCTCTGTTCCTCAGTGCTTGTGAGGAACCCCGTGAAGGAAGGAATGCACTTTGTCATTGTTTTGAGCCTTCTGCCCTAATTCTCTTAACGAGTCTCTGTCCAGATTCTCTCTCACTTGGCGTTATTCATAAACTTGCTAGTAAAACCGAGGGAAGTGATCTGAGAAGGCTCGGGCTCCTTATGCTGTGCTGTTGTTTTTGGTTACTCTGCTGCCGATTCTGGTGGTGGTGGTAACCCTTGCCCTCACTTCCTTCTTCTGTCCTCCTCTTATCCCTTTTCTTTTGAAATAAGGCTCTGCACCATAGCCCAGGATGGTCTGAAACTCACCTTATACTCTAGGTTGGCCCCAAACTTGCAGCATCCTTCTGCGTGGCTTTTAGTGTTGGGTTATAGTCACGAGCTTCCACACACCTCACTCGGCTCTGCTTTCCCGGATCAGTAGTAGTGTGTAGACCAATGCCAGGAGGGTCATGGAGGAAGAGCACACAGGCCTTTGGATGGAATCTTTCTGATGAGGAAATAGAAGCAGAGAGAAGCAAATCTACACATTAGAAAAATCCCCTTGCCCCTGTGGATGCCCACGAGATGGAAAGGAAAATGAATGACTGGCTGCTTTCCGGTCTGCTCCACAGGGGATCTTATCCTTTTTAAACTTTGATCCTTAGTGCTTGGCGTTGTCGCTAATGAGTAGTAGGTGCTATCTATATTTTTGTGAAGCAGTTGAAGACAAAATCACAGAAAATGGGGGCATAGATAGTAGCCCTGAGGTATAATAGGAACTCAATGATTAAATTACTGATTCTAAGGATGTAGAACAGGCCTAGAAAAGAAGGGAGATATCTGGAAAACAAAACCCACTGGAAAAAAAAATACCCGTTTCATTTTAATTGAAAGACATTTGACTGAAAAACATACACTAAGTACTCTATATGACTATTCTCTTAACTAGTTAATATTAAGACTGAATCTGCTGTTTTAATCTTCTGTTGATTTGAATTTTAATGCTAAAATGAAACCAAGTTTTCTGTAACTCCACTGTGAAGGAAAGATGTATGGATAAAGGGGTTTACTGTGTGACTCGCTCTGTCACACTGCAGCTTCCATGAGGAGATTTAAAATGGTTTCCTTTTTTCTCTTAAATTTTGTTTTATTTTGGTGCGTGTGTGTGTGTGTGTGTGTGTGTGTGTGCATGCGCGCACGTGTGCAGTGATGGAGGGCATACGTGAAGGGACGGAGAAATGAATGGATCAAGATACATGATGTAAAAGACACAGAATAACTAAAAATAAAGTTTAAAGAGAAACAAGTGTGATTTAAAATTACTATTTAGGACTTCTCATGTTTCTTGTCAAGGCCAATTGAAATTTCTTTATTTTTTTAATGGCATATATTGTACAAAATAATGATGTCATTGTGACATTCTCATAGTGTAATGTTCTTAGATTGTGTTCACTCTCTCTGCCCGCTTTTATCTCCTTTTTGCTGGTTGCTGTTCTTCCCCCCACCCATTGCACATTAGAGAGTAAACAGACAATGCTTGTTTCCCTGTAAACTCTTACTTTGATTTAAAGTTCTTAGTGGAGAAATTCTAGGTTATTGTGGTGTTTTAATAATCAGGTGCCAGTTACTTATATGTTAAACTTATACAAATCAAAACAGCTGTAATCGAATTCTGTTCCTGAATATTTCACTACCGAAAGGAGGGTTTATTAACATTTAATGTTATAAGTAAGTTAAATGATTGACTGTGCCCACAGGAAGCTGCACATTAATTAAAGGTTGTAGCAAAGTGTTCTTGAGCTAATTGATCATAAGCTGAACGCATTCGGAGTAGAGTGTGCTGAGGTTCGTCACCAGGCTACAGTGCTTGATAAACCATGATCAAAAGCAATGTGGAGAGGAAAGGGTCTATTATACTTACAGGTCATGGTTCACCATCAGGGCATCCCTGGGCAGGAGCTCCAGGCAGGATCTGAAGTACAGAGCCGGGAGGAAGGCTGCTTACTGGCTTGCTTCCTCTGGCTCATTCAGCTAGCGTTCTTGCGCAGTCCAGACCCAAGGAGGGCACCACCCACAGTGGACCTGGAGCCTCCCGCATTAGCATCAAGTAGTAATTGAGAAAATGCCTCATAGACATGTCCATAGGCTAGTCTGATGGAGGCAATTCCTCAGTTGAGGCTCCCCCTTCCAGAGTGTTGTCCAGTTGACAGCTGGCGTGGACTGTGGTAGTCACTGATCGGCAAAAGGCTGACACAGGGGTTAAGTAGTCACTCTTAGTTGGTGACTTGTGTGTCTTTGTGCTTCTCTGGAGCAGTTAGAGACCAAACAGGATCACATGAGCTGCATTCCTCTGTCTGTTCACAGCCGCCTTTCCCAGACGACATTCTGATTAGTGTTTTCTTGCTTGTGACACCCAAAGGGACACACAGTTCCGATGCTAAGCACAGGGCCCGTCACGATTTCTGTTTCTCGAACATTCTGCCTTGTCCCAGATCTCCCCTCCCACCTGCCTCCTCGCCTTGTTCCCTTGACCCCCAGATTTTCTTTTGAGAGCTCCCTGTGTAGAAAGGACGCTGGAGTTTTTGTCTCGAGGACTGGTTACCTGGAAGGTGGTTTAGTGATGGAGGAGTGCTGCGAGCAGGGGCAGGGTTTTCAAAGGTTAGGCACTCAAGAGTTAAATTTTGGGTTTGGGAAGTTAGAGATTTGTGCACCATTTCTGAAGGGAATTGACATGTTTCATCAGGTTATTCTTCAATGGCAGGGTCCTGAGAGAGAGGACCAGGGAATCAGAAGATAAGGAGACAAAAAATTTGGGCTCAGTACATCTTTCACGAGCTATATCTTGTGCCAAGCAAGTTTACTAAGAAATACAGCATTTTATATACTATTTTCAGAAAAAAAAGAGTTAGCAAAAAATATCTTACAATGGGGATGAAATCAGTAAGAATATAATCAAACAATGTTGCACAAGGGGACAGAAGATACCATAAGGACAACAGAGAATAATAAGCATACAGTGGTCTTAGGACTGATAGCCATAGCTCCCCGAGGCCCTGGCCCCAGGCAATTACTGACTTTGCAAAGTATGATCCTGGTTCTAGAGAAGGAGCTGTGTTCCTTCTCCACACATCCAGGCCTCAGGAAAACCTTGGCTAAGCCCAGCCCTCAGAACTAAACAGTGGATATGAGTTTGAAGATGAGGGACAATAGGGCCTGAAAATACATAATGACATCCTAAGTCTATGGTGCTGTCTGAACATTGGGCAAAGATGAGCTCGCTGTAGAGGGAATGCAGATGGAAGCAAGCAGAGGTCCAGGGTTCCAGTACATGGAATATCTCAGTCTTCATGTGGGAAGAAAGTGAGTTCGTGATAACTGCAAAGGGACAGAGCCAGTCCAATAGGAGAGAACTGGTCTTGGGTAGTTGGCCTGGGGACAAAGGAGCTGCTCCATTGTGCTAGGTGCTCCCAGAGGTTCTGCTAAGGTTTAGCAATGGTCTGTGAAGGCCAAGGATGACCTTGAGTGGGATGAAGAAGACAGGCCTGATTTTAACAAATTAAAAAATAAATGTAAAGAGGGATTGGGAAAGGCCAAGGCTTCCTTTTAAAAAAATTTAGTAGGTCTGGAGAGATTTCTCAGCATTTAAGAGCACTGGCTGTTCTTTCAGAGTACTGGGGTTCAGTTCCCAACACCCACATGGCAGCTCAACTGTCTGTAACTCCAGTCCCAGGGTACCCAACACCCTCATAGAGATATGCATGCAGGCACACCACCAATGCACATTACAGTAAATTGGTATAAAGAAAAAAAATAGAGAAACAGAGTTGGGATTAAGGAGATTTAAGGTTAAAGTGAACTGTGGGATTTAAATAGGTTTCATTCCTCTCCGTCTTAACAAACAAAAAAGGGTCCTCTGGGACACAAGGCTGCCCTATAAACAGGAGAAAGCTGTCACCCAACGAGTTAGAGCTCATTCTCTTCTCTGCGGTGCTGCAGTCTTTTTATAGGGTGTCAGATCCCATTGTCACTGCGGTGCTTTCTTCTTCTAGGTTTTCAGATGTTAGATGGTGTCTTTGGGCTGCTATAAAGTCGAACAGCCCTGCGTGAGATTTTTCTATAAACCTAGAAATAATTTCAGTGTAAAACCATCAGAGAGGATTTCTAGTCGGAAGTAAAGTTGGTACAAGTATTTTAATTCTTTTGAGATGCTTAAATATGGTTAAAAGAATCACTCATTATTTCTCAAGCACTAATTGCTGTGGAAGAAGCATTTTTATGGACTTGCCATATGCTTTTGTGAAGACAAGCTTAAGCAGGGACTGGAGATTAGTTGACACATGCCACTTCATGCGTGTCCCCATGGGCAGGGTTAGGCTAATTTATGTTTATTGCCCACACACTGTGTGTTTTCCTTTCCAGTGAAGGCGCTGTTGTGGGACAGTTGCTGACGTGTCCCATTCATTCATGCCGGGCGACATTGCTTTAGTGATGCAGACGCGTTGCGTTCTTTTACGTTGCATCTGTTTAACTCTGTGAAGCTGTTACTTCACTTGTCTAAAACACCTGAGGGCTCTGATAAAGAGCTGACCGACCAATAGGTAGGCAGGAGAGAGAAGTAGGCGGGGCTGGCATGTAGAAAGCATATATAGGGGGAGAAAGCTAGGGGAGGGAAGAGGAATGAGAAGAGGGGGAGAGGAGGATACCAGGGACTAGCCACGTAGTAAGAACAGAAGAAATATATAGAATAAGAAAGGTAAAAAAAATAAGATGCAAAACTTAAAGAGAAATAGAATAATTCAAGTTAGAAAAGCTGGCTAGAAACAAGTCAAACTGAGGCCAGACATTCATAAGCCAGATTAAGTCTCCATGTATTTATTTGGGAGCCGAGTAGTGATGCCCCAAAGAGTTAAAAAAAAAAAAGCCAACTGCAGAGCTCTGTCTTGGAGAAAATTTCTGCAGAGTCTTGGGGTAGGGACATTTTACCTGTGTTTATGTATGTTGTTCTACCAATAATTATCTTTTACTAATGCTTCTGTTGTTTTTTTTTCTTTTTTTTAAATTTATTTATTTATTAAAGATTTCTGTCTCTTCCCCGCCACTGCCTCCCATTTCCCTCCCTCTCCCCCAATCAAGTCCCTGTCCCTCATCAGCCCAAAGAGCAATCAGGGTTCCCTGCCCTGTGGGAAGTCCAAGGAACCCCCACCTCCATCCAGGTCTAGAAAGGTGAGCATCCAAACTGCCTAGGCTCCCACAAAGCCAGTACGTGCAGTAGGATCAAAAACCCATTGCCATTGTTCTTGAGTTCTCAGTAGTCCTCATTGTCCGCTATGTTCATCAAGTCCAGTTTTATCCCAGGCTTTTTCAGACCCAGGCCAGCTGGCCTTAGTGGGTTCCCGATAGAACATCCCCATTGTCTCAGTGTGTGGGTGCACCCCTCGCGGTACTGAGTTCCTTGCTCGTGCTCTCTCTCCTTCTGCTCCTGATTTGGACCTTGAGATTTCAGTCCGGTGCTCCAATGTGGGTCTCTGTCTCTGTCTCCTTTCATCACCTGATGAAGGTTAATATTCAGGAGGATGCCTATATGTTTGTCTTTGGATTCACCTTCTTATTTAGCTTCTCTAGGATTGCGAATTATAGGCTCAATGCCCTTTATTTATGGCTAGAAACCAAATATGAGTGAGTACATCCCATGTTCCTCTTTTTGGGTCTGGCTTACCTCACTCAGGATAGTGTTTTCTATTTCCATCCATTTGTATGCAAAATTCAAGAAGTCTTTGTTTTTTACTGCTGAGTAGTACTCTAATATGTATATATTCCATACTTTCTTCATCCATTCTTCCATTGAAGGGCATCTAGGTTGTTTCCAGGTTCTGACTATTACAAACAATGCTGCTATGAACATAGTTGAGCATATACTTTTGTTGTATGATAGGGCCTCTCTTGGGTATATTCCCAAGAGTGGCATTGCTGGGTCCAGGGGTAGGTTGATCCCGAATTTCCTGAGAAACCGCCACACTGCTTTCCAGAGTGGTTGCACAAGTTTGCATTCCCACCAGCAATGGATGAGTGTACCCCTTTCTCCACAACCTCTCCAGCAAAGGCTATCATTGGTGTTTTTTATTTTAGCCATTCTGACAGGTGTAAGATGGTATCTTAAAGTTGTCTTGATTTGCATTTCTCTGATCGCTAAGGAAGTTGAGCATGACCTTAAGTGTCTTTTGGCCATTTGAAGTTCTTCTGTTGAGAATTCTCTGTTCAGCTCAGTACCCCATTTTATAATTGGGTTGATTAGCCTTTTACGGTCTAGTTTCTTGAGTTCTTTATATATTTTGGAGATCAGACCTTTGTCAGTTGCGGGGTTGGTGAAGATCTTCTCCCAGTCAGTGGGTTGCCTTTGTGTCTTAGTGACAGTGTCCTCTGCTTTACAGAAGCTTCTCAGTCTCAGGAGGTCCCATTTATTCAATGAGGCCCTTAATGTCTGTGCTGCTGGGGTTATACGTAGGAAGTGGTCTCCTGTGCCCATGTGTTGTAGAGTACTTCCCACTTTCTCTTCTGTCAGGTTCAGTGTGTTCAGACTGATATTGAGGTCTTTAATCAATTTGTATTGGCATATAAACAGAGAAGTCGACCAATGGAATCGAATAGAAGACCCTGACTTTGACCCACAAACCTATGAACACCTGATTTTCGATAAAGGAGCTAAAAGTATACAATGCTTCTGTTATTTTAATTTCCTATTAGTTGGAATGATAGTACATAAATGAGATCTATCTACCTTAAAAATGCTGGTTCCTAGTTGAAGTAGCTTGCTTGTGCTACTAAAGAGTAGAACATTTTCGTCCATGCGGTGCTCATCATTGCGGTGGGTCTTCCTCATTGAGATTTAATCCATGTGGGGAGATTCTGTTTCTGCAGAGATCTATGCATCATGGATGCTTCCCATGGCTTTAGTGGGAAGCCAGTTATTTGAGTATGCATTAAAAACCGATGCATTGTTATTTTCATCCTGCTGTGGTAGACAGATGTTTTGTTTAGGACTGTCTCAGAAGACAGAGTCTTGCTTTCTGATTGGTCCCAATAGAATTAAAATGCCCTCCCTTTTTCCTTTTTTGAGAAATGTGTGCCTATCAATTTAAAACTCTTTATTTGAAAAGTTATTTGACGGTTATTAGTGAAATTAATTCTTGATGAGCCATTATTTTTTAATGTTCTCTTGTTGAAAGTGTTTTGTGGTAAGTACTCAGTTGTGAATATGCTGTGCATCTGATTTTCCTATTGGAAAATGTAAATTTCACCCCTTCTTTGTAGTGTGTGTGTGTGTAGGGGGGACTGGGATGAAGACCGGGTCTCTCTATAGTCCTGGCTGTCCTGGAGCTCACTATATGGACCAGGGTGATCTCAAACTCTGTAGACTCTAGGTTTTCAGTTCTGACTTGAATCTTATACACTAGAGCTTTGTAGTTAGTTACAATGGGGAAATAGTAGGCTGTGAAAAAGACAGAAGGAAGGGAGAGAAAGTATAAACTTAATATTGAATTATCAATAGGCATTTCTATCTTTAGTCCAAGGAAATTGAAGCACATATCAAGAAAGCCCCTAGAGATATACTTATGTTTTCTAAAAGGTTTCCAATTTCTTGACATAGTGTGAAAGAAAAGTACAGTAGCAATGGAACAAAGATGTTGGGGAATAATCAGTAGAAACTGAGGGAGTTGAGCAGTGACTGGGAAATGAGCCTGGGAGGCCTTTAGCACCTACAGATGGCATGTGTGGGCTGAACTGAAGCAGGAGGGCTAACACAGGTACCACATCGCATACCGGAGCACAAGCTCCCAGAGGCAGGACATCTGTGGTGCCTGAGAGTTTAGTGCCTGGTCACTCCTAAATATATATGATCGTTAGTGTTGAAAACTCCTGGTTTATTGAGCATTGTTGTTCGTTAGTCTTACAAGAACCTTCTAAAGCGTAGGAATTTGTATTATTTCCTTAAGCTAGGTATCTTTCTGAAGGCCTTTGGTAGGAGCTCATCTTTGTTTCATTCTTGATCTTTCTTTCTCCGTCTGACTATTTTGTCTGAGAGTGTGTTGGGGTTGGTGCTCCAGTGTGCCTGTTTATGGGGGTTCGTTGATGACGTTGCCTCTTTTTTCCCCTTTTCTCATTGGACTTGTCTTATTTTTTAAGAATTCGAAGGTGAATAGCCTTGCTTTGGTGTGCCAGGCAGGATTTATTTTTTGGAGCACGGTGGCTCTGCACTGTGTACGGTCCCTTGAAGTTGTTGGGCGGTCCAGTTGCAGCTGTAGTTTGTTTACTGCTTGCCCGTAGAAAGTTTGGTGTTGATGGGATCTGTTTGCAAGCAATGCTATGTTTTTATAGGAGTTGAATCTTCTTGGATGCGTGGGGCATTGACTAAAGAGGTGCTTGCTTTAGCAGTGGGTCCACAAAGCCAACCTAATTGATTTGACTTTCCCATTGTGGTAAGTGAAACCATAAACGTTTTCTGAATTAGAGCCCCTGCTGGAGAGAGGACTAGAGAAGGAAAGATGGCTTCCAAAGTCTTGGAGTCAGACTTTTGCAACCGTTGCTAAAGTTAAGTTTTCTTTAACACATTGGGGAAAGCCTTGTTGTCTGCATCTGGGACAACTAGGAAAAAACCCATGTAGGTAGAACAGCCTGGAGTCCGTCCAAACACTCTTCCACCAGAGTCTCAAAGAGCCATTGTCTATGAGGCTTTGAGCCACAGAGCTCATTTCACTCTACTAAGCTGCACCCTATGGTATCACAGAGCCTCGCAGTTACGCTATCAGCTTACGTTCAGATAGAGATAACTGTTGTTGTGTTAAGTGTGATCTGCTAGTGTTTGGATATACAGCTCCCACCTCACACCATCCTACCTTACCCACTGAGTTCTTTGTGATTCTGGTATTCAGACTTAGATTACCTAAGCTGGACACAGGCCAGTGTTGCTTGGTCCATTTCTCTGAAACCTCCCTTAGCCTGAACTCTCAAAGTATCGTCTGTTATGAGGTCTGTTATGTGGGAGTTATTTTATTCGTTGTATTCATTGAGTGTTTGTGAGAGCAGCAGTGGTGCCCCATTCATCTTTACCTCCACGATGTGGAATTCAAAACGCAGTAAATGACTGGTAAAATAATAGGAGAGAAATATCTTAGGGGTGAGGAACACAAAACATAGTTCCCTATAAACATCTTCTTAGCTTTTTCTTCACATCCTCCACATGTCTCTAGAGCATGTCTGTGACTTTTGCAAGAGTCCTGTTGCTGCCATGGCCAGTGGCCTTTAAAGGCCAACATTGAGGCAACCAACTGACTTCACTCTTGTAGTTTCTGTAACATTTGTTAGCTGCTTATGAGTAGTGATATTTATCCCCAGTGTTTCTTATTTGAAGTGATAGACGTGTTATTTGGCTTGATTGAATGTTTTTACATATTGTTCATAAACCCAGACGTCACTTTGTACCATATACCTATATACTACATAAATCATCAGTTAAAAAGTTACATAGTTGTTAAATAAAAAAAAAAGAAAGAAAAAAGAATATAGGGATGCCGTGAGTGTGTTTGCCAGAACTGTTTTGTTTTCTTTCCTGCGTGGAGTGCACAGATTCTGAGAGCGCCCTCCATCTTCCTTCCCTCGCTCTTTTGTACGTTGCGGTTTAATAGACTGATAAAGTTTTCCAAGAACATTTTTTTCAAGTCTTGGTAGAGTGAGGGGTGTTCACTGATAAAACTGGTCACACTTGATTCCCTCCAGAGTCCAGAGAACACTCAGAAACGAGTAAGTGAACAATCCCAGTGTTTCCCTGAAATGGCACCGTGACCCAAGGACAGTTAGAGTGCAGCTTTTCAACAGTTAGCTGCAGCTCATCTAGAGCTGCAGGGTTTTGAGGAAGTTTTTGTCCAAGTATAGGAATTGTAGATATTGGGCGTCATTGATATAGAAGAGTTGAGTTGTAAAATTTAGGTTTCCTAAAGGTTATGTTTAGGTTTGGTAAAATAACACCAATATCTAAAAAATCAGTCCATATAATGGGCATTTAATTGTAAATGCTTAATCATAGCAATTGCCAGGGCCATGTGGAATTGTAGTCATTTGATAACCGTCTTCTTTTGAGGAATACCCATCTTTTATCAACTTTTAAAATAATACTGAAGTGTTTCTCATATAGGTTTAATGAAATGAATTCATAGAATTGCAGTGTTATAATGCACCACGTAGCCTTTTCTGGTACCCTCAGCTTGTCTTTACACCATTTTCTTAGTTGATGTTGTCTTTTTCTTTATGTTTTTAATGCGGTCTTCTATTCCTGTCTTCCATTGGTCTCTTTTTTTCTTGTTTCGTCCTTATGCGCCACCCCTCTGCAGTGTCTGAACTAGCTCTAGGTCACGTGGCATGCAACCAGGGTGTCTGGATAGACAAGAACACCTACGAAACTGGTAGGATAGAGACTACACACTTTCATGTCTCCGCCTTGAAGAGTCAAACCTACCCTCTAGCTGTGACATTTTCCCAATGAAAGATGGTGAAGAAAAGCTTCCCTGAGACAGAGAGAAGGGGCATGTAGGGATGTCTGCGGGACAAGGAAGGAGTCTTGAGTGAAGCAGGGAAGAGCTTAGACATGGGTTTATTTAGAGCAGGGTCCGCTTGGCCCTGCATGTGCACGGGGAAGCTGGATGTGCTTCCCTAGTGTTCAGCTGGATACCATCGCCAGCTAAAGTAATATGAAGACTGTTCATAATCTCGCATTCAAAATGAAGGAGCTCAAGATACATTTCAGAACTGGAAAAATGAATCTCATGTAAGGGTAAGCATTTCAGGGGATTAGCTTTCTTTTCCTTGCAGAAATGAATTTACATAGATGCCTTCTTATATGTCAGTCTTATTTTCCATTTTTCCTCAAATCCAATGAGATGTTTGTTTGCAAGACTTATTGTCTTTTTTTTCTTTGAATCTCAAAGTGCTTTGTAGCGTCTATGTTCTAGTGAGGTTTCAGATACATGTCACTGTCCCTCATGAAGATATTCCTCAGTGCATGAATACAGTGATTCATTTCCTGATGTCTTGCCCCCCAGCATGGTCTTTACTGCTATTTTATGGTCAACCACTATAGTTGACACTATGTTTTTCTTTCTTTCTTTCTTTCTTTCTTTCTTTCTTTCTCTCTCTCTCTCTCTCTCTCTCTCTCTCTGTCTCCCTCCCTCCCTCCCTCCCTCCCTCCCTTCCTCCCTCCTTCCCTCCGTTCCTCCCTCTCCCACCCTCCCTCCCTCCTTCCCTCCTTTCCTTTCTTTCTTTTTTTTTCTTTCTTTCTGTTTTTCGAAACAGGCGTTCTCTGTGTAGCTTTGCAGCCTATCCTGGAACTAGCTCTTGTAGACCAGACTGGCCTCGAACTCACAGAGATCCGCCTGCATCTGCCTTCCAATTGCTGGGGTTAAAGGCGTGCGCCACCACCGCTTGGCTGACACCACATTATTCTTTCCACACAGTCTTTAAGCTCCTTGTTTGTTTCCTTTCTACACGGACCCACAGACTTTGTTTGAACTCCTGTCACCAGTCCCTGTTTATGTAGGTGCTGGGGAGACCCAGGACTAATGCAGAAAGCCCCTGCTCCTGAGGGATTTATAGCGTGGTTGGGTGGGAAGATAAACAAATGAAACAAATTAGTGTATAGAACCAGTGAGGTGTGATAAGGAGTGAAGGGCGAGACTGTACCGAGGAGGTTGGTGGAGAGCTGTATAAAGCCGGGGCCAGCTGAATGACCCAGGGATTGCTGGGCAAGACCATGGTAGATGGAGCAAAGAGGAACATGGCTGCAGCAGGTGTAAGCATTGAGGAAGCGAAGAATGGCCCACCCTGACTGAGCAGAACCCAGCAGGCTCTGCAAGTCCCTCTCAGTTCTGCACTGTCGGAGGGGACCAGCCCCGCCTGGAGCCCTTGCTGTCCAGGTCCAGTCAGTACCGCCTGCCTGGGGCAATAAATGGCTTATCTTCTAGTTTCAGGTTGGGTACAAGCATTTTATCTGTGGCCAGATTTTTCTTTGACATTTTCCCTTCTTTGTCCTGCCTTCTCCGCCCCCCCCCCCCCCCACACCAGAAGATACCCTCAAGAAATCCAGTGGACTAGCGTCTTGGTTGAGCCAGATGTTAGGAAGCTCTGACCCAGGTGTGTAAAAGGCAGCATGCGGTTGAGCATACACATATGCATGCGCCAGAGTGCAGCTTCTGCCCCTGCAGTTGCCTTTCCTCTCTATCTGTCTTTGTTTATGACCCTCTTCCTCCTCGTTATACCAGAAGTTCGGAACTGTGCTAGGGCTCCCCCTTTTTGCTAGGCCTCCAGTCCATTCAGTCTTCAGGTAAAACAAAATGCTTCTTTATCTCCCCTCCCTAATTCCATTGCCTTCTTTAAGGTCTTGTCTAAACATTTGTCCTTGCTTCCTGAGTGTCCCCCCCCCCCTTCCCTCCTTGTTTAGGTCCGTTTTCTACAGCATTTCCTTGTTGAACAATGAAAACCCCCACATAGCCCACCTTCTTGCCTTGTCCCATAGGACTTCCCTTTTGGATTCCATGGCAGCTTCATATGGGGTAAAATGCCTAAATTCTTGCTGTGCTTTCCATGGCCCTTTATGCCCTGGCATGGAACCTTCTGGCAATCAGCTTGCACAGTTGCCACCACTGTGCTTGGCTATCTTCACAGCCAGCTTCCACCTGATGCTGCAAGCTGTCCCTCACATACCCTTCTCTTCCTGGCCCTCAGATTTGCGTTCCTTCCTCTGTGGAGTCTGTTCTGCACTACTGAAAGGAGGTTATTTGTACCCTAACACGTGCTGTCGAAAACCTGCTTCATCAGGGATGCTTGTGTCTGGCACTCAGGAGGCTGGCACATGAGGATTAAGTGTTTGTGGACATCACATCTGCATAGGCCATTGAGGGCCATCCTGGGCTACTTAGTGGGGCCCTGTCCTAACACACCAGCACCATACTTATTTTATCACATTAAAATAATTTGTTTTATTTCTTTAGCTTCGTCTTATGGTAGATTTTGTTAAGTGCTTGAAAGTATTGTCTAAAGTTTATTTCTGAGTTAGATCTAATCTGACCTTCTTGCAAATGTAATTTCTCACAAACATAAATATTTGATAATTATAGTCTCCTGTCTTGCATGCCATGTGTTTATATATCTGCTTCTAGTGTTAGAGTGCACTCAGGTCCTTGTGCGTAGTAGGCTCTTTATTTCCAATCACTTATTTGGCTCCTTGGCTGTAGAGAACACTGTTGTTCACAGTACATGCTTGTGGAATAGGTAACTAAAAGAGTAAAGGAGAGTTTTTTCATCAGCCCTTTATTTTTTAAACAGAATACCTTAGTAAACAAGAATATTTCACATACAGTTTCAGGAAAAATAAACCATAGGAATTATTATGGTGAAGTGACCAAGCTGACTTGAATCATGGATTATTTCAGGGAGCACTGAATGTGGGAAGGGAGTTTGCCTAAGATAATTTTAGGACCCAAACACGGAGTTGGGAAATTGATTAGTTATTTTAAGGATATAGTCAATATTTTATAGATGCCTCGCTGTGTGTTATAGGGGAATGAAAAAAGCCAGTGATTGCTTGGTTTGTACTCAAGGACTTTAAAACAGGGATGATACCAATAATAAAAGAGCGTTTTATGAAACAGCATATAATTAAATCCTAAGTGATTCAAATACAGAGCGACATTGGCTTTGCAAAAGGGAGCATTTTTTGGGTAGGAGAGATGAGCAATTCCATAGAGAATCTCAAGTCTTGAAAGACATTTTGGACTTAGAGTCTGTTCTTCAGACATAGTGTTCATACAATTCTAGAGTGTTCTGATATTACAGCCACAGCTTGGGCTGGGGAGCCAATTCTGCCCTAAAGTATTTGCCGTTTGTTGGTTCCCAGCTGCTCTACCCTGAAATAATCAAACAGGAACTATATTATTTAAAGCACTGTTTGGCCAATCATTTAAGTGTATTGATAGCTAGCTCTTACATCTAGAATTAATCCATTTCTAGTGTTTTGTATTTTACCACAAGGCTCGTGGCCTACTGGCAAAGTTCTACCATGTCTGTCTCTGGGCAGCAGCTCCATGGCTTCTCCTCACTCCTACTTTTTCCTCCCAGCATTCAGTTTAGTTTTCCCCCATCTAGCTAAGTTCTGCCCTGCTATAGGTCCAAAACAGTTTCTTTAATCATTACTGGTAATCACAGCACACAGAGGGGACTCCCACATCTCCATGCAAACATGGGGACCTGAATCTAATCCTAGAACCCATGTAAAATGCCAGGCACGGCAATACATCCTTATAGCCCCGGCACCGGGAGGGCAGTGTAGACTATTTGTGAGTTCCAGGTCCGTGGGAAATAAGGTGGATGGCTTCTAAAGAATGACACCTGAGCCTGACTTCTGAAATGCAAATGCACACACACACACACACACACACACACACACACACACACATTTATAACTTATTTCTTAGCTGGGTAAAGAAGGAAGTACATAACATAATATTTTTATTTTAACAGGTTTTTTTTTTTTGTTTCTGTTGATTTGTTTGATTTGGGTAGGATTTTGTAGGGACTTTTCTTTTGTGTTGCAGACAAAAATCAAGGTCATTATTTCTGAGTCATTCAGAGTGATGAGGGTGAAGTAGCAGGAAGGCAAGGTAGTTCATTTGGATCAGCGGGGATGTGATGGGCAGATTGTTCTTTCTCAGCCTGCTGGCCACACACAGACTCAAGACCAGAGCTCCCCATTAGCGTAGTGGTTACCGTCTCTCATGACTATATTCATCATGCAACTAACGTTTATGAAGTGAGATTGCCATGCCACTTTAAAATTGCTTGTGCGAATTATTTTCCAGTTTTGTTGCACTTTAATTTATGAACCTTGGTGGCCTGTTTTCAGGCACAGCAAACCCTAAGACAAATATGAGGGATGATAGATCAGCCTCTCTCCTGTAGGGGGCGCTAAGAGAGTAGCAGTTTAGTACTCCTTTGCCACCCAGCACCTTCTGGCATGACTTGGCACAATTTACTTCAAGATTGTGTACTCTGGTTTGTGCTGGCATTTTATTTTTGAGGGTGTTGTGGGTCCTAAGCCCACAGTAATTCTTCAAACTCACAGCTATGCATTCTCTCACTTGGGTTCAGTAAATGCCACACCTGTTTGATTATTTTTTTTTAACCTCATGTGTTTGAGGCATGGTAATTTTAGAGTTCTCATTAGGTCTCATTTACATATGACAAATGTATGCATATAGACACATTAAACCATTTTCCAAACGCTTGCAACATTGCTGATAGTAGCCTAAACTTGGCCTTTTGTAGGACCTCAGATTATTATTTAATGGGATTGTCACTCAGGACACTTACTGGCTTCCTCTAGTGCTTTTAAAAAAATTGAATTGAGCATGATAAGGTGCATCTCTTGATTAAATGTGTTTCCTCCTGTGCAATCACCATTAGCTGTTTGGCTTCTATTCCATATGCTTTTGAAGCCAGCCCTGCATTGCAAATCAATAGCTTTCTGGAGAGACAGTGTGTTGTGAATTGCCTGGACAGCATATGCATGCTTCCCTTGGCTGCAAAGCTGCTGCAGAGCGCGGTTACTCTGCCTTCCTGGGAACTCCACAGGCAAGTCCATCGTGTTTGCAGGAAAAAAAAATAGATTATTTTAGGGAAATATTGAACTGTTAAAGCTTCTGATACTGAACATTAGCATGTCCTTTGTGCTCTTCTGAGACCATTTTTTGGTTCTGCTCCACTGAGATCAGCTTCTCAGAGTGATTTCTGGATTTTTTCCCCCCTGCTTATGCTTCCCCCTCTCTTGGTTGTAGTACGGCCGTACCATTTCAGCTTGCTAGTGCAGAAAGATGTGAATTCAGTTGCTGTGTGAGGCTGGCCTGGTGCAAGCACATTGCTAGAGATATGTTAAAGAGTTCCAGGTGAATCCAGCTTGAGAGAGACAACCGCAAAACGGTAAGACGGAGCATGCCTGGAATCCTAGCAAGGGTTTTTATTTGGAGCATCTCGGCAAGTCTGAATCCTGACTCACTCATTTACAACTTGAAAAGGATTCATTTTATGCATGTCATTTTACTCCCTCCCTCTATTTAACTGCCAGGACTGCCAGAGATTGATAAAGGGTAATTTAAATTAAGGATCTGATGGGGGGTTACTCAGGGAGTCTCCGGAGGCTCCCGAGGCTATTGCTTGTAGTTTGTAAACACCAGTGGCGGAGATAAGATGAAGAAAATGTTCAGAGACTGCTTCTTTGCCAGAGCTGAGCCGGATTTCTTGGAAACTCGTCTTTTTTTTATAGCTTAAAGAGCCCTTTGCTGATTGTTTTGCCTGGTTATGCTCGGCTGAATGCCCTCTGAGTCAGGCGACTGAAGGACGGGAGACCACTTTTCCTCCGGGTAAACTGATGGCTGTGAATTCAGCTGCCTTGGACCCGAGTGGAATTGATATCTCTACTATGTTAGAGATCCGCAGCTTTTTCTCTGCTCACCCTCTCCCCTCCTTGAGTCCTGAATGCACCTGGTTCAAGCGTGTTGCCGGGTAGAGGTCAGGGCGCTGTCATTTAGCATCACTATATCTATAGTGGTTCTGGTTTCCTGCATAGAAGTGGTATTTCTCCATGCAGTTCTGCTGGAAGTGCTGGCTCTGCTAGTGGATTGTTACCATTGTAGACACGGATGGAGAACCCCTGCATGCTGAGAGGCTGGGGTAGTAGACAGCCTACTCCATCCAAAATGAGGCTTGCCTGCTCAGGGAGAAGATGAAGAACCAGGTTGGGATATAAACCTTGACAGAGGATGAAATTCTACTTGTCTCCTTGATTGAGGCATAGTATTAAGTAGTGGGGGGGTTTGAAGTTGAAGGATATATTTTTATATTGTTCACATTGAGTAATACATTAGATGATCCTGTGAATTTGTCTAGGTCCACCTTTCTTGAAGGTGCTAAATATTAAGGATGTCAGTGTTAGATATTTTGCTTTAAAATATTTTACTTTGAATGCTTCAACATAGGAATTCACTTGAACTGTGCATGCTGTAGTCGGGGAATATCCACTGGCCAAATTGTCAGCAACTTGCATCTTGGCCAGAAACTAGTTTTATCTAATTTTGTGATACCAAACAGTCTAAGAATCAGCTAATTGGGAAAAACATTGATGGAATTTAGGATTCACAGTAAGTGATTTATTGGAGGAGGAGCTTCTTTACTTATTCAAATTTAAGTGTAAATCTGGGCTTTGATTTCTAGGAATGAATATTTGGATTTTGTTCAAAGGAGTGTTGGAATCTTCTTGTGTTTTGGTCACTTATTATTTTCCCAAAAAGTAAATGGAAACATGAACTGTTATTTTCACCTGATTCTATTGAGATGATGCACTGCTTGCTCTGGCTTTTCCTGAGAGTGGTATGTTCTAGCTATTTATATTTTTACCTTCACTTTGTGTAAGCTGGGAGGTTTATTTTCTCATCCTGTGACAGAAGGAACGGTACATCTGCCAAAAATAATTTTAAGAAGGGGACTAGTAGAGTGGTAATTTGACATTATGTTGCAGTATCCCTCTCCTGTCTTTATCACGCAAACATTTATTATCTATATACTGTGTCTAAGACACTGGGAGACACGCTTGCAGAAAGAAGAGGGGAGAGGGAAGGCTCTGGGGAAACGTTCCCATTTCCCCTGCAGTCTGCACCATGTGTCCTCTCAGAGAGTAACTCTGGAACGACTGCTGAGGAGAGCCTCTTTCCTGCAGGCAAGCATTCACTTAGGTACACACATTTGTGCACAGTCTGCTGTGAGACACTGTGAGCGGAACAGGTCGTTCTGGTTCCTGTCATCATGGAGAAATTCTGTGGGAAATTTTTGTTTTTCCACTTTGGTAATGGTGAGAGAGATACTGTCTGCCTTGATTTTTTTTTTTTTAATAATTTTTTTTTATTAAGAAAAGAAGAAAAAAAACATAAACAAAAAACAAGTTTCCACCTCCTCCCAGCCTCCCATTTCCCTCCCCCTCCTCCCACCCTTCTACCCCTCCCCCCACTCCTCTCCCCCTCCCTCTCCAGTCCACAGAGCAGTCCAGGTTCCCTGCCCTGTGGTAAGTCCTAGGTCCTCCCCCCTCCTGCCTTGATTTTTAAAACTATGTTTAAAATGCACATTCCACAGAACTTGCCAATTTTAGATTGACAGGACAGCGGCATTATTGAGTATATTCAGTGTTCTGCATTAATTACCTCTATCCCTTCCCAGAACTTCCCACCATCTCAAACAGTTAAGTAATAACTACCATTCTCCCTTCTTCTCCCCCTTCATAACCGTGATTCTGCTTTCTGTGCCCGCGAGTCAACCTCCGCTAGGTACTGTGTTTCTTGTCAAATGGAATGACGTCGTATTTGGCTTCTTTCGCTTAGCACGTTTTCACAGTTCACTGATATAGTACCATACATTGGAATTTCATCCTGTGGAGGGTATACTTGATTTTAATATGGAAAAGATAGCGGTTTTCCTCCTTAGTATAGGGTGTCACTAAATCAAGTTCCCATATGGACACTGTAGTGGAAAACTTAGAGCTTCTAAAAGTAGTAGCCTGTGGAAACAGCAAGGCGTGAGGACTAGCAATGCACCCCGAGAACCACCCACCGATATCTGGTTATTTCCATGGCCTGGTGATTGAGCATCGTACCTGGACTGCTTACATTTTCTTGTCTATTCATTGCTGCTAAGAGAGCTGTGATCAGTCGGTATGTCCATCGTGAAGCGGGATTGCGACTTCTGTCATCATTATGATTTCGCCTCACTGCGCTCCCAGTGCCTTGCTCATTCTAGCTATAAGCAAAGACATCAGAACACCACTCAGGTTTCCTGTGAACGCTGTGCCCTGGATACTTTCTGGCCCCAGTCCCGTTTGTAGTGGACAGTCAACCAGAAACCCTAGCTTCCGCGTTAGTCAAGAAGAATGGAGAGAAGGTATATGCTTGATACCACAGTAAACAGTTTTTCATTAGACAGGCAAGCTTAGCTTCATCAATAAAGTTTTCCTTTCTTGATTTTCTCTACATACCACTTCCCTTACACCCAAGATATTTTTCTAATAGTTGTTCCTTTTTAAAAGGTCATGTCATGGCCCCACCCAGAGCCATGTATTTGTTTGCCAATGTCTGTACTGGATCCCTGGAAATTTTGTATCTATGTCTGCAACTCCCTGTTCAAGGCACCTAAACATTAACAGAGGAGCAATGTTTATTATAAGTCATCCCATCTTTCTAAGTAGCCTGCATCCTCCTAGTCTTGTTTTTGTTTTTTGGGGGGTGAATGGGATCTTATATTGACATGCTGACTTTTTCAACTTAATATCTAGCTGAGACCTTCCGCCTCTGCTCTCCAAGTGCTAGGATTACGATGTTTCTAACCACACTTGGCATCCTGTCCTTAATGATTCCTAATGCATCATGCTCTTCTGTTGTTTTTTTTTTTTTCCCTCTGTTATTGCCTGACTTTTCATATGAGGCAGACTCTGAATTAGATTAATTAAATGAATGTTTACTTGGGTGGTGAGCTGGAAGAGAGGCAGGAATGGCAGGCCAGAAAACCACATCCCAGTTAATCTGCGTTGCTTTCATCGTGCTTTTTCTCTCCTATCAGCAGCAATGAGGTGGAAATGGATGGACAGTATTGTGCGTGGGATGTAGGTTTCTGGGGACACATGTGCAGTGGTCAGGAGCTTCTGCTGTGTAGTTTGGTCCTGCAGTGAACCTCCACTCCCATTGTTTACTCTCTGCATTGGACAGGTTGCTTAGCTCATGTGCATTTGAGTTTAATTACCCATGAAACTGAGATAATGATGTCCCCTCCTGAGTTCTTGTAGATTATGTTAGCGGTAGTTTTTGTGGTAACTGCTATAGAAGAGTTCCACGGTAGCTGGCCATCGTTAGTGACATTGTCACCTTATCTAGAAGCCCTCAATTTCCCCCTCTGTTTTCTAACAGCTACATTTTTTTTTTTTGCAAGGTCCCAGATCCTTCTCCAGTTTGCCTCATTAGAGGATGCCTTAGTTTTACAGAAGATAAAAGGAGGTTGTAGGAGGTTGCTCATCTCTGCTTCTCATCCACCAGACTTTGGAAGGGTGTCTGTTGCAAAGACATGCTTTCCTGTCCAATCGACAACCCATTTCAACCAGCAGCCAGTTTCTCCACTAAATGAGATCTTGCTAAAAACCTTGGCCATGAAATGCTTGTGGAAGCTCTGGGTTTGTTTCAAGGGGCAGACAAGCAGCAGGGGGTTTTCATCCTGCTGCTCTGTTCTGTTCACCTTGGCCGGCTTAGTGAGGAGTCGCTATGCTATTGACTCTTCCCTGGTGTGGGAAAGGAGAACAGGTCTTCCTGAAGTCAAGGGGCGTTGTTATTAAAGAGTCACTATTGGTTTTATTATTGCTGAAATTTTAGCTCTTCACCGTGAATGGGCCAATTGTGAGGGCTGCATTGAAGGACACTTCCATGTTTTCCCAAAGGCTCCTTGTTCCCTGTGTTTCTCTTCAGGAGCTCTGTGTGGTTAGTGGCCCACATTTGAGTCTCTGAAAATGGCAAGAGCTTCAGAAGTCTCTCTTATATTCAGTGATGCCCTGTATTTCTCAGCATTCTTTGGTCAGGTTTTATTTAGATGGATTTTATTGGAAGATAAACATCACACTTTAACCATTGTAATTGCCAAGCACTAATAATGCATTTCATTTTTATTAAAGATGTTTGATCCAGGTGAGATGATAGAAATTGTGTTCATTTCCTATGTGTTTCAGAATAAGATCTTAGTATGGCATTTTATCTCTTCTTCAGGGAAGAATTTTTAAAGTATTTATAATCTTCATTATTACATATTCCTATAGTTACCAGGTGAAAGAGTGCAGGCCCGACTGGATTGGTCTGATCTCCAGTAGCGTGTTCCTTTCACTTTCCACTCTTTAATGCCATTGTGCTTCCTGCATCTTGCGTGAGGGGCAGAACAGAGAGGAACTTGAAAGGGATACTCTGTGAAGATAGAACTGACCTGGTTCAGCACAAACAAGCCAGGGGCGATTCCGTGAGGCTCAGAAGTGAAACAAGAGGATTCGGATGGCACCCGGCACTGACCTTTGCACAACTTTTCCGGCAGATGACAGCTTCTGGAGTCTGTTATGATGTCTTTTAGAAGGTGAAATTCAAACAGTAGGAGTTCCAGGACGGGCAAAAATCCATCCTGGTTAGGATACACCATGGATTTCTAACTCAGCTCATTTTATTTGCTCTGAGAACTCCTGAAATGGTGCATGGGCTTGGTGTTTAAATTGCTGTGGCTCATGTTAATCTTCCTGACCAGGTTCCTTCTCTAATGCATAATGGAGGATCTTTTGAAAATACACAGTGACTTCCCCTTCTCAGGAAGGACCAAAGGCAGAGCTTAGTGAAAAGGAGCACTCTATATAAACCTGTAGCGTCTTCGAGAGAGGAGAAAAAGGTCCTTTTGTGCTGGAATAGATTTTTTTCCTTTTTCTTTTCTTTTCTTTTCTTTTTTGGAATAGATATTTTTGAAAGCTTTAAAGGAACAGTGTCTTGATGAAGAAACTAATTATCCATGCATTGAAAGCCTGTTTGTATGACTTAATGTTTCAGTTTCCGTGGGGATTGTTAGTTGGTAGAGCCTTCAGTTTGTGGAACAGCAGGACAGGGTCACTCTCTGGCCATATGTGGATTCTCATCATCCCACATACGCCTTTTCTGGTCCCTCTTACTGCAGATATGTGGTCAGGGAGAAAACACAGACATCAGTTCTGCTGTTCGAGCTCCCAGCCGTGGATACTCATATGGGCATCCTGCGTGAATGCTATTTTCTTAATTCTCTTTCTACATGATGGTATTTTAGGCAGATTACAATTGGGGATATCAAGCAGGAGTCAGAATTTGTATGATACCTTCTTTGACCTTTTGGGATGCTTGGTAAAATTTTACTGGGACCAGCGTTTGAAGGGTGTTCCGTTCAGCTTTCCACACACTCGGAGCCAGAGCCCAGGTCCTTTTCCAGTCTAGACAGGATCATTCCATTCCGCCAAGCAGGCAGAGGGCTCCCTCCAATGGCAGGGCTTGCTGTAGGGTAGGTACACAGTACTTTGTACACATCTATGTCTTTAAAATGTTTCCTTCCTAGATCTAGGAGTAACTTCTTTCTAAACCTTTTCCCTCCAAAGATGCCGAATAAACCTTAGTAAACAAGTGGAGCACAGTTTTGGATTCAATTCTCTTGAGAAAAATATTAATACTGTTAAAAAAATAGTCATGATGGTTAATGTTGAAACATTTTCTAGAACATATAAATGCTCCTTTACTAGAAATATACAAGTACATTAACCTATAGGCAGGAAGCATACTGTAATAATTTGTATATATTATTCGTTTTTACCTTAATCTCCTTGCTTTTTGTTTTCAAATAGAGAGTACTTATATACACATTGGCCGTATATTGTTAGAAAACTTTATTTCCATGTGCAAAATAATAGTAATTATCTGAATTTGCAATCCTATTTTGTGGGAAGTTTGAGCAAAAGTTTTAGTCAAAGATGATGACGCACTTGTCACCCCTGTGGTTTGAAGAAATGAAAACAAAATTTGTTTCTAAAGGAGTTGACTTTTCTCCTTTATTTGACCATAATAACAATATATTATTGTGTTGTCTAGGACACTGTGTCTCAAACATCAACCCCGAAGACATCTTGTTAAAATCAAGATTCTGATGATGTGGGACTGTGGTGGCCTGACATCCCAGGCAGGGCCATTCCTACTGTGAGCACCAAGAGAATTATAGAGTATTCAAGAGAAGTGTGATCCCCCAAAGATAAAATCATGACAAAGATCCTATGTAGGCCTCATGACAGTAGAGATGTTACCCTTGCTGCTTTAAATTTATCATTATAATCAAAAATTGAAGATGCTAGAGTTGTCTAAGTAGCTGCATATGTCTTTATGAGCCTGTAGACAAAACTATATCTCAATAAACCCAATACTATATATATACATATATATGTATATATATGTAATAAGTAATATAGTAGATAGAGCTACTTAGACTTATACTGATTACATTTACTAAAACTTTAGCTGCTGGAAGCATACGTAAATATTCTCATTAGAATTAAAAAGAAACCAAAACCAATTGTCCAGCTTGTAAACATTGGAGCCCAGAAAGGATATAACAAAACTACAGTCCCTGAGGCAATATGACATGACACGGTTCAGCTTTGTCCGTGAAGGAATCAAATAATAAAATTAGGTCAGATCCAAAGAAACAAGTCAGTAGAAAAATATATGTTGCATTACCTTAAAGAAACAAAATGGCAACAAATCCTGGTGAGGATGCAGGGGGAAAGAAATCCTTATCTATGGTTGGTGCATCCTTAATGGAAGTCGGTATAGGTGTTTCTCAAACTCAAACACGAGCCTCGTGTGTTCCAGCGATGTCATTCGTAGCCTCATACCTCTGGGACTCTAAAGTCAGCACTGCACAGAGATAGAGGCATACCAAGATGTAGAGCCTGGGTTACGGGAGAAAAGGAAGCAGAAGACTGGAAAGAGAAAGGGGGCGGGCAGGATGGGTGGTGGAATGTGTGGGAATATGTATATGAGAATGTGATGATGCAACCCACTACTCTCTACAATTAATATGTACAAAAATGGATGGAAAAGTAAATAGAATTTTAGAACAAGGTTGCTGCAATGGACATTGAATTGTGGTGAGTAGGAACAGCCAGTGAAAGCATTTTCATTGGAAAAGATCTCAACTCAAGAGCGTGTCTCCATTTAATATAGTTTCTGAGGGTGATTTTTAAGACGGCCTACTTTATTTATTTACTTATTTATTATGTATACAACATTCTGTCTGTATATAGGCCTGCAGGCCAGAAGAGGGCACCAGACCCCATTACAGATGGTTGTGAGCCACCATATAGTTGCTGGGAATTGAACTCAGGACCTCTAGGAAGAGAGGTAATGCTCTTAACCTCTTAGCCTTCTCTCCAGCCCAAGATGCCCTACTTTTAATTAAAGGGATAGGCTTATCATTGAGTAGTTATTGGCAGAGCATGTATTTCCTGGCCATACTCTTATCTTTTAGGACACTAAAGACACAGAAAACAGTTTATGTATTCAAGGTATTTACAGTTTGGGCCTGGAATATAATTAATACATGAGAAAGATAACGACAACCAAACAAAAAGAGACTTCCTGCTGCTCCAGTCAGATATATGAAAGCAGGCTGCTTGTAGCTTCCCTGTGTATATGAGAGCAACAGTTACTTAGTGTAGGTTTGGAGGCACAATCTGAAAGTGGTATATGTCGTAGTAGGAGCGGCGAGGCTGCGTCCCTGGCACCCGGCCACCCGCATGGCTAGCTTATGCCCCGAAATAATTACATGGAAACTGTATTCTTTTAAACACTGCCTGGCCCATTAGTTCCAGCCTCTTATTGGCTAGCTCTTACATATTGACCTAACCCATCTCTAATAATCTGTGTAGCCCACGAGCTGGCTTATCAGGAATGATCTTAACCTGCGTCTGCCTGGAGTGGGAGAATCATGGTGACTCCTTGACTCAGCTTCTTTCTCCCAGCATTCTGTTCTGTTTACTCCGCCTACCTAATTTTATGTCCTATTAAAGGGCCAAGGCAGTCTCTTTATTTAACCAATGAAACAACAGATAGAAAGATGACCCTCCTCCATCAGGTATAGGTCATAGTAAGGGCATTAATGGTTGCAGCAATGCCGCTGATGCAGGGGCAGAGCTGCTGTTTAACAGACCAAGGTTGACAAGTGTCCTACAGTGTGACTTGCCACATCATGCTTTACACGACTGATTCCTTAGCCAGATACTCATGCTGCTATCACTGAGAAATGATTCTTTGATTTCAGAGTAAATGAAAATATGAGGCCCGAAATACCGAAGTAAATGTTCACAGTATGTGCCACCTCCATGCTTCCGGAATCCTCAGCTGCTCAGGAGGAATTGTCTTTAACACGAAGGGAACACAAAGAAGTGAGCTTATCTGCTTGGCATTTATCTATTTAAAACCATTCACCACTTCTAACCTTGGGCCCATTTTCATACTAGAGGCAGGAAAGGTCAAAGGAGCTGCTAAGTCCACCAGCTCTGCCATTCAGCCTGCGAGAAGACAGACCTAGAGAGTTGAGCAGACCTGTTGTGAAGTTGTTCGGAGTCGTGCATGCTAGTCAATGCTATTATGCAGAGCTTGAGTTTGGTAAAAACAAGATGGTGAGTAATAGAATGGCCATGCTCATGTCACCGTATGTACATGCAGTTTACACATCCTTTATCTTTGTTCCATGTGCTCCGAGAGGCACCTCTATCTACACAGATGCATAGACACACAGACATGCGAACGCACACACACTAATTCAGGAGAGAAGAAACCACAGCCTACAACACGGGAGTGGATGCTGTCCTCATCAACCCCGCAGGTTGAAATAACAGACAAAGGTGGCTGTCATGGGCATTATTCCAGTGGTGTTATACAATTCCTCTTAGTCCTCAGAATACTGTTCCTAGCTCTCTTTTTATAGCTGAAATTCCTTTTAAAGGAGGAATCTTTTCGTTTATAATTTTTAAAATTCAAGTATTTTTGGTGGAGGTAATATTTACATAAAACCTTGTAGATGACTAACGATGATTTTTATTGGGAGCAATTCTGAAAGAAGTTGTTGAGTAGGAGAAAATACTTAGAATTCCATGGGGTAATGTACAATGCAAAAAACAAAACAGAGATAGCTTGAAATAGATGATATTGTTAAGACAGTGCTTATGGCATAGCTTGTATTGCCCCTGTGGTAGACACTCCCTTCATGAACCTCAGAAGACCTTGACCTTGCCCCTGCCACATATGTGGGGATTATTTGACACAGGTAAACTTGGCATCTTTGAAAGCCATTCTTTTCTGGTAGCTGCCTTCCACTAAGCAAGTAGAGAAGGTCACTCTGGGATCTTAGAAACACGCCAATCACCAGAAAATGGCTGATTCAAAGCGACAATTTTCAACCTGAATGAATTCGGTCTAAACGAATGCCAGCCTTAACCGAATTACGCTCTTTCCCATCTACTGCTGAGGTTTCAGTAGATAGCTGGCTAGGTTTACATAGCTGTAAGCAAAAACCATAGGTCAAACTCTGCCTGTTGGAGCCCCAACACTGAATATCTGACTTTTCCTTTTCTTAAACCACGTTAGGGTCTACCAACAAATTAACAAACTTTTGTTAAGGGTGATCAGCCAACTCTATGAGATGGAACCTATATCTGATATCATTAATGAGGCTAAATAATTCATGGAACCAGTGAAGACCTACTATGATTATTCTGCTAAATTAACAAAGCAGTTAAATGACTCTCAATGGTATCGCTGTCCCCATAGATCAGGGCCTTGCTCAGCCCTCATCAGAGTTGCTTCTTCTTGTGGTAGACGGCAGTTAGCACAGAGACTCACAGCTGCACAGTGTTAGAGGGCAAGACTTTGGAGCACTCGGCCCTGAGTGGGATGTCGCTGTCACACTCTTCAAGGCTCTGGGATTTATGCAGAAGGGGGTGGTGGTGAGAGGACTCGGAGAGCTAGTGATGGTGGACAGTTTGGAAGAAGCAGCATTTTCCAGACACAGCAGGGCAGATGCTCAAGGCAGACACAGGCCCAGCATGGTGACTGAGTGGGCACAAAGGCTCTCTGCTCACAAATGACAGCTGCTGGGTGACGGAAAGTCAGGTTCCTTCTCTGGAGTGATACGGGGTACATCAGCATCCTCAGGAGTGGTTGATCAACACAAATGGATTGGACCTTTCTAGTGACATGTTGTTGGTGTTTGTGTTGCTGTTGTTGTTGCTGCTGCTATTGTTGTTGTTGTTGCTGTTGTTATTGGTGTTGTTGTTATTGGTGTTGTTGCTGTTTTTGTTGGTGTTGCTGTTGTTATTGTTGTTGCTGGTGTTGTTGTTGCTGCTGCATTTTTTTGTTGGTGTGGTTGTTGTTGTTGGTGGTGGATTTTTATCTTATAAGAAAGAAAGGACACAAAGTTGGTGGGGAGGGAAACAGGGAGGAGATGGGAGGAGCTGGAGGAGCTGGAGGAGCTGGAGGATGGTAGAGAATATGATAAAATATATGATATGACATTCTCAAAAAACAACAAAAAAGATAAGTGGGCCATACTTATTCAGATGAATATCTCTATGTGTGGTTTCAGCTCTCACCTAGATCAAAAATTTAAGTTCTGCTGACTTCACTGGAAGAAAAGAAAATAAGTTTATTCGGGTATTGATGATGATTTCTTCTCTTTAAGTGTTTTCAAGTGCCACGCGTCCCTGCTTATGTAACTCTTGTCACCTCTGTTTGTGAATGCAGTGTGAAGCACTGCAGCTGGAGAAAATAGATTCTTAATTCCCATTAGTGTTGGCATGTCTTGTTCTCACACGGGGCGATAGTGTGCTTGTTTACCGTGATCCGCCTCAGGCGCATGTACCCAAGATGTTTTCTCCTGGCCCCAAGATTTGAGAAGACCACTTTGAAACCATAGAGGCATCCTGTTCCTCATGACTTTGTAAGCAAATATTAGTTAGATTCTTCAAGAGGACCTCTGAAGACAAATTGGTTTTGAGAGTTGTCAAACGAATATAAGATAAAGTCATCGCCCTATGGAGGAGATAGATTGTTAAGATAGTTAATTAAAAGGAAGCGTTGCAATATAAGGACACAAAATATAGCAGATTAAATGCAGTCGCTGAAGGGATTCTTAATAAAGCTGGCTAAGTGTCTGAATCATCAAGGGCTTCTGGGCAGAGGGAATTTTTAGCACAGTTGTGGCTTCTCTTGGGAGGAAGGCTACTGCCAAAGTCTATGCAGCAAATGGTAAAAGCTGCTGATCTATGGAATGGCCCAAGTCTCCTGTGCCTGGAGCAGCTTCAGTAGGGCTGTCTTTGTACATGGCCAAGCACTCATAGTCTTAAAAATATGTGTCGCTAATACAATCAATTAAAATTAATTTAGGTGTGGAGAAATGGCTTAGTGGTTAAAAGTGCTCATTGCTCTTGTATAGGACCAGTGTTTGGTTTTCAGCACCCATGTTGGGCGGCTCACAGCAGCCCATAACCAGCTCTGAGGTGCTTGACCTCTGTGGGTACCCACATAGGTCTTCTCTCTCTCTCTCTCTCTCTCTCTCTCTCTCTCTTTCTCTCTCTCTCTCACACACACACACACACTCACACATTTGTTCTCTCAGTGTCTCTTTCATACTCTCTCACACACATATATAAATATTTAAATCTTTAACATTTTTCTTTCTCCATATTTAAATCTCTGATTACTGACTTAATCAAATTGCCCTCCTTTCACAGACTAATTTCCATGATTCTAACATACTTCATAAACTCTAAATAAAGCACATAACATGAAGATGGTTGTTGTAAATATGATTGCCATATTTATGCATGTCCTATTCTAAACACTGATACTACGGGTTGGATTCGTTTCATTTTTGGAACCTTCCTAAGCATTATAGATTTACTCACTTAGCATGCCTCCCCAGGAAGTTGAGTAACAATCTTTTCTTGTGTGTTCTTGGGATTGTGTTATCTTTATAGTTGTACAGTAGCATGTACTTACTCACTTAGCATGCCTCCCCAAGAAGCTTAGTAACAATCTTTTCTTGTGTGTTCTTGGTATTATGTTATCTTTATCGTTGTACAGTAGCATAGGTTATGGAATCTTAGTTGTTAATCATTGGGGGTCTTAGCTGTCTTATCAAAACTAAGTGACTCAGACTTGAACCACAGAATGGAAGCCAAACTGAGTTTTCTTCTTAGGGGTTATTTCACATATATTGTTAAACGTTAACTTGTTTTAAAGACTGCCTTCCATATGTGGGCGTTTCTTTTCGCAGTTTGTTGTCTGTCTCACGGATGTGCACTTTGGAATATGTCATTTGGGGAACATTGCCTGTCCTTCACGGCACTGTCATATTGCCCTGGTCATTATTCCCCGAGCAGACCATGTTACTCTTGTGTCTAAACTGGCACCACCCGCTTGTCCCCCTCTTCCACCCCACCCCACCTGACCCGTGAGCATCCTTCCATGTCTTTGGTAAATTTCCTGCTTGGTCTAGCACTACTTGGCCGTTCAGCATTTTCTGTGTTAAAATTGGTTATATTGGATTGGATTCATCCTTTCCTATTGTAATTGCTATTCCTACTTTAGTGGCTTTTGTCATCTGAAATCACATTGAACTCATGCTTTTTTCGGTAACTCATTTGATTTAAACACAATATTATGTTTCTTTTTGATAGTTGAATAACCCACCACTGTATCATCAGTGGGAGCTCTGTTAGGCCGATTCTCTTATCCGACTAACGTTCTTGTGCTATTTTAAAAAGGCCTCTAGCTTTCCAGTCAATAGCTGGATGTTTCCTAGGCTCCATTTCTCTTGATTCTTCTTTAATCTCTTCTCCCACCCACCCCCGACACTTATGTCCTGTGAGCTGGAAGCTATTTTTTTCAGTGGGAGCTATAACATCAGCCAGAATACAGGCACGCAGTGGGATGAGCTGGAAATGGATGAAAGGGTTACTGTTTACGGGCTGGAGAAGTCTCCTCTGCGAGGTGTGGGGTTCTGTTTCTGACTCTTCTTACTTATAAGGTTATATCTGTGATCACGATTCATACTTGCTAACAGATTACGGAGGGGCTCACAGGAAGATGTGGGTGCAGGGGGATAGCACCTACGTGTAATCTGTCATCCAGGCCTCTTCTGCTGGGTCTGTATCACTCAATGGTTTCATGCTAAGAGCTAGTGGAAATTACAGCTTCCCGCAAGGCGTGGGCATTGCGATTATTTCACCTTGCTGGGTCCTTCTCTGAACCAGAGTTCTTTAATTCGGGGTCTCCAGGAGAACTCCCACAGGAGTGTGTGAGGGCAGCAGAGCTGAGCCCAGGTATGTCAGGAGGACCCGAGTGAGCTTGGCTTTCTGTTGTGCTCATAGACAACAGATCATGTTGGGCAGATCACGTTTAAGTCCTGTGTCCTAAATACTGGAAACATGAAACCTACCTAGAAGAGTTTCTTTGCGCTATGTGGAAAACTCAGTGTACATCTTCCCTTGATGAAGATGCGTGCACAGAGAAGGTATGGTTACCTGTATGTTTTGTGGCAGCCTGGCTGAACTGGAGACCAGATAAATTTGGCATGACCTTAATTATGTGGAGAAACTTGTTGATGAGCTTTGTAACTCGTGAAGTTACAGTTGATGGTGCCCAGTACATAGCCATATATAGTGACAGCAATCGTGACAACCGTTGCTTATTTCCGCCTGGATTTGATACAGTGTATCAAATTTGTTTAGTGGTCTATACCGCAGTGTTTTTGCTTGTTTGTTTTTGTTCTTTTTGTAGGTTCTGCTCAGGTATCAGAATGCTTCAGGCTGTTTCAGCAAAGTGCACATAATAGGTTTTTACCCTTGGGTAACAGTCCCTCACAGGCACTGGCTTATTATTCACAGTTTCAATAGCATTTCTTTGCCTGGGATCTTACCAGGCTGAAGTCAGGTTGTTGTCTGGGTGGTGGCTTTCACCTGGAGCTCAACGTCCTCTTCCTTGTTGACAGAATTAGTTTTACTGTGTGTGCAGGTCTGTGGTCCCCATTTTCCTGGCAGTTGTCAGGCCAAGACTGTGATATACCTTATGATTGTATCACTCAGTTCTCAGCGTGGTCATGGCTGCCTTTCAGACTAGCCGGCCCTGAGCGTTCTGTCTTTCTTGGTTTTGGAGGGCTCTCCTAGCTTTGTTCACCCCACCAGGTAATCTAGTGTTTGTATATAAAACAATATTATCATATGACATCATATTATATTTGCATAGAAAAGGGAGAGGATTATTCAAAGGCAAGAGATTCAGATATTGTTTTAGAGTCCACCTATTAAAACCTTCAGCAGAAGGATCTTGATGATAGCTATTTATGAACATATGTATTTGTTATCTTTGTAGCAGCATTGTGCTTTTTAAACAATAGCTTTTGGATGAATGTCTTGAAGCCTTAGCTTTTTTTTTTTAAATGAAATATAATGATTAGTTATTTGGATGAATCTTTTGTAGAAGATTTATTACAAGAAGACTGAGCATGACTGGAGAAAGGTTGCAATACCATGGTGTGGCCCTGCCTTCCATGGACTTCGCCAAAGGATTGTTGAGGCTTAGATGCAGGAGGGAAGGCTCAGCAGTGAAGAGCACTTGCTGCTCTTGCAGGGGACCTGGGATGTTCCCAGCATCCATACGGCAGCTTCCAAGTGTTTGCAGCTCCAGTTCCAACATCATCTTCTGGGCTCTGTGGGCACTGAGCATGCATGTGGCGCATATACATAATATGCAGGCAAAATATGCATACATCTAAACTAAAATAAAAAATCTTAAAAAGAGAAGTAATGCCTCTCACATATGGTCTGCTAGTAGGATGCCTGAAGAGCGTGGTACTGCAAAACTACTGTGGCAGGCTGATTTATTTCCAATTCAAGTAACGGGAGTCTAGATTAAAAGAAATTGAGGTTGTCTTTTCCATTTCTTTGTCAGTCTACGTAGATGTTTGTCAAGTTTTAACGTTGTTTTTAATTTTTATTCATTAGTGTTTTTTATTTCCATTTTGATATTGAATTATTATTTAATTTTATTCTTATTTTAGATTTCATCCACTCCTCTAAGTATCTTAAGATTGATTCAAAGCTTATATCTTTATATCTTTCTTCTTTCCTGCGTTCTTTTAGTATTATATGATTATGTATATGTATTTTATATGTATATATACTATATATTACATATATTAGCATTGCATGTTTATGAATTTGTCAAGTGGAGTGAAGTCAATCAAGATGGTGGAAATTTTCAACCTGCATCTTCAGAGGTAAACGTTTGAAACAAAGTAGCCCCATCCTCCTTAGCTTTCTTTAGCTCCTGCTTCTGTCAGCTCCTGCTGTGGTCAGTAGGTACCCATCCCATCCCTGCTAACTGTGGCTTTGTTTGTTTGTTTGTTTGTTTTGTGAAATGGGTTTTCCACTCCTTTCATGATTTAGAAATACCCATTTGCAGTCAGATGATAAAACCTGAGCATTCAGAACCTTGTAGGATACACGGCCTATGCCATAAGGTATTTTTGTTTGTTTTTTATTAGGTAGATAAATTTTCTTTTTTTTTTTTAACGTGCAAACTGCGAATCTACACAGAACAGTTATAAGTAATTTTCTGTATTGTGAATACAGCTCATAAAGTGGGCTTTTCTGAGTTGAAACGCGCCCTGGCCAGATCAGTGCGTGTAGTGATCGCGTTGTTTCAGTGAGGCTCACTCAAGTCATCCCTTCTCTCTTCCAGATATGTGTCACAAAGATGTCTACACGGAACTGCCAGGGGACAGATTCAGTGATCAAGCACCTGGACACCATCCCTGAGGACAAAAAAGTCAGAGTCCAGAGGACGCAGAGCACCTTCGACCCATTCGAGAAGCCTGCCAACCAAGTCAAAAGGGTGCATTCTGAGAATAATGCCTGCATTAACTTCAAGTCCTCCTTGGCTGGCAAAGAGTCACCCAAAGTGCGGCGGCACTCCAGCCCCAGCTCGGTAAGGACCCCCCCCCCCATATATCAGGGGGTACCCGGAAGGACTAGCCTTCAACACAGCTGCACACTGTGCGGATGACGGCAGGTGGTGTTTGTAGTGAGAGTTTATGCATTTTCTCTCATGGTTGAATATTTTGGAAGAGAGAAAACTAGACAAAGACTCTATTGAGTTAAGAGTGCCCAGCAAGCAAATATGAAATCATTTAACTTATTTTTAGAAATAAAACAAAACAAATACCTTTTTCTTTAAAAAAAAAAAAATAAGATTGTTTGGCCGGGCGGTGGTAGCACACGCCTTTAATCCCAGCACTCGGGAGGGAGAGGCAGGTGGATCTCTGTGAGTCTGAAGCCAGCCTGGTCTACAAAGTGAGTTCCAGGACAGGCTCCAAAGCTACAGAGAAACCCTGTCTCAGAAAACCACTCAAAAAAAAATTGTTTTTGGAGTTAGAAAAATTTATCATTGCAAACCCTTTGTATTTCACTCTCTTAGAGATGTCTGTGGACGTGCCTGTGCTCGTGAGAAGTTTTCTAAGTCGGCAGGTTCACAAAGCATTTCAGAGAAGAATGAGCGCTGTCCAGGTGTCGTCTCACAGTTTGCTCCCGATGGAAATATTTTAGAATTTAACAGCTAGGCGTTGATCCTCAGAGGGAAAGGCCACTCATTTTCAGGAAACCCTCGGCTCAAAGCCACGGCAATTCTTGGCTTTGGACCTAAGTATTTGCCTTAGTTTGAGTGTAGTGAATCCAGTAGACTGTGTGGCCTCAGAAAGAGACGTTTACTTTCCTCCTCCTAGAGCTGAGAAGTCCTGGGTGTTGAGCCTGTGGGACCACCACAGGTCTCACTCATGAGGGCAACCACCAGATGAGCCCCTTGCCTTCGCCAGCTCTCACCTCTGTCTAGTACTGCTTCCCTGGGATGGGGTATTTTCAACATGCAGCTTGTCGAAGAGGCCTTTGCATCCAGGATGCTTGCTGCTTTTCACTCACAAAAATGTAATTGGAACTCAGACTTTCAGGGCTGGCTTGCACTTAGCGCTGTGAAAATATTTTGTGATCTTTTGAAACGGAATAATTTTCAGACTTTACCGACACTTACTAATCTTTGGACATTGATGCCCTAAGGGTTTAGAGAGTGGGAGGGAGATGGCAAGGAAGCTTGATTCTGTTACCTTCCTAAAAACACATGACATTTAACAAGCGCTGAGCTCAAAGTTTCTGCGGGAACAGACCCAGCAAAGCCACTGAGCTGCTCCAGTAGCGTTGGCACTTAAGTTTCATTATGTTTTGTGCTACCGAGCAGATCCAGTGTCAATAAAGCAGAAGTAATAGTACTGCAGCCTCTCTGAAACTTGGTTATGGAGCCCTAAACCCTCGCTTGTGATCGTCACTTGTTACTGTAAAGTGGGTTTGCCTGTGTCACAGCTCCACCATTGACTCCCCAGAGAACCTCCCGATCTAGTGTTATGGAAGAGAAACTGAGAGCTGTAGACAACAGTCAAGCTCCTACCATCTTAAGGCAAGTGTATACCATCTACTCTGTAGTTACCTGGTACCATATGTCAGCCTGTAATGGTTTGCAGAAATTATCATTCTAGATATTACATGAGTTAATCCCATGCCTTTCTTTGGGGACTTCTCTCAAATGACAAATCGAGTTACTTTTCTTGCCTTATGTAGAACGTTTTGGAATAAATTCTGCACAGGGTAGATTAACTAGAAGGAAGAGTTTGAGGAGGCCCAGGAAGAAGTGACATAGAGAAACAGAATTTAGGGATAATTAGTAATTTATGGGATAATAAGGAATATACAAAGTATTTTCTCCATTATATTTGTATCTATAAATACATGTATATAACATCTTAAGCTTACATTAATATATAGCATTTAGTAGTGTATTATAATATAGAAAGGATCCTGTACTATGATTACATTTCTAATTTTTATTACTTGTAATTGCATTTTCTTTTCACTTGTCCCCAACTAGTAAGGTTGGTAACACTGTTTCAACCTCAATAGCAATGTGTTAGTTTGATTATTTTATACCTGTGATAACCATAGGAAATCATGACCCATAAAAACCATTGGCACGGGGTTCTGTTATTTTTTGAATCATGTGATGGTATAGTTGTGATTGCTAGATCCGAGCACCCTTGCCCTGACACAGCGGTATTGATTTGTACCCTTCATCTTGTCATTATTTCAAACTATTGGTTAGTTAGAATTGTCCCTAGGAGTACAGTTGGAAAGACACCGTGATGAAGTGTGGCGGTATTTCTATTGTTATACACATGTTATATCCATGGGCACTCAGGGTACCACAGCCATCCTTAATTGTGGCTTTCTTGCAGTTAAGGGTGGTATGGTCCTGATCTTAAATGACTGCCTGGCTAAGACCATGTGTTAAAGGCTTGGATGCTATCCATGCCTCATTAAGTAGGACTCAAAGGAGGGAAACTGGGTCACTGGGCACGTGCCCTTAAGTGGTATTATTTGGACCACCCCTTCTACTTCTTGTTTTTCTTGTCTCTCAGTTTTCTGTCTCCCCCCTCCCACTTTCCTTCTTTCTTCACTCCCTTCCATCTCCTGCCCCATCCCAGATGCTATGGGGTAGCCAGGCCTTCTGTATGCTCCTGTCATTTGGTACTGGGCCATCCCAACTAAAAGCAATGGACTCTGGTGACCATGGACTGAAACCATGAGTCCACATAAGCCGTTCCTCTGGTGAGTTGTGTGTGTTAGATATTTTGTCAGGAGGCACGGGGCTCTCAGCCTTACACAAACAGTCCTTATGGAGAATGAAATCGAGTCTTCAGTGAAGTCAGTGGAGCTATGGCTGCATCACTGGGATGCACATCCCGGGATCCTCATGTCGTGTACAATAATACAGCCTCAACACCTATCCCTGCTTCTAGGGATGAGATTTCAACATAAGAGAGTTTACTGTGTCCCCATTTGGGCGGAACTTCAATCCATGGGGCTGTTTTCCTAGAGTAGTAGTAATAAGGGAAAGAGATGCTCAGTTCTCATCAGTTTAATTTAATTCTGGTTCTCCAGTAGCTACAGAATCTTAGATCAGTTTCATTATTGTTCCACCCCTTACATTCTTCATGTCCTAATGGGGTGTAGAATAGAATCGGTCTTATGATGGGTCTGTTGGTTATAAACTTAGGTAATAAACGTCAAAAGCCAAAGAGTAAGCCTTCAGTGTTCTTGATATTTGTTACTGCTGTGTGAACAATGAAGTAGAGCTGCTGAGGTCCTGCCTTGAGAGTGGCAGGGTGGCGAGCACTGTTCAGCTGCAGCGTCCACTCTTTCCATTACCCAGACCAATGTTCCCCTCCAGTGAGCCAGGCAATCGACAGCCCTTTGCACTTCTATGCTGTTTTTGAAGAATGCATTAACATTATCTCATTAAATCCAATGTCTCTGTGGAGTGTCCGTTGGCAGCTGCACCTTAGCCGTCTGTATTTCCAAGTCACCATGGTGCTTTTGAGTGCGCACTAAGTAGAGAAATGATAAGAAGGAAACGGTTGTCCCATAAGGCTGGTGTCCATCCGTTCATGCACCCGAGGTTGCAGAGCAGAGATAATGGTTAGGGTTGCCTGCATCTCCGTGTGTTCTAGTGTCTTCGTTTAAACAGGGCAGCATAATAAAGCTGTGTGGAGAAAGGCAATGAAAGACCCGATCTTTAATTTTAAGAGAGGGACCCCCTACCCCACTCCTGCATTATTCTTGGTTTTGTTCGTTGGATAGGAGAGGTTTTACTCATAGCCTCTTTAAATGCTTGGCATTTGGATTCCTTATTTATATGCGTGGTAATTGCACATCAGACTACTTTCCATGCTTAAAATAGAAGACTCACTTTGTAAGAACCTAATCCTCAAAGCTTAGACCATCTCATATAGTCCATGTTTCAAGGAACCATCCTTTCATAGACCAGAGCTGTTTTTAGAGGGGAATCACATGCCTTCGATCTGTCTTAGGAAGACTGTATGATTGATCTGCAAATTACAGGCTATTTTCACAATGTCTACAGATCAGTACCACAGGGCAAATAACTGATTGTTTTGCTGCTAAACGGGGCAAAGTATTAATTTTACGCCATTCCAGTGTTAATAGAATATACTTTAACCACAGCAGTTAATAAATCCAAATCCATTTAGTTAGATAAATAGACCATATGTGCCATTATTATTTTTTCTTACTTGTTTGTTTTTCTTTTAAATAAAATCAATATTGGTTTTTATAACATGAAAACCTTCACATTTTTACAGTTGCCTCTGCTCAGTTTTTAGGTAGTGTTACAGTGTCTCATTTGAAAGCAATCGCATATTCCAGGCAGATTGCACAGAGTGAAACATACAATGTTTAGTCAATCTTTGTGCCTCTCCCAAGAGACGAAAAACTGTTGTCTTCCATCTCTGCCAGTTCCTGTTTCGTAGTACTTGCTGTCAGTATACAGTAGCCAGGTGGGCCCTGCTAGGAGCAAAAGGGTGGTTTTCTGTAGCTACCTTTTCCTTTAGCTCAGATTCATTCTTAAAGGAGTCCAACAGCAGACATGAAGATTTTTTCACTCGGATTTAAAATAATTTAGAGAGGAACTGTGAGCACAATATTTTCTCCATTGAAGATCATTTATACAAAGTTTAATATAGGTTTTAAATTTCTATTTAGAACTTGAGCTTGGGAGGGTGATGGTGAAGTGCGACATTCTCAAGCTGTTTCCTGGCGTTGAGAAACGGGTGCGAATAGACCCACACAGGACTAGTCAAGTAGCTCAGAATGCAAATGTCCACTACATTTCACTTGGTTCTTATGTGTTTTTTGAGAGAAGAAAAAGTAAAAACTCTTCAGTGTGATGTGTAATTTAACATATGTGTAAACAAAATACCATTAAAAATCTTGGATCTCCTTTACACATTCCCTTCCTGTCTGTGGTAAAATTTGAAGTATATTAGTCTGTCATCAAGCTGTCTGTTTTTCTGTGACCTGCATTGCCCCTCCTCCCCACAATGTACCTCAGACCCTATCTACAGAGAAGATCCTCGAGGAGGTGATTGAGTTCACTTGCAGTCACGGGGCTGGGTCCTCTAACTGATGTTCTTATGAGCTGAGGGAGGGACACCACAGAGATATAGTAAGGAGAGGAGAAGCAGGATGAGGACTCCAGCCAAAGAGAGGCATCAGCAGGAACCAAACCTGCTGTCACCACCATCTTGATCTGCTGTCTTCCATAACTGGAAATGCTTTTTTGTTGTTGATGCTACCCAGGCTGCAGCATTTGAAAACCTCTGGGGAACTAATACATATCTAGAAAACAATGCTTTGCTATTAGTTAGGGTGTTTTCTTAAAATACTGTTCATAACCAAATTTTGCTATTTCCCCTCGTACTACGTGCTGAATGGGAACATCAAACAGATGAGTTTTGCTTTGAGGAAAAATGTGTTTAATTAAAACTCAGCAGATAGTCTTGGGAGAAAGTCATCTTTCTGGGAGATTCTCCTATTTATGCACTTAGACCAGAGTAAATGATGCCGAAAGTGTTGTACAGCCCTAGTTATTTCTGATTTCTGTGAAGACAAGAGTTCTACTTTTGGTCCATGCTTCATTAAAAATTTAGCAACATGTAACTATGGAGCTTGGTGTGGCTTTGGGGAACTGTCCTCTCATTGGATACTTTGATGGAGAAATGGGTTACTATGGTGTTCAACGCTATGGCAGATTGAATAACTGACCTGGAAAACGTCTTGCAGTCTCTGTTGCTGCCTTTGACACATTCATTCTGCCTGTGAAGATGCTCTGTCAGCATCTAGAGATACCTGGGTTTAATAATTGGGACCAGAAGATGATTCTCTTTATATCAGTATTGAAAATAAGAAGCAGAATTTGCCTATCTCATTTTTAAAGTAGATTCATAACTCCAAGTTACCAACCATGTCATATACACTTAGAAAAAGTTGATGTCATAATTGACAAATTAAATTTTTTTGCTTCCATCTTTGGAATTTTTGTTGTTTCCTTTTTTGAGACACGATCTCACTATGTAGCTCTGGCTGCCCAAGATCTCACTATGCAGACCAGATTGACCTCAAAGTTACAGAGATCCTCCTGCCTCTGCCTCCCACGTGCACCTCAGCCTGGTTACAGAATAAGTTTCAGGACAGGTACCAAAGCTACAGAGAAACCCTGTCTCCAAAAAACTAACAAAACAAAGCAAAAACCCTCTTTCCACTCTCCAAATCCCCTTTCCAGTCTCACGACCTTTAGTCATACTCACTCCCATGTAAATATACATAATAAAGATTAGAAGCCAGAATCTGCATATGAGAGAGTATGTAGTTTTGTCTTTTGATATTGGATCAACTCAGTTAATATAGGGATTTCAGATCCATCATTTTTCCTTCTGGATTTGTAAAATTCCATTGTATATGTGCCTCGTTTTCTTTGTATTCACCAGTGTTTGGATGTCTACATTGTTGTGTTTTCTTGCTATTGTGAATGGAGAAACAATGAAATATTTGTGCCAGTGTCTCTGTGGCAGGGTGTAGAATGCTTTGGGTGCAGGAACTGTGGTGGCATAGCTGGGTCAAGTAGTAGTGATAATTATTCTTCTTCTTCTTCTTCCTCCTCCTCCTCCTCCTCCTCCTCCTCCTCCTCCTCCTCCTCTTCTTCTTCTTCTTCTTCTTCTTCTTCTTCTCCTCTTACTTCTCCTCTCCTTCTCCTTCTCCTCCTCCTCCTCCTCCTCCTCCTCCTCCTCCTCCTCCTCTTCCTTCTCCTCTCCTTCTCCTTCTCCTCTTCCTTCTCCTCTCCTTCTCCTTCTCCTCTTCCTTCTCCTCTCCTTCTCCTTCTCCTCTTCCTTCTCCTCTCCTTCTCCTTCTCCTCTTCCTTCTCCTCTCCTTCTCCTTCTCCTCTTCCTTCTCCTTCTCCTCCTCTCCCTCCTCCTCCTCCTCCTCCTCCTCATCCACTTCTTCTTCTTCTTCTTCTTCTTCTTCTTCTTCTTCTTCTTCTTCTCCTCCTCCTCCTCCTCCTCCTCCTCCTCCTCCTCCTCTCCTTCTCCTCCTCCTCCTCCTCCTCCTCCTCCTCCTCCTCCTCCTTCTCCTCCTCTCCTTCTCCTCTTCCTTCTCCTTTCCTGCTCCTTCTCCTCCTCCTCCTCTCCTCCTCCTTCTCCTCTCCTTCTCCTCCTCCTCCTCCCCCTCCTCCTTCTCTCCTCCTCCTTCTCCTCTCCTTCTCCTCCTCCTCCTCCCCCTCCTCTTCCTCTTCCTCCCCCTCCTCCTCCTTCTCCTCTCCTTCTCCTCCTCCCCCTTCTTCTCTTCCTCCTCCTCCCCCTTCCCCTCCCCCTCCTCCTCTTCCTCCTCTTCCTCCTCTCTAATTTCAGAGGTGCTGAGCCAGTTTATATTCCCACCAGCAGTGAATAGGGCTCCTCTTTTCCCATAACATCACTAGCATTAAATGTCTTTTTCCTTGATGGTAGCCATTCTTATTGGGGTGAGATGGAATCTCACAATTATTTTTATTTGCATTTTTCTGATGCCAAAGATGTTGAGCCCTGTTAAACATATGTATTGCTCATTTGTCATTTTTCTTCCTTCTTTTTTTAATTTTTAATTTTGGTCTTGAAAATTTGAAACATGTATATAAAACATGCTAGTTACTTCGTCCTCCTCCTTTCCAGCTCTGCCAGCCATACCCCCTTCCCTACACAACTCTTTTTTTAAATATTTATTTATTATGTATACAATATTCTGTCTGTGTGTATGCCTGAAGGCCAGAATACACAACTCTTCTTATGAATTCGTTAACTCGTTGTCTAGTGTCCAGCGGACTTTAACTGCATGTTTGTGAACCTGAATTTGAAACTAGGCATTAGAGATTGCTGACCTGCTCATCAGTAGGTACACCTGGCTACTATACCTCTCCTTCTCCCACAACCTCTTTACTGACGTCGTTCACCACTAAGTGCAGGAGCCTGTGGGCACATTCTCTACTCACTGACTGTTGGCTGGGCCTGGCTTGTAAACACCAATACAGTGGGCACAGCACTGTGAGTTTGTGATTGCCATGGCCTTGCCATGCTTAGAAGACCTCAGTTTGCAATCCTTTCCTTAGCTTTCAGATCATCCATTCATTCAGCCCCCACTTCCAAAACTATTTTTTGAACTTTAAAAGGGTGCTGTAACTGTCTTTAATCAGACAATATTCTTAGTGTCTTGTGGAGTCATGGGTCTCTGCATTCACCTTCACTCACTACAGAGAAAAGCTTCTCTGACTAAGGGTGAGAGTGGCCCTTGCATGTGGGCATAAGTATAGATATTTAGAAGGTGGTTTGAATCTGTGCCATCTGAGCAGTAGGTTTCGCCCCCTCCCGGGGAGAAAAGTCTTCTCCAGTCATGGGGTTTTGATCAGATGCATAGCATTAGGCCTGGATTTTCTCTTGTGAGCACACATCCAATCTAGTCAGAAGCAGTTGTTTATCCCCCATAAGAGCTGACCACTATTGTGCCAATGGGCACATCTTGACTGACAGGCTGGTTTCATGGTTCGTAGAGTCCACAGCTGGGTAAGATCACTAATGCTTTTACTCTTTCAACAGACCTCAGGACTCTCCAGCACCCCTGAAAGCTAGTCAGCAGGGAGCAGGCTCAAGCTCCTTATTTTGCATCCAAGGCATGTGATGCCTGTAGCAGTAGGGCCTCACCATCTAGTTTTTGTGAGCAACCAAGAGGGATGCCAAGAACCTGTTTCCCACACTTGGTAATAGGGTTTTTGTTTAGTGACTCATTATTTCCAAGAATGGCCCTATCTGGTCTTGGACAGTATTTGCCAAATATTTTATGCTTTTTTTATTGTGTTACCAGATTGTGGTTTTTCATACCTCCCTTGTTTTGACTATTTCTTCCCCCACCCTCTTGTCTCTCCCACCTTCGTTTGAACCTGTGCGCCCCAAGTTTCCCACCCTTTCCATGCTCATATATGTTCCTTCCGCCCTTCTTCCTTAAGGTGCCCTGCCCTGTGCAATGTCTCCTCTCTAGTTTTCTGCTTTCTAGAGGTTCTCCACATTAAACACATGGAACTGAGGAGTGGGGGGAAGCTAGGACATACATGTGGGAGAGAATATGCAGTGTTTGTCTTTTTGTCCCTGGGTTATTACCTCAGTACAAAATTTCAAGTTTCATTGACTTTCATTCCAATCTCATGATGTCAGTTTTGTGTCTAGCAGGATAAAATTCCATTTGGTGTGTATGCTCTGTTTTCTTTACCCGTTCATCTGTTGATGAGCAACATTACCAAATGGGCCTGAGAACCCTGGGTGTTAAGGGGGAAAGAATGAAATTCAATCCCTACACCTTAGGCTGTCCAAAACTCAACTCCAAATGGTAGGGTTTCCCCCATTCTTTATTTTCAGATATACTCTTTATTCTGCTTGTGAATCTTCATTTGAATCAACATTGTTGATCCCCCACATCACAAATCTGTGAACTTTTATTTGCCAAAGGTGGTCCACTTATGTTTATTGTAATCTTTGATGTAGTTGGGCTTAAATTTATCCTTATTTGATGACTTACTTGGTGTATTTTTTTTTTGAGAATCCCTTGTCTAATTTCCCTTTCCTTGCCTCTTTCTTTCTTTCTTTCTTTCTTTTTTTCTTTCTTTCTTTTTTGAATTTTCCCTTCATTCCTCAATTTATTTAAAATGTATACATCTTACTTGTATAAATGTAGCAAAGACTTTTAAGATGTAAGAAAAATACTAAAATTTGTGACTTTGGAGTTATTTAGTGTCTACTCTCTGTTCTAATTGATTCAAGAATTCTCAACATGATTCATTCTCTCTCTCTCTCTCTCTCTCTCTCTCTCTCTCTCTCTCTCTGCCTTCTTGTACTTCTTGCACTAGTCCAGCCAAGCCTTATGATGAAGTACTGTTGAGGTTATCGAGGTTAATGCCTTGATTATTTGCCTCAGGTGATAAAAGTTGCAATGTCTACATATCTCTAACTGGGTACAAAAACTGCTGCACTATTAGTGATACAAATCATTGCCTCTTTTTGTTTGTTTATTTTATTTTGTTTTGAGGCACAGTCTCTCTACATAACTCTGACCTGGAACTTACAATGCAGACTAGGCTGGCCTCAAACTTACAGAGATCCCTCTATTTCTGTCTCTGGAGGGCTAACCACACCCAGCCACATCACTTCTTATTAACTTTATAAAATATTCCTTGCCATTTTGTTATCTCTGATTAACTTTTCTGTGTACATATAGTTGTTCCTTGAAGTGTCTGGTGAGAATTTTTTTCAAACCTGAGTTTATTGCTGTTTTAACTATACCTTTTTTCTCATTCAATACTCACTAAATGTTTTTTTATGCTGGTTAAATATTGATCATACAGTAACTTCAAAGCCATGCTTACCTTTTTACTGATAGCCCTGTTATAAGAGTTTTAGTTCCACTGTCCATTAAACTCCATGCTTCTCTTTCTTGGTTTCATCTTTTGTGAACTGTGACTTTAGGATTTGTACTCATGTTTTTATTTGAGAAACCTGCCAGCTTATTCTATTTCGTTCACTTGCTTCTGTTGATTGGATCAAAAAAGCCATGGTATAATTATATTTTCATTAAAATAAAACTGTTAAGAAAAAAAGCCATGGTTATAACCTTAGGTTTAATTGCATTTTTCTGATGACTAGGGATGCTGAATGCAGTTATAAATATTTGTTGGCCATTTGTAATTGTACATTGTCGCTTTTGTAGATGTTGGCCGAGTCTTTGCTTGGCCCTTCTAATTCAGTGACCTCATTCTCATCTGTCCTTTCTGTTTTTATAAAATTAAGTCTCACCTTACCTTTCTCATGTATATGTAAAGGTTTCTGCTATTTTAATCTAATAGTTTTCTCATGGGTTTAGGGTCATTTCTCTGAAATTTTACTCCCAATTGCATTATACTATTCAAGACTCCTCAAAATGTCTGGTTAGATAATTCTTTTTTCAAGATCATGAACTGTTAGTTTTGAAGAATGTATCTTTAGTCACTGTGTTGTGTTTGGTGTGGGCTGGGGACAAGAGATCATATTTAGTATTTTCATTTTTAATTAATTGCTACAGTAGGAATGCAAGTCATGGGCTTTTTTGTGACCTGTCATTCATCTGTATCATTGTACTTTCTGTATTTGACCTCCCTGCTCTTCTCCCCTGCAACCTCAGTGTACAACTTTCTCCCTGTAAGTAGTTTCTCCTCTGCTTTCACATCTGTGTGACCAAGTCTAGATTATGCATATGAGGGGACATATGGGGCATTGTGTTTTCTTCTTTCTCTCTTTGCCCTCCCCCATTTATTCCCTTTCCTTCCTCATCATAGTCTCTCTTATTTCATATCTGTATATGTCCTACATATGGGCTCACACATACACACATAAGTATGTGTCCATATATGACAGAAAATATGGTTCATGTATTTGAGTCTGACTTGTGCTGCTTATGTTATCATTTTTATTTTTACATCAGATTTATCATGTTAATGAAAATCTCTATTAGTTTTCCTGAAGGTGCTATATATTTCACCTTCTTTATGGCTGAATAAAACTCCACTGTGTGTATGGACCATATTCTCATCAAATTAATCCTTCTTTATTATCTGGGTTAATCCTCTACCACATAGCTTTTCTCCCATCCTGTCGGCCATCTCGCCACTCTGATGCTCGTTCCCTTTGCGGTGCAGACACTCCTCGATTTCATTGGTCAGTCCTTAACAATTTTATGACCTGTGAGAATTCAAGGTTAGAATGATCAGTTATCTGTAAATAGTTTACGTTATCTATGTGATTTACTGATGAAATATGTTGGAGGAGTACTTTCGGACTAAGTGTTACACAGTCATGATGTTGTAGAGGAACATAGTATTCCCAGCATCAGCAGCTGTATAATACATGTAGTAACTACAGTCTCATTATAACTAGAAAGTCATAATTAAGATGACCATTCTAATAGAACTTTGTGGGTAGTCAAATGTGATTTTTGTTCAAGTTTCATATATCACAAAATTTTCTTTTGGTCCCTCCCCTACTGCTGAAACAAAGTAATCATTATTCTACCTCAATGGGATGTATAAAAATATAGGATAGAGTATGTTTGATCTGCATATACCAGTTTATTAATCTATAATTTAGAATATTATGCCAAATGTGGAAAATGTTCATAACACATTGAATGTGAGAACACAGGTCATAAAGCATGTACATTGAATGTCACGACATCTCTATAAACAAACAATTTCCAGCCAGATAGCCTTGGGTGATTCTATATCAAAATATTTACAGTGCTACCTTGGTTAGATTATGGGCAAATATAATTCTCTGTGTGTTTGTATATTCTGAATTTGTACAATGATTGTTTACTGCCTTGTTTTAAAAATATTCTGATATCAGAAAATGTTACTTACTCATTGTCAACAAATTGGTACTGAAACAATGTTTTGTTTTCCCGCTGTTCTGTGTTTAGCCAACAAGTCCCAAGTTTGGAAAAGCTGACTCCTATGAAAAACTGGAGAAACTAGGAGAAGGATCTTATGCAACAGTCTACAAAGGGAAAAGCAAGTAAGTTAAATATTTTAAAGAACAAGTCATATGTGCAGGGTATCTGTTCTCTTAATAGTAAATAGCAGCATAGTTAAAAAATTCAAATTTACTACAGGGTAAATTTTCCTGCTATTTGGTTTCCTGACTTTTGTGACCTTGCTTTAAACAAGTCTAAAAGCTAATGGAAGTGGTTTTCTTCACATAGCTTACTTTTTCTCAATGGACCTAGAATCCTCAAATGAGAATTATTTCCCAGGTAAATGAGGCAGTTAATTTCTCATGGTGGTTTACCATTTATTATTTTTTTCATTTTCCCCATTTATTGAAAATAGGTTATTTTCTCATACAATATATGCTGACTATATACACTCGAAGGACCCACAGAACACTGAGTTAAACTCTGTACTATATGCACAGATAACTTGGTGCAGACCTCTGTAGGCCCTGTGCCTGCTGCTGCCCTGTCTCTGTGAGCTCATGTGTGCTTTGCTTAGTTGATTCAGCAGGTCTGTTCTGCAGATGGCCTCCATTCTCTCTGGCCTTACACTTTTTCTAACTCTTTGCCTCCTCTTGCCCAGGTTTCTCTGAGCTCTGAGGGGAGGGATTTAATGGAGACATCCCATTTAGATTCTGTCTCTAATAATGTCTTTCTCTGCACCTTTTCCTGTCTGCTGTCAAGGAAGCCTCTCTGATGATGACTGAATGAGACTCTGGTCTATGAGTATAGCAGAATAGCATTAGGAGTTATTTTATTGAGTTTTTTTTTTTTTTTTTTTTTTTTTTAGATCAGTAGTGTTTTGTTTTACCCTAGGTCTCTGTGCACTCTAGTCTCTGATTCTTGATCACCCAACAGTATCAGGGATTGTCTAATGCAGTAGGCCTTAGTCAAACCAGACATTGATTGCTACTCCTAAAAGTTTGGGGCTACTGTTGCCCTAGCGTATCTGGTCGCATTGTAGGTCAAAGGTTTTATGTCGGGCTTGGTGTTCATGCTTCTCTTTTGTAAACCTTCAGAGTGTCTTCTTGCATCAAAGACCCTAGAATGTAGGGGTGAAGGCTCCCGGTAGGTAGCAGCTGGACTTCTCCATATTCAGTGAGTTGTATGGATGTTGTATTCTGCAGTGAGACCCCACTGTCAGTGTGCAGAGAGGAATCCATTGTCTTAGCATCAGCCTGGATTGTTTGGGGATTTTTATGTGATCCCCTTGTGTAGTATGGAACAACGGGCTGCTTCCCTGCCGCCCCAGCTCCTGGCCGCCTGGCTAGCTTATGCCCTGAAATAATTACATGGAAACTGTATTCTTTTAAACACTGCTTGGCCCATTAGCTCTAGCCTCTTACTGGCTAGCTCTCACATCTTGCTTTAACCCATTTCTAATAATGTGTGTAGCCCCACATGGTGTGGCTTACCAGGAAAGATCTTAACCTGCGTCTGTCTGGAGTGGGAGAATCATGGCGACTACAGATTATAGTGTAGTTATCATATACTTAATGACTAATATCCATATGGAAGAGAATATATTTCATATTTACCTTTCTGGGTCTGGATGACCTCTGTATGAGTTTTTCTAGTTCCATCCATTTGCCTGCAGACTTTATGATATCATTATTTTAACATCTGAGTTCATTGTGTAAATGTGCCACATTTTCTTTATCCGTTCTTTGGTTGAAGGACTTCTAGGGTTTCGAATAAATATAAGTGATCTAAATTCAAACATATTGTCATTGTTGACATCCTTTTGTATTCAACATCTACTCCACCTTTCCCAAATCTTTTAGTTTGAAATTGTAAGCTTTTATTTTACTCCTTTTACCTGTCTCCTTTGGCATAAAGTTCCACATATAGAAGCACCTTTTCCTCTTTCCCACAGTTCTCCTCCTCTATTACTTTCTTAAGATTTAATGACAGATTGTGTTCGTGTGTGTGCGTGTGTGTGTGCGCAACTGGGGAGGGGCAGGGGGGAGTGCCAGTATCTTTATTAGGACAACTTGCAGGAGTTTGGGTAATAGATACTTGTTTTTGTTTAGGGTGCCTCAAAGGCAGCTACATCGCCATAAGGCCCTCCCTCCCTCAGCCTTGGAGGTTCCTGAAAGATGCCTGTCTGGAGATCTCAGGCAGACTAGCAGTCAGCTGGGCAGCTCAGCTTCCTCTGTCCTATGACTGTTCACTGCTTTCATTATTTTGCGGAGGAGCCTTGTGAAGCAGTTTTTAGTCCCCGAATCTCGTGAGCCTGCCTCTTCATCCAGAAGAGAATGTTTCAATTCGAATGAATTTTCCACACAAATATTAGTGACTGAATAATGATACTTTGATTTTCTCAAATTTCACAGTGATTTTACATTAGAATTTTTTGTTTTATTTTATTGAAAAGTTTTTCCTATAATATAACCGGATTACTCTTCCCCTCCCTTTGTTCCACCCAAGTCCTCCCACCTTCCCTTCTATTTGGATCTACTCCATTTCTGTGTCTCACCAGAAAATGAACAGGCTTCTAGAAGATAATAATAAAATAAAACATACACCCCCCCCAAAAAAAATCAACAGCAACAATGACAACGAAAAACAAAACAAAACAAAAAATCCAGACCACCACACCTGAATAGGACAAAACAAACCGAAGGAGAAGAGCCTCAGAAAAGGCACAGGAAACATAGACACAGACCCACTCAATAGCATACCAAGGAGTCCAATAAAAGCTACAAATCAGAAACCATAATATATGCGTAAGGACCTGTAGGGTAAAAAAGCAGAGAAAATGTAAAAAGATAAAATTAAATAGAAAGGAGGAAAGGAGAGCAGGGGGAGAGAGAGAGAGAGAGAGAGAAGAGAGAAGAGAGAGAGAGAGAGAGAGAGAGAGAGAGAGAGAGAGAGAACGATGGCCTTAAGTTAGCTTCTCTGTTGTCTATCTGATGTGGAGCATGAGGCCTACCCTTAAGAGTGATTTCTTTCCCTAATGAGATTCCCGTGGAGAAACCTAAATCTTCATTCACAAGTGGTTATTCATAATCTTCTGGGTTAGGGATGCAGGCATGTGTCCACTTCTCCTCTCAGCTCTCGGACCCCATCTGGTGCAGACCTGTTCAGGCCCTGTGCCTGCTGAGCTTATATGTGTGTCCATCTTGTTGTCTTAGAGGGCCTGGTTTTCCTGCTGACTTCCATTACCTCGGGGTCCTGCACTTTTTCTGCCTACACTTCTGTGGGGTTTTCTGAGAAGAGGGATATGATGGAGACATCTGTTTTGGGTTAGCATGTTCCAAGGTCTCTCGCTTTCTGCAAAATATCCGTATATTTGTTCTCATCTGTTGTAGGAAGAAACTTCTCTGGTTCTCTGGTGAAGGCTGAGCCAGGCACTGATCTATGGGGGTAGCAGAATGCCATTTTGAGTCATTTTATTGTTGCGTTTTTGTTTTGTTTTGCTTTGTTTTTTAAAGATCTGGTTTTACCATAGGTGCTTAGGCTATCTAGTCTCTGGTTCTTGGTCACCCAAAGTGGTGTAAGGTGTGGGTTGCAGCTCGTGGGGGTGGGGCCTCAGGAAAAAGCAGATACTGATTTGTTACTCCCACAAGCTTTGGGCCACAATTGCACTAGCAGATCTTGTAGACAGGCCATCATAGTAGATGGAAGATTTGTAGCTGAGATCGTGTTTACATGTCTTCAGTGGTAGTGTGTGGAGTTCCTTCTTATAATCAAGATGCTGGGCTGCGGTCATGAAGGCCCTAGGTGGGCCCCAGCTCGACTGCTCTCTGTTCAGTGAGTTGTGGAAGTGTTGTTTCAGGAATGGGACTGTGCTGTCAGTTTGTAGAGAGCAACCTACAATTTTAGCAACAGCCTGGGTTGTTTGGGGGTTCCGATGGGACCCCTTTTACCAACAACTCCATTAGATATAATCCATTCCCAGATAGCTAGTGGGCGCTACGTCTTGCCCATTGTTTGGTGATTTAATTTGATTGCTTTCATATTTATATGTGGTGGTTTAAAAGAGAATGTTCCCCATAGGCTGATAGGGAGTGGCACTGTTAGGAGGTGTGGTTTTGTTGAAGTGGGTGTGGTGTTGATGGAGGAAGTGTGTCTCAGTCTCTTTCTGCTGCCTTTGGATCTGGATGTAGAACTCCCAGTAGCCTCCCCAGCACCATGTGTCCCTCCCCAGCACCGTGTGTCCCTGCATGCTTCCCACCATCATGACTATGGACTAAGCCTCTGAGCTATAAGACAGCCCCAATTCAGCATTTTCCTTTGTAGAGTGCCACCATCGTGTCTCTTCCCAGGAGTGGAAACCCTAACTATGACAAGGGATATATTTTAGAAAAGCTTCTGCTGTTTTTGGTTTCCATACCACCCCTCACATGGCCCTTAGTTGTAGCTGTCTCTCCCTCGTTGGTCTTAGTTAATCAAAACCCACTGACAGAGTTAGGGGTTAAAGCTGAAGATCAGAGAATCAGAGTAGTAAGCCACTAGAGAGACCTTTTACCTCTACCAATGTTCAGACCGAAGGGGCGATCTCCAGACTGCTGAGACTGTACTCACCAAACCTCAGGACCCACACTCCAGTGAGTTTCTGTCTCTTCCCCTTTATGTTCCTCCTCTGCCCAGCCATATCACTCCTGTCTCCACCTCCCTAGTGCTAGGATTAAAGGTGTGTGACTCCCAAATCCTGGGATTAAAGTGTAACCACCACTACCTGGATCTGTTTCTGTATCATCTTGTGTAACCCAGGATAGCCTTGAACTCACAGAGATTCCTCTGCCTCTGTCTCCCGAGTCCTGGGATTACAGGTATGTGCCACCATTCCCTGGCCTCTAGTAGCTTGGTTTTGCAATGTGATCTTCAGGCAAGCTTTCTTTATTAAAATACAAATAAAATATCTCTACATCCCTCCCCTTCCCTGCTTAATTCTCCTGTTCAGCCTGCCCATCTATCCATAACTATCAATTTTATTTTCCTTTCCTAATAAGATCTGTTTATTCCTACTAGTCCCTTACTCTATACCTAACCTCTGTGGTTCTATGGATTTAGCTTGCATATCATTGATTTAATAATTAATACCCATGAACAAGTGAATATATATCGTATTTGTTTTTCTGAGGCTGTATTGCCTCACATAGGGTGATTTTTTTTTTTAGTTCCAACCATTTACCAGCAAATATCATTTAAAATAATGGCTTAGTACCATTATATTGTATAAATGTACCATATTTTTCTGTCCATTCCTCTGTTGAGGGACATTTAGGTTGTTTCCAATTTCTGAGTACTATGAATTGAGCAGAAAGGAACACGGTTTACCAAGTGTGTCTTTGGTAGGATGAAATGTCCTTAGGGTATATGCCCAAGAGTTATGTAGCTGGATATTGAGGTAATTCAAGTCCCATCTCGCTGAGGAACTGCTCCACTGAGTTCCATATGACTGTATAAGTTTGCACTCCTACCAGCAATGGAAGAGTGCTTCCCTTACTCCACATCCTTGCTGTATTATTGAGCTGTCACCCGTGTTACGTTTTTCTACCAATTTTTGTGGGCATAAGATGAAATCTGAAACTATTTTTAATTTTCATTTTCCTGATGGCTAAGGATGTTGAACATTTCTTTAAGTGTTTCTCAGCCATTTGAGTTTCCCTTTTGAGAATTCTCCGTTTAGATCTGTGCCCCATTTTTTTTATTGCATTGCTTTCTTGATATCTACTTTTTTACTGTATTTTTGATATTAGCCCTTGTATTTGTTGGATTTGTGTGTCAAACTGTCAGAAGCTAGAGTCATCAGAAAAGGAGTCCCAGTTGAGGAAATGCCTCTCTGAGATCCAGCTGTAGGACATTTTCTAATTAGTGACCGCCGGAGAAGGGCCTACTCCATTGTGGGCTGGTGGTCCTGGGTTCTGTAAGAAAGCACGTCAGTAAGCCATCCTCCATGGCTTTGGCATCTGCTCCTGCCTTCAGGATTCTGCCCTCTTTGAGTTCTTGTCCTGACTTCCTTCAGTGATGAACAGCACTGTGGAAGTATAGGCTGAGTAAACCCTTTCCTCCTCAACTTGCTTTTTGGACATGGTGTTTCCCTGCAGCAATAGAAACCCTGACTAAGACAGCCTTCTATTGGATGTGTGGTTGGTAAATATCTTTTCCCATTCTGTAGGCTGCTGTTCTGTCTGAGTGATGGTTTCGCCATGTCAGTTTCTTGATGTCCTATTTATCAATTGTTGATCTTAGTGCCTGTGTTAATAGTTTCTGTTCAGAAGTCTTTTCCTTTGCTAATGAGTTCAAAGATATTCCTTACTTTCTCCTCTCTGTAGTTCATTGTATCTAGTTTTATATTGAGTTCTTTGATCCATTTGGAGTTGAGTTTTGTGCAGGGTGATAAATACACATCTATTTTGAATCTTCTACATACAGCTTTTTTGGGGGGTCTTTATGTGGTTTGAATAGCCGAGGAATTGGCCTCCTACAGTGAACTGGGCAGTGTTCCTTCTGTTTTGAGTAATATTGGCAATATCTCTTTGAAAAGTCTGGTAGAAATCTATGCCAAAACCATCTGGCCCTGGACTCTTTTTGTTTGGGAGAATTTTATTGGCTGCTTCTGTTTCACTAGGGGTTTTAGGTCTGTTTAAATTGCTTATTTGACCTTGATTTAACTTTTGTAGGTGGTTGTATATTAAGAAAACTATTCTTTTCTTTTAGATTTTCCAGTTTGCTGGAGCACAGGTTTTTCCAGATTTGGATTTTTAAAAAGCCTTCCCAGACATATTTCTCCCACACTTTCCCATCTCTGAATGTTAGGAAGAGACTGTATTCAGTGACAAGAAGCTTATAGGAAGCTTCTGTTTTAGGAGTAACCCAAGGCAAAAACCTTGTTTCACCTTAATAACCCTACCAAATGATACTAAAAATAATTTTGAAACCATCCCTGTTATAATGTCTTTATAAAATCTATGACAGAAAATTGAAACAGAACATGTAATGGAAAATTTAGATCTAATTTGGGTAAAAGTATGTGTATTCATTTTTCTTCAGGGTTTTTAAATAAAGAGGATTAAGTATTTCTTATGAAGATTATGTGCTAAGAAATGCAGAAATATACTGTTAAGGGTAGTAATTGTGCTAACTGTGAGTGGTATTAAAGGGTTTATTTTTTTCAATATGGAGTCACATGATAGGGCATGGAAAAAAGTAGAGCCAGGGAACTATACTATTAATGACTTAACCAGGCAGCCTGAAGCATGGAAGGTTAGAGTAATGCTTTGTATAGCCAACCTAGTTTTTGCAGAGGTTGTGTTATGTGAGTTCTAATTGGCCTTAGCAATCACAACCTGGAGCCAGATATTGGGGTAAATGCTGAAAGATCAGAAAGAGAAAGGAGCAAGGCACAGCCCACTGTTACCTTGCTAATCACTCCGATGAAAAAGGGCTGAACTCCTGTCTCCTCCCTCCTTATATTCCTCTCTCTGCCCAGCCATGTCTCTTCCTCTCTGTCTGCCCTCTGGTCTTCAGACAAGCTTTATTTGTTGAAGTACAGACAAGATATCACTTCAAGGTTGTATCCCAAGGTTTTTATTCTTTCCTAAAGAAAATTAGTAGTAGTCATCATATAAAACTATTTTACATTTAAGACCAATAATGAGATGCTAACTAGCCATTATGAAGCAATTACTTGGTATACACCACACTACTTATTTTTATCTTATTTACCTCTTGCAATGGTCTACATGATACCTGCATCACAAGCATCTCCATCTCACCCGTCAGCAGTCCTGCTGCATGGACTTTCATCAACTTTTTGTGCTCACACATGTTGTTAGTAGCAACACATGTTGAGCTCATGTCTTCTTGGCTGTAAGACATTTTGTTTTTCCTAATCACGACACCATTCCTTCTTATTATACAAGCTGTAAAGCCTTGGAAAGATTCGGTCCTTGTTGAATAATCCAGATGGTACTCACATATGCCTGACTTGTTTCAATTGTGATTCAGACAAAAGCAAACATACTATTTGATGGTATGGAAGCAAGCTCTTAGAACAGCCTGCCCACAAAAGATGCCTTCAGCTAATGTGCAGGTGAATAACTTACTAAATGTTTAATGTGCCGATTTATTTCAAAATCCTAGAGATTATTGAACATTTTCCCATTTATTGTTCCTGAATATAAAAAAGACATCACCAGTTCCTTTACTTTTTGAGAAGGATGATTCTGGACAGTTGATAGCTTCTGTTCCAGCAGTTTTTAAATTATCTTATCAGTGTTCTTGAGAAGTCTCGAGACTACTGGTCACAGGTAGAATTTAATTTCCTCCAGCAGGAGATGAAAGCTGTTGCTCCCTCACCAAATTTAAGAAGTGATAGGCTGCCTGGCTCCTTTCCTTTTATGTAACAAGGTCTGGATAAGACAACAGCTATGCACTTGTCCTACAGGAGAATTTAAGAGTTGAGTTCTTTTGGTGCGTTCCTAGAGTGGTACCCAATTAAAGGAGCCTTTTAAACCTCAGGAGCTTGTTTCTGCACTCTTCAGCATTCTCTCCTAAAGCTGAGTAGCCCTGACTCTACCTTGGAACTTTTCTGTTTAGCCTTCTCCTCAGTTCTTCATCATCTTCCAGAAAAGCTGCTTGGACCTTGAGATTCCCGTGATTCTCCATCTGTGAGGATTTCACACACATGTTCATTGTGCTGATATATGGGTTTCATGTTTAAACTTTACCACCAGCCTGATTGTGGTTGCTGGCCACGGCTGGCAAAACAGAGAAGCACCCATTTGGTGGCTTAAACATGAGACTTTTGTTGGGTCTTTATTCCAGTGTGGAGCGGGACGTGAAAGGTCAAGGGACGGCAGTTTGCTCCTTCCCGGTCTTCTGAGGGGAGTGTGCTCCATTCCTCCCTCTAGCCTTGGAGGGTTGGTGATCTTGTGGTTTCTCCCTTGTGCATTCATCCCACTGGAAACAGTCTGCTTTAATCTCCACAGTGTGCTTAGTATGCTTGTCTGCCTCTGCCAGTGTTTCTTCTGAGTCGGGACATAGATCCTATGGAATGAATGTCCTTCTTAGTGACTTCACTTTATCCTGATGGCTCTTTGATGACTGGTTTTTGTTTCACTCTTCCTCTTTGTGTGTGTGTACATATATGTATCCATGGATGACTATCCGCTGCATATGTATATGTAGGTTAGAGGGCAATATCAAATATTTTTCTCCATTGTTGCTCTTCTTAATTTGAAGACAGGGTCTCTCACTGAACCTGGAGCCTTCCGTTTAGGCTAGAGTAGCTTGCCAGTAAGCTCCTGGGATCACCTGTCCTTGTGTTACCAACTCTGGCATTACAGTTGTGTGCCTCTGTTCCCAGCTTTTCCATTGGTGCTGAGGATCCAGACTCAATCCTCATGCTTGTATACCAGGCATTTAAACAATGAGCGATCTTCCCAATCCCCAAGACCATGTGGTCATATAATGTCCCTTTCTAAGTTTAGGCATGGTGAGAATGGAAACATATATTTTCTTGGAGGACGCTGTTTAGTCCTTAACAGTTACTCATTTTCAGTCTTCCAACTTGGCGGTGCATTCACAACAGTCTTCTTTTAAGATATAAAAACAAAATATAACTCAATAAAACATACAAAGACAAAACAAAATCCACCACATCAAAGTTGAACAAGGCACACTAACAGAAGGAAAAGAGTCCAAGAGAAGGCACAAGAACCACACATTGGGAAGTTCATAGAAATAGTAAGCTGAAATCTATACAGAATATATAGAGGACTTGGTGCAGAGCGGAGTCAGCCCTGTGAGTCATATGAGCCTTGACAGTTGACTCAGAGGCCTCATCTGCCTGCTTACCCCCATCTCCTCTGGCTCTTAAAGTCTCTCAGCCTTCATTCTGTGAGTTTCTTTGAGCTCTGAGGGGAAAGTCTGGAACTTACTCTGTGGACCAGGTGCCCTTGAACTTTCAGTAGTCCTTCTGGCTTTGTGCTCCCAAATGCTGGGGATTTCAGGTGGGCACACTTTCCCAGGCCAGGATTTGATGTACATTTTATAATATAATGTATTTGTTTATTTGTTGGTGTGTGTGTGCCCAGAGGAGGTGGGGTCGGGCACATATGCCGTGGTGTGTCTGTGGACAACAACTTGTGGGAGAGGGTTCACTCCTTCCACTCTGTGGGTCCTGAAGATGAAACTCAGCCAGGCTTGGTGACTACGGACTTTACCTATTTTGCTAGCCCTTGTTAATATTTTTGAAGTTTAGCCAACCAGTGTTTATTTATTTATAATTATCCCCCTTAATGATGCATTGGTTAATTTACTCTTTGCTATGGCAAGACAAGGGACACAGCAGCTTGGGGAAGGGTGCACCTGTCTGGCTCACAGCTCAACACAGGTGACAGTTGGGAGGCAGAGAGCAGTGAGTGCTGCTGGCGGTATTGTTCCCTTTTCCCTTAGTGTTGGGTGCAAACCTGCAGGATGGTGTTGTCTATGTTTTGGGTGGGCCTCCCCATCCCAGTCCCAGAAAGACTCTCAGAAATACTTACTCAGAGCCATGCCTTTTAGACACTTCCAGGTCCAGTCAAGATGATGTCAGCATGGTGGAGGAATATCCCGGCCAGCAGGATATGAACGGGGGGTTCCTGATAAACCTGGAGGAGAGGAATGAAAGGGCAAGAGACACAAAAAACGACAACAAGACAGGATTTCTGATCAAGCCGTGCTTTATTATTTCTCAGAAGCTGTTATATAGCAAATGGGCAAGGGGGTGGGGGGGAAGTCAGGTCTGCTGGAATTCAGGTCCAGAGAGTCCCTAGCTGGTAAGGAAAAACTGAGGGTCTGTGATTGTTGACTAACAAAAGAAATGCTAATTGTTTCTAAAGCCTGGGGCCCGCAGGTTTCACTAGGAGATAAGATACCAGCTTGATTAAATTTACCCTGCAGAGGGGATAAAGGTGAATATTTTACTTATCTTGTGAGCTTAAGATGGCTGTAAACAAAATACAGATCTCAAAAATACAGGTCTTTGCTTCCGGCTTCTCCACCCTTTTGAAGTATTAGAATGAGGCAAGTTGAAGCTCATCTGGTAGATGAGTGGGCATTAACCAGTGTGGGGGGGGGGGGGCGGGGGGGGACAGAGGCCCGATCCTCCCATGTCTAATTCGTGCGGGAATTTTCTTTCCAACTTGGTGGAAGAATTTTCTTTTCAGAGTTCCAGGTGTCCTTTTGGGGAGGAGAGGGTCTGGGTTTTTATGTCAGTACCTCTGCACATCAATCTCTATGCAATTAGGCATGTTCCTCAGGAGACCCAGAGACAGAATGCATGGTCCTCTCCCTGCAGTGCTTTGCCTCCCACCCCTTGCTGGTGCCCATGCCTGTCATGGACCGACACACATATCTCTGGGTTTTACGTGGCTCCAATAGGAGACTAACTCTCAAGAGGCTCTTCTAGCCCTCGATCAGCCAGATCAAGCCAGTGATAATGGAACAGAATGGGCTTGGATGCCAGAGTCCACCTGTTCATGAACAAACTTAGTGAGCCTATTAAGGGCCCACGGTCCAAAAGCCATCAATAATAAAAATCCTAAAAGAGGGTCCCAAAAGGGAAGGTAAGAGGGTGGTGACACAGGGGGAGGTGGAGAACCAGTTTTTGAAGCTCCTCTTGCTCTCTCTGTTTTTTTTTTCCTTCACTCTAATCCTTCTCTGACCTTAGCCATTCTATCTCTGACTGTTGTTCTTTTTTAAAAAATGCTCCAAGATCCCACAGCAGTAGGCAGCAGAAATGCTGTAGGTCCCAAATGGTGGTAGTGGGCCATGTGGTGGCAGGCAGCGGGCCCTGGGAGCAGCCAGTCCCAGGCAGAAATGGCTGCCGGTCCCAGAGCAGCGGCCCAAGCGGTGGTGGCGGCGGGCCATGTGTTGACAGGCAGCAGGGCCCTGGGAGCAGCCAGTCCCAGGCAGAGACGGCTGCTGGTCTCAGAGCAGTGGTGGCGGGCCATGTGGCAGCAGGCAGTGGGACCCAGGCAGAGACGGCTGCTGGTCCCCGAGCAATGGCTGGTACCAGGCAGGGAGACACATGGCCAGCGGGCAGAAGACAGAAACATGGATAGACACGACATGCAGGGTGAGGTTGAATGTTTATTCAGGGGGTTATGGAGGAGGAAGGGTGAAGGGGGGATAGAGGGGGGGAAAGAGAGAGAGAGAGAGAGAGAGAGAAGAGGGGAAAGAGACAGAGAAGGGGGGAAGCAGAGAAGTGGGGAGAGAGGCAGAAGCAGAAGCGAAGCTGCCTCTCCGAGAGGAAGATGGAAAAGAGAGTGAGCTCAGGCCGGAAGCTGAAGATCAGCCTGCCTCAGCGGATGGGAAGGGGAATGGGTGTGGTTTGTCTCTTAAAGGGACCAAAACCATAACATTCCCAGGTCTTCCTTATAATAAAAAGCACACATGTCAAGGAAGCAGAAAAGGAAGGGCCCAAGATGGCAGTGGGCAGGTCAGAGGTAATGGGAGTGGGCGTGGCTTGTCCCTTAAAGCGACAGGAAAGCACAACATTCCCAGGTCTTCCTTATAATAAAAAGCAGGAGACCAGGCACCACAGCCCAAAGGAACTAGGGCGGCGAACTCTTAAGACTGCTTCCAGCTGATTGTGGGCGTCGTCTTTGGGGGGGGGGGCGCGAGAGAAGGCTGGGTGCTGGTCACATCCTAGCATAGCTGGTCTCTTTGCTTCTGACCGATGTGTGTGGCATGGGAATGTCTGGTGTCCCTAAGGTATTGGCAGAACAAAGAAAAAAGTTAAGGGAAAAAAAATTTTTTTAGGACCAGGGAATTGAGGGGGATGTATCTGACCTGTTTAAGGTGGATTCTTTAATTCGGCTCCCTGGAACTCACGAGAACTCCTTGGGGCTTGTGAAAACAGAAGTTTTAGACATATAATGACTGTAACATAAGAGATAAATTTGGTTTGAAATTTGTTTGGTGAGGTCACCTTGCAAAACCTCTCACCAGTTTAAAATATATGTATTATTATGTATAGAAAGAGTGAACAGAAATTGGGCAAGTAGACAACTCTGATGGGCCCTATCAGAGACATGCCATTGCTCAAAACACATGTAACAGAGTTAACAGGAGGATTTTAGTGAAAACCGGGTGAGAAGGCAGGGTAAAACCGGGAGTAAAACCGGGAGAGTGTGGTCACGTGGTCTGGCCCTCAGCCAAGATGGTGGAAAAAGTCACCTGACCCATCTGGCCTTCAGCCAAGATGGCGACCACCACGTGTAGTCTGCTCTGTTAGAGAGCCTGCCATGCCACAATAAAAGCCGCACAGGGAAAGGGCAAAAGGCTGGAACCGAAAAACGGCTGTGTAAGTGTAAGGCATTAAAGCATGAGGCCGGAGTGATAGGTCTGGATGGCTTGACTCCCATGGTGAAGGCCGTGCAAACACCCCAAAAACCGTGGCACCTCAAGCCTACAACGAGAACGGCTCCCTGTTAAGGCGAGATGCAGATGGCACGAACCTCCGGGCCCTATGAAAAGGAGTCCGATTCCATAGGTGGGGGGCTATAACCTAGCTGAATCGACTCGCAGGCAAGAGGGATCCAGCCTAGGTCAGGCCGCACCATAGCGGCAGTTACACCGAAAAGAAGGAAGAAAAAGAATGAAAAAAGAAAAAGAGAAAGGCTGGAGGCCCCGGGCCTCCAGGAACAGGTGGGCTGAGGGGCTGCCTAAGGCCAGCCATCTCAGACACAGGCTTAGCACAGGAGACAAGCCGGATTGAATGCCAGCGAAGGGAACAACCGAGGCCCTGAAAGCCCGCGGTTGGAGGTCCCCCCATCCCTAAAAACCGTTGGAGGTCCCCCCATCCCTAAAAACCGTGAAGGGTTGACGGGAGCTCAACGGTCAATCCCTTGGGTTAAAAGAGATGGTTAAGCTGGCCGAGATGGGGACACTCACGATTAGTTGATTTGTTGTTTGGAGGAGCTGCGTCCAGGCAGATGGAACACGTGGTCGTACTCAGGTCCTGATTCTGCCTCGGAGGGAGCTGAGTCCTGGACGGCGCCAAAAGCCGGAACTCCTGCCCCAGGTGGAAGTTCGGGGCGGGCGAATCATCCGAGTCACGCAGCACCAATCTTATTCTCTCTCTTCCTCTCTCTCTTTCCCTTTCTTTCTTTCTCTCCTTGTTAATAAATTCTTATATGGCTATTTCCTGTGTTTATATGTCTGTTACTGCTGCCACCGCCACCGCCAGCGCAGCACGGGCCCTCCCGTGCCGCTTTTTCTCATGGCGGGCTCCGCCAGCCCGCCCAGGGATATTTTTTAAGAATAAGACCGACTATCCCGGTATGATCAGTATAAATACAACATTTCTCTTTCAAGACAGTGTAAAGGGATCAAAATCTAAAAATTTTAACATATGCATCAAACCCAAACATTTTACAGGGTGTGTCAAACTTTTCTCAACATCTATAAGCAGTTACAAATATCTTTAGATCAATTCCAGTAAGAGTACAATGACAGACATTGTTGTTATTAAATACCAGTTTCAGTCTCTGAGCAATAGTCAAACGTCCAGTCTGCCCCCCTTCTTAAGTGAAGAGGGGTTAAGATGGCTGTAAACAAAATACAGATCTCAAAATACAGGTCTTTGCTTCCGGCAGAGGAAAACAGTACCAGATGTGGATTTGCTCTTAGGAAACTGAATCTCATCGTCGTTGTCATCATCATAGTTTGCTGACATTCTCATACATGTATATAATATGTTCTCATTATTCTCCTCCCAGCATCTCACCTCCCTCTGATTCCCTACGATACAGTTCCTCCCTCCTGCCAGTCCTTTGCTAGATGCGTTACTTCTGGTTTTGTTTCGTCACTAGTTTGCTGTAGCCCCTAGGAAAAGAGACTTGTTTGAGACTGAGAGTAGAATTTGTCCGTGTGTATAAAGGTGATCATTTATTTAGAAGGCAGTTTGATGCTGTGTTAATTTAGCTGAACAACAGTATTAAGTCCTTCTGCTGGGGCCAAGGGCCTCCCTAGCCATGGGATTTTGACCAGGTATAAGGTAATAGGCATGGGTTTACATCTGTGCAACAGGCCGTAAACCTATCTGAATCAGTTGGTCATCCCCAGAACCATCATGCTAGTACTGCAACGAGTGGACACATCCTGCCCGTAGGTAGGTATCGTAGCTCCTGAGATTTAGCTAAAGACAAGCTGCCAGCTCTGTTCCATCTTGATTGTGATGCAGCCAAGGCATGTGGTGTTTTCCAGCAATGAGTCTTACCATCTTGAGGTGCGTGGCTGAGAGAAATGGCAACAGTCCATACAACTCATTGGCGGTATGTTGTGCTTGGTCGTCAGGGTTTTGTTTAATAACCAATTGCTTTAGGATGGAACTTAATCTTTAAGAGTGATGGTACAGGTACATAAGTTATTCTATATAAGGTAGGATTTCCCTGTGCTATATAAACTAATATATAATAAGACAGGTCCAGCTAAACTGGTGTGGTTATTTCAAAAGGGGACAAGATAAAGGATACTGTTGACTGCAGAATTTGAAGTGAGCAGCCATGGCTTCAGTGCTGGAACCCAGGTCTGCTGCATCACTGTGCTCCTCATTGGTTATTTTGCATGGTTTCCTTTTGTGGCCAATCTCAATTCTCCACCAAAATACAGGATTTTATTCTGTTAGTAATAAGCCTAAATTTATTGAACTCTGAAGGTCTCAAAGTAAAAGCAACCGAATTGACTTTGATATTTGGAGATTTTGAGTAAGCAAAAGTAAGCATTAAAGTGGAATTTGTTTCAAGCAGTGTATAGTTTGGAAGGGCTGGCGGTTGGCCTGTGTGAGTATCATGATGGCGTGGTTATTGTAAACAGAGCTAAGGCCTCCCGCCATGTCAGCTCCCCACGCGAGATGTGCACACCCAAATTCTGTTGGACGCTGCTAGCAGAACAACCCAGAACTCTGCTGAAGTGCAAATGTGAGGCCCCACGTGCATGGCAAAGTTCTAAACCTTTGCTCCCTGCAGCCGAGTTGCAGGGCAGTAGGCAGGTAGGGCTGTTGCTGCTTCTGCTTTTCCCGGAATTTTTATGTCAGTCAGAGGAAGAACAGCAGCCCCTTGTTCCACCTCTGATCTCAGTCACCCCACAGATGGTCATGCTCCCTGCCATTTTCTTGCTTGTCCCCGGTTTCGTGGAGGTGCAGGTGCCAAGGCCTCTCTCCTCAGGAGTTTGCTAAGCTGCTCCTGATGAACCTGCCCACACTGGTTCTTGCCAGCAGTGAATTGTTATCTCAGAGGTCAATAAGAACACCGGAGGAATTTGCTCCTTTTATGTAACGCGAGGTTTGTGTGACCGAAAGTGTCGATCTTCTTTTCCATTGCATTCTGCCTATTTGTGCTGAATAATTGAACTTGAAATTAAACGACCTCATAAATTGAGAGGGTAGCCAAACCCAGACTGATGTCTACTAAATGCATTTCAAAGAGCTCTTCAAAGCCCCAGGGAGAAACAGGGGGAAGGAATGCTTTTAATTAAACAAGCACAGGAGGAGAAAGGCGGGGCAGTTGACCATCTTTCCAGGATGTGGGCAGTTACAGACCTGGTTCTTCCGATTGCCCTCGAGGTCAATGCCATTGATACTCTATCAGAAGGAGTTGGAAGAATTGTATAAGTCAGGAATCCCTGGGTGGAAAGCCCTGAATACAAGGTTTATTGGTGTTCCAACCTTAGCTCTTAATAAATGGATCATCCCTAGAGGTCACCTGACCATAGATAGGAGCTCCGCGCAGAAGAGAGGCAAATTGGATCTCATCTTGAGGATTGTTTGGGATGCTCCTGTCTGTTTGTAATTAAATTTTCCTGATGCCTATTAGATTTGGGGGCCGTGGGCCTAAGCTGTCTGCACCTTGCTTCAGAGGTCACCCAGGGACCAACATTAGTTGTAGGGTAGGAGAATGACACTACAGCATGCAACTGTGTGTTTTGTGGTTTAATGTACACAATACGCTATTACCATGTACAGTAGGAGAAATGGGATTTATAGAGAGTAGCTATGTAATAAATGAGGTTTGTCATGTGATTTTTTTTAAAAAAATGTTCTTTGTGTATAGGGGAAAGTTGAAAACCAGGGCTCTTATCATTACCTAGTCCAAGGAGGATAACAGTCCACCCACTCACATCTGCTAATTTTATTTTCTTTAGAAGCACTACAGCTTACTCGAATTGCAGATTCCAGCCCTGATTTCCTTTGGAAGAATGCAGACATTAGAGTTTAGTTCGTTGGTACAGCTGGTTTCACTTAGCTTGCAGCAGATAAAACAAACAGTGCCTAATCTTTTTGACAAAAGCAACAATAAGGTTATTGTTTAAGCAAAAGGCACGATTTCAATTATTAGAATAACATGTACTGGAACAACTTTCTGTTAGACAGTTGCTTAAGTGTGGTGGCCTCTGTTAGCCTTTTTTGATTGAGTTCTTTGATCATTTTATTGTATCGGCCGCAAAACAACATACTGAAGTCAGTGTTAGTGTCTTCACTAATTCTTTTTGAAAGGGTAAACTGGGAAAGTTTTGATTATTGAAATGATTACATTTCATAGTGTGAGGGGTCTCTGTTTAAGGCATGTTTGAGAAGGAGAGAAAGGCTGCAAGGATGCTGCTTGCTTTAGCCATCATCCTGAGTAGTATCATTTTTAGTTTGAATCAGGATGCTAGGTAGCAACATCTTACTACTCGAAGCCAGTGACCCTCACCTGCCTGCCAGGATACATTTAATAGGGTCTGGAAGCTTATTTGTTTTTATCACTTGGGAGGTATAAGAGGCCATGGACACTGCCAAGAAATGCTCTATAAATTAACATGTGGTGAGGGAGAATTGTCTGTAATCTGTCAATCATGTTTTAAATAAACGCTGATTGGCCAGGCAGGAAGTATAGATGGGAAAACCAGACAGGAAGTAGAAATGATGCAGTGAGAACAGAATTCTGGGAGGGAGGAAGTTGATTCCTCCCACTCCTGCCCAGATCACCGAAGCAGCAGGATATGATCTGCCCCACTGAAAAAAGGTACTGAGCCACATGGCTAACATAGATCAGAATAATGGGTTAATATGAGCTACAAGAGCTAATAAGTAGCCTGACCTAATGGGCCAATCAGCTTTATAACTTATAGAGATCTCTGTGTGATTTTCTTTTCTTTTTTTAAAATTTTTTTAATGACTTATTTAACTTTATTTTATGTGCACTGGTGTGAAGGTGTCAGTTCTCGTGGAACTGCATTTTCAGACAATTGTGAGCTGCCCTGTGGGTGCTGGGAATTGAACCCTGAGTCCTCTGGAAGAGCAGTCAGTGCTCTTAACTGCTGAGCCATCTCTCCAGCCCCTCTGTGTGATTTTCTTTGGGGCTTGCCGGCTGTGGGGTACCGGGCAGGATAGAAACCCCAACAAGCAGGCCCCGACTATGTTACAAACATGACCATCTCCTGAAACTAAGAAGTAGTTGGACAAGATGTCAGTATTCCTGGGATTGATATACCCTGCTCTAAACCATGGAATGCACAGAGACAGTGTCTGTCTAAAAGCGCTCCTTCCTCTGAGTTTCTGACTAAGCACTTGCTGTGATCTGTGTGCAGTGGAGGTGTAGTGAACTAGACTCATGGTCCCTCTTTTCATGGTGTCTGTCATCTAATGAGAGAAGGAATGACTGAATCAGTAGACAGACATGTCTGTACTTGCAAATAGTGTGCGGGCAATGTGAGCAATGAGAAAGAGTAAGGGGAGGTGTGTTCTAGATGGGCAGACATTGGGAACCCTGTTGAGGAAGGGATATTTGTGCCGATGATCTGAAAGAGAAGTGTTTTTGGTTTGGTTTTGCCAGCTAGGTAATGAGTAGGGAAGAATGTATTGCAGACCAGGCCTCAATGCAGAAGAGACCTTGGTGAAACTGACAGAAATGGATCTGTTCTGCAAACTCAGAGAAAGGAATGTGACAAAGGCGGTGGAATGATAGAGGGCAGTTTGAGAAGTCTACAGTACCTTGAGGATTATCCTTGGGTATTTGTGTTTATGCAACTGTTGAAAAACCGTTCATCCAAAATGAGACTTGAAATGACTGTCATTTATTAACATGTGCCCGCAGTTGGGAAAGGACTAGATATAAAAAGTTTATTTCTGGTTCATTTTCGTTGCTTTGTGCAGTTTGACTGCGATACAAGGGATCACTGGCATAGTGGTTCACTGTCTGGCTGAAAGCTGGTTCTGCACATGGTTTGGGTTTTCCTATAGTACGGTGAGCATTTGAGGACACAGACAGACTTAAGTTATCAGTGCTGCCATATAAAGAGCCCGGGCATTGCCCTTATAAAGAAAAACATGCGTGGAGAAATGAATGACTTATCTCTGATAACTGAGAGAATGTAACAGGGCAAGCCACTGCCCTAATCTCTGGAGAGACATGGTGTTCAGATGTTTGTAGTCCCCGTCTGGTTACCTACATCACAATCACTGAAACCATAAACTGCTAGGTATTTAGATGGTAGCATGGATGAGTGGGATGGTTGCCATCAGTCTTACAAAAGAGTAGGAGGTTGCAGTTGAGAATTCTCAGAAATGAGGTTTCTGTGCAATAATATATGATGTGATCCAGTGATACAAAAATGGCCTTAGTTTAGTTAAAACCAGATGTTATACATTTTAGAGCAATCATTATAAATATTTAAGCAAGCATAAGGTATGGAAGTATAAAATAGGATCATATAAAATTCCCCAGTTAAAATCAGAAGAAGCAGAAATATCAGAAGGGCAAATAAAACAGACAGAAAATAGATACAAACACAATAGATTTTCATACAACTTAATCAAAATAACTTCATGTAAGTGATCAAAATGTACCAATTAAAAGACTCTAAATGAACAAACCAAGACTCAGTTCTCTGTTGTCAAAAGAAATCCTCAGAATATAGAAACTCAAATTAAAAGTGAATAGACAGAGTGAAAATTTACCATGTTAACAAACAATAGAAAGATGAAGTAGTCATGTTTCTTTGAGTATTAAACAGAAACTTTTGGTCACTGAGATCATCTTCACTGACGAAGGGATCACTCCTTAATGATAATAGGGCCAGTTCCCCAAGCAATGTCTTTTTTTTTTTTTTTTTTTTGGTTTTTTGAGACAGGGTTTCTCTTAGCTTTGGTGTCGGTCCCGGAACTAGCTCTTGTAGACCAGGCTGGCCTCAAACTCACAGAGATCCGCCTGCCTCTGCCTCCGGAGTGCTGGGATTAAAGGTGTGCGCCATCACCTCCTGGCTTCCAAGCAATGTCTTTGTGCTGGAAAACAAAACAAATAATTCAAAAGTATGAGAGGTGAGGATAGATGGGACTTCCCAAGACAGAAGAGCCTCCTGACCGTTGCTCTTTTGTCCATAATTCATTCCTCAGGCAGATGGGTGAGGATTTGGACAGCACTGTTAAGATGTATAGACTGAGATTGGCCAGCAGTTAAATGTGTGGCACCCTATATCCCATTCTGCTGACCAGGTGTTCAAAGAGAGTGGAGTCAAGGGCAGGGAACACAGGCTACACCTCAGTAGGGAGCATGAATGAACTGGGGGCCCGTCTAAAAGCCTCCTGTGGATCTGGGCTTTGTCCTAATCTGAGTTCCCTTCTAGCCCTTTCTCTTGCCTAGCTTTCTTCTCTGAGCACTTACAAATGGGGGATTAGCTCCTTTAAGTGTGTAAATACTCTGTGTAGAAGAGGAAGGGTGTGTTTGGAGGGGACTTGCTTCCTGGTTTTTTGTTGTTGTTTGAGTCCTGGTTTACATATGTTGTCTTTGGTCACCAGTAGTCATCACTGCTTTTTTTTTTTTTTTTTTTTTTTACTATAAATATTGTCTTCGTTTTCATGAAAATTATGTGATAAGCTTACTTAAATAGCACTAATGCTTCTTGAAAGTTGATAGAATATTTTTCCTAAAATAAAATTGGACTAAAGTACTTTATTCTGGGATCAAATTGAAGATTGAAAATCATTCATTTCAGTGATTCAGTAGAAGCATTTTGAATTTTGTGTGATTCTCACCTACTTAAAATTGTCAGTTCGTTTGAAAAGGTTTCTTATACAACAATGTGTACATGCTCAACTTTATGATTTGTGTGAAAATTAATCAGCCTAAAATTCATGGGACCTCTCATCATTTATTACTTACAACTTAATGATGTGTCCCAAATAATTAAAGAAAGCAACAACAGCTATCAATAACTGAACATTTGGAACAGGAATTCGTGAGTAAGCTGAAGCTTAGCAGAACTCAGGTTCTGTTTGAGTCCATAGCCAACAAGGTGAAGCATCAATGAATTTAGTCAATTGTTTCCTATTTAGCATGAACTCAAAAGCAGATGTATATGCCATTAGCAATAATGACAGAAAGATAGATAAGCCCCTGAAATTTTAGTATTAGTATTTACATTGAATAATCAGTGTTATAGACATTGTTTCCATCAGAGAATTTGAAGTACAGCTATCATAGTAGAGCAGATGAGAGAGGAGAGGGGCTTTAGAGAAAGGAGGGACTCTTCTCCTACGTGTGCATGGGGTGTCAGAGAAGTTCAGCTTTAAGGCTGTGTCTGTGGTTTCATCCTGCAGCAATGGGAATGATGTATATCTCTATCTGTAGAATCTGAAAATGGGAAATATGATATGAGCTTACTGGCTTTGAACCAACAAAATAACTGAGCTTAAAAAATCTCAGACAGAAAGGAAATTGAAGATCTCAGGCATAAAACATTTGTCATTTTTTTATGGTTGATTCCTGAGCAAATATGTTCTTTCTTTCTAACATTCCAAGGAAACAGACATTTCCCTGCATAAATGAATCCTTTGAAGTTATAAAAGCTAATTTGGTATCAAGTTCAGAATGGCCTCTTTGGGATTGCATTGTCTCAGTTGGGGGAAACTGTAAACTTTGGGCACTTTGGATAATATTGAAAGCCCTGTTGTAATCCAGTAGAGAATACCATAGATATTGTTTCTAATTGGTCTGTTGGGTTAGTGAATTTTGAGGCAGCATTGAAGTCAGACTCTGTAGAGAGGGATTGAAGAACCCTGAAGGAAGTAGAGGATTGGTTGTATGTCTGATCAAACCTCTTAGGAGGAGCACTGGAAAATTGGGATACTGAGAAACCATGTGGGTAGCACTACAGATGAGGCCCACTGGGAGTCCTTAGGGATCAGAATTCCCAACGAGAAAGAGATAGACTAAACACCAATACATTTTATAAAAGAACACAACAATACCAAAACATTAACTTCAGGATCTTAGGATGAATGTTTCAGTGCTAAACTCTAGAGGGTTCTAAGGGCACCAGGGAGCATGACCAACTTAAATGCACAGCGGATTTTCTGAGTAAAGCAGCATTTAATCTCTAAATGAAATAAAAAGAAGTAACAGCATAGCAGAGAGAAGCAGAGTATAGGAGGGAACATAGCAAGAGAGGAGACTGCGGGGGTCACAAGTGAGTGAGCAAGCATAAGGGGGATCAGGTGACACAAGAAAGTCAAAGGTTCAGAGGCATTTTGGAACGACAGGACAGTTTGTCATTAAGGAAGTGTTCTTACAGTGTTTGTAGGGTCCCAGTGGGAGTGGAGATTGAGAGCATGAGAAGAACAAGACGGAGAGGAAAAGCCCCTATTCTGAGGGATGGTGCATGAAGACACGGAGAGCTGATTCAGGGAGAGTGAGAATTGAGGCCTTCAGACCATTCTGGATTTAAAGCAATAGGAAAAACACATAGAGAGACTGGAATGAAGGCGTTAGTGGTAAGGAGGGAGGAAATGATTAAGAAAACCCTTGAAGTATATTCGTATATTCTTGATGGAAAAATTTGAGCCGTTTCTCAAACGTCAGTTGAGACTTCCTTCTACATGTCCCAGATAATCGGTCTTCCCTTTCTTGTTCTGACAGTTTGTGGGTCTCAAATGTTTCTTTTGTTGTCAGCTTCGTGGTATTTAGGCCTTAGACCGTATGGAAATGGTCCTCAGGTGTTTCTTCTACCTTTGTATTAACGATTGTTTCAGCAGCAGAGAGGCCACGGAGCCCTAGTGTGGCTGCACTCTTGACGTTTTTTCACCGCAGCGCTAGTGTGATTTGTTAAAGTAGCATCTGCTTTGTGCTCCCCTCTTCTCTTCTCGTTATTTCTTTTTTTGTGTGTGTAATTTAGCTTCATGCAACATATGTGAAATTTTCACACTGGATCATTGCTCTCAGTCTGGACGACTGTGGTTGACTAAGCACATCCTGTCGAGAATGCTGTGTCGTCATAGTACGTGCTCAGTGAGTGCGTTTTAATTTGTCATTAAAAATCTTAGAAGAGATTTGAAATAAGACAATTTCCTACAGTTTACAAAGGAAGAAACTGATGTGAACATAGTCTAGAAAATCTTCTACAGTCACATGGCTGACTCTACCGTAAACCAGGACAAGTCAGCTCAACTGCAGATATGACAGGACTTTTTTAAAAAAAAAAAACATTCATCGCTTTCAAGTCTGTGCTTGTCCTACCTTCTTAAATGAACAAATTTGATAATAGTCTCGACTCTTGCCCCCATGTTCGTATTGCGGTTTGGTTTTAGCCATTTACCCGTGTTTCCACCATCCTAGCAACTAGCTATTTCTTCACTTATTCCATCCTGGTAATTTGTGGAATTCTGTGATGTGTGTGTGTGTGAGAGAGAGAGACAGAGAGAGAGACAGAGAGAGAGAGACAGAGAGAGAGAAAGAGAGAGAGAGAGAGAGAGAGAGAGAGACAGAGCGAGAGCTGCTCTCTTCTCCTTTCTGGCGGGCTCTGCGTTTTAGGGAAGAGTTTCCATTTTGCAGCTGTCTTTTCCTGTGAGCCTAAGCTCAAGATTTCCTGACATCCGTTTCTCTTGCTGCTTTTCATGGTTGCCGTATGAGTGAATGGCATAGATAACTCCCGACTCCCGGCACAGTTGTGGCCCTTATAGCCCTCACAAATAGAGGAGGGGTACTAACACAGTCATTCTTCCAAAACAAAACTCTTTCAGATGGGATTTTGAGTAAATTAGAAATTCAGATTTTTTTTTTTTTTACTCTAACCTGAAGCTTATCTCCACAAAGTATTGTGACCATACTTAAGTGATTTTTGAAAATGGGCTGCAAGGAGAAAATGGCTCTCTGCCTCTATTGTGTGCTTTGAAACTCTTGCCAAAATTTCAAGGTCTTTCTTTTCACTTTTAGCCACTTCTCTGGGCTTTAAATGGACACGTTTGAATCGTATGTATTTATACAAACTGTTCTATGGAGTTTCTTTCTGAAGCTGCTGCTAATCATTTTTGTGATGACTGCTCTGACTTCAACTAACTTAACATTGGTCTAAGAGGAGCTTGTTTTATCAATACGGTCCAAAGGGTACCAGTGTAGGAGGTTAATCTGAGTAGAAAGTGCTAGCTAGCGTTACAGATGCCATGTTGAAGCTGGTGTGGCCAGGTCCCTGCTTAGGAATTCTCGAGATGGGAGAGGACGCAGAGGGTGCAGAGATGGGAGGGGATGCTTAGGGCGCAGAGATGGAAGAGGGTGCATAGGGTACAGAGATGGGAGGGGATGCAGAGGGTGCAGGGATGGGAGGGGATGCAGAGGGTGCAGAGATGGGAGGGGATGCAGAGGGTGCAGAGATGGAGGGGATGCAGAGGGTGCAGAGATTAGAGGGGATGCAGAGGGTGCAGAGATGGGAGGGGATGCAGAGGATGCAGAGATGGAGGGGATGCAGAGGGTGCAGAGATGGGAGGGGATGCATAGGGTACAGAGATGGGAGGGGATGCATAGGGTACAGAGATGGAGGGGATGCAGAGGGTGCAGAGATGAGAGAGGATGCATAGGGTGCAGAGATGGGAGGGGATGCAGAGGGTGCAGAGATGGGAGGGGATGCATAGGGTACAGAGATGGAGGGGATGCAGAGGGTGCAGAGATTAGAGGGGATGCAGAGGGTGCAGAGATGGGAGGGGATGCAGAGGGTGCAGAGATGGAGGGGATGCAGAGGGTGCAGAGATGGGAGGGGATGCAGAGGGTGCAGAGATGGAGGGGATGCAGAGGGTGCAGAGATGGAGGGGATGCAGAGAGTGCAGAGATGGAGGGGATGCAGAGGGTGCAGAGATGGAGGGGATGCAGAGGGTGCAGAGATGGAGGGGATGCAGAGGGTGCAGAGATGAAAGGGGATGCATAGGGTGCAGAGATGGAAGAGGACGCATAGGGTGCAGAGATGGAGGGGATGCAGAGGGTGTGCTTGTTAGGTTGGAAAAGCAGGGCTGGCAGGTTGAATGACCTGGCTGCCTTTACACAGCTGACTGGTACCAGCCCTGCACTGGAAGTGGTGGCTCCGCTTCTTAACCTGCTCCTTTTCCATGGCACTCCGGAGCAGGAGCCGGTCCCTCCAGCGGAAATTCACAGCCCTTCTGCCCCTTTCAGATATGCAATTCAGCCATATTGTCTCCTTATTCACTCAGAGTTAGTGGTCCTGTCATATTTTCAGCAGATACATATTTGCCATACTTCTCACTTCTGTAAAGTCAAAGTCTATAAGTTCAGTTGACTAATAAGTACTCTGGATTTTGTTTTTTTTTTTTTGCAGAAAAGATTTTATTTTTATTTTTAACCAAGAATACATCTGATAGAGGACTAAGATCAATAAAATGAATAACAGCTCATGCTGGGAAGAACGTGGAGTAAGAGAATAACTTATCTATTGTTGGTTTGAGCAGAAAGTTGTACAGTCAATATGGAAATCAGTATGGCAGTTACTCAGGAAGATAAGAAATGATCTACCTCAAGATAAAGCTATACAACTCATAGACATATACAAAATAGCATAATGATGGAAATAATACATAAGCAAATTCCACAATTTATAGTTTACCATTACATGGGTGAATCTCATTAGATGATTTAAATAAATATAGACACTTTAGAAAGAATGTTTGAAAAAATAAAGAAAATTTTGCTTTATTGAGGATTACAAATTACTTATGAAAAAACACAAAGCAGAGATTCTATTAATAATTTAGGCTATATCCAGGAGGATAACTATATGTTTTTCTATAAAATAGGTTTTAAAAAATTTAAACCTCAAAATATTCAAATAGGAGAGATCAATTCCAGACTCTTAATTACTTTCAAAGACTGCTAGGAGACATTTCTAAGCTATGGCAAACTATTGGGCTAAAACCTGATGAATTGACTAATTTAAGCAAAACCTTAGATGTTGACAAGAGGAAGAAAATAAATGACATTTTCTTTAAAACCTGGATTTTAAAAATAAACAAAAACCTGCTAGAAATGATAGCGAGTGTCTGCCTAAACCCAAGAAGACAGGAAAGATAATTTAGACAGTATTATTTATCTGCCATAGGCATAGGATCTTGGTTTTAATAGTGTTTGCTATATAAAAACCAGTGATTTTTATGAGACCGAATTCCACTTTAATAAGAAAAGCATAAAAGAAAACAATGAAGAGACAAAAAAGTAGACAGTTACTGACCAGTGTCTTAACTTTTCCAAATATTTGACTTGAGAAGGTGTGTGTATCTTCCCAGTTTACCAAATTTCAGATTAATTTTCTTTAAAAGAAAAGCATTTTATGAGCAGGAGCTAAGTGGCCTCTTTTTTATTTTCTGGGCTGGATCTCCACATGACGCATTAGTGGAAGGAATCATTCCTCGGAGTGACCACTGGGGTTTCCTTCCTGCTGCAGAGGGAGTGTGGTGTGACAGTTGTACATGTTACCTATTATGTATTTTAAATGAGCAAATATCTCATCATTCTTGAGTGTATTGAGCCTGTGTGGCCAGAGACATTTCTCCTTGATGCTCTCTTTTAGAATAAATGGAAACACCCCAGAATGCTTTCTGTTGGTGACTGTGACGGCTGACACACACAAGGAGAGACATTCTGCAAGGCTGATTTTGTCATTCCTTTTTTTTCCCCCTGTAGCTTTGGAGCCTGTCCTGGAACTAGTTATTATAGACCAGGCTGGCCTCGAACTCACAGAGATCCACCTGCCTCTGCCTCCCTAGTGCTGGGATTAAAGGCGTGCGCCACCAGCGCCCGGTAGACTTCTTAAATAAATGCTTTGTTCTGTGAATAGCAACAAAACCAAACTTTGTTGTAATCTGTCATCTCTAGCAGTTTGCTATTCCAGCCCTTATTTTAGATAGTTGGCTTCATTTGATTATTGAAGCTAGGTTGCAAGAAAGAAACCATACAACATGGATTTTTCTCAAGGGACCTAAGTTGCGCTGTCTCTCATGAAAAGAACTTAGATTTCTTAGCAGAAGCAAATCATTATGGAGTAGTTTCTGTAGGACCTGGTTTCCTTCATGCCTTAGCGGTGAAAGCACAGAGCTCCTCTGCAGGAAGCCGTGTGAATGACCGCGAGGAGCACGCGTGTGCTTGTCCAGAAAACACCCTGGACTAAACAAAGCATGGGTGAATTTAGTAAATTGTGTGCTCACCTTTCTTTGTAATAATCCCAAGTTACTCAGATATTCTATAGTGTGTATGTATAGCCACAGTATATATGTATCACAGACTAGGGGTAATGCAATATTTTAGGATGGTTAATTTATATTTATGAAGATATCAATTTTATGATTTGTTTAACCTGGACTCAGCACATAAGTGTTTTTGGTAGGTTTTATGAATGTGGTTTATTATTTTATATTCCTTAGGATTCAAAATTCCTATTTAACATCTTCAGATGGCCATTGCCTCAGTGGTTCTCTGTATGCTCACTCTAAAGTCCATCCTCAGTTTACACACGCAAAGCATATAGATCCTGATTGGTTTCTCTAGGCTTTGTGTGCTTTGAACCCTTGTTTGTGACAGGAGGTCCCCAGCCCAGTATTTAAAGGCCTTATCTCTCCTTTTAACAAGTTAACACATTGTTAAGTCTTGGTGTTATGATTTTCTAAAAATGCTGCAAGATTCCTGGCGGCACTAGGCAGCAGAAATGCTGTAGGTCTCCAAATGGTGGTAGCGGGCCACGTGGCGGCAGGCAGCGGGCCCTGGGAGCAGCTGGTCCCTGGTCGAGATGGCTGCTGGTCCCAAGTAGTGGCTGGTCCCAGGCAGGGAGACACATGGCAGGCGGGCAAGAGACAGAGACATGGATAGACACGACTTGCAGAGTCAGGTTGAATATTTATTCAGGGGGTTATGGAGGGGGAAGGGAAATGGGAAAGAGAGAGAGAGAGAGAGAGGAGAAGAGGAGAGAGACGAGAGACGGGGGGGGGCGGAGAAGTGAGGAGAGAGGCAGAAGCAAAGCTGCCTCTCTGAGAGGTAGATGAAAAAAAGAGCGAGCTCAGGCCTGAAGCTGAAGATCAGCCTGTCTCAGTGGATGGGGGAGGGAGTGGGCACGGCTTGTCTCCCAAAGTGACAAACAGTCATAACACTTGGAAGCTAATTCAAATCAGACATACCGTGAAACTTTCTACATATCGGAAATTTATCTCCGTGTCAGGCTTCTTTAAGTGTTCTTCTTGCTTAAGCTTTGATCTTGGCCCCCCATCTTTCACATGCTTACATGGGACAGTTTTAGAAAGAATCTCGCCAAGCCAGTGCGTGTGAGCGCCCCTGCACCTAGATAACCAGTTACCTGCTTGCCCTTAGCATGAATCCTGCCAGGCCAGGTTAGCAAGGGTCATTAACTCCTACCCTTGGTACCTTAATATGTTTTCACTCACCTGTCCTGTTGCTGACTGTAGTCCTCACTTTCCCTACTTGGAACTGAGGTCAAAGATTCTCTCCCTCATTGCAGAAGTTTGACACTTCTCATTAGAGTCTTATTTTTCACTCGTGTCAGAATATTTAATACCTATTTCTGTTCGGCCTTTCTTGGTGTCTCCTTTCCTTCCTCTGTATTAACTTATTCTGAGCACCAGGCACAGTGCTCCCAGTCCCTCAGTCAGCAAACGCCACTCTATGGTGATGGAGGAAAATGTCTAGAGTGCTTTGATCGGAAGCTGTGATGATGAGTTTCTGTGTTGGTTTTTGTCACGGTGGTGAAATACCAGCAGTCACCTTGGGGAGGGCTGGCCTGACTTGTGGCCTCCGAGGCTGCTGCCTGTTCTCTTGGTCCACTTGCTGTTAGCCCTATGGTTGGGGTGGAGTACTTAATGCTAAAGTGTCTGTAGAAGGAACACGCTCAGCTTGTGTTAGCTGGGGACCAGAGTGAAGAAGGGACTGGCGACAAAGCACAGTACACCACAGGGACCCCTGTTTTCAACAGTCTTTTACCTGATCAATCCATGAGTGGATACTGTATCGATGATGCCAGAACCTTTAAAATCCATTCGCCTCCCAAAGGTCAAGCCATAGCAACACTGGCTCTGAATGATGGCTTTAGGGGATGGAATTTTAGAGCCAGAGCACAGGAATTGTTCTTTTCAGCTGTGCGCTTGGATACTAAGCCTTGGTTTCTGCAGTTTGTAAGTCATCTCTCTGGGTTCATGGAGTAAAATCTGCTATCACATTTGTCCTGAAAATAATTGGATTTTTATTTACTTTCACCGAGTTTAAGAATACTCCCGTTAGAATAATATCTAGCCAGGCCATCTCAGAGGCGTGCAACCTCATGCTTCTGGTCCCCACATGGCCCCAGGCCCATGCAGTATGTGCCCTTAGTCATTCCTTTAAGGATTGTTTTGGCGCAGTTGCTTTTACTAAGAGGTAGAAACATGGGAGTGATTTTACCTTATGACAGGACATGCCAGGCCCATTTTCCTGAATGGTAATGATGGACATGTGAGAACTTGGGGCCATTTCACGTCTGATAAAAATATTGAAGTAAACCATAACTCACATAAAATGCATTAATAATTATGAATGTTCTGTGGGGTGCCATTTTGGAAAAGAATTTGTCCATAGGAAAATGATTTGGAGAAAAGCCCCTCCTCCCGCGTCCTCTGACTTAGCTCCAGGACGAAGTCTTTTCACAAGATTAAGGTGAAGTTTCCTTTGTTCTTTCTCCGTGTGTCTTTGCAGGCAACTACCAAATAGAAAATGATGGTTTTCTATATTGGCAGAAACATAAACTGCAGGGCTGGGTGTGTGTTTTGGTCTTCGTTAGAATGGGTGGAGGATACCCTGATCTCTGAATATCCTGTCATAACGTCTCTCTGGGGCTGCATTAATTGCTTTATCCTGTGGCTCTGAAGTTTGCTTAATTTTGTATGGCTCTTTTTGAATGGGAAAAACAAGATCTCTGTGGTGAACACCAGTTGGCAATGAGTATTTGGGGACTCTTCAAAACCTTGCAGGGAAATCGGTGATGTGCTTTTCCGTGCATTTCATCTGCTTTCTGTAGGGAGGCTTTTATCCTGAGAGCGGGAGCGCGACTTCACTCATGCTGTGCTCAGGGTGTGGACCTGAGCCAAGGCCAGGGAGCTCTTCTGGCTCTGTTAGATACATGGGAACTGGACTGGGAGGCTCGAAGTGCTGTAAAGTTGAGCATCAGATTGTATCTGCTTTCTTCCTGTTAGCCCAACTCGCTGTGGTTGTGAGGCTGTAGCAATGCTTTTCACATAGCAAATAGACTTGCCTTTTCTTCTTAGGTAGGGTTGAGATGTGATGTAGAAGAATTAGCCAGAGCATAAGAAGCAAGCAACCCAGGATTTGGGAAAGAGATAATATCATCAGGAAGTATAGTCATTTCTTTTTAGCTCATTGGAAATGTTTTCTGTCATGGATGGGGACGAAAACAAACTTGCCGAAGATGACAATCTATTTGAAGTGGCTGCTTGACCTCCGAGAGAGAAAATGTGATTTCTCCAGAAGTGTAATTGCAGTGTTTTCCAAGCCTTCTGTGATGTGTTTCTCCAGACAAGTGTGCTTGAAAACAGGAAGAGGGCAAAACCAAACCAAACCCTGCCATTGCTTGTTTTTTTTCTATTTGGTGGTTCTCTGACTTTGCTTCTCTTCTTTCTTAATTTTCAGTGCACTCCGGTCCAGGTATGTTGTGTTTTTGTGAGTGAATATCACACAGTATGTTTCAGGTCTCACTTCGTGGGGATCTGTACTTTGTGATAAGTAACTAATTTTTTTTTTAAATGAAATTAGACATTTTCCTCAGTCACTGTGGTGACTCTAACTTATAAGACAAATAAATCCTTATCCCCCAAGTGGCTTTTGCTCTCAGTGTTCATCACAGCAACGGAGACCAAACTAGAATTGTTGCCTTTATCTGCCATGAGCTTGGGTTGCTGGGCACTATCTCGTCTCCTCCACTAGCTTGGGATCTCTTCAGCAGCTTTTTGTGGGTTGCTCTTGTTATCCCCAGAGAGTTCATTGCATCTCGGAAACACTTGTCTTCAGAGTTCTTAGAAGTTCACAGTCCTTTGACTTAATCCCGCAGAAGGTTGTGTATCGGGGTAAATGATGACAGTCTCTTGAAACTCAACCAGACCAGATGAGCCCAGATTGGCCTAGTTTGAGATGCAGGAAGTCCTTTGAGGAGCTCAGGCCCCAAGTCCACTTATTGAAGATGTTGCTGCCCTAGAAAGATGGCAAAGAACAGATGCAATTACTCACCTCTCCTTTTGTTTATATTGCTCCCAAGGAGAGTTCCGTTCTGTCCGCAAATGCGGAGCAGGCACAGGAGGGACTGTACCATCAGATTGTGACACATGGGGCTCACCATCAGATGGGGGAATGCATGGTGGTTCTCTAAAAACTTGTTTTCAGACCTGAGATGACTGTTCTATAGAATTTTAAGAAAGTTTGTACTTGAGTTTTTTATTTATCTGTCAATTTTCTGTGGAAATTATGAAAAACTACAAGATACTAGTAGTCCTGAAGTGTCGGAATGTTCAAACCAACGAATGAAACAGACCTAAGGATGTGGGTATGCCTTTTTACCTGTGCGCCCTCCTTGAACACTTGGAAAAGAATATTGTTTGGATAGTTCTGAGCAGTTCCGAAGTGAAAATAGATGTTAAGAGGTCGGCAACAATGGTGCCATACCTGAATACCTTCTTCTCTTGAGAGTTAAACTGTGGTGCTAAGAGGGTAGCGAGCCAGTTTAGCTAGTAAGCATACTTCTTTGCCTATAAGTGTTGATAGGTGTATTTCATTTTGTAGTGGTAGGAAAGAAAGTCCTGAGAAGGTAGATTCGGTGTTGCCAGGGTATTTGATAAAGGCTGGTTAACTGACCCACGAGCAATAGAGACCCTAGTGTGTGCTATTTCCGTGCCTAGACACAGATCTCCCTGCGTAGTCTAGTGGCAGTGGAACACGGGTGTACTTACCAGTGAGATCTCTCTGCACAGTCTAGTGGCAGTGGAACACGGGTATACTGTAGTAATAAGAGTGGCGGGGCTGCGTCCCCAGAACCCCGGCTGCCTGGCTAGCTTATGCCCGAAATAACAACACACAAACTGTATTCATTTAATCACTGCTTGGCCCATTTCTATCTAGCCTCTTCTAGGCTAATTCTCACATATTAATTTAGCCCATTTCTAATCATCTGTGTTGCGCCCCTAGGTGCGCTTACCGGGAAGATTCTAGCCTATGTCCATCCTGGGTCAGAGCTTCATAGCATGTGTCTGCCCAGGAGCCAGGAGCATGGCATCTCTCTGAAGCGTCTGCTCCCGAGAGGAGAGCTGTGGAGTCTGAGCTCACTTCCTCTTCCTCCCAGCGTTCTGTTCTGTTTACTCCTCCCTCCTATCTTCTAACCAATGAGGGCCAAGCAGTTTCTTTTTATTTAACCAATGACCTTCCTCCATCAGTGTACTTACCAGTGAGATCTCCCTGCACAATCTAGTGGCAGTGGAACACCAGTGTATTTACCAGTGATGGAGAGCTGAGGCCTGCCTGCAAGGGGAGCATGAACAAGGCCTGGGTGGGGAAGTGGAGTTGGGGGAGAGGTGATAAAGAGACAAAGAGATAGAGAGACACAGAGACACCGACACTTGAAGCCAAGGGCACCGAAATGAGGATGGGGTTTTGGTCCAGAGTGCAGTGCGAGAAAGCACAGTGCTGGTCTCTCTGTGTTCAGTGTTTTTGTCTTTTGAGGATGAGAACAGGGGAGGCGAGGAGGTTATGCCTGTCATGAGTAGGATTGAAATATAGAATCACGGTTAGAGGCATGAGCACTGGGTACCTGTGACAGGTTGGAGTTTTATTAGAGAGAAAACGTACTCCTGAATCATATTTCAGAAGGAGAGAGATACTGCAATTTCAGGTTCATGAAGACAACCGTCACATTATACTTTATGGCACAATCAGCGAGTTCACAGTTAAGTTTCTAGAACGGGGCGTGTCCTGATCGGATCAGCCCTAATACAGCACACCTTGTAGTTTGTGCTTCCTGACAGCCGAGCTTGAGAAGGGACTCACAGTGTCTCAGGATATCTTAGCATGTTTATACTGATAAAACAGCATCGCTGTAAGAGACTAGGCCAAGGAAGAGAGACATGAGAAGCTTTTTTCAGCCATGATTAGACATTAGAATCACCAAAGGAAGTTTTCCAAATACAGGTGCTTTTACCTCTTCCCCCGGCCACACCAGTTAACTCAGAGGTATGACCAGCCACTGTTGTGGTGTAGCCCCTTGGTGGGTCTACTCTGCAGTGAGAGCTGAGAAAATGTACTTGAATGTACACAGTTGCAAAGACTGACCTGGTCCTGCTGCATGCCTTGCCTGTGTACCGAGGGGATAGCTATGCTGCCAGCATCCCTAACAGTATCCTCATTCCTCTGCTTTCAAGATACTGTCAGGACTGAGTCTCTTGCCTCCCATCCTTGTTTACATCAGACACCACCCAAGACCTGCATTTGACAGTCAGCCACTCTCACGACACATTTGCGTTTCTTTGGTAGCCTCTACTCTAGTGGTAGCTTCCCCCACTCTTCTGGGTCTTCCAGATGAAGAGCATCACCCCCAGATCAGCAAATTATCCCCTACTCCCCATCTCTGTTCTGAGTGTTTTCTTAACTCTGAATCCTGACTGTTCCATGTAGTACAAATGAATCACAAATTTATGTCTGGCTTAGAATTTTGTACCAAGATCCAGACTTATAAATATCAATGTGTCAGTTGCATCTTCATTTAATGTTTCTAGGCCAACGTCTTACCAAATAAAATTCTTGGAACACATGTCCATCTCTCCAAGTTTTAGTTCCGTTCATATCAACAAATGGTACCTCCAACTACCCTCATGCTGAAATCAAGAAATTATAAGTCATCCTTTTAAGTTCCCAAGGCTCAGTTGAATTTGTCCTGATTGTCTTGCAGTTTTGTCTGCAGAAGATGTTGCCTTTCTCCATTGTTCTTCCCCCAATATGAATGCTAACATCTTTTATCTAGACTGCAGCTTCAGCTTCTTGCCCACCCTTCCTATTGTGAGGTAATGTATTGGAGCAATGACAACTTATCAGTGATGGCCACCACTAAGAAAGTCCCTCACCTCCCCCAGCAGCCAGTAGCTCCTAGGAGAGCAGTGGAGTCTAATAAGCCCCTCCCATCCATGGTGGAACTTTGATGGGTTCCATCTAAGGCAGGTCCTCTGCAGATAATCACAGCTGCTATTAGCTCATGAAAACTGAGCCATGTTAGATTCAGAAGACAGCATTTTATAGCACCCCTTACTTAGTAAGACCCCCAACTCGTTCCTTCTTTCTGTACCTCTTTGTGGGGAAAATCATTAGTAGAAATCGTAGTTGTAGTAAACCCTTGACAACCTGTTACATGGCTTTAAACACTGTCAACCTCATATCTGATCTTCTCTTGTCATTTAATTTCTTCTACTAGTTTTGAGAAAAACTCCAACTATAATTGTTTCACAGAATATTATTTGAAAGATGAAGACTCTTGTATTAAAATACAACTATGGAGTTGGAGTGTAGAGCCTTTGCCGCTTTTGCAGAGAGCCAGAGTTCATTCAGTAGCCATCACTCCAACTCCAGGGCTCGTCCATATGCCTTCATATATCCTCTTCTAGCCTCTGAGGGTATATAAAGGCACAGGACACACACGCACGTACACACACACACCCATCATGTTCTAACATTACAAAATTAAAACAAATATTAATGTCTTAATAATATTAAGACCTCAGCTAGTGTTACTTTGAAATTTGTTTGTTCATGTTAGTTCCTACAGTGTCTTACAGTTTGAATTTTTCAGATTATAACCCAATAACTATGTAATTAGTTGATTATATTCTTTCAGTAAGCATTTAATCTAGGTATGGTCAGATTCAGAATAGGGTTCTATTAATTCTGTGAAGGATCATGTCAGCTCCCATCAGAAAAACATACTTTCCTGTAGCATCTTCTATGCCCTTTGCAAAGCAAGCACTTACTACATCAGCTTTTTCTTCCTTTTACCACAGAGTACCCCATGGGTTTTATTAGTTTTAGTGTATAGTTATAGATTTAAGCATATTTGATGTCTTTATGTTGCACCTTACAAATAACCAAATATTGCCACTTGACAAGTGCTCATAAGATTAAGACGTAATTTATGATATTACATACACTTCACATGAGATCACACACTACAGTGCAGGTATTGGGGGACACCAAGCTGCTTTAGCAAAAGTGAGCCTCAGCTGATGGTCCTGCAGGCCTTACCTGGACAAGATTAACCTCCAGAAGAGACTCTCTCCTCTGATGGGTGGACATCGGAGTTAACAATTGCCATATGCTGGATATTCCCATGGCCTCCAACAGCAAACGTACACAGGTCTGTTTTCTGGCATGAATATAATGATTTAAAATGTCCAAACTAATTATGTTTCAAGGTAGTATGTGTCTGTATGTTTGATTAAACATTTAAAATCATGAACTACGCTTTAGTTATGATTTATTTTTATAGGTAATAGTTGCTGATTGAATGTACTCTTTGCTCATTGTATTAAAACCTCAGATTTTGTATTCTTAGTCACCTCCTAGCAAATAGACTTTATACTGTTATTAATCTTAGATTTAGCAAGAATTAGTATGAGTCTTCCCCATTTCTGTCTACCTAATTTTGGCAGATGTGAAGACAAGGGGCTGCTAGAGTTACCTTGAAATTATAATTATTTAAATTTTTTCTCCATTAGAGTGAGGTGCTAACACCTAGAAGAGATGGGGTTTAGCATTGTCAGGATCTGCCAGAAAACAATGGTTAAGTAGTACTGAGGTGACTTCTCGTTCCCATCCAAATAAAAGATGATTTAACGACAGTAGCCAGGCCACAGAACAGCTGGATAAGTTTCAATGCTAGATACTGAACATTTGAACTAGTTTTGAAAGATGATGTTAATAAATGAAGCCTGATTAGGATAATTTTCCAAATAGTTTTACTAACTTTGCCCCCAGTTTATAAACTCAGCTCAAAGGACTGGCCTGGTTCTGCCACAGCTTGCTGTTGTCCCTATGTCAACACAGCAAAGGACAGAAGCCTTGTGCGTGGCTTCTCTGGCTATTGCTTTCCTCAGCACTTTCTCTTGTTACACGATCATAACGGATGAGGGAGACATCATATATTAAATTTCCCAGATATATTAAATTTCTTTTAGGTCTACTGCTTTAATTTCCTTTATATCTTCCAGACACAGTCTTTTCTAGGTGTTAGCACACGAATACTACTTTCCAAGATGACCTAGATAATATTGTTTTAATGTACTAGTTTCTCCTGTTAAGTTGAGGTAACTGATGGAATAGAAGACTTCCCAGCTTTCCCTTGAGAATTACTTATGTGTATGAAAATTGGTTTTGAGCATCAGTTTTTGAAACTGGAAACTGTGCCCTGAGCAAAGGGGGGGAGTCTATAGGTTTTGTAGAACTAGAAATAAATGAACGAATGGGGGGAGAGAAAACAAAACAAAGCAGTGGGCTGTTGTTTTTGTTTAAAAATTCTGCTCTTTAGGCGTTACTCTCACACAAGAATTTTGTACCTGCAAGTGTCAAGGGTCAATGGAATTACGGACACAGTTTCCGAACTTAGGGTTTTGAAGTTTTTTTCAAAATCTCTTTGAAGCTGAATCCTACTTGACCATGGCTCTGCCTGGCCACCTCGTGCCCCCAGGTCTCTGTGACTGGAGTTCCCCCAATACCTATTTATACAGCTCTGCCTTGTGCTGCATTCGACACCTCATTCCTTGTGACATATAGGCCACACTAGAACACTGAGTTACTAACCTAGGGCTTAGATTGCACCTCGCAGTGACGCCATGTTGGTGATGGGGGTTGTATCTGAAGGAAAAATGGCTTCGTGTGTGGCTTATGAGAACAGAGGCAAGACTGGCAGTGTCTCCAAAAGAATGTTCTACGGCAACATTAACACAAGTTAGAGCATACTTTCCTCACCATGTTATTTATCTGAATTAATGCTTCCTCTGGCAATCACACCCTGATTGCCTTTTATTCATTAGCTTTTGATTTAATTAATATGACTTGTTAAAGGCGAATCTTCAATGTTTTTCTATAAACAGCTCTGATTTATTGATTCAATTTGAATATTGTGTTTATTTAAATAGGTGTTTGAATTACATGTTTTGAGCCCTCATAAAGTAGTTTCAAACTACAAGTTAATTAGAAAATATGACTTTCTTTTTTGCTTTTTTAGGGGATAGCATCTTAATTTGATACCCTTAAGAAGTGAGATGCAGGCATTGCTAGTACTTTTGAATTTTAAGTGCTTCAGATAGTACTACTAAAGTTTGATGATATATATTTGTACACAAATTAGAACATTAGACAATTTTATAATATTATTCTTCCCAAAAATCCTTTCCAGAATGGTTGAGCCTGTGACTTGATCCTTTTTCTGGTCTTTGAAGCTGAAGGACCCAGCAGTTGATGAGTGTCCAGACATGCAGAGAAAATCTAATGAAGGAAGGAGAAAGTCACAGTGACTCAGGTTAAAGAGGGACTTGATGATCAATATGATTCCTAGTGGAAAACTAAGTGAAGCCTTGAGGAGAGAGAGGTGATGAGGGCTCTGTGCTTAGATTAGTAAAGGGTTTTCAGTGTTTTGCAGTGAGTGTGTTGGCTTTAAGAAGGTTAAAATATTCTACAGATTCTAAAACTTCCACAAAATGAAAACTTGTCACCATGTGCATAAGAAGCAGAGAAACTTCACTTTTAATGGGGGTGGGGAGTGTATTGTGGAGGGATCACAAAAGATAAAAGGAAAATAAATCCTTAAGCCAAACATGAATGAAGATATTGCTATTTTGTAAAATTTTTGTGTCTCTGAAAGATTTGGAAATAAATTTTCTACTTTATTCTAGATTTATTTAGTATAAAGGAGAAAGTATCCATGAATTAACTGCACCAATATTTATTATGTAAAATGTATGCAGTGCCAGTAAGGTTCCGAATAGTGGACACACAGAAGTGAAAGAAGCATTTTCCTTATTTCTGGAGCTTTTAATGTATAACCTTTAAAGAAATTTTTAGTTTCATATGATATGATATCTAAAATATCAGTGTCATAACAACTAAAATGATCATAGCCCACAAAGTCCCCTAACACTTAGGTCTGGAAGGGGCTCATAAGCCAAGAGCACAGGTTCTTCCAGAAGGCCCCAGTTGGATTCCCAGCACTCATTGTGGCTCACAGCCATCTGTAGTTCCAATTCTAGGGCTTTGACATCTGTCTCTGGCCTCCTCAGGCACCAGACACAGACATGATGAACAGACTTACATGCAGATGAAACACATAACACATGCACATAAAACAAAATAACATTTAAACAAACAAATAGACACCTTAACACTTGGAGTTTCAGTTCATGGAAATTGCATAATCATAATTTCATGAAACTGGCTCTTGTGTTTATAGAAAGTAAGTTCAAAGGAAATGTTTTTATCACCGTGGAATGATGTAGATTGGTCTTTGGGAGTGCTCAGGCTGTCTCGGTCACTGTTCTGTTGCTGTGAAGAGACGCTATGATCAAAGAACTCATAAAAGAAAGCATTTAACTGGGGACTTAACAGTTTCAGAGAGTGAGTCTATTATTATCCTCATAGTGAGGACATGGTGGCACTGGAGCAATAGTTGATTGTTACATTCTCATCCACAGGCGGAGAGAGAGACAGAGAGAGAGAGAGAGAGAGACAGAGAGAGAGAGACACAGAGAGAGAGAGAGAGACAGAGAGACAGAGAGAGAGAGACAGAGAGAGAGAGACAGAGAGAGAGAGAGAGATAGACAGAGAGAGAGAGAGACAGAGAGAGAGAGACAGAGAGAGAGACAGAGAGAGACAGAGAGAGAGACAGAGAGAAAGAGAGAGAGAGACAGAGAGAGAGAGAGAGAAAGAGAGAGAGAGAGAGAGAGAAAGAGAGAGAGAGAGAGACAGAGAGAGAGAGAGACAGAAAAGAGAACAGGGAACAAACAAGAGAGAGCACTTGGGACTGACATGGATTTTTGAAACCTCAAAGTCCACTCCCAGTGACACAGTCCTCCCAGGCCACACCTCCTGATGCTGCTTCTCCTCTCAAATAGTTCCACTCCCTGGTGTCTAAGCATTCAAATATTGGAGCCCATGGGGGCATTCTTGTGCACACCACCACAGTGACTTCAGATGCATCGCAGGAATAAGTGTTAAGTCAAGGAAAGGCTCCATTGCTTTTCCAAGGACTAGTCATAGTTCATGGTCCCAGGGCCATGAAGTGCATGACCTTTAGAAGCATGAGATCCCATACTCCAGAATTCAGTTCCTGGTACATACAGTTTCATTCTTCTCAAGGGAAGTGGAAAGCTTTGGGGAAAGAAGGTGCTGCGTGTGTTTTATGGGTGAGAGGAAAATGTCTGTAAGCGCGGGGAACATTCCAAGGCGTTCCTGGAATCAGTTACAGCCTCCTGTGGGGGCCACTGATGAGCTCAGCTGGGCTGAGAAAGCTGTGCAGATGTCGACTCTGAGTCGCAGCCTCAGTCCCTGCCAGAGGCTCCCTTAGTTCTCAAACACAAAGTGAGGATCACAGGCTGAGAAGGGCACGGGCAGGGATTTGTGGATGCTTGCTCCTGGGTACCCAGAGAGCGAATAGGCTTAGAGAACTCAAGGTGATGAGCTCAGCAGCGGAGGTATGTCTTCCCAGCTGGGATACAGGCAACGCATCCTGAATCTGACTCCCAGGAGAAGATGGCACATGGTGGAGCCTTGGAACAAGATGTCCGCCTCCCGTTGCCATCCCCAGTAATGATGGGGTGTCAGTGGGCTCAGGGAGAAATGCCACCTGGCAGTTGGAGTGTGATGAGGACTTTGGCTTCTGAGTTTCCCTTCTGGGGCAGCTTTTTTGAACAAAAATAAGTTAGAGTTTGATTTTTAATTTTTATTTATTTGAAAGACATTAGCATTCACATTTCAGACTCAGACATATTCAGACCCAGGTTTTCTGGGTCACATGATCCCTCCATTTTGTTTCCTCTGAAGACTTCTGGTAGCAATCATAATTATAATAAGAAACTATGTTGACATATAAGATTAGCAAACCAAATATTACTAACATAGAGGAGACAGAGGGAAGGACTAGGAATTGTCATTGTTGCTGTAGGAAAGGTATATACAAAATTTGAGTTTTCATTAAAAATAATAGAGTTGCATATGGCTTGACCTTGCAACTCTTTTTTTCTTAGGAATTTGTTACTCACATTCTAAAAAATATGGATAAAATATGCAAGGATATAATTATGTCACTCTAGTAGCAGAAAGCTGTGAATAAGCTAGATAATTATTAGTTGAAGAATAGTATGAAATTAAGTATATTATCTTTTACAATGGGATGTGTATCATATACCAACATTTCTGTATGTAGTTTTCTGTATCGTGCAGATGTATATAAATATACATATGTCAGTTTATGTAGCATAAACAAGTATATATAAAATTTACATGTAAATATGGAAGGGCTATAGACCAGAGAGTATGTCGGAATAGTACTCTGTGTTGACTCCAGAGGATGGGACCTGGGTGGTGGGAAGAGTATGTCAGGATGGTTAGTTTTTCTTTTCTTTTCTTTTTTCTTTTTCTTTTTCTCCTACCTTCCTTCCTTCCTTCCTTCTTCCTTCCTTCCTTTCTGTCTTTCTTTTTTGTTTTTTTTGAGACAGGGTTTCTCTGTGTTACTTTGGAGCCTGTCCTGGAATTAGCTCTTGTAGACCAGACTGGCCTTGACTCACAGAGATCTGCCTGCCTCCGCCTCCCAAGTGCTGGGATTAAAGGCGTGTGCCACCACTGCCTGGTTCGGTGGTTGGTTTTTTATTAATTATATTTTCTATTTTTTATGTTTAGTATCTCCTTTAAAACATTTTAACGAACAAGGCCACCAAATGAAGTATTCCAGCAGGTCCAGTAAAAGTAGAAAATAAAGCGATCAAGAGGATCAGAATATACGGTTATGCCTGGATGTTATAGTAGCAGAACTGACTGAATAAAAACTGTCTCCACAATGTAATGTTACCTTTGATTAGAGCTGACACACACATGCAGAATGTGTTTCAAAGAACCATTTGCTTTGAGTATGTCTTTATAATTTGTAATAGTATATTCTTCATTTTTTAGATTTATTTATTTTTATTTTTGTGTGCATTGGTGTTTTGTCTTCATGTATGTCTGTGTAAGGGTGTCAGATCCCCTGGGACTAGGGTTACAGACAGTGGGTGCTGGGAAATGAACCTGGGTCCTCTGGAAGAACAGTCAGTATTCTTAAATGTTGAGCCATCTCTCCAGCCCCCTATTCATCAAATTTTTGATGATCTGCCATAATATAAAATACAACCAGAATCAATTATAGTTTTCAGAAGCTCTTATTTTAAAAATAGGAAAGATGTTATGGAAGATGAGAGCATCAGAGAGAGAGAGAGAGTGTGTGTGTGTTAAAGAGGGGCGGCAGAGGGTGGTGTGTGTGTGAAGGGAATGTGTGTGTCAAGTTTCTGTCTTTGGGATTAAAGGATCCTATCTAAGTGAAGATGCAGTTTGAGAAACAAAGGAAAATATTCGTTTCACTGCTTTGCTTTATTTACACTGAGAATCATTGTCAAGTGGTTTTGTTGAACTCTAGTTTCACTGGGAAGGGAAAGACTAAATCATAGAAATGTCAGGTTCAACCTTGGCAGTATTGCAAGTGTGTTTACCATGTGAATAATTACAATATTCTAGGACTCCCAGCCTTGCTGAAATCAGTTTGTCACTGACATTCTCAATGCAGAATTGCATGGAATAGAACTTTTAGGATGCTAAATTAGAGCCACGATAGACGTATAGTTCTGTAGAGTCACTTTGATTTGATCTTTGGTTTCCTTCAGGGTAAACGGGAAGCTGGTGGCTCTAAAGGTGATCAGACTGCAGGAGGAAGAGGGGACGCCGTTCACGGCCATCAGGGAAGGTAGGCACTCTGTCCTCTCTCTGATTCTCTGTTTATGTGGTTTTCATGGCACGGTGAGTATGGTACTCTCTCCAGACATGCTGAGATTTAGTTACGCTGCTGAGTGTCTTATTTGATTGTGGAAACTGTAATTAAAAACATTCACTACCTTCTGCAGTCATACCAAGTCATATTAAACAAGACAAGACCATCTTTTTATATTCAGATTTGTGGGGGGAAAATTCATGGTGGGCTCTCTAGGCAACTGGAGAATATTTTTATGTCTGATTCTGTTTGCAGCACTGCTAAAATACTAAATAACTCACTACTAAATATTAAATACTAAAATGCTAAAATGTCAGAGTGGCATTATTATAGATTCATGATTTTTAAAGGAAATTCTTAAAAATGAAGGATTATCCTTACCTTGTTGCTCATTTGCCTTTCTTCTTTCTTGGGTCCCTTGTTTTCTTTCTTTCCTCCTTTCTTTTGCTGTTGTTTTAATTCTTCTCTTATATATTACATTTCAATCTTGGTTCCCCTCCCTCCACTCCTCCACTCTTCCCCTCATTCCCTCTCCCCTGGACGCAATCCACTCCCTGTTTTCCTTTAGAAAAGAGGAGGCCTTCCAGAGATATCAGCTGAACACTGAATAAATAACAAGTGACATTAAGACTAGGCACATATCAAGGCTGGACAAGGAGGAAAAGGCCACAGAGCAGGTGAAAGAGTCAGAGACATCCCCATTCCCACTGCTAGGAGACCCACAAAAACACCAAGCCATACAACCATAACATATATGCAGAGGACCTATCGTAGACCCTCACAGTCTCTCTGATTGTTACTGTAGTCTCTATGAGCCTTTGTGTGAGTCCTGATTAGTTGGTACTGTTCTCCGTGGTGTCCTTGACTTCTCTGGCTCCTGCAGTCTTTCCTCTCCCTCTTCTGTGGGATTCCCTAAGCTCTGCCTCATGTTTGACTATGGGTCTTTGCATCTGCTCCCAACAGATGCTGGATGATGCCCCTCTGATGACAAATGGGCTAGGCAGCAATCTATGAATATAGCAGAATATGACAAGTAATCATTTCATTGACTTGTGTGTGTGAGAGAGAGACAGAGACAGAAAGAGGCACACACACAGAGAGGAGGGGGAGAAAGAGAGAGTCGTGTTTGGTTCTATTGTAGGTCTCTGGACTGTCCAGTTTCTGATTCCTGTCCATGCAGGCAGTGTCAGGCTTGGTCTCCCTTTTGTGGTGTGGGCCTCAATCTACACCACCATCGTTCTTATCCTTTAGTTTGCATTGCTTGTCTCATTCCTTTAGTATTATGTATGTTGCAATATTTTTCCCATTGCTATTTTTAAAAAGTTCTCTCATAATGCAGCAGATTCTATGTATAAGGCTTTAGTTTTATTAAATAAGGTTGAACTGTCTTTTGTCTTTTTCATTTATGCATAAGAGGGTTTCTGCTATTGATGAGAGTCATCTTACTCATGTGAATTTTCAGTTCTGTCATAAATATTAGGGTTAGTAGCTTCACTTCTACATATTTTAAAAATGCAAATTCTCTTTACCTAAGTCCTTAGTTCATTCTCCCATCAGAGGGACCAAAGCTACATCTTCTGCTGATCCAAATGATGTATCAGTGTTTTGCCACCTAGTTTTTGACAAATTAAGTACACTCTGTCATTACCTGGTTTGTCATTTGATGATGATAATGTTGATTTGCTTCTTCCTTCTTTTCCTCTTTCTAGTCTTCCTCTTTGCCCCAATATAGTTTTTATTGCTGTGATACAACATCATGACCAAAGATAAATTTGGGGAGGAAAGGACGTTTTATTACACTTCCATATTGCAGTTCAGCATTCAAGGAGGTTAGGCAAGAAACTCAAAGAGGGCAGAAATGTGGAGGCAGGAGCTGATGCTGCTTATTCGTCCTTATGGCCGGCTTATTTGATATCTTTTACACCCCACGACCATCTGCCCAGGGGTGATACCACCTCCAATGTTCTGGGCCCTTCCACTCCAGTCTTCAATGTACCACAGGCTAGGCTAGAGTCCAGTCCAGTAGGGCATTTTCTCAGTTGAGGCTCCCTCTCCCAAAATGACTCTGGCCTGTGCCAGGTTTTCAGAAAACTAGCCGGTATGCGCTTGTTGTATTTTCTCATCTCATTCTTCCTTTCACTTCCTTGCAGTTTGGCTTGCTTGGTTACCGGTTAGCTGAGACATCTTAGAAAATGTATCCATTGTCTCTGTATTATATACCAAGCCTTCCGTCTTCTGGTTCTTCTCCCTAACCTTTTAGTAGATTGCACACGGTTGAAACAATCTTTCCTGCAACGGCAGACTCCAGGCAGGGTCAGTTTTTCTCTTTGCTTTGTCTTGCCTTTTCTGTTTGCAGAACCTAAGAAGAGAGAAAAAAAAAAAAAGCCTGCTTTTCTCTAGTAAGCACCCATTCCTGGATAATTTCATTCATTCCCTAAATTTAAATAGCAGGCATAAGCTGTTGACTTCCACACATGTGTTTATTTAGTTAAGACCTTGTCTTTGTGTCCACTTCATAGATCTGTCTGCCTACTTGGAATTTTCCCTTGAATTCAACAACCTCTAAAAAGAATAAGATATCACCACCAAGTACGACTGTTATAACAAATAACCTAAAACCTTATATCCAAACATAATTCTGGTCCATCACGTCCCATGCAGTATTCTCTATACATGAGTAAAGGTCATGTCCAGCGAATTAACCAAATGTGGTTCTGTTGGGTCCATCTCTAAAGGTAGCTCACATCTGTCCACAGCTGAGTCTCCTCGCTGTATCGCAGGATTCCTTGGATTGTTGCAGGAACTTTTGCATTACACTCTCCCCTTCTTTGTCATCCTATTGTTTCTTCTTTACTTTGAAACTACTATAATCTAATTATGTAAGCCATGTTTAATTAATCCCTTTATAAACCTGTATTGTCTTAGGGCCCTCACATACACTCTTCCTCTATCTAGAATACTCTTCATTGACCAGTTTAGGTACCAACTACAAACTCGTATGTTCTCTTCTCAAGAGAAATTTTCTATAACCATCCTGTCTACCAGTTGCAGCTAGCTATTACCTTACCCACCTTTATGCAGCTCACCATGCCGATAATCCTGTTCGTTCCCATTACCGTTCTTACTGGAATGTGAACTGTGGGAGATAGAATTTTAATGAGGTTAGTGACCTTGTTTGACACCCGCCCTGCAACAGCTATTGAGTGGCTTACAGAGCATCATTAAGTTAGAGTCAGTAAATAAGATGGAATATTCGATACAGATGGTACTCCTGTGGAATCTGTCATCCAGGTGGCAGGCAGAAGATTGAAATAATACATCAAAGAATAACACGCCATGCCACATAAATGCCAAATCATTTCTGAAGTATCGTGAATTCCCAGAAAGGTTCTCCACTAGTGAAGTGTGCTAAGATGTCGGCTGGACCTAGAGGCAGAAATCCGATGATAAACTGTGGAGTCTGGATGGAGAAGATGCTGTCTGGACTGGCACAGAGACTGAGCAGGGGTAGAGACTCAGTGACTTTTCTTAGTGCCGGGAGTGGGGATGGTTTCCATGAGGTGGTCTCAGTGGCTGGTCACGTGGCAGTAGGGGGTCTTGTGCCATTGGAAGTGGTCTCAGTGGCTGGTCACATGAAGGTAGGGGGTCTTGTGCCATTGGAGGATTTAGTTTGTACATGTTGAGTTCTAATGGTGTGGGCATGAAGCTCCCAGCAGTTGAATATAAACAACACATTTAGTAAGACCCTTACAATCATTAAGACCCTTACAATCATAAAATCTTTAGTTTTATTTAATTAAATTTAAAGCAGAGATTTATTTGAGTCGATATTCTGGAAGATAGAAAGTGTAAAAAGCATGGCCGTGGCACCTGCGGTGCAGAAGGGCAGCAGTCGAGGGCAGAGGAAGAACAAGAGCAGAAGTAAAAGTAAGTTCAATGTTTTTGAGGTCAAGAACTTTCAGTAGTTCAATGTTTTTGAGGCCAAGAATTTTTGGTGCAAATGAGAGATTGACTGTTAGTCGGGGTAATCTATAGAGAGTGGCTTTTGGAGTCTGGAATTCTGGGTGTTGACTGTTTCTTTGTCTTTCATCACAGAACTGTCAGGCTTAGATGGTGCATTACATAGGAGTAGATATCGCCTTATAGTTTTGGAGGCTGGAAGGCCAAAGCCACGATACCATGACACCCTTTCTGCAAGCTGAGAGAGATGATCTGTCCTAAGATTTTTCCCTGGCTCCTAGACAGGCGTCTTGTCCCTGTGTCTCTAGGTTTTAAGTCTGTGCCTGTCTGCATACACATGTCTTCTTTCTCTAAGGACACACTGGTCATACTGAATTAGAGGTTACCCTGACGATCTTATTTTACTGTAGTTACCTCCCTGCAGACTCACAGCCAGCTACATACTGGAGTTATGACTTCAGCATGCAGTTTTGTTGTTGTTGTTGTTGGGGAAGGGCACATTTCAGCCCATAATACCACTTAATAGTTTGGGACCCTAGAAACCTTATTTGCAGAAGGTAGGTGTTGGCTTATGTCTTTGGTTATGGATTTTCTATATTGACATGATTCTTCTGATTTCCTGAGGATTCTTGAAGTTCAGATTTTTCAATGTTCGTATAATGGAAAATGGTGAAAGAGTTGTTGAGGCATGGGATGGTCCATCACAAAATGACATCGTGTTTCCTTTAAATACAGTATTCTGAAGTCTCTACAAGAAAGTCTGACTTCTAAATGATTTATTTACATTTTATGTGTATAATGTTTGCTTTCATATACGTGTATGTATGATGTGAGTGCTTAGTGACTGTAGAGGCCCCAAGGGAGTGTGAGGTCCCTCCCTAGAGCTCCTGACTGGGAGCCACCTGTGAGTGCTCAGAACTAAACTTGGCCACTCTGTAAGAGCAACGAGTATTCGAAAGCTCCGAGCAGCCTCTTTCTCCCGTCTGTTGTTAGCAGAAGTGAAATGACTTTGTGATAATAATAAGATTGAAACAGTGGGTCAGTTTTAGATGTGTGTTCCTCTCTTCACCTTTCTTCCTGCCTCTCACAGTCTATTATGTATAGAAACAACAGCTGCTGTTACTGCTGGGCTTGTCAATCCCAGCAATCGATGTGAAGGCTAGGCGTAACTTATGTGCATCAAGCGGGAGAACATGAAACATTGGGAGGGCGGGACACTGGGCCAATGAGAGGGAGAGCTGGAATTTGAGTTCGCCTCTATTCTGCTATTCTGGCCAATTCTTCGTTCACGAAATGTCAACAGCGTGAAGACTGGGAGTTGGGACACACCGTGCTTGGGAATCTTTTTTTTTTTTTTTTTTTCGAGACAGGGTTTCTCTGTGGCTTTGGAGCCTGTCCTGGAACTAGCTCTGTAGACCAGACTGGTCTCGAACTCACAGAGATCCGCCTGCCTCTGCCTCCCGAGTGCTGGGATTAAAGGCGTGCGCCACCATCGCCCGGCTTTAGGAAGGGAATCTTAAGTGCCTGCTTTTCATTTAGTGGATTACCTTGGAATTTAGGGTTTATCATAATTTTCACCCAGAGTGGAAATGCTAAGCAGCTCTAATCTTGCTTAGACTTGTGTGTCAGGATAGACTGAACTATATCTTGTTGAGCTCGAGAACATATAGTGGCTTAACTTAGGTTTAGATAACTTTGAAACTTATAATGTTTTTGGTGGCAGCTTAACATAACTGTGGCAAGGGTCAGCGTTCCTGTTTTAGTTTAGAATCCTTGGATGCTATCTCCTCAGCTTGTGGCACTTCTGATAGAGGGTCTGAGCACAAGGAAAGGTTTGGAAGGGAGCGGATAAAATATCTTAGGCTACGCTACCTTCAGTACCTTCATCACATAGATGTTCTTATTCTGTGGTTTCACTTCATAGATCTAATAGCATAAACATTTCCTATAAAGTTTCCTACAGTTAAGGCAAGGGGAAAGTTGTCATTTCTATAGATTTTTGAATGTATGGTACTTTGCAAAGGTAAGCATCCACAGAAATCTAAATACTCTGTAAACAAAGCAAGCCTAGGTGAAAATAGTAGCTACGTGTGGCAAGTATTCTGTCATGCACCTGTCATCCTAGCACTTGAGAGGTGGAGTCAGGGAAGTCGGTATTGCTAACATGGGTGCCAGCCTCCAGTCCGCACTAGGGTATGCAAAAAAAAAAAAATCCAAAAATGTGGTGAGGGCCTAGGAAATATTCTTATCTATATGAGGAAACACACGCTTTCTGATGGTAACTTTCTCTTTTACAGTAATCCTCTCTGAGAATCTGTCTCCACATAGCTGCATTCTTTTTATTTAGAAAAACAATCTTTTTTTCACTTTACATACCAATCCCAGTTACCACTCCCTCCCCTCCTCCTGTTCCCTTCACCTACCCCTCTAACCCTCCCCTCATCCACTCCTCAGAGAGGGTAAGATCCAAGGCCCTCCCTACTATATCTAGGCTGAGCAAGGTATCCATCAGAAGAGAATAGGTTCCAAAAAACCCAGTACATGCAGTAGGGATAAATCCTGGTGCCACTGCCAGTGGCCTGCAGTCTGCCCCAGCCATGCAACTGTCACCTACATTCAGAGGGACTGGTTTAGACCTGTGCTGTTTCCTCCCCTGTCCAGCTGGAGTTGGTGAGCTCCCATTAGTTCAGGTAGACTGTTTCAGTGGGTGAACCCTTCATGTTCATAGCAGCATTGTGTAATAGCCAGAACCTGGAAACAACCCAGATGCCCCTCTACCAAAGAATGGATAAAGAAAATACGGCAATTTACACATTAGAGTACTACTCAGCGGTAAAAAACAATGACATCTTAAAATTTGCAAATGGATGGAACTAGAAAAAACCATCCTGAGTGAGGTAACCCAGACCCAGAAGGATGAACATGGTATGTACTCACTTATAAGTGGATACTAGCTGTAAAGCAAAGGATATTAAACAGATAGTTCATGGTCCTAGAGAAACTAAGTAACAAGGTGAACCCTAAGAAAAACATACATAGATCCACCTGGAAAGAGGAAACTTGGGAACATGCTGGTGGGGGTAGAAGGGAGGGTGGAAGAGGAAGGCGCCGGGTTGTCACCTGCTGTATACCCACCCATGGCAGCTCTCAGCAAATTGGGAGTTCAAAGCCCTGTGTGAACTCAAGAGCAGTCTACTCTTACTTTTTCTTTCTGTATTTTATTATTTATTATGAAAACCGTTTATATTTTTAATATCCATTTATGACAGCAGGAAGGAGGAGGTGGGTAGAAGGTGAGAACAAATTAAGGGGAAATGCAAGCACCTTTCATAAGACATTTAGAAGTTGTTAGCCTGCTTATAAAGTGAGCAGCTAACTTTTGTCGTTAACCTTCAGTCCTCTCATTAAATGATTCCCAGTACTGCAGTAAATTAGGCACGTATGATAGGAATTGTAATTTTTTAAATGTGATAACATCATGGAACAGAAAATGAAGCTGGCATTAACCGAGCCAGTGAGAACTGTGGTGTTTGATTTGGTTTTCCCCACTCCATCTTTGATGTAGAACATCTTTAAAAATATTTGTTGCTCGTTGTTATCTGCTTCATTATTTCACGTATAGAGAGAGACCTGATATAATTTGCGTGTGGATAACGAACATTAGTTTTGAGATCTCATTGGGTTATAATTCAATTAGAAATTAACTAAGCTAAATTTCATTTTTGTGCTGTTACTTTACTATAGCTTCAGTTACAGAGTTCCACAAACCTAATAGTTTTTTATACATATACTGCTAAGCTAGGAGCCTAAAATCAAAACATTGATAAGCCAGGCTTTCTGTGAAAACTGCACTTGAGAAACATTTGCTTTTTGCTAGCCTTGGCTGGCTCCTGGCAATGTTTGGGGTCTTTGACGTGTGTATATGGTACTCAGCCCTCTGTCTCTATGGTTACACGGCCTCCTGCTCTGCATCTCACTCTCTTCTTAGGAAGGTGCCCGTCATTGTACTCTGGGCCTCCCTTAGCTGAGTGTGGGTTTATTTTAGTGAATTCCATTTATGTGGTGTATTTGCAGGTAAAGTCACACTATGAGGTCCCATGGAGAAAGGAATGTGGGGAAATGTGGTTCAACCCACTCCGATCTTGATTCTTGTTATTTTCATGGAGACATTTGAAAGGACTGCATTTTTTGATCCAAAAGTTTATCAGAGGGACATGATATGTAGTGATGATAATATTTGCTGGTCATTTTCTCTTAATAAAATGTGTGTGTATGTTAGACAAATGAATTCATTAGCATTCTCTAAGGTGATTTGGCTATTTGTTATTTTTTAAAGAAAAATTCAAATTTTTTTTTTTCTCCGTGACTAAATGACTTGAGGTATGTGGCTTGTAAGGTGAGTTGTGTCATGTCAGTGAGCATGATTAAGACTTTGGTTGTTAGTTTGAGTTTGGCAGCAGGGAGAACTGATCCCAATACTAGTATATATACATAAAATGATAAAGGTCTATTTTTTTTAAAGATTTATTTTTTTATTATGTATACAACATTCTACCTCCACGTATGCCCGCAAGCCAGAGGACGGCGCCAGATCTCATTACAGTTGGTTGTGAGCCACCATGTGGTTGCTGGGAATTGAACTCAAGACCTCTGGAAGAGCAGCCTGTGCTCTTAACCACTGAGCCATCTCTCCAGCCCGATAAAGGTCTATTTTGACAGTTCCTCAAATTGATAGTTGTGATTTCAGACATTAATTCCTATGATAAAATATTTTAAATCTTAACTTTTAAGTCCATCCCACAAGAATCTGTTTTATCTAGGTAGAAAGTCTAATAAACATACACCTTCTCCATTTGTATAGGACTGGGCTGGTATGTGGTCATCCTTGGTTATAACCCAGGTCATTTTGTCAAATGCCCGGATGGCAGAGCACATCTCCCATCATTCCCTAGCGGATAGAACTCGCCTCTTACTGCTGCCCAGGGTTTTCCAATCCATCGCTCTTCTCTGACACAAATGGTCTCGTAAGTGTGTTTCCAGAACTCCATTGAGAGAGGGCAAGATGAGGTCCGAAGACATGGTCTCCCTCTGTGCAGAACGAGAAGGCAGTGCTGGAGAGGCTGGGGAGGATGCTGTGGGTTCGTAGCTGTGGTTTGTCAACACTGGTCACCATGTGTAGTGATTTCAGAATTAATAATGGACCATAAAGTAAAGTTTTAGCTATGTCTTACTCAATATTAGTACAGCATTTAATCATATGCAGTAGGTAACAATAAATTGTCTCTCACCTGTCTTAATAAGTTTAGAATTTATCATTTCCATGCTCAGTTTAGGCATTTCTGTAATTAGCTGTTATATCAACAGATTTATTTTAAAGTTGCAATCTGTGCCATGATTGTTTGAAGTTTAATAATCCTATAAGAACTAATTTGGGAGCTAAAGCACACCATAGAGATTACCAGCAAGAGGCATATTCATCTGGTATTTTAGTATGAATTCTCAAACCTAACTGTATAAATTCAAATTTGCTTGGATTCCTGCCTGAGTATTGCGCAGGCCTTAAATTTTACATACCTCAGTTTCCTCTTCTATTAAAGAAGATGGAAATAGTACCAGTTTTAGAGATCTTGGAAGAAGTAACCATTAAATTCATGTTGCTATCAACTAAAAAGAATCATAGCATGAACATTTTTTGGGAATGAAAATGCACTACTAGGAAATAAAAATTCAAGAGAAGATTTGCATGGTAACTTTAAGAAAACCAAGAGAAGGACCAAGAAGAGCTACTTTCTCTGATGTCTCTGAGGGTAAAAGATAGAAGGATGAGTTTTCTCCTGGATTAGCTGTTTTGGTCTCTTTCAGATTGGAAATATCCCTCAGCTGTCCTGAGATCTTAACTATCAACTTCCATTTCAGAATCAGTTGTCTTGCTTGACGCCTTTGGGTGTTTGGATAAGGACTGTTGTGTGGTGAGTTACCCAGACACATGATGGGGATGAAGTGTCTCCCCCATTCCTTTTCCTTGCTGCTCATCAGATCCCAACACTGGACAGTTCTTTTGTAGGAGGCTTTGGTTTTCACATGGATACTGACTCTCTTGACTGAAGGACTTACGTTTGCTGCTCACCGTACGAGACGGAGAAAGAGACAAGTTACAGGGCATTCTCCCCCGTGAACAAGTAGAATTTCATTTTATTCATCTCAAAGTTTTTGGTTTAGATTTGGTTGTAGCTGATGTAAGAGAGAGTGGAAGGTAATGAAATATTTAGGGGGAAAGAAAGCCAAGTGCATTTTAGAACATGGATGTGTGGTTCTGAAGAGAAAAAACATGTAGGGTGAAGTTTGTGTTTTGACAAGGAGCTCAGAGGGCATGAAGACCTTCAGGATGACATCCAAACTGCTTCTTGGGATATGGACTGGATAATAGAGCCTATGCTAAGAAAGAACCTATAAAGAAGGATGGAGATTAGGAAAAATTTAGGGAGTTCAGTCTTGCAAGTGTTAAATTTGAAACCTGGCATCCATATGCTGTTTGTATACATAGTGCCGATGCTGAAATGACAGATCAATTACACACCGACTGAAGACCTTATAAGTCAGGTGCAGAGTCTATGTTACTGTTGTGAGGAAGGTTGACATTATCATCTTCATTTTATCAATCAAAGAACTGCAGTCTCCAGATAGTTTTGTTAAAAGCCACCAACAACAGTCTGGTGAACTGTCTGTCACATAGTATCTTCTCAATATAACAACCAAATGCCTGAATGCATTCCGATTCTCTCTGCATTGCTGTTGAGGCAGAAACCCATAGGGTTAGAATTGTACAGACTATTGTAAGTCAGCTAAGAAAAAGAGCAAGATGAGACTTGAAAAACCATTGCATCAGACAGTAAATGCTCGACCTGGTGGAGGTTGTGCCCCTCAGCAAATACTGCACTCATTGTACCTTCAATTTCTTCATTTCTGAAATGAACTTTCTTCTAAATTGCATTATCTTTGAAGAAACACTTTTGTAACAGCCTCCACTTAAAATTCTGTTTACTAGGAAACTATGTCATAAAGGACTAACACTTACACTAAGCCCCAACTTTCTTATCTGCACCTTAGAGATAGTTCTGATCTGTATATTAGCACAGGATTGTTGTGAGAGTTACATGAGTTTAGCATCTTTAATAGCATGGCAAGGTAAAAACTGAAGATGTCTTCAGGGAATTTTCAGCAATTAGAAGTGCATTCAGGTGGGGTTGCTTCCTAATCTTTTTTAAATTGTCTTAAATACAAATGCATCATATCGTAACGTATATTACCAGTTGCCAAACAAGATGAAATATAATACTTTTTCTAATTTAACCAACCAATAAAGCAGCTGCTTAATTGAAAGATAAGATTTTAATCCTCAAATTTAACAAAATAAAAGAAACCCACTATTTTCATAGGTTTTAAAGTCACATGATCCAACAGCTTTCAATTTTTTGTTGATATTAGCTGCCAGACAGCCATCACATTTCTCAGACTTACAAAGAATAACAATTGGATCCATTTACATAAACTTACTTAGAATCGCAGTCTAGACTCATGGATTTTTTTTCCCTTCCATTTACAAAATTTTTCCTGTCAATTGTAAAAGGCTCTACAGCAATTCATGTTAATGTTTGCAGTGACAGACATAAAGGAATATTACTAATGGTTTAAAGGAGCTATTTTAGCACAATAAACTCATGTCTCATTATAGCATGTGTATGTGTAAAGAACACTGGTGATACAATTATGGGTTTTTCCAGCTGGTAAAAGATTGAGGCCAGTACTATCATTTGAAAGAAAAATTTCTGAATACTTAAATTTGACTCCAAATTCCCATGTTTATCTCCGGTTTTTACTGGCCATGCTGTTGAACGTGTTACCTCATCTCTTCCCTCAACAGTCCTGAGTTAATACCTCAGTACAAACGTCTCTATCCTGCGGAGACAGAGATGAGGCCTAGGGATAAATGAATTCTTCTTTGTCACACATTTGCTAGAAAACAAAGGTCTTAACTGAAGTGTTTGTTCAAAGATAATTCATTCTTCACCTAAAAGTTTCTTGGAAAATTTAAAAAATATTGCAAGCTCAGGAACCTGTATTAATAAATTTTTATACATATAAACTTATTTTATATTTATTGCTCATATGATAGTTGTGAACATAGCTATATATTGCTTTAAAATTATTAAATTATTTTAAATACTTAGTATTTCTTTATATTTGGGAAGTCATTACATTGTTATGCTACATACCATGTATACTATCTAATAATAGAGGCAGTCAAAAGGTGAACTGTGAACTAATTTCATGGCCAGTGTCATGCTTACTGTCAGAATTTGGTGTTTTATGTATCTTGAGACTCTATATTAAGTCATATTTTCTTATATGTTTAGTGAGTACTTAGTAAAGATACCAAATAATGTGACTTTTTTAGTAGTCTTTTCAAAAAACAGATACAGCATATGTATTGGAAAGAGGAGAAAGGACTGGGAAAGTCGTGGTTGTAAAATTCCTATAAAATTTCATGCTCTTTGGACTGGAGAGGGAGGGGGAAAGGAGTGGGGGGAGGGGGAGAAGAGTGGGAGGAGGGGGAGAAGGGTGGGAGGAGGGGGAGGGAAATGGGAGGCTGGGAGGAGGTGGAAACTTGTTTTTTTTTTTTTTTCTCAATAAAAAAATAAAAAAAAATAAAAAAAATTTCATGCCTGCAAACATGTCGGTAGACTACAATTAAAAGAAGCACAAAGAGACCCACTGGTAAATTTTCGAAAGTAAAATTGCTTAAAGAAAAAGACAAATGGAAATGTTGAAGGTAGGAAGAGACAAGCAAGTCATTAGAGCAGAGAAAACTGTGCTCAAGAGCTGACCTTTCCTCTAAACTGCCAGGTATATTCTAAAAAAACAAAAGAAAATGAAAACCTGTCAATTAAAATTCTACATCTAACAAAACTGTCCATTAGAAGAGAAGGCAAGTCTTGTTTAAATCAGGAGACCTTGAGTGAAATACTCATGGAAGTGTGTCAGGATGGGTGCACATGCCACCAGGCCCACGTTTTAGTAGAAAAAGAATATAATATTAGAAATGGTAATTTGTGAGTAAATATAAACAATTTTATAAAGATATTATTCTTTCTAATCTCAGAATCTGTAAAATATTAGACTGCTTAGTATATTGACTGACATTTCTAGATACAGATTACATTATTAGACACAGACCTAATGTCTGTGAGGGAGAGAAAAAGCTACATTTTAAAAACATTAAGCAGATGCTAGCCTGGAGTAAACTGCAATAAATCAAGCTGTGAATTATAATTCATGGAATAATCACTAAGAAAATATCCTGATTAAAAGTCAACAAAATATGATATGGTTTATTTCAAAGTATGCTGAAAAAGACCAATGCAAGAAGGCAGTTAGGAGAACCCAGGAAAATACGTGGAGCGTTCCTGCAAAAAATGCAATAGACAGAGATAAAACTCTACTACTCAACACTCTGAACTTAAGATGTCCAGAGAAGTTTTTCACTCTGGATAGAAAGAGAAGAGGCAACATTATATATTCTATGGGAGATGAGCTTTAGTTCTATCGACTCAAGAAGATAAATGTAAAAGGATATGTATCCATAGGAAATCTGGCAAGATAGAAACTAGAATGGATCCTAACAGACACCTTTGTACTTTTCCTATAGACAGAGACATTTTATGATGATGCGAGAGTCAACCTGTGAGGAAGGTTTCGCTATTAGAAACACAGAAGCCCAACATTAGAGTTCAAATATGCAGGAAGCATATTCTTGTATACTTAATAGAAAAATAGACAATTCAGCAATTAATACGATTCCACAAATATCAGTAGATCAGTTGGAAAAAGTCAACCAAGATATAGAAGACAGGAATGATATGGTAACCAATGTGGTTAATAGATAGTTCACCCAGCTCCAGTAGAGGATACATTTAACTGAAGAGCAAACTGAACGTTCTCAAAAGTACATCACAGATTAAACCTTAATACAAGTCTAAGTACGTGAAAAATGATGGAAATGTTTCAGGGTGTGGATTCTGTTTACTGAACTATTACATTGAAAACAGAACAAAGCTCCATTTGGGGGAAAGATGGGAATTAAACAAAACACATTCTGGGTAATCTATAGAACAAAAAACAATGAAACTTGTCGACACAGATACATGAGTACTTGGGAGAACAGGCTGAGCTGGAAACATGCATTTCAGAAAAGAAAAATATGATTTCAACTTTAAAATAATCTAAGATTTTAAACCCTATTGGAAAAGAGTAGCAAATTTATCTTCCAGCAAAGAGAAGGAGAATAAAGACCACAGTGGAAATCAGTGGACTGGAAGACAGAAGCAGTAGAGAAGCCAGTTAAACAGAAAGCTGTGCCTTTGCTATGAGATATTAGTAAACACTCACCCAACTAACCAGGATGAAAATGGCATAAGTTACCACACCAGTGAAAAAGTATCACTATTGATTTTGAGAAATGATGAGACTTTAACGGGGTACTATGAGCCGCTTACTGCCAACAAATCAGACAAGTGGACAAGTGATATTGTCAGAAGCTATTGCTCTGACAATTAGATGTGTTAATGAAGAATAGATTAATACTTTACAACAAATACAAATCTCAACCCAAACTTTATGTTTCAATATAAAAACTATAGGATTTCTGAGCACGGACCTGCAGGAAATCTTTCGTGACTTTTGGACTAGAGATTAGCAGAATTTGTAGAAGATAGCTCATAAATTAAAGTGTAGTCTTTGAACACAGATCTAGGAAAGCAAAGAGACAAGTTAAAAAGGAAGAAAATATTGCCAAATAATATATTTGATAAAGGATTGAGATATATATATATATATATATATATATATATATATTATATAAAAGGCCCAAATTCAATAATGAGGAAACTGATATGTTATAAATTATATTGTAGAATTGCACACACAAAGCTTGTTGAAGAGTGAGGTAGAACCCATTGGTAGCAAGTCAGGGTCTTTTGGGTGAGCGGCATCCCTAGAAGCTGGGGTGGCAGGTCTACCTTCAGGCCCAGGTGCTGTCAGCTTTTGGCGAGCAGATATACAGCATACTATTTGATTGGTGCAAGAAAGTAGCTCAATATGAGCAAAAGAATTATATATATATATATAACTTGTACAGTCAAGGAGCTTATTGTTTGTGGCCGCTTACAGGTCCAACTCTTATGGCTTGCCGGGGAGAAGCAGCCAGAGGAAGGAGTGTTGAGGGAGGAATGACTGCTCCTGCTGTTTTCTGGCCTGTGCCCTCTCAGCTCCAACTCTGCTTGAACCCTCTTGTAAGAACTCGTTAAGTACCGCCTCTTCCCTGCCATCCTCTGTCTTTCTTCCTTCTTGTTTCTCTGTGCTTTGCCTATTGCTTGTATGCTTCCATTGCAGTCCTTGACTCCATTAAGCTTTCTGGTCAGCTGTGCTCAGTTGTGACCTGTTGGTGACGACTTGGTGCTTGAGTGCCTATGGTGTGGCTGACTCCTCAGATGCCAAACATTCCCCCACTACTATCAAAATGGAGCTAACCCAGAGTCCAGTCAGTGATTTAATAGAATTTAGGCAGCAATAAATTGGGCCATGATTATTTCAGAATTAAGAGTGGCAGTAATCACTGGCATAGTCTTAGGGTACATAGGGTTTGGTCAGAAATGGGCAGAGGGAATTTGTTGCTAAGTAGCTAGCTGAAGTAGAAATATTCTCCCTGCAACACACCAGGCAAACCCCACTCGTTTGCGTGCCTAGAGGGAATTCTACCTTGTGACAGTGGGTATGTAGGTTGTGCAGAAATTATCTAATGCAGACTCTGCCTATTCTGGTGTCCACTCTGATTCCTTCAGAATGTGAATCTGAGCATTGTTCTGATCAACATCTTAGTTTTTATGATTACTTTTAATCTTGTTATTACCATTATGCTTGGGATCTACATGAAAACACTACGTTTTCAGGAAGAAGGAGATAGAACTGGGTGTTGGATGCATTCATTTCAGGGGCATTATGAGTACAGAGATCTTTGACTTGATAGATGGAACTACTGTAAGACTTGCATGCTCCAAGTTACTGAATTCATACTCTACTCAGCCTGCGGGCTCAAGACATTTACCCCTGAAGGGACTTAATCCTGAGTTGTGAGAGCTATGAAGAACACCAGGGATTGTGTATGTAATCTGGTCCTATCACTTACAAAAGATCAGCTGAGTCCTGGGGAGAAGTGTTAAAGTGAGCAAGGTGAGCGCAGCTCAGACCTGGACTGAGAGTCCTGTGCATCATCCCTGCAGAGAGCCAGCCCTGGCAGTGACTCAGCTCTTCCCAGTGTTGCTCTCCTCACATGGGAGCCCAGCTTTGTGTGAAGTGCCAGAAAGTAGGCCATTCAGATTTCTCGGCATTTCTCATTTTCTAGTGACATTTTAGAATGCAGTGGAACTCTTCATGAAACCATCAAATAATAATTCCTATCTTGATTTATAAAAAAAATCCTAATTAATAGCTTATGTGGGGGAAAAATGTACCATTATAGAATATCATGGGAAGTTCAGAAGTGCAAAGTTAAAGGAAACTCTGGTTTGGGATATTTATATTTTTTGGATATTTGCCATCTCAGTCAGTTCTCTGAGCATACCCAAGAGCAATGGGTTGATAGTAGGACTTTTTAAGAGGCCCTAGCATTTTGAATGGGACCCAAGAAAAAGAATTAAAGGAAACACTCAACAAGAACTTGGCAGTTGTCCTGTTATCTCTCTCCCTCACTCCCTCTCCCCCTCTGTGTGTGTGTGTGTGTGTGTGTGTGTGTGTGTGTGTGTGGCTGTAGCTTAGGGCTAGTGTGAGCAGGATATAGCAGCAAGGGTGGCGTACTGTTAATGTTGATGAATTTGTTTTTAGAAGTATTTATAGTTAGAAAAATTTCTTGATGGAGACAAAGACTGATTTTTCAGTATACTGGGGCTTTTTTTGTCATCAGAGAATTATGCCAATTTCCATGATAAGCAGAAAAATGGTTTTTGTTTGCTTAAGCTGACTATGTTAATGTTTAAAAATGTTAAATATAGTGAATAAGTGGTTGTCTGTGACCTCCGTCCCTCTTTCCTTTGCTCCTTTCTTCCTCCAGCCTGACAGGTTCTTATTATGTAGTCTTGAACTCAGACCAGTCCTCCTACCTTGACCTCTTAGGTACTGAGATTACAAGCCTGTTCTGTTACACCAGGCTTCTTTTCTCTGCCCTTCCCTTTCTGTCTATTTTGCAAGGGTTTCACTGTGTAGCTCAGACTGTCTTCAATCTCTCATGTCTTTTGTCTCAGGCCCGGGGAGTGAGGGTTACAGATACACACTGCTGTACACCTTGTGCTCACACTGTTGTCTAAATGCCATCGTCCAGACTGTGGAGAGCGCAAGCCAGTGAGAAGCAGATAGCATTTCCACTGTCGTCTGGCCTTCCAGGATCTCGAATATGTCCTTCCTTTTGCTACCCTCATGCTAATGTGTTTTGAGTACTGCATATGGCTTGAGAGTTGCAGAAGGCAAATGACTTATAAGTCTGTGGAAGTGATGGCCAGTGGATTCACTACAAAGTCTATCTGACTGAACGCTGGGATACGTGGTTTCTTACTGTGAGATCACAAGCAATGGTGACGTTGACGGCAGCATGCTTTGTGCTCTCTCAGCCAGGGTCAGCTGAACAACATCTGGACCATTCTAATATATGCAGCCCTCACTCTAGGCTCAGGGGTGTTAGAAAGCAACCAAGGCTTGGCTGGCAGGAGGTCACTCATCACCAATAAATAGTGGAATAACGGATTAACCAACATTAAGACTTGCTGTGTCATAAAGTCAATTGATACGGCAGAACCTGTGTTCATGGTGGAAAAATTTATGCAAAAGAAATTCGAGAGCTAAACTCCACTGAACATGGAAGACAAGACAGTACAGCAGCTTTGTTTTCAAGTGCATGCTTCAGTGTTTTCAGAATTGAAGATCTACAACTTGACTACCATACTTCTAGCTAGTTCTTCTGTTTCCTGAAGATTTCTGCCTCGGTGGTAACTTATTGAAAGTAAGTGGCAATCAAGCCCATACCGTTATAATTTTCATATTTACCTACACTGTTAAAGTTATTCTGACCAAGAAATTATTTAAAAACTTGATTTTTTCCTTTGACCTGAAATTTGGGAGAATGTTGGGAAACTATCATCATTCAACTTGCAGTGCTTTAATATGATATCCTGCTTTCTTTAAGTACAGTATTAATCTAAAAATGTTTGAAACAAAAAAAATAATTAAAACCTACAAAGAACAAAAGGCCATTTTTATACTCACAAACATGCACAGTTCTCAGCCCAGCTTTCCTTGCTGCTGCAATACTAGATGTGTGCTTGTGCACATGGAGATCAAAACATGATCAGAAAAACATGGGCATGCAATTTTAATGACTCGATAAACGTGTATACCATTTTGCACATAGGCAAATCTATAAGTACAGTGTCATATTGTGCAGGTTATATGTAGAGTTGTTGGTATAAGCTTTATGTGTCATTGGAGGGCAGCATGTGGCTTTTTATACTTCCGAGATGAAATACATTGCAAAAGCTAACTTGGGATGACACTCACAACACAGACTATCCAAACCTTTGGATTTTCCATACAAAAGTGTGTATTCTTTTTCCATTACAAGGATGTAATTGAAATGACTTGCTTTGTGGCTGTGTCTCCCAGTGTGGCCAGCATACTTTCCTTGAGGCTTATATTTCCAGTAGATGGTCCTGTATGCATATGTGCACATTTGCACCTTCAGTACATCCCTGAAAGGGCAATGCTTATTTCAGACAATTCATTCTCCATAAGTGCATTCTGTATTTTGCTTTTCCCTGCTGAAAATGATGTCTTCTATAAATTTCACAGTGATAAACATGAGGGAAACCTTTTAGTTGCTGTGGGTCCATTAAATCGATATCTAGTCATTAGAGAGGAGGGAGAAGACATTTTAAAAATGCTTGAATGATGACCTAAAATGCACATATTAATTTAGAAAGCCACCATTTCGAGGACTCCCAGTTTGGTGAGGCAATCTGTTGGGCTTCACCCATAGAAAGAGGAGCATTTGTCATACCTGCTATTTGCCCTTCTATGGGTGAGCAACAGACTTCTTCTCTTTCAGATCACTTTCATAAGGGAACGGCAAGAAGTCACTATATTAAGAGAGACACAGTTCAAGCATAAAGACTAATCTTTTATGCGATTTTCTAAATAAAAAAATGAGAATATTTCCTTAGAAGGTTGTACAAATCCATGACCTTCTCAAAACTTCTATTCTTTTTAACTTTGTTTAATTTGACACCATTTGCCATTGTCACTTATGGTTGTTTTTCTCCTGGGATGCCACTAATGCCAGGGGCAAATGTTCCTGAAGACACCCCTTCCCCCATCCCCAGGGTCACCAGATAGAGTATGGAGGCCAGTTCGGATAAACAGTGAACAATTTTGAGCATAAGGGTGGCCTTTAAAGGATAGCTGTGTAGACTGAGTCTGCGCTTATGTTTCCCAGCTGCCCAGACCCGAATAATCACACAGAAGCTATATTAATTACAATACTGTTTGGCTGATGGCTCAGGTATATTTCTAACTAACTCTTACATCTTAAATTAACCAATTTCTATTAGTTTATGTATCGCCACGAGGCTGTGGCCAACCAGTATGTCTCCAGTGTCTTTCTCCTTTGGCAGCTACATGGCATCTCCCTGACTCTGCCTCCTTTCTCCCTGCATACGGTTTAGTTTTCCCGCCCAGCTCCATTCTGCCCTGTGATAGGCTAAAGGAGCTTCTTTATTAACCAATGGTAATAAAACAGATTCACACCATACAGAGGGGAATCCCAATCATAGCTGGGCATCCTATATTCTTATTTGCTAGTTGGCCATCTTAATTCTTCCTTTCTCTCTGTTGTGGTCATCTCTGACCATCCAGAACTCTGTTGCCTCGACTAACTTCACTCTCTTACGCAAGTAAATTAGCTCCATGGAGCCACCTATTACCTCTTTGTGGTGATTTTCCCAGTCTCCTGGTGAAGAGATCCACATCCTTACTTTTGCTCTCAGCACTGAATTTCAGAGAGTGGATTGTAACTCTAGTTGAATATCCTGGTTTCTCCACCTTGACACTAAGCTACCCTCTGTTCTGGGTGCCTCAGACCATGGTCTCCACTTTGTCTTCAGGGTTAATGTTGTCACCTTCTATTGAGGGTCTTGTCAGATTTCTTTTCTCCACTTAGATAGTCTCTCAACTTGTTTTTAGAATGGTCACCAATGTAACTACTTCTCTGTGTCCTTTTGAGCTTCATTGCAATGATCCCAGATAAAAGTGGTGAAGAGTCCTAATGCTACCCTTTCTGGGCCCCCTTTGTTTGTATGTTCCTTCTTTCTGTTTCTCCTACATTCCGCCTCAAGGTTTATACTCTTAAAATATAGTCTAAGATCAGCCCTTTAAACATTCAAGACATATTGACTCGTGATGGAGGAAGGTCATTGGTTAAAAAAAAAATAAATAAACTGCTTGGCTGGCCCTCATAGGTTAGAACACAGGTGGGTGGAGAAAACAGAACAGAATGCTGGGAGGAAGAGGAAGTGAGCTCAGACTCGACATCTCTCCTCTCGGGGGCAGACGCCTCACAGAGACACCATGCCCCGCTCCCAGGCAAACACACGCGATGAAGCTCTGACCCAGGATGGACGTAGGCTAGAATCTTCCCGGTAAGACCGGTGCTCACAGATTATTAGAGATGGATTTATCAGGATATCAGAATTAGCCAGTAAGGGCTAGAGCTAAAGGGCCAAGCAGTGTTTAAATGAAACAATTTGTGTGTTGTTATTTCGGGGCATAAGCTAGCAGGCGGCTGGGGTGTTGGGGACGCAGCCCCGCCGCTCTTAATACTACAGACTCGCAAGTTTATTGGGGGTCATGGGGAAATGAGAGCTGGTGGGAGGTGAGGTGAGAAGGGATAGGCAAGGAGAGAAGCTGACACACAACTGAGTTGTACCTGAAGTCTCAGATAGTCTGAAATTGGGGTAGACCTTCCGAGTAGACAAAAGGCCAGGTGATGACACCAACCCTCGTTCTTCTGGGTGGCTTTGAGTTGATAGTTCAAAGGCTCTCCAGTTGACCTGCTTCATGGTTGTCTTTGCTCTGTAACCCGTATATTAATTCCTACCATTTTCCACCTCAAGTGCCTGGGTCTGAGAAAACCTGGAGTGGGAGGAGGCCGTGTCTAGAGTCAGAAGCTGTTCCTAACAGTCGGCACAGCTGTGACACAGCTGAGGAACGTAGATGCTGCTACTGACACTGCCTCCATCCCAGTCCCATCTACTACCACCATCATCATGTTGCTTTCCTGTTGGAATCAAAGGTAGTTCCCTGTTACCCACATTTTTAGGAGAATGTTACCCTCAAACTTACCCAGTGGTCCTCTTCTGTTGCCTTGTAGCCACTTCTCTATGTGTTTGCTTCAGGCCTTTGTTTCTGATGTTCTCTGTCTGGACTGTCCTTCTTCTCCAGTGTTTACGTCAGTATCATGGTAACTCAAGAATAATATTTAGAAAGGGTTATGTATGGATTTCTAGACTGCTAGAAATCTTGATCTCATCAGGTGGAATTTACATGAATGTAAGCTTGTTGGTGTTTATTTGTGATTTTTACCCACCCCAATGTCTCTCTTTCTCTTTCTGTGTGTGTGTGTGTGTGTGTGTGTGTGTGTGTGTGTGTATGTATGTGATATACTGTGATAAAAATAGTTAGAAATGATCTCTCTGCTTTATAGGCTGAGCCCTTCTGTGAACAGAGCTCAGTGCACTGATCCTCTCCAGAGCATGGCTTTCAGGCTGGTACAATGATCATAAACTTGGGCACCCTTTATCACCTTCCTCATGGTGATTCTGGGGGAGAACTTGGAAACTATAGAGTCTGTTTTTTTTTTTCTGCCAAGTGAATGTGGCATAGACTCACAGACTTTAATGTTTAGTTAAAAAAAAAATAAAATCTCATTAGATCCTCCAGAAGATCTAGCAGATGGGACATGTAGATTTATATTGAGGCAGAAGAACAGTTCTTACTCTGTTTTCCCCTACTTTGTTCAGGTCAGACATGTATTTTTATGATGCCATTGCTTTTAAAAACAGTAGAGTTCGGCTTGGGTGTGGGCATCTGTACATTCACACAAATGGAGTGTTGCGTTAACCTGGGCTTGTTTTTAGTCTGGGTCCCAGCACTTAGTAGGACTTTGACATTGGGCAGAGTACTTATCTTGTCCTCTCATAAGCGGTTATAGTGTGTCTTTCCTGTGTAAGGTTTTTGGGAAGACCGGAGACGTTTCATGCCCAATTTTGGTCACTGCTGTGGTAATGTGAGCTTGGGACTCACATGCCTCCCGACTGTCATTTCAAACATACAGTGTCGTGATACAGATGGCACTTAGCAAATGCTTTTCGTTTCTTTGGGAAGTGAAAATAAATAGGAAACAGTTCTTGCTCATCAAAAGCAAAATTTAGTAAAATAACTAAAAATGTTAGTGTGTTGGCAGATAGTTCAAAACCTTTCATAAATTCAGAGGCCCTCTATAGCAAGCAAAGAGTCTTGAGATCTGTGTCTAGAATGGATATATACTGGCAAATAGAGGCATGCCTCTATCTGAGTTTTTGGAAATTAAGCATAAGGGTAATATACAATATTGCTTTCTCAAAGATGATAAGCCAGGTGTTGATTTCCTACTTCAGATTCATTATCTCAGCAGGTCTACATAGCTGCCTTGTGACCTGTATCTACTGGCGTATCCCCAGGATTTACGAGGAAGACAAAGCTTCTAGGGAAGGGTATAACTTGCCCGGGGCCACATAATTCCTGAAACAGTGGGTAGGTGTCTCTGTCCAAAGCCCTTGTGGCCAACTGCATCATCCTTGGAATGGTGTTTGTAGCGGATGGAGCCAAAATAGTTTTGAAAGCAACTGCTCTTTGGGGAGCCGTGAATCAATGAGCCTAACTCGGTTCTATTGCCCAAGAGAATGGCATCCTGTACTAAAAGGGCCCACTGTGTTGTGTAAGGGATGGGGATGTGGAGTGAGAACTGGCTTAAAATGCTGTGCTGTGCAGAACTTACTCCACAGAGTTGGCCTTCTGTCTGCTTCACAAGAAGGGAGTTCAGGAAACTGCTCTTTTCTTTTCGTGCTCTTGATGAACAGTTCTACTGACAGGCTGGGCTTGTGAAGTTCTCTACTTCCTAAAAAGTAAACTCGTTTTGTTAGTTGTCTGTTAATATCCATTATGATTGTGATATAAAACCATTATAATTGTGTTTAAATGTAATAAAAATAGACTATGATACTTTCAAATAACATGGCCACACAAGGATTAAATTGCCCTTTACTGGCAATATTTCAAATATTTGCTGATTAAGTTGTTTTGGTAGATTTTACAGTTGATGTTCTTTTTGGCTCTAAGAAGCAATTAAATTATCTTCAGGAAATAGTGAAAGGTTACCTTTGGTTGTACAGGCCAACTTTCTGACTTCAGCTCAGGATTCATGAACAAATTAACATGTGAATCACAGGAGGTCTCTTCATGAGGAATGGGATTATATCCATAACTAAACCTCATGCACACAGCTGATGGGGGTTTGAATTTAGCAATACAGTAGGGGCAAGAGACTTCATTCCTTCTCCTGTTCCCCCCGACCTGCGCTATGTCTGTGGCAGTGTTGATCCCTGTGCGAGCAACTGGCTCATTGAACAGAGTGCACCTGCAACGTTGAAGGCCAGAGAGCCTCCCAGGAGAACTCTTCTGTAAGTGATGGAGACAACAGGCTCAGTGCAGTCATTTGCAATGCTTCTATTTAAGAAGATGCCCCTGAGCACAACTAACAACACAGAATGACTCTTTCTAAAAACTAAACTCAAATAGCTTCAGAGCCAGGAGACTCTGTAACCTTTGCTCCTGCGTGACTTGCTGTGAAGAAATGGAGACATCTACATATAAACCGTACCCCAGAAGTGATTATGTTTATCTTTTACTTAAAAAAAATTTTTTTGAAGCATGATTTTGCTATATAATTTAGACTGGCCTCAAATTTATGAGGCCCCTGCTTCAGCCTTCTTAATCCTGGGGTTGCTGCCAAGGCTATCATCACACCCAGCAGAAGTGATTGTTTTTAGCTAAACTCTTTTTGGGATAATGTTATTTTAGAGAAAGATTGTCTTGTATGCAAATTGTAACAGATACAATTTCTCTCTCTCTCTCTTTTTCTAGTTGAAGGAGCCTGAATACCAGGGACTTGACAATTGTTTTTAATAGATTCTTTGACTAAGATGACTAACTAGGTCTGACATAATCCCTGTGGCACGAGTCTGTCATTGTTTACTGATGCTATGACTCACGCTTTGGGAAGGACTCTTCGATGACATATGGATGCAGAAATGACCACCTAGAGCGTTTATCCCTCTCCCAGTCAAAACTCCTAGCAGTTTTGTTTTTTAAATTAAAGACTTGATTAGTCATCCGCATAGAAATTTCAGAAACTGCTTTTGCAATTACAGTTATCTGTCAAGAATTCCTCCCAGAGAGATGGAGTAAGAATGCTAATTAATTCCAGCTTCCAGAGTGACTTACGCCTGAGAGTCTGAGTTCAGCTTCCAGCAACTTAGGGGAAGCGTGTAAGTGCTATAATTAGCAGCAACAAAGAACTCCTTGTAGGCTATTAATCTGTTCACTTTGAATTCTTCAATGAAACTTGACTGTTTTTGTGTTACTCTCTAAGAACGCAGTGTTCTGGCTGCTTGTCTGTAGAAAAAGTATTGGTAGGAAACCCAGACCAAAGTGAGATTATTATTTAAGGGTTACTTTTAAAGTTTTAAATTTCTCATTATTTTTAAACTTTAACATTCAATAAATGTCCATATTACAGTTACACATGTTTTAAAAATTAAAACTATTTGTGACTGATTTAAATGTTATAGAAAAATGTGTTCAAAGCCCACAGTTCCCACAAACCTCTTTCCTTTGCCGTGGAGTTTCTCTGTTGCCAGCATTGAGTGTGAGTGTGGTACTCTTGTTACAAGTGATGAGGAAATATTGGTATGGAATTATTACTTGAAACCATTGTCTGTATTAGGGTTCATTCTGCTGTTTGTGGAAGTGATGTCATATGTCCGTCATGACAGTATCACACACAGTGTTTCACAGCTTTGAATCTTCATATTTACTTAACCTCTTACATTTAATCAACCTCCGCCAACTATTGATCTTATTTGCTGTCTCTCTGGTTTTCTTTTCCCAGCATATGGTATGGGTAGAACCAGAGTGGCGAGCCTTTGTGTGACTGCTTCTCCACTCAGCAATAGTGTAGTTAAAGGTCATGCATATATTTTTGTAGCGTTGCAGCTCATTTAAGATGAAATAGGACTGCATTTTATGAGTGTGTCATAAATTACCTGCTTGTGTACGCCAAAGTTTCTTTAAGTTTAGGCAGTTCTGAATAAAGTGGCTGATGATATTCTTATTTTTTAAAGATATATTTATTTCTATTTTGCATGTCTTGCTTGCACATGTGTAAAAAAAAATACACCACATTGGTTTCTGTGGAGGCCATGATTGGAGTTACAGACTATTAGGCGCCACTACATGTGTGCTGGCAGCCAAACCTAGGTCCTCTGCAATGGTAGCAAGCACTGTTAACCCCGGAGTCTTCAGCCCAGTGCTATGCACATTCTTACACAAGTTTCTGAATGAACGTAAGGTATTGATTCATTTGGTGCTGTATTCTGCTTGCCACTGTCACATGAACTTAAGGGAGAGAATAGCAAGGATGACGCTGTTATCTTCGCTCATGGTTTCAGGACTTTGGTCTGATGTGTTGGGCTTGCGGCGGAACAGAAACGTCAAAGCAGAAAGGCGTGGTGGCTGAAAGCTGCTCACCTTGTGACAACGTAGCAGTGGACAGGACTGACAGGAAGGGCAGAGGGACAAATATACCCCTGAAAGGCACAGCCCAGTGACCTCTTTCTTTCAGTAAGTCTTCACCTCCTAAAGGTGAAGTACTCCCCCAGTACTTCCCAGTGCCACTCACTGAAAATAAGCCTTCAGTGTAGGAATCTCTAGGGTGCATTCCCCATCCAAGCCGTAACAGGGACCTACTTTCTTCTAACTGTCATTGAAATGAGGTAGTCATTGAGTGTATATGTTAGGATAAAGCCCAAACAACACCCGTGCGCACCCTACTACTTTTGTGGAATGGCAGATTAGTGACTATTGAATATATAAAAAAGTGTTATTCGGGCAGAACCTGGAAGAACATTTTACAAAGTAACTCTGTATTTATTTGTTTATTTTTATGTGTGTGTGTGTGTGTGTGTGTGTGTATGTGTGTGTGTGTATGTGTGTGTGTATGTGTGTGTGTGTATGTGTGTGTGTGTATGTGTGTGTATGTGTGTGTGTATGTGTGTGTGTGTATGTGTGTGTATGTGTGTGTATGTGTGTGTGTATGTGTGTATGTGTGTGTGTGTATGTGTGTGTGTGTATGTGTGTATGTGTGTGTATGTGTGTATGTGTGTGTATGTGTGTGTATGTGTGTGTGTATGTGTGTGTATGTGTATGTGTGTATGTGTGTGTATGTGTGTTTATGTGTGTGTATGTGTGTGTATGTGTGTGTATGTGTGTGTGTATGTGTGTATGTGTGTGTGTGTGTATGTGTGTGTGTGTATGTGTGTGTGTGTATGTGTGTGTGTATGTGTGTATGTGTGTGTATGTGTGTGTGTATGTGTATGTGTGTGTGTACGTGTGTGTGTATGTATGTGTGTGTATGTGTGTGTGTGTATGTGTGTGTGTGTGTATGTGTGTGTGTGTGTATGTGTGTGTGTGCGCGCGTGCACACAGGTATGCTGTGGCACATGTGTGGAGGACAGAGGACAGCTTGTAGAAGGGGGTTCCCTCCTTCCACCATGGGGATCCTGAAGATTGAAGTCAGTTTGTCAAGCTTGGCCCTGTGTGCCATCCCACCAGCCCTGGGCAGACATTTTCCTATAATATTAGCAGAGCAGCCTAGAGAAGCAGCAACTAATACTTAGGTCCTACCTCAAACATCCTTAAATCAATAGTTACAGAAACTTTGTAAGAAATGATTTCTTTTAGTTACATGATTTGTGTGCTTGTCCCTGTGTCTCTCTCTCTCTCTGTGTGCATGTCAAGTGTGTACAGGTGACCACAGAGGTCAGAAGAGAGTCAGATCCTGAAAATTCCTGGAGGATTATATTGGAGGTTGTGAGCCACCTGGCTTGGGTACAGGGACCCTATAGAGGGTCTTCTGGAAGAGTGGCAAGCGTTCTTCACCACTGAATTCTTTCCAGTTCTCTAGAAACATTTTAAATGTCTTGGTGAATTTAATATGCTTGGTTCTTTTTAAGCATTCAGATGTTGTGATTTTATAACCAGTACTTCTGCAAATATTTAACCTCTCCTTATAAACCTATTAAAACATGTATTTTAAATGTAGCTCATCTGAAGCATTTCAGTATTGGTGGGAACCTATTAAAATTCTCTCATATGTTTTCATTTATATGAATTTAACATAAATTAAAATTGTAAGTATAGCTTTTGACATATGAAACTTATAATAAACACACCATCAACTAACTACTAAATTTTTTCCCTGTGAGTATACATTGCGGTAGTTTGAATGTAATCGGCCACCATAACCGCATAGGGAATGGTGCTATTGAGAGGTGTGGCTTTGTTGAAGTAGGTATGGTCTGGTTGGAGGAAGTGGGTCACTATAGGGGTAGGCGTTGATGTCTCATAAATGTTTAAGCCATGCCCAGTACCTCTTCCTGTTGCCTGCAGATCAGAGATGTAGAATTTTCATCTTCTTCTCTAGCACCATGTCTGCTTGCTGACATATTAGTCTAAATAATCTTAATCAATAAAAAACAGGAGTCAGATAATGGGTTTAAATCCTGGAAGATCAGAGTACCTGGAGCAGCTGTGCTTCCTACCTGTGACCTTCCTCAGTCTCTGCCTGGCATATCACTTCCTTTCTTTCACCTCCTGAGTGCTGGGATTAATGGCTTGTGCCACCACCACCAAGCTTCTATGGTTAACTAGTCACTACTAGCTCTGCCCTCTGATCTCCAGGCAAGCTTTATTTGTCAGAACACAAAATATCACACAACAGCTTGCCTGTTGCCATGTCCCATCGTGATGATAATAGGACTGAATCTCTGAACTGCAAGCCACCCCAATTAAATGAATTCCTTTATAAGAGTTACCATGGTCATGGTGTCTCTTCATGGCAATAGAGTCCCTAAATAAGACATACACTGATTCTGAAACTTACCATCAATGGTTTAAAATATGGTTTTGATTTGAATTGTGATGTTGCTATTTAAAACTAAACATTCACAGTGTCCTGATACCCATAGTGATCCAGAGGGACCATTACCAGGAGTGGTGGCCTTGTTTTATGAAGTGAGGTTGGAGACTTACACAGCTAGAAAGTCAGGACCAGTTGGGAGGCTGCCATCTGTGCCCAGTGGCATTGTCCTTTTGGATTGGTGAGGGATCATTTGATGTAGCCCTTGTCACTAAGGTCATACAGCCAGGTTTCTGCTTGGAAGTCTCTCCTTTTCCCTTTAAGTCAGGTGAATTTAGCCCGCTTCAGCCAGTCCCTCCACCTTTTCCTTGAAAGCTTTCTTGTTTTCCTATTTCTCTTCCTGATGGTGAGGTCAGAACTCTTTGTTTCCACTTTTAAAATGAGTTCTTTGAGTATTTTGTACAATGTATTTTGATCATTATTCACCCCACTCCTCTGATGCTTCCCAGATCTCACGCCCTTTCCTTTTCCATTCAACTATGAGGTGTGTGAGTGTGTGTGTGTGTGTGTGTGTGTGTGTGTGTCTGTGTGTGTGTGTCTTCCATTGCCAGTAGCAACTCAGCTAAGAGCAGGACCCTGTGCTCACTTCTTATACATGACACCACATTAGGGGCCAAGAGCTTGTAGCTCGATAGGGCATATATCCTAGGGCAGAACCTGCTACTGTTACTCTGCTGGGTGGACACAGTATTAAATTGGCTTCTAATGCTTTATCTTTTACCCAGGGATCATTGCATCTCTCAACTCTGGTCAAGTCTTTCTACTCTTGTCATTTTATTTATTTGTTTCTTGCAGTAGATGTTGATTAACACAGAGACCCACTATTGTTAAAGATGCAGAAAATAAGAGGCTGCATAGTGCTGAGCCCTAAATGGGACATCTATAATTATTCCTTCCTCCCAAGGCTCAGGGGTTCTTAGGGAAGAGGCGGGTTAGCTGATTGTAAAAGCGACAGGTGGCGGACAGCTAACAGGAAACTATTTCCCATACATGGAACAGCGTTTCCCGTACACAGGATTTTTACACAGGAGATCGGAGCTCCTCATGCTAATGCAATACAGTAATTTTGAGTTCACCCTCTTTATTATATCTCTGACATATGTCTAACTGACTTTCCGTGGAAATCGCCTGCTACTTTTAATGACTCACTGGAAGATCAGTGACTGTGAGCTTCTTGCATTAAGGAATGACCAATTATGACTTTTTAGAACATATGAGTTCTTGTGTAACATCTGTGTTGTAAATGGGTGAATCTTGTAAGGACCAGAGTGACTTTCAGATAGAAATGTAGCCTTTCGATAACGTTTCCCTCTGGAGAACAGCTTTTGGGTTGGGTCATTAGCTGACTGGCCCCTTTCAGCTCCCACGTCTAGTCTGTCATTGCATTCTTTTGGCTTACCCTAGGAATCTGGCAACATCTTAACCTGATTCGTGGCTGCTGTCACCACTAGTTTGGGCTCAACAGTTAAATAGTTCTTGATTGTTTCTTCTCTGTAGTCTTTCTGCTCTATGACAGCTGTCATTCTTGAAACATAAGTCAGAATGTTATTCTATCAATATTGTCTCTCCAGTGGCTGTAATCATAAGGGACTCAATTAGAAAATCTTGGCCTGTATTCCTAGGTCACAGGCTTCTCTCTGGCTTCATATTCCACCAGTGTGTGTCTGTAGCCAGACTGTCCTCGGTATTGTTTTTGGATCACTAAGCTCAGCTCAGTTCCCACCTCAGTACCTTTGGACATCCTTCTCCTTTCTGCCGTCACGTGACAGTATGCCCCTCTCACAGATGTCATTACATCTCTGCTCAGGGTTCGCCTCCTCAAAGGTATTCTCTGACCATCGTTTCTGAGTTAGGCTCCCTTTTGTCCCCTCCCTGCCACTTTGTGGTCTCATCAATAGAAAACTGTATCCCGATTGCTGGTACTCTACATTTTAATTTATTGAGTGTTCCAAGTGTATTGCAATGCCTTTGGCTCTTGGAATACTTCCTGGCACTAATGTGTTCAGCAGCGTATGTGGCAGATGTACGTGCTGAGTGGAGGAACTCATGGCTCCTATTCACAATGAAAGCTCAGTGGAAGGGCGGGCAGAGGCCTTTGTACATTGTAATATATTTGTATATTATAATACAGCTGCATTGTAGTGTCTCAGCCATACAAAGTCCCAATAAATACTTATTGAATAAATGGTGAGCAGTTTGCAGTGTGGATCTCTGTGTCACATTTCAAATCCTGGTCTTAGATTCCCTTCATCATGCTTTCTGCATCTGGGTAACGGAGCCTTCATTTCCCTAGCCCCATTGAAGGCATGGCCAGTGGGATCTGTTGTAAGTTACACTAGGACAGCTGAGCTAAAATCACGCCCTTAGTTTGTTGACATGAGTTTTCTTCTGTCTTGCATTTTTATGTCAAGGAAAACCAGAAGACAGTGAATGTAAGCGTAAAGCCAAGAAGAAGATGGAGTACTTGAAATGATTGGAAGGCTTAGAGTTGCTAAAGTAACTTGTCATCTCTGGCAAAGAACTGACACTAAACACTGCCATTTATAAACCATTTCATGTACAGTATAATTTATAGTAAAATTCACAGTATTTAAAGGAAGATAAGTATGTTCAAGAGGAATAGATCTGAAAACCCCCTAAGTAAAATCACATTTAAAAGTATCAGTCAAAAAAAACCCACTGCTCCAAACTGAAGTGTCGTTTAGGATGAAATAAGCCCTATGTATGAAGAGCTAATTCAGGGCGTGAAGCACGTACACCATTACCATTAGCATGTGTGGAAATGAACTCAGATTAAAAGGAATTCTTAAACTTGTGGCGCTGGTCAGGTCTTCCCTGTGTAAAGGCACTGTTGCCAAGTTACGTCCCCTGAACCCAAGAGTGTCATGCATGTATCTCACCTCCCTAGCCCTGTCCTCATCTCTAACCCTGCTGGTGCTTGCCCATGCCTTTGTCTCCAGAAGAAGCAGAACAGTGGGATTTCAGTATTCAGAATTACCTGATATGGTATTAGTTCCATCACATAGTGTCACGTGATCCATGTTTATTTTAAATCACTTCACGTTCTTTAAAAATGGGTGCTTTGGAACTGTTTGTTGTCACTGGAAACCACTTCTTTGCTAGCATTGAAGAATCATTTGCCAAATGGTTCATATGATATGAAGAACACTGGCCTCTGGGCTTGCCTCTCGGGACCATATTGGCATACCGGAGTCCTCAGAGTTGACGGTGCTGTTAATTGTTTGCTTGACGGGACCTGGAATTCTTGGGGAGTTTGGGCTGTGGGGGAAATTATTTTGATTGCATTCATTGAGTTGGCAAGGCTCTTTCACTAGGGGTGACATTTCCTGAGCTCAGGTCCTGGACTATATGATAAAGGGTGTTGAGCTCATACATTCCTTTCTCCCTGCTTCTTTGCCGTGGGCACAATGAGGTCAGCTGCTCCTGTGCTGTGATCTCCCTGCCATGATGGACTGTAATTGTGAACTGTGAGCCAAATAGACTCTTTCTCCCTTAAGTTGCTGTGGTCAGGGGATTTTAGCATAGCAACATGAAAAGGAGCTGAGAGAGCAGACAGTGTTGGGAGGATTCCTGAATGTACATGCTAGATAACAATGATGACAAAGATTCCTTGTGTCTGAGATGCAGGGATCTCATTTTTCAAGCTGCTCAGGGATTCTGAGAATGTTTGCATGTTTGAGAACATTCCTCTATTAGGTACAAACAGTTTTAAGTTTCTTCCTTCAAAACTCTTTCATATAGGTAGAAAATGAAAATAAACATGAAAGGCATGATTAGACAATGTATTGGGGTATGTGGGGGTGTGTGCACGTACCCGTGTGTGTGCGCGCTCGCGTGTGTGCGTGTGTGTGGGTGTGGGGGATTTATGTGTGTGTGTGCGTGTGTGTGCGTGTGTGAGATCTAAATGTGGGTGATCTAGATAAGACAACACAGGGTCAAAGCCTTGATTTATTGCTGGGTAAGCATCAGAAGGAGCGCTAGTGCAGCAGGGTTCATCTGAGTGTGCCAGTCATTAGTGTGGTTTCTCTGGAGTCTCCTAAGAGTTTTCAAGAAAGGCCTAAAAAGAAAGCCAGATATTTTAGTCTAGTTACTTTTCACTGTCTTGGTAAAACCCTTCTGTAAAATGAACTAGATAGAATTCCTTACCAAATTTTTTCAGGACTAAATGTGGATATTGTATGGAAGTCCTCATAGTCCTTGTTACAGTTCAAACCTACATAAACCAGCTTACCTAATTACCATGTTAGAACACTGTTCTTGCTGCTATCAAGATGCCCTGGTAGTGGTGAAATAAGTTAGATCTTGTCCTCATACATGATTATAATTGCAAATATCAGTGGCCTTTAGAAACTTTATTATAGGGACTTCTATAAGTTAGTGATTTAAAAGACGGATTCCATTATAGAATATTTTTCTCTATCTTTTTTTCCCTTCTTCTAGCATACATAATTAATGTGGATTCCTGGACATTACTTTGAAGGGGATTTTAATCAACATTGCTAATAGGTGGTCTGTGAGAATAATGCTGTGATTATCTCATAAATGCAGTCTGTTACAGCAGGCATTCAGACTGCACTCATTCCCTGATGCCTAATGGAAAGGAAGTGAAGCAGGAGGCATGGAGACTGAAGTAGGGAGCCTCGTGAAAGGTAGATCTTCCTGTGTAAGCATCACAGCTCCATTTAGTGCTAAAAGATGCCTTGGGAGTAACCAGGAGGAAACTGGGGGGAGTTGTCTGTTTGCAAAACAATATTATAATCTGATTTATATTTTAAAAGGCTTTTTTATTTTTGCATTTTGGTTTTTAGTAAACCAGGAAGACTTGTTGGCGCTTTGAATTAGAGTAATCCTTTGGAAATGGGGAAGTGAATGGTGTCAGTTCGGTTTTGGGGCCCTACCACTGGGACTGCCTGTGGGACTGATCTGGGGGAAGAGCAGTGGAAATCCAGGTCAGCTTCTGGCAGTCCTTTGTAAGCCTCTAGGGAAGCAGGAGGCATTTTTAGTAACAGTTCTGGGGCACATCTTGGGAAAATGAAAGATTCTTTTGAAGACCTGTATCATCCATCCAGTTCTCCCTGTCCGGTTGCTGCATGTGTAGTCTGAGAGTAGCCCAGATAGAGGGGAAATCTAGAGAACTGTCAGTGGGTTTTGTCAGCTAGTACCAACATTTAGCAGGGTGATGGGGCAAGGGCGCGGCAGCAGCGACTGGCAAGTGTAAAGGGATGGGATAATATGAGGATGAAGGCACTGAAGAAATGGAGACGCACACCTCCGACCTATTCGAAAGACAGAATTGACCGACAGATTGGGAGGCGTGCCATGCTAGAGTAGGCCCTGTACAAATCAGCAGGTAACCAAAGGAATAATGAGCATTGGGGATCCTGGGAGGACTACGGAGGGATGCTGAAGGGTTGCTGAGAATGCAGAGCGTGAAGACCTTGAAGCCAAGACACACTCTTAAGATTCTGATAGGAAATGCTTAAGAATGGCTCAGTTCTGAGGAAGGCTCTGCAGGGACGAGGACAAGCAAATGAGAAGGAAGGTCCGAGAGTGACCACAAATGTCCCTGCTGTGGGCAAGACTGCACAAACCAGTGAGGATGGAGATGCACTGGTGCTGCCAGCTGTAAACTCAGGTAAATGGAAATGATCTGTCACTCTGCAAGTACTTTCTATTGTACTTCTTGCTTTCTTCTTCATATTTAACCCCTTGTCAAGTCACAGTTGTGATATAATGCTAGTTCAGCGTGTGTGTGTGTGTGTGTGTGTGTGTGTGTGTTGTGGTGTTTGTGGTGTCTGTTTCCTCTAACCACAAAAAGAATGTTTAATTTTGGGGGACCAAATGTTCTCCGTTTTATGTCTAAGATTCCTGCCTAGGGGATGGCAGCACACACAATGAGCTTCCTGCCTAGGGAATTGGCCCCACCCACAGTGAGCTTCCTGCCTAGGGAATGGCAGCACACACAATGAGCTTCCTGCCTAGAGAATGGCCCCACCCACAGTGAGCTTCCTGCCTAGAGAATGGCCCCACCCACAGTGAGCTTCCTGCCTAGAGAATGGCACCACCCACAGTGAGCTTCCTGCCTAGGGAATGGCACTACCCACAGTAGGCTGGTCTTCCTTCCTCCATCAATATACTCAAAGATAATTCCTCACAGGCATGCTCAGGGCCACCTCATAGGTGATTCTGGGTTCTGTCAACTGACAATTAACATTAACTGCTGTAATTGCTGTGTGAGCTGTGTGGGCAGGAGGAGGAGCGAAGGCTGGAGTAGCCTGCCACAGTATTGTAGATAGGTTCAGAAGCTTCGTCAAGCCTGGTCTTATTCCTTCATTGACTGTTACTGCTGGTTTTGCCTGTTTGGCTTCTGTTTACACTGGCCAAGGTTACTTGGGCAGACAGATTCAGAAGAATATGCAGGTACCATCTGTTCTCAGTCAGATAGTCCCTAATTCCATAAAACATGAATACTACAAGACTTATTGAACATTGTCGAATAGTCATTTCCAAGGTGGGCCAGAGTGTGGTAGTGAGGGAAGAGACTGTGTTAATGGAAAAAATGTATATCATATACTTGCTGTTTTTATGGTGCAAACTATATAACATGGATGAATTAAAATTTCCTTTGAGACAACAAATTTGTTCATGGCCATTGAGAAAGTCCTGTAGAAAGTTTGAATGTTAAAAATATCAAGACTTTTCTTTACCATTTACTTAAGAGGTGAAGACCCACATGAAGTCCTAGAGGTTAGTTAATTGGGTTATTTATGCTTATTTAGTAAATAGTGAAGAACTGAGATTGTACTCATAGCCTTATGTTTTTTTCACTGTTTGGTTTGTGTATCTTGATTCATACAGAGTAATTCATTAGTTAGAATAAGCAGTTATATATTTTCTATTTTTTTAAAAAATAATTATTTTATTTACTTACATATGGATGATATGTTGCCAACATGTGTGTCTACACTCCAAGTGTGTTCTTGAGTCTATGGAGACCACAAGAGGGCATCATATGCCCTGGCACTTGAGTTACAGATGGTTTGTAAGTCCCGATGTGGGGGCTGGAAATTGAACTCTGGTTCTCTGGTAGAGCATCCAGTGAACTTAAATGTTGAGCCATCTGTCTGTCCAGTCCCATTTTGATTTTTCAGTGTGGAAATCCCAGCAGCTTAGATCTCTAGTCACTGCTTAATCTTGAAAGCTCTTTCCTCTCTCTGCCCAACCTACAGTATTTTAATGTTCCCTCTTGCTGCTGTGTGATTTTTTTCAAGATCCAGAAACACGGAAAATTTATGGCTCATAAGCTGTAGAACAGCTCGTGGAAGCCACATATTACAAGGAAGGAGCAAATAATTGTGTTTTTAGTTATAGTCTCAAACTTCTGAGTGGCATTATTGATGACTATGCTTGTCTTTCTGTTCCAATATGAACTGTTGATTGTATAAATATTAATTTTATGAGCAATCAATTTTTTAAATGTTGTATAAATATTAATTTTATGAGCAATCAATTTTTTAAGTCAGGAGTTTTATTGCAATAAAAAGAATGGAGGAGAAAAGAGAGAAAGAGAGAAAGGGAGAGAGAGACACGAACAGAGAAAGTGAGGGAGAGGCAGAGACCTGTTGTGATATGAGCGGTGGGCTATGTTCCTGGCACCCGGCTGCCCACACGGCTAGCTTTATACCCGAAATAATTACATGGAAACTGTATTCTTTTAAACACTGGTTGGCCCATTAGTTTTAACCTCTTATTGGCTAGCTCTTACATATTGATCTAACCCATTTCTAATATTCTGTGTAGTACCATGAGCTGGCTTACTGGGAAAGATCTTAACCTGCGTCTGTCTGGAGTGGGAGAATCATGACTCGCTGACTCAACTTCTTTCTCCCAGCATTCTGTTCTGTTTACTCCACCTATCTAAATTCTACCCTATCAGAGGGCCAATCAGTTTCTTTATTAATTAACCAATGAACGCAATAGATAGACAGATGACCCACCTCCATCAGAGACCTACTTGACTCTTGAGCACAGCAGTGGGAGAAGAGAGCCGAGCCCTGGAATTGTATGCGTAGTTCTCATTCAGAGGATAGGTAGAATTGTTTCTAAGTCCTTTTGTTTAGTGCAGCTTTGTTTTCTTTTTGAAATTGCTTCTTAGCACAGCTAGGTCCTGTACCCTTCCTTTGTGTACTGACACAGGTTGGTCACTAGAACATTCAGGTCAGCATTTACAGTATGCCTAGGATGGAGATGTTTGGAAAGATAGATAGAACACGGGGTGAAATGAGCCAATTGCCATTTGAACTTTGAGTTGGGAGGCTGATAGCATGGAAATAACCTACTTCACAGGTCAGGTCAAGTATGTTTGCCTTCTGAGAGGGTCTTGTGGCTGCCACCAGGAACTGCTGGCCAGCCTTTTGAGCCCCAGTTCACTTTAAACCAGCGAACAGGGTAGTGAGTGTGCGTCTCTCGTTGAGGAGATTGGCAGAACGATTTTGAAGAAGTAGGTGATGAGCAGAACTCTTCTTGTCCATGGAGGTGTGATGCTGGGAAAGTTAGTTCATAAAGGTCAAAGCCTATGATTCTGTGTCAGTTTTCCTTATACAGAACAACTGGGATTTGACTTGATCCTAAAACTAAGCGTGACACTTGGGTATTTCCTTGTGTGTGCGGCGGTGCTCTCCCTAATCCATTGCTCTGCTGGGTAGAGCTGGCTTGTGGGAACTCGGAAACGTTGAGGTGTCAGGACTGGGTCTTGTGGATGCTCTGGACAGGGCAGGGAACCCTGACTGCTCTTCGGACTGGAGAGGGAGGGGGAGGGGAGTGGGGGTGGGGAGTGGGGGGAGGGAAAAGGGAGGTGGGGAGGAGGCGGAAATTTTTAATTAAAAAAAAAAAAGAAAGAAAGAAAGAGTTGCTTAAATTCTACTTCATCCAGGGCACAATCTCCTTACTCTCCTCATGTTTTATTAACTTGGATGTTGGTGCATTTTCTGATATCAGATAATTGAACTTTTTCAGTAAAAGATGAGACAGATCTGTGAATGTTCATATACAGAAGAATTAGTCCTCATCAAAAAGTGCAGGCGAACAGTGTGTTTGTGGAAATCCTGGGGAGTCTACATTTTTATCAGCTCCCTCTTAAAGTTCACATCAATAAAGGTACCAGAAAGCGCATATACACACATACCTACACACAGAAACAACCCAGACACATACATAGATGCACATGCACACACAGAGAGACATACACCCGTGTAGACGTGTAATGCGCATGAACATGCACACACACACACACACACACACACACACACACAGCCATCAGCTTACAGCCACTGTGGACTTGCAAATAGGAAAATAACACTGGGCCAGAGGCTGAACTGTGGTTTCCTGTCAGCTGGATTAGAATACACTTTCCTTTGTATCTCTTGTTTTTACCTTTGGCTTTGTGGGAGCCTAGGCAGTTTGGATGCTCACCTTACGAGACCTGGATAGAGGTGGGCAGTCCTTGGGCTTCCCACAGGTCAGGGAACCCTGATTGCTCTTCGAGCAGATGAGGGAGGGGGAATTGATCGGGGGAGGGGGAGGGAAATGGGAAGCGGTTGTGGGGACGAGGCAGAAATCCTTAATAAATAAATAAATTTAAAAAAAAAAAAAAAAAAAAAGAATGGTAAACTGATTCTGAGTATATATATATATATATATATTTTTTCACAAATAGATCAGTACTCACTATTTCTGTCTAAAAGAAAAGCTGCTGAGAATTTTTAAGACATTAAATTACTGTTAAACTGTAATGGTTTGCAGCTCGTGATTGTCACAACCTACGTGGCATACAGCATTGCAGTGAACATTAGCTATGGACTGCAGTAAAATATGCACTCACTCATTAGTTCACCAACTGTAGCAAATGCCCTGGAACTGGAGCTTTCGCCCCGCCCACCAGTCCCGAATAACACTCTGAGGCTTAATATTAATTACAGACTGTTTGGCCGATGGCCCCGTCTTCTTACTGACCACCTCTACATGTAAACTAATGCATTTCCATTAATCTATGTATTTCTTCTACATGGATGTGGCCTTACCTCATTTTCTACTTGTCTTGCTTCCTCGGTGGTTGCTAGTGGGTGTCTTCCCCGACTCTGCCTTCCTTACCCCTGTCCCTCTGCTTGGATTTCCCACCTTGCTATATTCTGTCCTGCCATAGGCCAAAGCAGCCTCCTTATTAACAGAGGATAATCAAATCTATTCACAGCATACAGAGGGGCATCCCACATCATGGTCCAGTAATACAGTAAGTGGGAACAGAAAAGAGAAAGTGGAACAAAATAGTATGGGAAGTATCCTAACTTTCTGAAGCTTTCAAAATTAAGCATTATACTGCTCTAAAGCCAAAAGTCTATTAATTTTCAAGTGGAAATCACACAGTCAGTTGTTAAGTTTGCGGTGGTAACAGAACGTGCTACTTGGCTGCCTTCGCAGAGACTTCGGAAGTAGCATCTGGGCGTCAAGCTGCTGCTGGAGTCATGGCATTTGCATCACGTCTGTAGTGGCGTCGACGTCTCTAGGGAAATACAGGGGCTGGGAGGACTGGAGGATGAATTGTGGCCGCCTACATGTGGTTGTTTTTATTTTATCCACGTGTGTTCGTTATCCACAGCACTGGGGTTTGAATGATTTTGCAAAGTATAGAGCATGCGCCTGTCAACCCAGGAGAAAGCATTTTTCTTCTTGCCATTTATGGTTTTGGACTTGAACTTCTTTCTCCTTGGTCTGTGTAGAATGTGTAACTGATTTCTTGACAGCAGCCATTCCTCTACAGTGTTAAATACCAGCAGGCATTCCTTTGGCCTGACTCTGTCTTGGTACATCACTATCAAACCTCCCTTAAGACTTCAAAGTTTGCCATGTCTTTCTTATGTTCCTGATAGCTCTACTCATTGATAGGACAGAGGAGATGACTTTTCGTGGGGTTCCCACCATCTGCCGGGCCCTGGCTGTTTGATTTGTGCGCACGTACCCTTTGTATGTCCTTTCTGTGTAATTCTGTCCTCTTGGATGAGAGAAAGCCTGAGTAAGGAAGGTTCTTAGCCTTCAGCGACAGTGCCTACAACTTACAAAACTGTGATGGACACTTTTAATCCCAGCGCTAGGGAGGGAGAGGCCCGCGGAACTCTGTGCATTCAGGGCCAGCCTGGTTCACATGGTCATGGTCAACTGGAGATACGCAGTGAGACTATGTGTCCGAAAGAGCGACGTGACTGTTTCTTATGTATTAGTCACCTTATTCCATTATTTCTGTGTATTTTCCGAAAAGATACTATTTATATCCTACGATGCTGTCATTTGGCATGTTGTCGATAATGTTAGACACCGGGCTTCATGTTGCTGCCTGTCGTGCAATCCCCATTTCCCAGGGGGCAGGGGTTGAGGAGACAAGGGGGCAATGATACAGACTCCAAGAGATTCCAGTGCAAAAGCTCAAAGTTCTTTATTGTTAAAATGTCGGGGTTTTATGGGCTTGGGGAAAGTAAACTTCCGCAGGGACATTTTTGGTTTGTTCTTTTGAAACTGGCAGCCGCTGCTGGCGTGTTGTGATTGGCTAGGAGCTCACGTCATTAGTTACCCTGCTTTTGCTTCCGCTGACAGGTTGTTTTGGCCAATTTTGCTTATTCGTTGGGAGTTTGCGTTGCGCTTGCTTGTGCTTGCGCCATTGCCCTGCGTCAGTTCCATAGTCTCGGTTCCTGTCAAAGGATCCCCACAAATCCTTCCCAGCGTGTGAAGGACTTGGAGGAAGTGGCTTTCGTGTGGAAAAAGCTGTTTATTAGAGAACTGTGCAAAAGATGCCAGTGATACTGTGTTCCAGAAGAGTGTGATACCACAGCTTGGGCAACTGAAGCCAAGAAGGAAGGGGGTTAGGTACAAGTAGCACAGATTAGAGAAGGCCAAAAAAAAAAAAAAAATCACTAGAAAGGGTTTCTAAAACAAAAGGATGCTGCTTCCTCAGAATCACCAGAGTTTATCAGGAAAAATCCAGAAGCTGAGCATTCATGTGATTATCCATACCTGCACATATCTACACATATGTTTGTCTGTGCACATACCCATACATGTGTTTCTATTTACACACACATACATAAACATGTATATTTATATATGCATACATTAACCCACATGCATACATGTGTGTCCACTTTAAACACACCCCCACACACCCGTGTGCACTCACACATGTGTGTTCATACACGCACAGACACGCATCCATACACATATACAGACAGCACTCATTGCTTGCACAGTTGGTGCCCAATTCACAGTGGGTGGTAATAACTGGTAATGAGCACTCTGGGTAATGAGAAGATCGTGTTAAAACCCAGGGCCCTCCTTCCTGAAACTCTTTATCAGTCTTTCTCTTGGAGTTGGAGTTAAATAAGGATCTGAACATGCAAATGAAGAAGAGCCTGGCATTTCTCAATGTGCCCTACAGATCTTGCATAGGGACAGCAATGATTTTTGTGCCATTGCTGCTTTTGTTGGAGAGAACGGAAGCTAATGCCATCTGTGTGCGTCCTTTGAGTCGGGCACACAACAAGGAACTTGCTCTAGCAGGACTCGTCATGTTTTCATCTAACATTTCAGCTCACCGTTCTGCGAGTCTGTTTCTCCCTTCAAGAATTGCATATGGCTCAGTGTGACTCATGAACTTGGCGCATAGGGAAACACGCTTTCAATTTTAAACAGATTGATTCATCTTCTTTAGATCAGTTTTGTGCCTTATCAGAAAGTTGACTAATGGCTATGTCTTGGTTAGGTTTCTTATTTCTGTGAAAAGACACCATGACGACACTTATAAAGGAAGTAGTTCAGTTGTGGTGGCTCACTTACAGTTCAGAGATTCAGTCCATCATGGCGCGGTACGTGGCCGCATGCAGACAGGCATGGTGCTGGAGAAATAGCTGAGTGTTTATAACCTGCAGATAACAGCAAGTCAACTGACCGTCCCCCTTGTGGTATCCTGAGTGTAGGGAACCAGAAAGCCTGCCCCAACAGGGACACATTGCCTCCAGAATGTTTGACCCAGATTAAAGGTGTGCCCTCCAGCCTCAAGGTCTGGATTAAAGGTTTGGGTCATCTAGCGCCTGTCAAGACACACTTCCTCCAACGAGGCCACACCTCCTAAGAGTGCCACCCACTGTGAGTTTATGGAGGCCAAATATATTCAAACTCGTAGGCTGGGTTAATTTAACTGTTTGAATTAGTTGATGGTGTTACTTATTATGCCACTGAGAATTAACTCTGTCTGGCTCAGTAGGTTAATCTTGTCCATGGGAAAGATACCGAAACGCCTTGGAATCTCGGAATCTTGAGATATGGTCCTTAGCAGAAACATCAGATGTTGCGGTATTATTGAAGAAAATGAATCCTGGAAAGGGATTGGCCTGTTCAGTGCTGTGGTTGCAGTGGGTCCTCTGGACTCAGACCCAGGGCAAAAATGTCTGGGGCAGAAGCTCTTTACAGAGAAATGAGAGATGACACCCCAGTGCATAAAGGCCTTAAGGGCAGCCTACAGGCAATTTTCTGCCCAGTAAACCAAAGCTTACTTCCTGATCGGAGGGAGAGAAATCTTTTTGTACGCACGTGGGACTGTTCCAAGCTTTGACTCCTGGGCCCATGCTCAGGAGTCAAGTACTTTCCCATTGAGCTACAGCCCCAGGACTAAGGGAGTAAAACCTTTATAAACTTATTGTGCACTGGAGTTGAATGGCCTTGATTGAACCGGATGGCTTTTGTGTTGTTTCTGCCCCAGGTAATGACGTTCTTGATTTGATTTATGTAGTCTAGTGTAAGTTTTCCCGTTATATTCTATCAATACAGCACCTCGACCATTTTGCTTAGGAAATGGTAGGGTTTCTATTGTATTTTTATAGACATTCTGCATTGTGATTTTAGATTTATAGTTAAAAAGTTCCCATTGCTCCGTGGAGTGCCCTTACTCTCATGCATACAACAAAGCAATAATAGGCTCTATAAAGTTCAGAAGGATTTTGAAAAATTAGCAAAGCACTTGAGTAGTTAATTGCCTGTGAATCTTGGAGCCTAGAGAGGGGTGACCCACAGAAATCAGAGTATAATTGGCTCTATAGAAACCTTGACTCCAGCAGAATAACTTCTTGGCATTTAAGTGAGAAATGAAAAATGTTTTTGTCCCCAAAGGAAGGGCTTGCGTCAGATAGTCTGCAGGCTTCCTTTTGGTTTCTGTTGTCTTGGCTCCTAGCAGATGGTAAAGAGAACTGGCTATAGACTCAGAAAGTAGGCCTTGTAAATGCCCATTCTAGGTCTATTCTGCCTTAAAATAAAGGTAGATTATTTTCCTAGACCTTCCAGGTGGAAAGCTATCTGTTTCTGGAGTTTGCTCATCTTTCAGTTTTGGAGGTTAGAAAAGGCTGGCAGAGGTGATCAGACTTCCTTTCTAAGCTCCAGGTTTATGATCAGTATGTTTGCAGCCTTGAGAACAACAAAGGCACAGAGAGACAATTGCACTGCCTTGTGTGCAATAGCACGTTTTTTTGCTGCGAGTCCTGCAGGTCTTTCCCTTAAATGATTTAGCGACAAAAGGACATGTATTGTCTTCCAGTTAGAAGTCTACCTGAAAGATGGGGTTCCTTCCTCTTCTCTCAGAACTGAGGGAGGGTAAGGAGAGCTCCAGTAAGTGCCTGCTGTGCCTCTTCTGTGCTCTGCTGAGATGCTATGGAAAGGCTTTACAAGGAGAAGGGAATTTGATCAGATAAAAGCAATTTTTAAAAGCTGGTTTGAACAGCAATTTTCCCTTTAGTGTTCTTCTTTTCTTATTGTTATCTCTGAAAAAGTCTTTGCGACAGTGGAAGTGACTCACAACCATCAAGATATAGTTGATACCTTTCTCGGCATCTTAGCATGAGGATCTTCTGCCCCAGCACCTGGAAAAACCTGAACATAAAGGGAATCCAAGGCCACAGGGGAAAATCATGGAACAAAGTTAGGAAAATGAAGACAGAGAAACAGATGATACTTAATTGGATTCCAAAAGCACCATTGATTGTACCACATGAGGACAGAGAAGGCTGGAGTTTGAGGCCTGTGGCCTCATTTCTCAGCCTTAGTGTTTATGACTTTCAATCAAAGGGTTGAGTTCAGAAATCTGGAAGGTGCCATTCACCTATTAATTCGGTGAGGATTACTTCCACTGGGTTTGTTGATTCAGTCTCTTTTGTAGAAGCTAAATTATGGGCGAATTTAATACATGAGACATGATGACACCTTCTAGAAAGGGAAATGCAAGTCCATGGAAGTTAGATATATTTGTACAGGTGGTGGGGATGTGAATGAATGACGCTTGCCATGTTTCTCAAGAGCTGTCTTTCCTGTATGTGAAGGCAGGTAGTGTTGTTGGTCCCAGACACTAAGCACAGACTCTGAGATAGCCCTGCTTTCTTCACTGTAATTGAGACACACAGTACACAGTAGGATTGTTTTGACCTGGGAACCAGATACACCTTCAATTCTTCTGTTGCCAATGATGGAGACAGAGATGAAAAATTTTTGGAAATTTTTAATTTGTAGCAGATAAACCTATTTTTGTGTGTCTGATTTCTTGAAAAGCTGCTATTCTCTTAAGCTATTCTCTCAAACTGAACTTACGTTGTGAACTCAGGTCATAAAATATATAATGTGCAGCTTATCTTTTTACTCATGTGCTTCTCCTAGTAAATCATACCTCCAAATGTCTTCAGCTAGGCATCTGTGGAGTGCTTCTGTGAAATCTAACACCAGCTTTGGCAGCTCCCGATGAGAAGAAAATGGCTTTTAGTGAGAAACTAGAAGCCCCAAATGCAAGCTTTTAAAGTGGCTGTTATTGTTGGTAACCAAGTAGATTTGCTGGTGGTAAGGAGATTTAGAGAATTCTTCTCAGAATAAGACAGGAGAAGCATCTCCCCAAAGACATTAAATAAGATTTTGCTCTCTGTGACTTGACATAAACAAGAATTATTTTTTTATTGCTGCAGCCTCTGAATGTTGCATTAGGAAGAGAGAAATGCAAGCAAGGAGAACCTGGCATTCTGCAGTCTTTCCCAGCACGGTTGGAGGGCAGCCGAAGCTGTTATTGCTCTCATTAGATATTTTGTAAAGAACTTGAACATCCGGGTACAGTGAGAATGGGCCAAGTGTTGCATCATCTGCAGCTGGTTATCTGTGGTCACTGAAAAGGAGGGTGTGGGTATATGTCAGGGGAACCTGGTTAGGTTCTGCATGCTAGTGACCTTGCAATAAGTCACTGGGGTTAGTTGGGGGATTAGGTGAGTGTGGCCTGTCCAGACCTAGGTTTTGCCGTGTCTGTCCTAGCAGTGATGGTGGCGGGACGGCGGGGAAGTAAATGGTTTATGAGTTGTGTACTCCAGGACAGTACTCTTTGACCTGAACTTTGCTATCGTGTGGAACTTCTTCCCATGGGAGTGTTATCCAGTCAAATGAAATGCTTAGCATACTTGAAATCCCAGGGTGGCCTCAACCAAAATCAGCATTTGGTTTCTGTTGTCCCAGCTTCTCCTGCCTGGCTGCTGATCTATTTGTACTTTCTCCAGACAGTGAGGTATCTGTTTCTCAAAGTGATGCTCCTCTGGCATTTGACAGCACACCTTCCAGTTTCCCTGACTTTGAAATTGTGGTGTGATTCAAAGGCCATACATCCACGACCTTACTAATGTTTTATTCACATAGAGGTCCTGTGCGTTGACTTTTTTGCCTTTTTGAACTCAACGTAACAAAACTGCATGCCAAAATACTATTAAAAGTGTAGAGCCAAGAATTTTTTTTACCTTCTAGCTTAGGAGTTTAACTTTTATTTGAGTCTGATATTGTGTCTGTTCCCCCCTCACCCATGCGTGTGTGTGTGTGTGTGTGTGTGTGTGTGTGTGTGTTCAGCCATGCATCTCTTGGCTCTCTCACATGCATTCCGGAAGGCATTAGGACACACAGCCACAACAAAGGAGGCCTTGGCCTTGAACTGACATCTGCTTGTTTGAAAGGATATTAACTGCTTCTTAGTTTCTTTCCTCACCGTGATAAAATGCCCTGACAAAAGCAATCTAAGGGAGATCCAGTTCGTTTTGGTCGCCAGTTCCAAGCCGTCTGGCCTCAGTGCAGGGAAGTACCGTGGCAGGAGCATGGCAGAGCTAGTCGTTCCATTCCCAGTCAAGAGCAGAAAGCAGTGAATGAGTCCATGCCGGTGCTTGGCTGGCCCTCTCCAGTTCTTACGGTTCACAGTCTCCACATCAATTAGAGTAATGAAGATCTCCCCTCATTGTAATTTCTAGAGGTGATTTAGACAATCACACGTGTGCCCATGAGCAGCCCTCATATGTATCAGCTTGACAATTAATATTAGCCATCTGAAGCTATTGATATAGTTTTATATAAAAGAGGTTGATTTAATTCTTGGCCAATAATAATATCATATATGATATAAATGTTTATTCTCAGTCAGAGGACATAGGAGACACACTGCCTCCTTGTGACATGCTTTTCACGGTTCTCACTGTATTTGTAAAAATTGTATAAAAAAAGCATGAAATAATTAAAATAGCTTTTATAGCCAGATAAAAGCCAGTGAGCAGTGGTGGCGCACACACCTTTAATCCCAGCACTAAGGAAGCAAAGGCAGGAGGATCTCTGTGAGTTTGAGGCCAGCCTGGGCTACAGAGCAAGTTCCAGGACAGGCTCCAAAGCTACAGAGAAACACTTGTCTTGAAAACAAAACAAGCCTTCTAGAATCTCTATTCCTAGAGTCTCTTTTGCTCAGAAGCCGGGGTCCAGAGCACAGTCGCCATTGTTCCCACCCCTTTGCTGTGCATTGCTGTGCGCTGCAGTTTCTGCAGCGTTCCCTGTGACGTGTTCGCCTTTGGGAAGAACCACATGCTCCACATTTATGTGCTGCCTGCCTTTGGGAGAGTCGTTCTTGTGGCAAATGGGAACAAGATCAAGCAGACTGTGGTGGGCCAGTGGATGGGAGATTTATAGGCTGAACTGACTGTGGTCTAGACCAGGAGCTGAGATGGTTTACAATGTGAGGATTAATGTTATCTTCATGAAAGTCAGTCTTTAGAAAAGGACTACTTCCAGCCATTTGTGTGTTATGAGAAAGAAGTTGAATTTCTTAGGTGTTGTAATAAGAGCGGCGGGCTACATTCCTGGCACCCAGCCACCCACACGGCTAGCTTTACGCGAAATAATTACACGGAAACTATATTCTTTTAAACACTGCCTGGCCCATTTCTATTAATATGTGTAGCACCGAGGTGCGCTTACCAGGAAGATTCTAGCCTACGTCCATCCTGGGTTGGAGTGTCATCGCGTCTGCCCTGAGAGGAGCTGCATGACTTCTGAGCTCACTTCCTCTTCCTCCCAGCATTCTGTTCTGTTTACTCCTCCCACGTATGTTTTAACCTATGAGGCCAAGCAGTTTCTTTATTAATTAACCAATGACCTTCCTCCATCACTTAGGGATCCTCAGAGTTCTTGAGTTAGAAGGGCAAGAGTGGAGCCCTCTTTCCACTGCTTTTGCCAGTTCTTCAGCACAGGGGATGAGAAGGAAAGAGGAGAGACGTGATGCAGGACACAGGACAGACGTGATGCAGGACACAGGACAGACGTGATGCAGAACAGAGAACAGATGTGATGCAGGACACAGGACAGACATGATGCAGGACACAGGACAGACATGATGCAGGACAGAGGACAGACGTGATGCAGGACAGAGAACAGATGTGATGCAGGACAGAGGACAGACGTGATGCAGGACAGAGAACAGATGTGATGCAGGACAGACGTGATGCAGGACAGAGGACAGACATGATGCAGGACACAGGACAGACATGATGCAGGACAGAGAACAGATGTGATGCAGGACAGACGTGATGCAGGACAGAGGACAGACATGATGCAGGACACAGGACAGACATGATGCAGGACAGAGGACAGACGTGATGTAGGACACAGGACAGATGTGATGCAGTTATGGGGCTTCCTTTTGGTAATTGCTCTGTAGTTCCCTGCTAATCGTTCAGTTAAGCATCTGAATGCTTCTTATTTTAGTCAGTCTGTTGAAAATAAAGAAATTTTCAGAAACATTTTAAATATGAAAATGATACTTCTTTGTCACAAGCAAGTGAAATGATACAGAAAAGTGGGTGTAGAAAATTAAATTCTTTCTTCTCAGTTAGAAAATTGGTTCGATGAGTACTTTCCTTTTTTTTTTTTTTTGTAGCCAGTGCTTTGCTCTTTCACGGCAGCTTGGTTGATTTGAATATTGATGGTGGAAAAGGCAGCAATGCATTTGTGAAGATTTCTTAGTCACTTTGAATCAGTTAGGCTTCGGTGGGTTGAACCATGCTTCACATTGTCGCAGTTTTGGTGGTTAAGCCACACTAATAGAGGGGTCTGTTCTTCGAAGCGTTATAGGAAGTCTTCGGTATTGTGTGTGTGCTGCAGTGTGGAAGTCATTTCTAGATGACTGACCTTTGCAGTAGTCAAGGGCTGGATAAGTGGGTTATTGGTGTCAAAGGGGTGGATGGAAGCTTCAAAGTCCAATAGCGTGCTCCACATTTGTGTCATTGGAGAACTCAGAGAGGCTGAGCAGTTGGAATATGCAGGGGGATTGAATCTTGCCCTTGTGCCTACAGGAAAGCAAGGCTAAGAAACAAATAAAACAGTATGTATACTTTGGAGGCAAAGGCAGGTAGTATTAAAGTATTCCTAACCTAGTTTTACCTTTTCACACTTGAAGGACATCTGTGACACAAAAACATTATTCTTGGGCCTGTGTGGGATTTATGTCTATAGGATGCCATATTTACTTTAGCCTCATGTTTTGGATGAGCTATGACTTCTCTCCTACATAACTCAGGGAGTATGTATATAGAAACTGCAAAGAGCAGCCTGGGGAGACGACTTACTCGAAGCGTTGAGTCAAATTCCCCCAGAACCTATTAGAATGAAAGAAAGAAAGAAAGAGAAGAAGGAAGGAAGGAAGAAAATCTAGCAATTTAGTGTGCCGGTAGTCCCAGTGCACAGAGACAGAAGGGTATCTGAGGCTGTCCAGCTAATCTGACTAAAATGGCAAATTCCTGGTTCAGTGAGAGACCCTGCCTCAAAAAATAAGGAGAACCAAGGAAGACACACAGTGTTGACCTTTGGTCTCCACACACATATGCATGCACATCGTGTAAACTGGTACACAAACACACACCCCCACACACACACATAAAAGACGAATATAAGTTTGAAGCTATAATCATACTTTTTATTAGCCTGAGGTTCTTTCTCTCTTTCTTGTTGTGTATTTATTGTGTAATATGTATTTGTGTAATACTGTGTAATATTGGATATCACTAAGGGAAGAACCAGAAATGAGGGGAACTGTGGCATGTGTAATTATTTTTCAAGCTTGTATCCAGGTAGGCAGCCCGCGTTATAAAATGCGGGCAGAGTGTCAGGAGCCATCCATCAGTCTTCGGGTACATGCTTGCTCTCATTCCGTGTAAACCAAGTCCCCACCACAGACACAAGAAAACAATGAGTCATCTCTTCCCCCTCGACTCCTCCAGTTCATCCTTAGGATTTTCCCATTCTCAGTATCTTAATTTAGAAAATAGTCAGAATCCATCAGCAAGTAAGATAGGAGTTCTCAGTTGAAAGTTGTTACTGTTTATAGTAAAAAAACATGAGTTTCGGAGTGCAAGCTGAAAAAATTTTTTTATCTGTTCTTTGTAGAATGAGATAGGGTTTATCGATATTTATTATTTTGGGGAAAAATCAGGTACCACTGGTAAGAACACAGAAAAGATGACAGGAAATGGGAAATGTCCTATTTCTTTTCCAATGCTGAAGTTACAGAGATGTGTTTTGTGTCTTCAGTCTTTTCTTCCTGAGGAGAAGCAGACATTTTCATATTCTAAAGATGGGTTCCTTACCTCGTTATAAACAGTTTTTATCAGTTACACTGGAGATTTAATCAAACCTACCTACTTTAATTTCATGTATTGGTTCAGATTCTCTTTTTATCATGATAAGATTGAATTTTAGATAAAATTCACCCCCTTTCAATCTGTGTTCTCAGTGTGGGAGGTCCCCAGTGTGACTGATTGATGCTATGTGTGAAGTTGGCACCTCGATGGTGGAGTTCCCTGCATCCCACAGTTACCTTTTAGACTTTCCGTCATATTGTTGTGACATCAGAGCCCCAAAACTATGATTTTCACCTTCAATCCTAATTCAACATTTTGTATCATACACAATGATGTCATTTCAAACCTCCCTGGTAAACGGATTTTGAAGTGTTGCTGGATTGTTGATTAAGCTTTGTGCAGAAAGGAAGTCTACTGAGTAACCAGTGCAAATGTTGCAGGATTTGATTTGTTTGCAAACTGAGAAAATAACACATGGTATACTTATGATATAGTTAAGTCTACAAGGGTGTTATTTTGACTGTTCGTTGTGGAGAAGGAGAGCCTGGCTCCAGAACTCACTGGTGCGTTGGATTGGCTTGGCACCCGTGAGACTTATTTGCCTTGATGGCAGCCGGAACTACAGCATCGGGCACCTGCTGCAACAGAGGCTGCTGGCTTGGCAGCCACAAAGCGGGTCGTGTCTCTCACCTGTCCTCGTGTTGGTAGATTGCTGGCCGTTTTCCACTGTCACCACCGTCAGATGCCATTTTTCTGTCATCACCTTTGGAAATTGTGGCTCTGTCCCTTCCCAGTTATAGATTCATTACGTTAATCTCAAAAAGAGCACTTTCAAATAGTGATACTTACTTCGCTGCCAGTGTGCTGAGAAAGCAGACGCAAACATAATCTGGCCTGTACACACTGTCAAAATGGAGACCTGTTCAAAAGGTGTTTGGAGGCTTTTAAACATCCTATGACACCGGTCAAATGACAGAAATATTTATTTATGTGACATTAGAGTTTTTCAAGGAAAATAAAAGCTTTACCCCAGATGAGAATTAGCAGGCATTTGTTGTTGCTGAAATCGTGAGGAAAGCACAGTACGTAATACATAGTGGGTGTGAAGATATTATTTTGAGAAATAAGAAAGGCTTTTGGAGGAAGAAGTGGTAAAAGAAAGGCAATAATGGGAGACGTGGGGATGAACAAGCCAAGCCAGAGGTCGGGTGAGCATGGGATTCCTGATGCAGTCAAAGCCTCAGTTCTGTTTCAGAGTTTTCTCCGTCCAGATGGGTCATCACTAACCTTGACAGCATAGGAGAGCACTGAAAAATGAAATTGGACAAGATTACAAACAATGGGATATAATATATTCCAGAAACCTGCCTCACACAGCCAGGGTCCTTTGGTTCATTGTGATTTCCGTAGGTCCTTCGTTTGTTTCCTTTGGAGGTCCTCCTGTGTGGAATAGTAGGTGTTAGGCTCTGTTCTGGCCATCAATTCCAAATACCCTGCTGTGATCCAAGTTAAAAGCCTCTCCTGAAGTCAGCTTCAAAACTCAGAAAAAAAAAAAAGCTGCAGAAGACAACCAGCAAATGTGTATTTGTTCTCCAAATTAATAGCTGAGTCCTAGCAATGTATTAGGGCTTTAATGGTTCAAAGCTGACGAGAGAGTTAAATAATTAAAAGACAGATTATAAATTACTAGGATGAACAATAATGATATATTTGAATTTCTTATAATTTCAGACTATGGCCTTATTCACAAATTTTTAAAGGAACTACAAGGTCAAAATCATCAATATATTTACAAATCATTGCTTGTTAAATCTAAATATTGCATTTATTTTTACATGTTTCTAAGTCCATGAGAGAATGTAGGAATCAGGGCTAGAGACATAGCCCAGAAGTTGAGTGTACACCGCTCCTAGAAATGAATGGCAGCTAGTCAATGTGAGTTCCTTCCATGTGCCGCCTTGTGTACAATAGGGATGCTCCAATAGAAGAAATGTCCTTTGTGTTGTGGAGCAGGAGGTTGGTAGCCTGCTCTTGATTCATCGCACAGACACTCCCCTAAAGCACAGGTGATTCGTGCCTTCAGGATCAATAGAAAACCATAGCAAGCTTGTGGGTACGGAGACCAGTGCTGGGGAGGCCGAAGAGAAGGTTAAGAAACTGAAAAGGGACAGAGATGTTGGGTTTTTTTGAAGCTCAGGATAATGCTGGAGAAGAAGGAAGCTAGAGTCAGTGTGCACGGCAGCACTGTTTACAGAGAGGAGTGCTGGCCCAGCAAAGCGTCACCTCTGTGGAGCTGAGGCCGTCTAAAGAAAGGCCAGTCCACTCCAATGATGCTGAAAACAAAGAAGGAAGGACAGGGAAACAAGAAAGATCATGCGGGATGGAAGAGGACACTCACCTCTCAGCTTGACACCAATTGTATAAAGGGGGATAAAAGTGTCGAGAGAGAGGACTCTCAAACAAGGCCTCCAGTCCAGTTAGTGAGCAAGAGAAGAACAAAGGAGTCTGCGTCTTAAAACACAAGAAGAGAAAAAAATCTCTGCACTTTATCTAATGGGTCACACCAGAAACCCACCATAAAACTAAAGAAAACCATACAGAAGACTGTGATAGGAATTAAATATTTTTTCTTTAGCCCTTTGAATATACGAAACAAACAGAAAGCCTTGTTGGATTGAAAATACCAAGCTCAGCAGAAAGCGAGGAAGAAGAAAGGAGAAAATGAAGTAAAGTGTGTGTTAGTTGAACTCCCGAGAAACATAGAAGATTAAAAAAAATAAATAAATAAATGAAAACTAAATTGCAGGGTGTTCAGGGGAAATGTAAATGGCAGGCAACCATACATTTAATATCTACAGTAAATGTAAGTGGCCCAACCCCATCAAGTGAAAATCAGACATGGGCAGGATGGCATTTAAAAACATATGCTGTGGGTAAACCTTTACTCAGTATGCCAGAATTGGTAAGACGGACGGAAAAGGACCATAAAAGATCCACCATGTCAGCAATTTCATTCAAGCTGGACGGGCCACACAGGGTTAAGGGCAGAGCATCAGATACTTCCAGCAACCAAACGATACACAGCCATAAAAGGGTCAGTTCACAAAGAATCTAAGGGCATATGCAGTGAGCATCAGCACTTCGGAGCTTGAAGCAGGGCTGCCGAGATGGTGCAGTAGATAGAAGGCGCCTGCCATCCAGCCTGGCAACAGGCGGGGAAGAGTACTGATTCCTGCAAGAAGACCTCTGACCTCCGCATACGCGCATGTGCACAGGTGCATGCGCACTAGCTTGCCTTCCATTGCTGTGACGAGCACTCTGCCCCAAAGCACATTCTGTTCCTTACATCGTATGGGCAATAGTCAATAACAGACAGAAACCAGAGCAGAAACCCCTGCAAGCTAGGAACGTGAAGAAGACATGGTGGAGAAATGCTGGGCTTACCGTCCTGTCCCTGCCTTCCGCTCTCATGGCTTTTCTACCGAGCCCAGCTACACTTGCGTAAGGAATGGTGCCGCTAGCCACAGGCCGGCCCCTCCCGTGTCAGTTAGCAGTCAAGAAAATGCTCCATAGACATTCGCACACTCCAGTTTGACTGAAGTAGCCTCCTAAATGAGACACCCTCAGATAACCGTGGGCTGTCAGGATGACAGCACAACCTAAGTTAGGACATTAACAAACACACAAAGTAAATAAATGTAAAAAAAATAAGAAGCAAAAAAAAAAAATAAAACAACTACAGAACTTAAAAGATAATTTCATCACGCCACAATTTTAGTTGTTAATTTCATTCACATTGCCCTCTCGATAGCTGTCCTATGGGCGTAGAGCATGGGAAACGGATGGGTCTCATCTGGCAGTGAGCGCACCGGTAACGTGACATGGCTGACTAATGGTCACTTGTTTCTCTGCCCACTTTGTCTTTCAGCGTCGCTGTTGAAAGGCTTGAAGCACGCAAACATCGTGTTGCTTCATGACATCATCCACACCAAGGAGACGCTGACGCTTGTCTTTGAGTACGTGGTAAGTGGAATCAGAGTGCCGTCTAGCTAAGTACGAATCAAAATCTTACAGTGATAGCGTTTGATGTTTTAATGGCCATCCTGAGATGAGTGGGTTTTCTGAGTACATGTGACATTGTTTTGCGTAAAATCATGGCCCCGTGAGAGATTTTTGAGTATGTCTCTTAAAAGAAGGTCCAGAAAATTGTCAAGTTGCCTTTTCCTTGGAATTTGTAACGTAGTTTCACAAAAGCATCCTTAAGATATATATCTATATCTGTATATAAATATATAGAGATATATTGGCAGGAGTTGGGGATGGATCCAGACACTTGAAATTTAGGTTTCAAGTCTTTCCTCCTTAGTTATTTCAGCTATTAACTAAAGCTTCCAATTTATTTAGCATACCATGTAACAATCTTCTTGTGTTGAGGGTGTCACTGCGGGAAGACCTGAACTTCAACTGGTAATTAATCTTTCTTCATTTCCCTCACTAAAACATATGGTGTTTGTGTAGCGCCGTCTCAGCCTTTAGCTGTGGAATCATGAAATGTAACCATGATAATTAGCATCCCAGCCTTCACAGATGGATCTGAGAGCATGTAATTTATAAGATACAAATGACACCAGTGCCGACTTTTTATTGTGAAGAACAGCTACTGGGATTTTGACTGTATTAAGGTCTCTTTTTTATAATTAGGGTTTTATTTAAATAATTCTCGTCTTTCAGAGCTAGTTCCAGGACAGGAACCAAAAGCTACGGAGAAACCCTGTCTTGAAAAATCCAAAAAAAAAAAAAAAACAAAACAAAAAAAAACAAACAAAACAAAAGTATAAAAGAATGAATATTTGAAGCATTTTATATCTTCCTAATGTCTGCCTGTGTCTGTTATCATTCGAAAATTGTTGTCTCCTGAAGAAGCCATTCATCCTGTGTATTTACATATAAATGATTGATACATTTGAATAATATGGTAATGTGTAACAAGGATAGCTAGAGCTAGCGAGTTGCATATATTATGTGCTACCAAGAATGGAAGCAGATTCACACATCAATACAAATATAATTTCTTTTGTCTCCTTCATGAGTTGGAGTCAATAATGTATTGAGCTGACTTAGGCTTGTAACTTTCCATTCATGTTTTCTAGTATGTCTGATTTACATGTTTCAATGAAATCTAGATTTTTCTATTTATACCGTCTTCCACAATGCTTTACAGAAAGAGTGTTTATAGATGTACTTATTCCCTCCCTCAAATTGGGCAATTAAATTAGAAAAAATAAACAAGTTTGGGACACCTATATTAATGGACCTTATGTTGATTTCCGTGTACAGTCCACTGATGTGAAGTTAAACACAGACATATGTATGTGTTAATTAAGTTAATGTGTACACATAATCATATATGCACACATCTGCTTGTGGTTGTGTTTTTTAGTGTACTCTGAAATCAGCATCAAACATTGCAATCTAAACGTTCTCAAGCTTTTTTGATGATACTACCTTATTTTAAAGTTGGTGATATCAAACTTATTTTATGAGCAGCATTGATTTTGCTGTTCCACGTTACTTCTCGCTGCTCCTGGTGGCACATAACACCAGCTTCTCAGGAGACTGAGGCAGGAGAGTCATAATAAATACAAAGCCTGCCTGGCTAGAGAGAAAATTGAAGGCCAGCCTGGTGAAGTTGGCGAGATCCTGTGCCCACAGGGAGTGGTATGGAGAAATGCGGCTCCATGATTAGATCTCTGTTGCTGCGGTAGATAGAATGCCTTAAAACAATGCGTGGAAGGGTTTATTTTCACATAAGCTTCCAGAAGGGGTGAATCTGTCCTGGGGTGAAGCAAGAGAGTTGGGTTGTTTTTTTTTTAGACTCTGGTGTGTCTTTGCTTTTATATTAGAATTCCATTTTTAGCTGGGGAGGCACGGCAGCAAGCAGCAAGCCTCGAGGCAGGAGCAGGAAGCTGAGGGCTAATAGCGTGGACTGTAAAGCACAAAGCTGAAGGCAAACTGGAGAGTGGTGAGAGTGTGAACTCCCGAAGCCTGGCATCATGGATGCTCTTTCTTCATCCAGGCCACAGTGCTCCATAACCTTCCCAGTCAGTGCCATCAGCTGGGGTCCAAACAGTCCAATATGTGAGCCTGCGGGGGCATTAGTCATTCAAACCAGCACAAGTTCATGCCTAGTTGTAAAAGACCGTGGGATCAATCTTGGCCACCACCAAAACAAACAAAAAACCAAGAAAACAAATAAAATTTTATGAAAGGACATAGTTATATAGTATAAGGGAAAATAATCAATATGTCACACTCTTAAAACCCTAGATGTAAAGTTAAAACAAGAGAGTTTGACAGTTTTTTGGGCACTGCTACATCTTTGTTTTTCATTACAATTATTTTCACTGTCTTTCTGAGGTGCATCCATGAGCCTCACTACACAAAGGGTTCTTATTTATGACAATGCCCATGCAATGTAATGTATTTCTACCCCTTTCTTTGATAGAGAACCCTAATCCTAGTTCTTTTATTCCCACAAGTGACAATTTAGGTTTCTGAAAGCCTTCTGAAGGCCAGAATAATGAAATAAGTGAGAGAATGTCAGTGATATGGGAAAATCCTCAAGGAAATGACTTTGGAGCTAATTAGCACAGCAATCCAGTGACTAATAGAACTTTGTTGATCCTCTCAAATACCTTGGAAAGTTAAAACATTGTGAAACTGAATTCTTACCAACTTTCCCTGTGTGCATATGTAATGATATCGAAGCTTGGAAGCTGGAGTTTGTTGGCCTAGGGCTCCCCAGGTGGCTTGCGTCTAAGTGGCAGGTCGCAGGGTCTCTGCTAAGTATGCTTCCAGAGCTGCTTCCATCTCATAGATGGAGATGCTAAGGGTCACCTCTAATCCGGAAAAGACAAGCAGGCTTGGGAAGGAAGCTGCTTCCTAATGGTCTAAGACACTGGGGCAGCGCTCTGTATTTCAGGTATGGGTTTAATCTTGAAAGAGAAATATGATAGCATTTGGAATCATTGACTCCAGAATACATTTAGTTGTGACAGGGCTAACAAAATTGTTCTTCTACTTAAACAGAAAGCTTAAGCAATTGAGTTTTTATGCTCACTGGGTTTTGTCGAAGACAAATGAGTGCCACGTTGTATTTAACAGTATGATGAAAAATGTAAGACATATTCCATAAGTGGGAATAAGAATATTAATAGTAAACACAATTATAGAAATGTATGTTGCCATTAATTTCATAATCATTGTGTTTTGCTTTAAATTGCAAAAGAGCAAGCCATCTGGAACATCATTTTTCATTGCGTATTTAATGACGTACAAAAAGAAGCAAAAGCCAAGCATGGTAGCAAATGCCTTTAATCCCGACACTCGGGAAGTAGAGGCAGGCAGAGCTCTCTATCATGTAGACCTGGTCTACACTGAGAGTTCTAGGCCATTCTGGGCCACTTAGTAAGACCCTGTCAAAAATAAATAAACCAAAAAATTGAATGAAGTTATCAGACGTGGACAAAGTTTTGATTTTACAAGATATATAAGTTATAGAGATTAATGTATGATATTGTGCATATAGGAGTTTGGTAGAAGACCAGACATTCCCTCAACTATTCATGCCACCAAAACATGAATAAACATAGGCAAAAGGATACAATTATGTAGGAGATGTCCATGTCTAATAACTTTGTTGCTTTGATTGTGGTGATGGTAACATGGGTATGTGTGGATCATGAGTCTTCAAAATGCGTAGGTGGAATATATGCAAATGTTAGTCTGTGAGTTACTTCTCAAAAAGCGACAGGAGGAAAACCTAGAAATTCATAGCTAATCCCAATAAAAATCGATGTGGTCATTTTATTTCTCCTGCTATGATCCAAACTAATATGGAATGTATTTTAAAACTTAAAACTGTAAGATTGTGACTCATGAGAAAAAGACAGTGCAACCAAAAATCATATAAAATGATTGAAAGATCACCAAAAATGTCATGGCTCTATTAGTTTTATAAAACACTCCATGAATGTTGTCCAATTCAATTGTGATATTATAATGGTTGTTACTTTAACACGCTAAGTCTTGGCTTACTTTTTCACTCATTAATCATTAAGTATGGCTCAGTTATGAATTAATGTAGACTACAGAACAGAGGTCTATGACCTGGACACTGGGACACTCCCGCATCAGTGGTCACAATGCTGAGGACACTCTCTTGTCGGAAACCCAGCCTGATTTCTAAATGAGCCAAGGTTTATGAGGGCAGTGATTAATTCTCCCAGGCACATCAGGCTATCTGGGGCATCTGAAATTGTTAAATGTTTTTGTACACACACCCACCCCTCCCCTACACACACACACACACACACACACACACACACACACACACACGGAGGGAGGGAGAGAGAGAGAGAGAGAGAGAGAGAGAGAGAGAGAGAGAGATAGATACAGGAAGGGACAGAAACTGCAGAGACAAAATTTTCATCACTTTAACTCATAAATCATCATTTAACTCGTATTTCATTTTCCCACCTAGCTGATCTACATTCCAGCTGTATTTCTCACATCTAAACTTTTTTTTCTACATAAGCAGGCATAGCAGCTTCAAACAATGGCATGGCTACAGATCCATAGTTGTGTCCGAGCAATTAAAGACTCTCTGTTCAAAACAAATGTGCCGATCAGAGTTCCCTATTGCAAAATGGATCTCCTTCTTCTTGGCTGATTCAGACATGAAAGTCCTGCAGGGTTATTGTGGCCGGCAGCCTGATAACCGGACTTTAAAAACAAGAAAAATCAGGTGACTCTGGCCAGTCAGACCTAGAGCAAGAATTATAGCTGGGAAGTGTGCTCTGAGCACCTGCTGCCATCGGAAGTGTTGAAAACATACTCAGTTGCGTGTATGGCTTTCCTGGGATAATAGAGTAGCCACTCTGCTAATGATGTCAAAATAGCCTCTGCAGCCTCACGCGTCTTTGGGCTCTTGCCATCCAAAGATGAGCCAGAATTGTTTCAGTGTAGTTGGCTGAAGTGAAATCCCATGGCATGGTTTGGCTGTACTGGAGCCCACAGGACTGTGTGTCCAGTGTTTCGTGATGGCAGACAGATCCTGCTTATCTTCAAGATTCACAGAATAGGCTGGTCTTAGTGGCACATGCGCTTCATTTTAGCACTCTGGGTGACATAGGCAGAGATCTCTGTGAGTTTCAAACAGTCAGCACTATATAGTAAAACCCTATCTAAATAAATAAATACATACATACATACATACATAAATTCACAAAGCTCAGCGGCGGTTTTCCCAGCATGCAGTGCACATTCCAGTGTAGTGCCTGCTCCCCGTGGTCCCCACCGGCTCATAAGCAGTCACTGCATCAGCTGCATTACTCAGTTACAGGTAAGAATGTGAGGTGAACTGCAGGGGGCACTCTCACATATCTTCCCGTAGTGACTTTTGTGAAATCCTCTAAGTTGTAAGTAGTCGAGCGTGAATCTAGTTTTAAAAATGTGATTTAAGATAGAGCTCTACATCTATAGATATACAGCATAACACAGAATATTGGCAGAGTTCCAAACTATAGTTCAGTATTAAATTTTGAGACTCTTCATTCTCATTAAGTGTTATTTGATTGTCCTAGGGTTTGATTTGATCGTTCCAAGAGCTCTAATGAGATCTGAACCAACAGAATGGCCATGAAGTCTGCTTCTCAGGTCACCGTGCTGATCTGTTTATGTCTGCATCAGCAGTTTCTCCCAAACCCATTGATGAATGCATTGGCATGAGCCAGGAAGTCAGCTGGGGAATGCTAGAGGGCAGTGCCCTTCACCTCTCTCTCCGTGTGTCATAGTTAGGGATTCTATGAAGAAGTGGTAATGATGTGCTCTACCACCTGCGTTTGCATACGCAGCACCCATAATTAACAGTTAGAGTGATGTCATCAAGGGTCAGAAAGTAGCCTGTGAAATGACGAGTCCAGCCTTCAAGGTACATTCGGTGTGAAACAATCTCTTTGGCTGTTTCCTACAGGGCAGTTTAGCTGAATATTAGAAGAAGACAGTGCAAGCACATTTACGTAAAAATGATTCGTGTAAAACAAGACTGGTAATTTCCTTGCTCCCGTGTGAGCTGGCACTGAGATGTGACAGGAGACGACAGTAGCAGGGCAGAGTGTGTGTGTTGACAGAAATTGGAGCAAAGCAGGGCTGACGCAGGTCAGCTAATAGGATGGCAGGGTGGCAGCCGTAAGAGAGAAGAGCAACGCAGAGAGGAGAGGGAAGCGGTGCCTGTGCTCGAGAGAGGCTGCAGAGGCCAAGGGCGAGACTTCCAGGAGGCCTGTTGTAGCATTCCAGTGCTCTGTGTTACTAGTAAATTAAACTTGGCATCTCTTAGAGTGTGTTTATTCATCAGGATGACTAGAACACAGCTGAAATTCAGTGCGTCTGTATGTGTGTGGGGAAGGTGTTCCTAGCCTGTGCTGTGTGCATTGCACCAAAATGTTATTAGAGTGTCTTAGTACATGGAAGTCATGGTCCCTCCTGGAACATTGGAGTTCTCATAAGATCCCCCTGTTTTACTGATAAAGAAAACTGGGTTCATTCACGTACTTTCTGCTCTTTCCTGTAGCTGTGTCCTGCCATCTGTTGAGTCTGTGTGATGATGGACAGGTCCCGTTTCCCATCAGAATTCACAAAGCAGGCTGACTTTAGTGTTAGTCCAGGTATCCTCAAGTTAGATCACAAAGGACAAAGTTTTGCAACCATTACATAAATCTGTCTCATTTGGCATCATTTTTTGTAAACAAACTAAAAATTTTATGGTCATTCACTTGATCATTAATTGACTCATTTGTCCTCTAGCGTAAGTGGGCTGTCTTGACAGGCCCTTCCCTCTTGAGTCTAGAGATACAGATAGATAGCCCTAACCCCAGCATGATAGTACACTCTTGTGATCCCAACACTTGGGAGGATGATACAAAAGGATTACATATTTAAGGCCACTTGGACTGCATAGCCAGGACTTCTAAATAACAACAACAACAACTACAAGAAAGCGTACACACAAAAGAACGAACTATTTACACGTCTGTCTGCAGGAAGCCTGGTGATTGTACACTGGTGATGTAGTTGAGAAGCCGCTGGAGTTTAAAACGGCAGCCACACTTCTACGTGCGTGATGGGACTATGGCAACCTTGCAACTTGGTGAAAACAGTGGAAAGTTGGCTTGGACTCAAAGGCTTTCCTTTATCAAAGGTTTTAGTGATGTTTTTATTTTATATATGAAGAACTAGTTGTGTTTAGTGATTACACATTCTGCACGGGAAAGCCGCCATTGAGATGGGAGTGTCGGATGTGGAGGAGCAGATGCAGGCTTTGTGACTGACTGACGGCAGACAGTGGGAAGCCAAGGATTCTGAACCTCAAGGAGAAATTGAAGAAATGAAAAGGAACCAGGCTAGCTTCCAATCAGTGCTCTCTTCGAATTGGTAAAAACAAAGTCAATTAGCTCCTCTTCTCTCCTTTCCCTGGTGACTGTTTTCATCTAATAAGGCGTGCGGTTTCTTCACTCATTTCAGCTGTTTGGTCACTGTCATGTTGGATGCTGGGATGGCAGTGTCTTTTTCTTTGTTCTTGTATCACACTTATATTCTGCGCTGTAGTGTCTTGTCATGTGGTTGCGAGCCGGATTGCATGCCCCAGTCCTCGTTCAGGATTTTAGTTCTATAGTCTAAGATGGAAGTGAGTCTCATCTTTAACTTGCTTAAGAGAATGCCTGATTATCTACAAACAGTTCTATGCATATTCCACTGTATCTCAAACCATTTTGTTTGAATACATTCTGCCTCTTTGGATTTGGTTTGTTTTCATTTTAAATTCTCCTTTTATTTTATAATCCTATCATTAAAAGCACAGGCACTTAGTAGTCCAGAAATCACGTGGAAGATAAGAGCTATAATAAAAAAAAGAGGGTTTCTTGGGAAAGGAAGGCAGTTTTAATTTCTTTTCCTCGCCAGAAATGCTGTTATATTTCTTAAGAAAATAACAATATTACATGAGTGGGCTTGTTAGGAGGTGTGGGAGGCAGGAAAGTGACACATTAAGTAGAATAAAACTATCAAAGCTGATGAGTTCGGAGGAACTAGACACAGCTTTACTTATAAATGCAAGATTTTTAATTTTATGAATGTTCCTAAGATCAGGATGAAGGTAATCAATGATTCCAATCACCTTTGAATTCAGGCTGATTAGGTTAGTAAATGCTTGTAGAAAGCGTCATTGTCAAATTCTAAGTGGGAATGTGCACATTGCTATGTAGCCCACAAAATGGAGTGGAGGTAACATTCCAAAATTCTCACAGCAACTTGAGAAATTTGTATCATTTTAGTGTGTACTACTTTCATTTTGTTGATTGTGCATGCATGCATTCTTCTGTGTGTGTGTGAATGTGTGCATGCATTCATGCCAATGTGTGCATGTATTCATGCATTTGTGTGTGTACATGTGTGTGCATGTGGATGTATTTGTGTGCACACTTGTGTGTGTGTTGACACACAGTCTCTTGTTGCACAGGTTGTTCTTGAACTGCTGATCCTGTATCCCACTTGCCAAACACTGGGATTATAGGCATGTGTCAGAATGCCTAGGTTCTCTTGTTTAAAAGTTGTTATTTTGTTTTTTTTTTTTTAAATGTGAATATTTAGCTCAGGTCACATGGCATTTTAAATTAGTTTCCCTTTTTTTTGCTGTGGTAAGGTGTGTATTTGCCACTGTCAGTATCAGCCATGTATTTGAGGTGGTATCATTGTCAACTCGCGTGGAGATTAGAGTCCTTCAGTTTTACTTCTTTAGGAAGGCAGAGGTATTCACTTCGTATCTTTTATATTAAAACAAATTCTGCTCTTCCTAAACATACTATAAAGCTTCTTTTTACTGTGTCTTAAATATCTTTTGTGAAAATTGTTACTGAAGGTATTTATGTGCATGAGTGTGTAGGTGTAGTGTGTGTACAGTGTCCACAGAGGTGGGAAGAGGGTGCTGGACCCCCTGAAACTGGAGTGGTAGATGCTTGTGAGCCGCCATGTTGGGCGCTGAGAATTGACCCTGGGTCTTCGGCAAGAGCAACATGGGCTTTTAACAGCGGGGCCATCTCTCTTGCCCCCTCTTACTGTCTCTGGTTGGGTGTTTATCTTTGGGACCAGTCATTGCTTTGTCCTAGTTATTTATATAACTACAGAGTTTTGTCCTTTTTGCTCTTTTACCCATTCACTTAAAAGCAGACTCCTGGCCACTGCAGGCCTCCGATTCTTTCATTCCCAATAGCACTGTTGTAATTTCGATTATATTAGTATTCAGTTCTTATGGTATTTGTCATTATGTCTTTGTTGCTGAGGCAGATAACATCCTATGATTGAGCTTCTCTCTCTCTGATCACGCTGCCTCTCCCCGGAAATAATTCTCTACTGATTTTAAGGTTTTTTATTGCTTTAGAACTTTTCAGAGCATAGAGATGATAAGTGTCTGGTTTCCTGGTATGCCCCTGGCCTTTGCTTCGTCTAGAGAGTCACCCTATCCATTTTGTGTTTGCTTGGGGAACATAAATTCTGATCCCGTGCAGGGACAAGCATGGGAAAGTGTTTGCATATAGTTCAGCATTCGCACTTGGTTGACACCTGGGTGTGGCGATTATGGCCAGGAATAATTTCATTCATGGGAAAGTCTTTGCATATAGTTCAGCACTCGTGCCTGCTGGGTGTGATGATTCTGGTCAGGAATAATATTCCATTCACATTGCAGCAGAGTGCTCTGTGTTACTTATTTGCCATTATTTCTCCTTTTTATTTTATAAAGCAATCTTTTTTATTTTACATACCAATCTCAGTTTCCTTTCCCTCCCCTCCTCTTGCTCCTCCCACCCTACTCTCCCCTGTCTACTTCTCAGAGAGGGTATATACATACTTCTCAGAGTGGGAGTCAACAAAGTCTCTCATATTACTAGAGACAGGACCAAGACCCTCCCCACTTTTTCTAGACTGAGAGAGGTAACGCTCTATAAGGAATGGACTCCAAAAAGCCAGTTCATGCACTAGGGATAAATACTGGTTCCCCTCTGAGTAGCCCCCCAAACTGCCTAAGCCACACAAATGTCACCCACATTCAGAGGGCCTAGTTCGGTCCTATGCAAGTTTCCCAGTGGCCAGTCCAGAGTCAGTGGGCTCTCACTAGCTCAGGTCAGCTGTTTCTGTGAGTATTTCCATCATGGTCTTGGCTCCTTTGCTCATAATATCACTCCTCCCTCTCAATGACTGGGTTCCAGGAATTTGGCCCAGTGCTTAGCTGTGGATTTCCACATCTGCTTCCTTCAGTTACTGGATGAAGGTTCTGTGATGACAATTAAGGTAGTTATCAATCTTATTACACAGAAGGGCAGTTAAGGCTTCCTCTCCACTATTGCTTAGATTCTTAGTTGAGGCCACCATCCTGGGAATTTTCCTAGTGCCAGATTTCCCACTATGCCCGTACAGACTCCCTCTATTAAGATGTCTCTCTCCTTCCCTAGCATCTTCACAGCTCAACATTTCTGGTCTCTCCTCCTCCTCCTCTCCTTGTTCAGTCCCCTTCCACACCCCCCATGCTCCCAATTCACTCAGGAGATCTTGTCTATTTCCCCTTTCTGGGGCATCCATGTATGTCTCTCTTAGGGTGCTCCTTGTTTCTTCTCTTCTCTGGGGTTGTGGACTATAGTCTGATTATCCTTTGCTTTATGTCTAATATTCACTCATTAGTGATACATAGTGTGTACGTGCATGGTTGTCTTTCTGGGTCTGGGTCACCTCACTCAGGATGGCTTATTCAAGTTCCGTCCATTTGCCTGCCTATTTCAAGATGTCATTGTGTCTAACTGCTGTTGTATAGATGTGCCACACTTTCTTTATCCACTCTTCAGTTGAGGGGCATCTTGATTCTTTCCAAATTCTGACAATTATGAATAATGCTGCTATGAACATAGTTGAATATTACCTCCTTGTGGTCCTTGTGGTATGAGTGTGCATCCTTTAGGTATATACCCAAGAGTAGTATTTCTGGGTCTTAAGGTGGATTGATTCCTAATTTTCTGAGAAGTTGTCTTGCTGATTTCCAAACTGGATGTACAAGTTTGCATTCCCACCAGCAGTGGACAGCTGTTCCCTTTTCTCCTCTCCAACGTAAGCTGTCATTAGTGGTTTTCATCTTAGCCAATCTGACAGGTGTATGATGGAATCTCAGCATTGTTTGGATCTGCATTATCTTGATGACCAGGGATGCTGAGCATTTCCTTAAAGTGCCTTTAAGCCATTTGAGATACCTCTGTTGAAAATTCTCTGTTTAGATCTGTATCCCACTTTTAAAAAATTGGATTATTTGGTACATGGATATCTAGTTTCTTGGCTTCTTTGTATATTTTGGAGATCATCCCTCTGTCAAATGTGGGGTTGGTGAAGGTCTTTTCCCATCGTATAGGCTGCCGTTTTGTCTTGTTGACTGTGTACTTTGTCTTACAGATACTTCTCAGTTTCAGGAAGTCTCATTTATTACTTGTTGCTCTCAGTATCTGTGTCACTGGGGTTATATTCAGGAAGTGATCTCCTGTGCCAATGCTTTCCCACTTTCTCTTTGATGAGGTTCAGTGTGGTTGGATTTTGTTGAGGTCTTTGATCCATTTGGACTTGAGTTTTGTGCATGGCTGTAGATATGGTTCTATTTGCATTCTTATACATGTCTACATCTGGTTATGCCAGCACCATTTGTTGAACATTCTTTCTTTTTTCCCATTATATAATTTTAGCTTCTTTGGCAAAAATCAGGTACTCATAGGTGTGGTGATTAATATCACAGTCTTTGATTCTGTTCCACTGGTCAATCTGTCTAGTTTTTTTTTCTTTTTTTGTTTTTATTTCTTTTTTTTTTTATTGAGAAAAGGAGAAAAAAAAAACAAGTTTCCACCTCCTCCCAGCCTCCCATTTCCCTCCCCCTCCTCCCCCCTACGCCCCCTCCTCCCACCCTTCTCCCCCTCCCCCCACTCCTTTCCCCCTCCCTCTCCAGACCAAAGAGCAGTCAGGGTTTTCTGCCCTGTGGTAAGACCTAGGACCTCCCACCTCCGTCCATATCTAGGAAGGTGAACATCCAAACTGGCTGGGCTCCCACAAAGCCATCACATTACATAGGATCAAACCCCCGTGCCATTGTCCTTTGCGTCTCATCAGCCCTCATAGTTCGCCATGTTCAGAGAGTCCAGTTTTATCCCATGCTTTTTCAGTCACAGTCCAGCTTGTCTTGGTGAGCTCTCAATAGATCAGCTCCACTGTCTCAGTGGGTGGGTGCATCCCTCATGGTCCCGACTTCTTTGCTCATGTTCTCCCTCCTTCTGCTCCTCATTGGGACTTTGGGAGCTCAGTCCAGTGCTCCAGTGTGGGTCTCTGTCTCTATCTCCATCCATCACCAGATGAAGGTTCTATGATGATATGCAAGATATTCGTCAGTATTGCTCAAGGATAGGGTCATTTCAGGTTCTCTATTCTCAACTGCCCAAGGAACTAACTGGGGACCTCAGCTTGGGCACCTGGGAGCCCCTCTAGGGTCAGGTCTCTTGCCAACCCTAAAGTGGTTCCCTTAACTAAGAATTGTGGTTCCGTGCTCCCCTGTCCAACCTTCCTTTATCCCAATCCTCCTGCTTTCCCAAGGCCCGACCTCCTTCCCTTCTAACTTTTCTCTCCCCATCTCCCCTTACCCCCAACCCACCCCACCCCAAGATCCCAATTTTCTCCCCGGCAATTTTGTCTACTTCCCTTAGCCAAGAGGATAACTATATGTTTTTCCTTGGGTTCCCCTTCTTACTTAGCTTCTTTAGATTCACCTATTGTAGACTCCGTGACCCTTATTTATGGCTAGAAACCAATTATGAGTGAGTACATCCCATGTTCATCTTTTTGGCTCTGTAGTTTTTTTTTTCCCAATACCAAGCTGTTTTTATTACTATGACTCCTTAGTAGAGCTTGAGGTCAGGGATGGTGATGCTTCCAGAAGTTCCTTTATTTTACAGGATTGTTTTGGCTATCCTGGAATTTTTGTTTTTCCATATGACACTGAGTATTTTTATTTCAGGTTTGTGAAGAATTGTGCTGGGATTTTAATGGGGTTTGCATTGAATGTATAGATTGCTTTCGGTAAGATTGCCATTTTTATTGTGTTGATCTTACCTATCCAAGAGCATGAGAGATCCTTCGATTTTTCTGATATATTGTTTAATTTCTTTCCCCAAAGACTTAAAGTTCTTGTCATACAGGTCTTACTGAAGGTGTTTTTCAGCTGTAGAAGTTTCCTGGTAGAATTTTTCAGGTTACTTATGTATACAATCATATCATCTATAAATAGTAAAATTTCAACCTCTTTTCTTCCAATGATCTCCTTTTGTTGTCTTATTGCTCTAGCTAGGACCTCAAGAACTATATTGAATAGATATAGAGAGAGTGGTCAGCCTTATCTTGTTCCTGACTTTGGGGGAATCGCTTTGAATTTCTCTTCATTTAGGTTGATGTTGGCTTGCTGTATTTTGCCTTTATTATGTTTAGGGATGTTCCTTGTATCCCTGATCTCTCCAAGACCTTTATCAAAGGTCTTGATAAATGATAATGAGATGATCATGTGTTTTTTTTATCCGTTTGTTTGACATGTTTTCATATGTTGAACCATCCCTGCATCTCTGAGATGAAGCCTAGATAGTCATGGTGGATGCTTTTTCTGATGTGTTCTTGGATGCGGTTTGCCAGTATTTTATTGAGTATTATTACATCAATGTTCATGAGGGAGATTGGTCGTAATTCTCTTTCTTAGTAATGTCTTTGAGTGGTTTTGATAGCAGGGTAATTGTAACCTTATAAAAAGAGTTTGTCAGTGTCCCTTTTATTTCTATTGTGTGGGATACTTTGAGGAGTATTTGTATTAGCTATTTGAAATTCGCAGAATTCTGTGCTGAAACCATCTAACCCTGGGCTTTTTTTTTGGTTGGGAGAATTTTGATGAGTGCTTCTATTTCTTTAGGGATTATAGATCTATTTAAATTGTTTGTCTGTTCTTGATTTAGTTTTGGTATGTGTTATCTATCTAGAAAAATTCCATTTACTTAAAATTTTCCAATTTTTGTGGGGTCCAAGGTTTTAAAGTATGAGCGGTGATTATTCTCTGGATTTTCTCGGTGTCTGTTGTTCTGTCTACCTTTTCATTTCGGATTTTCATTTCTGAATATAATTTGTATTTTCTCTTTCTCCCGTTTGGTTAGTTTAGATATAGGTTTTTCTATGTTGTTGATCTTCTCCGAGAACCAATTCTTTGTCTCTTGACTGTTTGTATTGTTTTCTTTGTTTCTATTCTATTGCATTCAGCCCTCAACTAGATTATTTCCAGGCATCTGCCCCTCCTGGGTATTTTTACTTCTTTTTGTTCTAAAGCTTTCAGGTGTGCTGTTAAGTCCCTAGTGTGAGATCCCCCCACTTTCTTTATGCAGGCACATAGTGCTATGAACCTTCTTCAGCACAGCTTTCACAGTGCCCCAGAGTTTAGGTATGTCGTGCATTCATTTTTGTTGAATTCTAGGAGGTCTTTATTATTTCTTTCTCGAACTGGAGGTGATTCACTTGAGCATTATTCAATTTCCATGGGTTTTTGGACTTTCTGCAATCAGTGTTGTTGAATTAGAACTTAAAGCCATGGTGATCTGATAGGAGAGAGGGGTTATTCAAGTCTGTTTTTTATCTGTTGAGGTTTGCTTTGTTACTGAGTATGTTGTTGATAATAGAGAAAGTTCTATGAGATGCTAAGAAGAAGGTATATCCTTTTGTGTTCAGGTGGAATGTTCTATAGATGTCTGTTAAACCCATTTGAATCATAGTATCTGTTAGTTCCTTTATTTCTCTGTTAAGTTTCTGTCTGGCAGTCCTGTCCAGTGGTGACAGTGGGGTGTTGAAGTCTCCCACTATTAGGATGTGGGGTTTGATGTGTGATTTAAGTTGTAGCAATGTTTTTTACAAATATGGATGCCCTTGCATTTGGGGCAAAGATGTTCAGCATTGAGACTTCATCTTGATGAATTTTTCCTATGATAAATATGAAATGTCCTTTTTCATCTCTTTTTATTAATTTTAATTTGAAGTCTATTTTGCTAGATATTAGGATAGCTACACCAGCTTGTTTCTTGGGTTATTTGATTGGAAAGCCTTTTCCCTACCCTTTATTCTGAGATAATATTTGTATATGAAGTTCAGGTCTGTTTCTTGTATCCAGCAGAAGGATGAATTCTATTTTCGTATCCAATCTGTTAGCCTGTGTCTCTTTTTAATTTTTTTTATTTTCAAAACAATTTTATTTTACATACCAATCCCAGTTCCATCCTCCTCCTGTCCTTCCTCTCTCTCCACTTTCTCCCTACCCCACATCCACTTCTCAGAGGGGGTGAGGCAGATTTCCCGCACTCCCCGCAGCTGCTTGTTGTCTATCTTCTGACTGTTCAGAAGTCATCCCTGAATTTGCATTGGAATAATAATGAGTTGAACATCTTTAAATGCGAGACTTTTTCTTAAGTAATTTTCACAGATTATTTTATATGATATTCTCCCTTTCATCTTCTCTGTATTCTTTCTCTGTATAATTTAAATATCTGACTTTTTGGTTGTTTTTCAATCTTTATTTTCTTTGCCGTTTTTTTCTAATTTTTATTTATTTATTTATTTATTTATTTATTTATTTATTTTTTGCTTCTCTTTTCCCTGAGCTCAGGATTAATGAACATTTTCTCATTCTTATGTTTTACGAATTGTACTTAAAACTTCTTGTTTTGAATTGTATGAATTTCTGGTATATCTTATCTCAGAATATCCCATTTATGAATCCTTTTCTCAAAGTGCGGCGTGTTTTACTACTGAAAATACTAACAGTACTATTCAATACTAGTGGAAATATTTGCCTTATGTTACTTATTTTTTCTAGTAGTTTGTTATGGCTGCTATGTTTAATTTTAAAGACTTTGGTCATATACTAGATATAGAAACAGGCCAACTGAGTTCTCTGAGTGTGTGGGTCGCTGGTAGACCCCAAACTTCAGCAAAATAATGAAGTGTTCCCTTTTATAATGAAACTCTGGACATTGCTGCCTGTCTTCCCCACAGTGCTATTAGATTCCCAGTGTTCTGTATTTTTTTTACATTAATTCTTTGAGAATGTCACACACTATATTTTGATCATTTTCATACACCCCTCCTCCAATTCATGTGTGATCTACTACCTTTCTTTACCCCCTCAACTTTGTGTTCCTATTTTTTTTAACCATGGAGTCAAATTTATGCTTTCCGTGTAGTCTTGGGGTGTGGCTGTTCACTATAGCTGGTCACAGAGAGTGTGAATACGGAATGCCCATGAAGAATATTGTGAAAATAGGTAGGTGATTGGACTACACTTGGTTATCCTTCTTTGGATGATACCTGATCTTGGTTTGACTTCTCAGTCTCCATACCCTGTCTGTGTTAAAGGAGGTGGGAAGGGGATCTCAGGATTAAGGAGCTGCTGAGGACTTCTAGCCACCTCCATGTGTAGACGTTTTGTGTCTCGGTGTCACTACCTGCTGATACTTCTGTGTGTCAACTATTGCTTCTAGACTTTCCGCACTGACAGTGATACTTGTTCCTCTGTATTTTGCTGTGCTCTTCTAGCTGCTGTTTGTTTTGGAGCATCTAAAATGTGGTGATGTGTGGATTTGGCAGAGTATAAAGTAGGTACATGTTCTGTTTGTCATCTTTATCTTGGAATCTTATAAAAGCTTGTGATTATATAAATCACTGCGTAATTGGTTAGTTTTGTTCATATTAATGCTGTGAAGCATGCACCATTTTCCTGTTCATCAATTATTAATAGTTTATCAGATGTGACAAAGGTCACAGGAATGAAGATACTCAGATTAACAGTGATTACATTACCATCAAATCCTTAAAAATTTAGAGGCATAAACAAAATCCAAAGTGTGTCTTTATTAGGATTTTTCCTATCGGTAGACATATTTATCTTTGCTAATTGGTGTTTGTTATGACTTGACTTAATGGTTGTGTGGTGGCAGTGTACACAGCAATATGCATTCATGCTGTATAGAAGTAGCTGGTGGTTTCAATTTAAAACAATTTTTCAAAATATATAGCCTTTTGATTTTCCATCATTTATATACCTAACAACCTCTTTCTAGCTTCAGTATTTCGGGTTACATCCAGGTTCACCGCGTAATTTACTCTTTTCCAGCTGATGCCCACTCCAGTTTTCAGTCCTTAACAGATGCCCGTTCTTCGTCTCCATTTTGTAATTCAGGAACCAAAAAGCTAATGAGTCACGGCAACTATTTGCTAAGTGAAGACTTTCCATATGTGGGATTTTTTTCATTTTTCCTTGATCTGTGACCTGCTTTCTAGCGTGGAGCCCCAGTTAGCCTTCTCTGTTTCAGTGGCGTCTATAAGCTCAAGTCGATTTTCTTTTCTACCACTTCTTCTATTTGTGGTTTTCTGGGCTAAAGTGTAGAAGCAGTGAGGATAGATAGTGTTGTAATCCAGTTAGAAATTTGAGACTATGTTGAAGGAAGCCATCTAAATCTGCCAAGAACACAAAGTCAGATGGCAAGAGCCGTGGGGGAGAAAGTAATTATTCACGGAGTATTTATTAGAAGAAAACAAAAGACCAGTAATCTTTATTTATAAAAACAAATCAGAGCTCAGCCCACTGAACAGTACTGTGAGTTGACAGGCAGATTGTAAAGGGGTCAAAGGCCACTTGATCTTTCTTGTTTTCGATAATAGCATCTGTAACAGGTAAATGGGCAGCTTTTCATCCCGAGGGCTGCAACAAGATTCTCATTTTACGTGCTGAATCCTAACATTTCCAGCAGGTAATTTCCAGTTTCATTTCAACACAGCAGAGAACGGCAGTGTGAATGTGTGTGCACATGTGTGTGTGTGTATGCATATGTGTTTCAGAATATAGTATCTTTTCACTAAGCTACCTCAGAGAGTATGACAGACACAGAGAAAAGGTAACCATACCCCTTTTAAGTAAGCACTTGGTCTAGCTGCTGGAAATAATTCTTGAAGCTGTTACCACCCCAAGATTGTCCCAGCTGCTGATCACCCACTTTGATGGTCACACTGTTCCCCTTTGGAGACTGGGGATCATGAGGGGTCGTGAGGGATTAAAGCCCTGACTCTGTTGGTGCACCCCGATGCCTTGGCCACCAGTATAGTTAGTTGGCTTCCTTTATCCAGGTCCATTCTTGCTCTTTTATTTTGGTTCCATTTTTCCTTATATATTATTTTGTTCTGAATATACTTTATTCCAAACTATATAATGAACTTAGTATTCTTCTCCTTTCCAAAGAACCTCTCCATGCTGAAGAAGTAGAAATGCTGCTTTACAAATAGATTTTAACCCTTCACTTTTCAAAGGGTGTGATACCCTTTTAAGATAAAATTAGTATATGGAATTCTGATTTAAGGATCCAAATATATGACACAGTACCGGAAAGTCCAAATATAGCACGATTTTGAAGAAAAATTAATTTTGAAAAAAAATTAATATAATGTAGAATTCTTTTAAACTTACTGATTTTTTATCATAGTTTTTTAATTTTTTAAGAAATATAATTCAAATATAAATATATATACACATTATATGTATTAATATCCTTTCTATGTTTTACCATATCACTAGTGAACAAAATATTCAGTAGGATTTGTCTGTTATCAAATATTATATTACTCTTCTCAGGAAGAGTATACGCATTTTCTATCTAACTTGGACACGGCACGCCCCTTGCTTAGCTAATGAGTTAGAGTCTCTCTCTTTTTTATAGCTTGGCCAATCCTCCTTACTAACATACTTCACACCACACATCCCTCACCCCAGAGGTTACAGTGCTACCAGGTGTTGTCTCTGAAGACACGTGATCCGTTCTCACATGCATGTAACCTGTGAATGTTTATGCACGTACATTTTATATATATTCTTATTGTGTGTTACCTGTACTTTTGGATTGTTTAAACACATAGATTCCAGATCAGTAAATATCTTTGTGTAATGTACATTCCTAATTGTAAATGAACACATCCTGTGCATCCCATATTTCAGATTTTGCATAATTGTGAAATTCCTAATAAAATTAATCTGAGCGATGATCATCTTCAGACATTTTAATACTCACTGTTTCTGCCGTCTTAACTTTCAGTAACCTCATTTTCTCACTGGGGGCCATAACTCGGCTTTATTATCACGGGCTTTTATATCCTGGGTGGTACCAAGTGTTCACTGTGTGTGCGGTCACTTCCTTTGCCAAACGTGTCTTCTGCTCATCTCCTTGGTAGAAATTATAGCCAGTTCCAGTTGATGAGTCCAGTGATTGTGCGCCAAACCCACTAATTCATTAGAGCCCGTTTACTCAAAACTCTCCAGAGTGACTGTCTGAGATTATTTTTGGTGTAACTAATTCAAGTTTGGACGCTGGTGCTGTGTTTTAAAAATTGGCAGAGGCAAAATTTCAAATGTGTGCACCCTGGAATCAGGAAAGGACAATATGAATTCTTCTGTAACTCAGCAGCGAAGTTTTATTCTTTTCCATGAAATTTTTTTCAACAAACTTTTTTTTTTTTTTTGACAAATTGCACCCATTGAGAAGAGGAAGTGGTATCGTGAGCTCCAGTTCACTGACTAGATGTTGGCATCAGAAGTTAAATCTTATTATGGCATGCAATAGCATTGGTCAGTGCTTCTAGCCACCTCCAGGTTCATATTTAAAACACAAAGTATTCCTGCTAAGCGTGTCTCGTGCCTGGGAAGGGTTTTATTGTTGGCAGTGTTGCAAGGATCTAAACTTTAAGTAAAAAAGAAGGAAATCATGGTTTCACTATATTTAGGCTATCCTGGGCTACACAGTGAGACTCTGCCTCATGCAACATAAAGCAAAACTAAGAACAAAAACGTGAGGGGAAAAGTGCGAGATCTTTGCCTAAAAGTACACATGCTTCATATACACCACAGGGCAGCGTGAGTTACTCCCTGCACCTCCTAAAAGTACACATGCTTCACATACACCACAGGGGCAGCGTGAGTTACTCCCTGCGCCTCCTAAAAGTACACATGCTTCACATACACCACAGGGCAGCGTGAGTTACTCCCTGCACCTCCTAAAAGTACACATGCTTCACATACACCACAGGGCAGCGTGAGTTACTCCCTGCACCTCCTAAAAGTTCACATGCTTCACATACACCACAGGGCAGCGTGAGTTACTCCCTGCACCTCCTAAAAGTTTATATGCTTCACATACACCACAGGGGCAGCGTGAGTTACTCCCTGCACCTCCTAAAAGTTTATATGCTTCACATACACCACAGGGGCAGCGTGAGTTACTCCCTGCACCTCCTAAAAGTACACATGCTTCACATACACCACAGGGGCAGCGTGAGTTACTCCTTGCACCTCCTAAAAGTTCACATGGTTCACGTGCACCACAGGGACAGCGTGAGTTACTCCCTGCACCTCCTAAAAGTACACATGCTTCACATACACCACAGGGCAGCGTGAGTTACTCCCTGCACCTCCTAAAAGTTCACATAGTTCACGTGCACCACAGGGCAGCTTGTGTTACTCCCTGCACCTCCTAAAAGTTCACATGCTTCACATACAACACAGGGCAGCATGAGTTACTCCCTGCACCTCCTAAAAGTACACATGCTTCACATACACCACAGGGCAGCATGAGTTACTCCCTGCGCCTCCTAAAAGTTCACATGGTTCACATACACCACAGGGCAGCATGAGTTACTCCCTGCGCCTCCTAAAAGTTCACATGGTTCACATACACCACAGGGCAGCGTGAGTTACTCCCTGCGCCTCCTAAAAGTTCACATGGTTCACATACACCACAGGGCAGCGTGAGTTACTCCCTGCACCTCCTAAAAGTACACATGCTTCACATACACCACAGGGCAGCATGAGTTACTCCCTGCACCTCCTAAAAGTACACATGCTTCACATACACCACAGGGGCAGCGTGAGTTACTCCCTGCACCTCCTAAAAGTACACATGCTTCACATACACCACAGGGCAGCATGAGTTACTCCCTGCACCTCCTAAAAGTACACATGCTTCACATACACCACAGGGGCAGCGTGAGTTACTCCCTGCACCTCCTAAAAGTACACATGCTTGACATACACCACAGGGCAGCGTGAGTTACTCCCTGCACCTCCTAAAAGTTCACATAGTTCACGTGCACCACAGGGCAGCTTGTGTTACTCCCTGCACCTCCTAAAAGTTCACATGCTTCACATACAACACAGGGCAGCATGAGTTACTCCCTGCACCTCCTAAAAGTACACATGCTTCACATACACCACAGGGCAGCATGAGTTACTCCCTGCGCCTCCTAAAAGTTCACATGGTTCACATACACCACAGGGCAGCATGAGTTACTCCCTGCGCCTCCTAAAAGTTCACATGGTTCACATACACCACAGGGCAGCGTGAGTTACTCCCTGCGCCTCCTAAAAGTTCACATGGTTCACATACACCACAGGGCAGCGTGAGTTACTCCCTGCACCTCCTAAAAGTACACATGCTTCACATACACCACAGGGCAGCATGAGTTACTCCCTGCACCTCCTAAAAGTACACATGCTTCACATACACCACAGGGGCAGCGTGAGTTACTCCCTGCACCTCCTAAAAGTACACATGCTTCACATACACCACAGGGCAGCATGAGTTACTCCCTGCACCTCCTAAAAGTACACATGCTTCACATACACCACAGGGGCAGCGTGAGTTACTCCCTGCACCTCCTAAAAGTACACATGCTTGACATACACCACAGGGGCAGCGTGAGTTACTCCCTGCACCGCCTAAAAGTTCACATGGTTCACGTGCACCACAGGGCAGCGTGTGTTACTCCCTCCACCGTGGCCGTAGCAGACATCTGCAGACTTGACTTCCTGAAAAGCTTTTTCTAACATGCGTCATTGTGCATTGTGTGTTACTCCAGCAGGAGAATGCATTTTTGACTTCATTTTTTTCCTAGAAACCTCTCATTCAAGAGAGTTTCGGTTAATCCTATTTTGGAGTTTGTGGCCCATGGGCTTTCTTCCCCAGATAATCAGGCTTCATAACTAAACTAAGAGCTCTCCAGTATTTGGGAAAATTTTAATAACATTGCTTCTAATGTGCCCTTCTCTGCTGTCTTGGGAAAGCTTCCCGGAAGTGTTACAAGCAGAGGAAGTGTGTGAGTGAGCTTATGCATGTTTCCCTTCAGGTGTGCAGAGGAAGAACTTGTGGTTTCATTTGTATCTCCCATAGTTGTTAGCAAATTCCTATGTAGTGAAGATGTTTTACTCATCTTTGGGAGTTTTATGATCTTTTACTTGTTTATAATGCCCTGGAAGATTGATACAGACTTTCAGGTGACTTGCCAAAAAGCAAAAACAAAACAGAACAAAAACCAGAACAGCAAAGTGTAATTGTTTAATCCTTTCCTTTTCTCATAAGGTGTCCTAAAATTAGTATTTTTAAAATTAAAAATTATACCCTCTTGAAGCTCTCTGCAGTGCCGTTCATTTTCTAAGCTACCTGCCTCTGTATGACAAGCTCCCGTGTGAGTGCTGTCCTCCCTCAGAGCAAGCCAATGGAGAGCCTCTTCTGCTCATTCTTGTAGCCTTCGAGCTATCCATGCTGGGCGTGGTAGCTAGGCGCTGTCGCTTTGGCACTTGGCAAAGTGAAACGCCTGAACTATATGGAGAGTTCCAAGCCAGCCTGACAACAATATGATGGCTTGTCCCCCCAAACTCCCAACAGCAACACATCCAAACCAAAATAATTCCAGACTAGCCACATTGTTTACCACTGTCTTCTCTTTCTGGCCTTGGTCTCTTCTCGCCACCCCCTGTTTTCTCTCTGTTTCAAATTCCGCTTGCTTATTGTCACTTTCACTCCATAATTTTATGATCTTCCATATTTCTAAGAGGGTAGATCCAGAGAGTGTGTTCAGAATTAAGATAGTCTTGAGTACTACTCCAGATCCGTTTGTTTTGCACGTGTATGTGTGTGTACATGTGTTTCCATGTGTGAGCGCATCTGTGTGGGGACACATGTGCAACATACATGAATATTTATTTGGAGGCCAGCCGTGTCTCCCTCTGCTTTCTTCCGTGAGTCAGTATCTCTCACCAAACACAGAGGTAGCCAGTGCAGCTAGTCCAAACAGCCGGCCTGCTCCAGAACCCGAGACCGCTTCCCATTTGGTACTAGAGATAGGCTTCCAAGCTTACCTGACTTTTTTATGTGGGTGCTGGTGATTTGAACTCAAGTCGACATGCTTACCTGGCCAGCATTTTATCCACTGAACTCTCTCCCTCTTCTCCTATGTGAGCTTTGACAGCTCTCACACGGGAGCTGGTCTGGGAAGAGATGCATAGCTCAGAGAATCAACTATACCTCAGTGAGCTTCACATGTGTATAATCTTTAATTTTCAAAATAATTAGTTTCAGGATACACTATGAGAAAAAGAAAAGAGTAAATAATTTTAACTTCTTTTTGTTTCTTAAATTTTTATAGTAATTCAATGTTTAGTATTTTCCATTATCTTGTTTGTTTGTTTGTTTATTTATTTATTTATTTTTACAAACTCAACCTTGTCTCAAAGTACCATGACCATTTTTAGAAAGGGATTATTTAGGCTGATCCCATTCCCTCTCCTGATGTGACTCAGGCTGGTGAGTGGTATGCTGTATTACCCCTGATCCACACACTGGGCAGCCTTTCCGTCCCTTGGCTTACGAGAGCGCATTCAGTACAGTTTCGTACACTTTCCCCAGATTTCCTGAGTCGTCTCCAAGCTGTACATTGAGTGTGTTTAATTTCAAAGAAGAAGATGGTTTCCCTTTGAAAGTTCCCGAACTCTCCTGTAGATACAAATGCATTTGAGTTGACGAATTAGCTTTAGCAATATTGGAGCTGCTGAAGATACAAAGTATTGGAGCGTGCAATCTGCATTCCTTTTGTGAGAGAAAAATGGCTAATACGTTTCTGTATGATGTTATTCCCAGAAGTCAAATAGTCAGTATTTTGTTTTAATGGAAGGGACATTTAAGGTTGCTGGTTTTGCATGCTGGGAATGTGGTTGGGAATTCTGTTCGCGCACCCGCCCCAGGCTGCTCGTGCATCTTGGACAGAAATGACAGCTGAAAGCAGTTAGGCAGAATTATGGACAGTCACACATAGGCTTATTATTACCACAAAGGAGGAGAAAATGTTAAATGATTAAAAAGAAATGTGTAATTCAATTAGAAGTAAACTGTTCCACACTGGTTATTACTGAAGAATTTTTGTGTAGCATAATCTGCTTTTGTCCTAATTACTTTTACCCTCCCTAGGGAGTATGTGTGTGGTTTATTGAGAGAATTTCAAACATTTCCTGTGTGGTTTTAAAACAGATAAAAGTAAAAGAGTCTGAAAATAGACTTTGTGACATTTGAAATACATTTGTGCAGAAATAGTGACATATTTGAGAACAATATCTTTGCTTATATCAGGATATATAGATTGGAAGGCCATGTTGTCTCTTGTAATGTCACCAGAAACACAATACATCAGTTATAATGAGAACCTCAGAGGAAAGAGGCGCTGCCTCTGTACTCATTTACACATGATTGTTTTGTTAAGGACGGTGGGGAGTTATAATGCATTAGTGCTGTAGCCTGAGTAACAGTTGATTGCTTGCTTAAAGTTGACCTAGCACCACAGTTTACAAATAAAAGTCCTTTCTTATACATAGTGGGCGCAAGCTCCCTTCGTTAGACGCCTGGGTGCCTCTGGTTTTGTCTTCAATGCTGTGGGTTAAGCTTTCTTTTCATTTCTCTTCATTAGTGAATGATTCTTCTGTTTTGGAACTCGCAGCATTATGATTTGATTAGCTGTGATTTAGGACTGAAATAAGAGAGTGCTTTTGAACTTCACAGGGAAAAAGATACTTTCAGTCAATTTAAACCTGCGGGCTGCAGGTAAGAGCAGTTTGAGCCTAACTGCTCAGTAATTTGATGTTTTAATTCTTGCAGCACTCTGGGCTGTTTAAAATTGAGATTTTTGCCTTGAGGAAAAAGCTTCTGATTGCTGTGGAAGAAACGAGTGTTCCGTTCTATCAGTTTTCTTCCCTCCTGTGGAGCAGTGACAGTTCCCTGGAGAGTTGTGTGAGGCTGTAGACTAAGGTTAGATGGATTTAAAAGGTTACATAGTCTTCCAAAGTTCATAGCCATTGTGAAAGTACTGTTTTAATTCCACTCTGACCTTCGGATGGCATGCCAAAAAATTGTAATCTATCTTGTTCTTTTCCTATTGCTGGTACCAAATATCTGTTCGGAAGTAACTTAAGGGAGGGAAGGATTTATTTTGCAACCCAGTTGTAGAGATACAATTCCTCTATGGCAGGAAGACATAGCGGGCTGTGAGCTGGATGGTCATATTGCCTCTCCTGTCAAAAAGCAGAGAGATAGATAATAGTGTTCATCTGGCTTCCTCTTTTTTTTTTTTTTTTTACCATTTTTATTTAGTTAGAACATCATCCCAAGGGATGCCACCCACTTTCAGCATAGGTCTCTGGAAACACCCTCCTAGCCGTGTCTGGGTACGGATCTCACTGAGGATTCTATTCTAATCAACTGACAATGATAATTAATCATCACAGTTTGGAAAAAGTTATAGGGTTTCATGTCCTAGACATGGCACAGTGTTAAGGGTGCCCTTAGTCAGTCACTACAATTACCAGCTTTGGCACACTCAGAATTATTGTGGTTGCTTTAAACTTGGGACCACATGAGATACCACTGAAGAGTGAATAATAGCTCTTTTCCTTTAGAAAATTACAGTGTGTTTATTTGCAGTGTCTCGATCTCGTATAATCAAGATTACCATTTAGAGGTTCGCTATAATGGTTCTCTTGCCTGGATGAAGAGAAGGTGCCTAGACTCAAACTTGGTTGTGGAATAAGAAGGTTTTCAAACACTCCAAGGTTAGTGAGGGAGAAGAGGGCCTTATATTTTATCTATAGTTTATCTTATAGTTTATCTATCTTAGCCATTAGTTCCTATGTACTTCAATGAGTTTTTGTTCATGTTATATGTCATTCATTTCATAATAGAGTTATAACTGAGCTTTGCTGATTAAACACAGAATTAATCCATGTATTCAGAACACAGAAATTCTGAATTAGTTTTTAACCCCTCTAATTCCTCCATATTCTTATGCTTACGACACAGATTGTTTTTCTTCTCACTGTTATAGAATTTTACTAAGTGTGAGTATGCTGACTTTCCTCTCTCTGTCAAGTGGAAAGTTAAATCAACAGTGTAAATGCTATGGAAGCTTTTCTTAATGTAATTTCAAAATGATGGGTTCTGTTGGTTATCCTCTCCGGGATCTTTATTTTTAGCCTAGATGCTTAAAATTAGGACTGTGCTATTTTCAGTCCCGCCTTTTGGCAGTGCTTCCAGTGAGTGCCCGAATTTGCTGACAAATACTTAAGACTGCAAGTGAACAGAAACAGACATGTACACTTGGGAAGGGGCTTTGTTCATCTAACGAGGGAAGTCCTTTCTGTAAGCCCAGGACATTCAAAAGCAAAATTACCCTGAAGCACTTGAGGACTTTTGAGTAGGAACTTTGATTATTTGGAGCCAACCACTGAAACCTGAATTCATGAAGAGTAAGCTAGAATAAAAAGATCCATAAATCCATAATGAATGCTGGGCCAAGCTTCACAGTTGAAGAGAATCATTTCTGCCAGTGGAGAATGGGCAAATCTTCGTGTCTGAGGCTGCCAGAGTTCCACTAGCTTTCTCAGCAGTGTTCTGTGAACATGCATTGCTTTCTGGCCCCTGAGCCAGGCCAGATTAAAAAAGACAAAGTGATGGAACCCGGAAAAAAAAAACAGACTGTGGAGTGTTGTAGTCTAGCAGAGAATTGTCTTGTGAGCTAGGCCTCATGACTGACCAGCTTATGACTGATGGCAGTCATTGTGACTTGAAAGTCTGCATGTGGCTTAAATTGACCAAGACTCTACTTTGCCAGAGAGTTCATGGGGTGAAGCCCTTTCATTTTCTGTGGTCTCTCCATACCTTGCATTTTATAAAGCACAAATTCTCTCCTGCCTTCTAGTTTGATCCAGCCATGAGAAATTCTATCAGGATGACCTGCAGATTCCGTATCTTACAGATGCTTTTGTTGTGAACGTTTAGTCTTCCTTGTGTTCTCAACTCAGCTCTTGTCTCAGATTCCTTCCCCTTGAAATGTTCCCGGAGCAGTCAGCAGTAAGGGAGGAAAAGATAGCTAGGTGGGGACTAGATCCTTAGAGCCAAAGTCTTCACTTCCTCTGTTTTTCTTTGTGATCTATCAATCTCACCACACTTGGAACCACCCACTCCCTTGAAGACTGATCTGAAGTTCCTAGGCATCAAATATAGACCTGTCAGACAGAAGCATCTGTAGTGCTTCTGAATGGCATTGTCGTGAGGATGAGCAGCAGTGATGTGGCAAACGTGACTGGGGAGAGGGAGAGCGAGGGCAGGGAAGAAGAGATCCCAGTGCAGACAGCTCCGGAGACTGTAGAGGGCTGAATTCTTGACGGACAGTCAGCAAGGGAGCTGTGCTCCAAGTGCCCCTTAAATTTGGAAGACATTGCCAGAGAGCAGGCCGGAGGATCTGAGAGTGTCAGTTTGCACCGGCCACAGAAACTCCTGCTCAGATCTGAGTTCTGATTCAAGGGAAAGATGGAAGCACTGAGGAGCAACTGGTGACGTCATTATTTAGCCCCTGATTTCCACAGCAGTCCAAAACATAAAGGCCACACGACCCGGAGCTGACGAAAGAAGTTAAAGGAAGATTTAATGAAATTTGTAATTTTGCTACGTCTGATTCAGCCCTCGGCAGAATGCTCCATTTAGAAAAAGGGGGGAGGTGTAGACTACAGTAATGGGAAGGAATCTTGGGAAATAGGAAGGGGGAAATACATAGCTCTTAGTGTCGGTAGAACTGTTTGTGAAACACGAATACTATACTGGACAGCAGAGTCTGGTCTGTCAGTCCTGATCACTCAGAACAATCTAAGACCCATGGTGTATACACTGAGTCACTCAGAGTGCTTGAGCATGGAGAACAGGATAGTGTGAAAGAGGACGTGTGTGCAGACCAGCGTCACACGGAACCGCCAAAGGCTACCCCGTGAGCGTAGCTTTTTTTCCTTCTCACTAGATTTTTATTCTCATGTTTTGATGTTTTGTTTCAATCCTTTCAAATTTCCCTCCCTAATTTAAACATAAGACAGAACTTCATGACCATCCTCATCACTAATATTATCTATTGTGCACTGGCATTCTGGAACCAGTGTGGGTATTTGCTCACTGTTTTCACAAACAGACGTCTGAGGCAGGTGTGCTGATCACATCATCACACAGAGGAAGGGATGTGACCGTGAGAGGCTGTGTAGCCTGTATAAGGTGACCTGGCTCCCACAGCTCTGTGTGTGTGGGGGGGGTGATGTCCATGCACACATGCCCACAGACCGGGTTTCTGTAAGGAAATATGGACTTAATCATTTAAAGGCTTTGTCAACATACCAAAGATATATTGTTTAAAGTATAAAATAAGTTTAAAGGCTTGGCTTAAAAAGGTCTCATTTCCTAAGAACTCGTATCTGGAAAAACCTCTCCTGCAGTTCATGATGCTGGTTACAGGGCAGACATAAACAGGTCATCTGCATTCCCTGAGAATCGGGACTTTTTGCTTCATTTTGACTATGTTTTATTTCTCCTATCTTTTTTTTTTCATTTTAAACAACATTCACAAATACTTTATTTTTGAGCAGATGAAAACAATTGAGAAGTCATAAAAATTCCACAACAGTTAAACAATATCAGAGCAAACTCTTTGTTATATGTTTAATACAGAATCACCATGTGTCCTGTATGTAATGTCCTAAGAGTTTTCTAGCACCACCCACACCCCACCCCTTTCCTTGTTGATCTTGGATGAGATCAGCAGATACTTAGCTCTTCCTTCGTTTCTAGTGTTTTTCCTGTTTGAGCTTGCTTTGTTGGTCTGTCAGCTCAGAATTGAGCCCTGCCACCTTGTATGATAATTTGTGGGATTGCAGTGTGTCTGTGACTGTCAGGTTTAGTTCCCCTCCTGTGCCTCTGTCTGGATTGACCCCACTTTTTAGAGACTGGTTGGAAAGCAGGAAGTTTCTGTGTTTTGTAGTAATTTGCTTATCTTACTTTCAAGTCTGAAGGACTCTGCACCAAAGTCACCTGAATTTACTTTTTTTTTTTTGGCAGTAGGGCAGGGTATAGCTCTTTAGTTCTCATTTCTCTCAGTCCCCCTCCACATACATAAAGGGTTACCCTAAAGTTTTTAAGCCTGTCTTACTCTTGTAGACCAGGCTGGTCTTGAACTCACAGAGGTCTGCGTGTGCTGAGATTAAAGGAGTGCACCATCACCAGGCTAGTTCGCTTTTCTTACAGAATGAGATGTACTAATTTACTGGTTTTAGAAAAAAGAAGTTATTTGTTATCGAGATGTGAAATATATGAATAAATGATGTTTGTAGTAGTTGGTCGGTTGTGCTACAGCCATACTGTATTTTAAAGTCGTGCATCTTTGACACATCATATTTCTCCTTCATGTTCAGAGACGGTCTTGCTGTATAGTCCAAGCTTGCCTCACGTTGGTCATGTCTTAGTGGAGTAGGAATACCATAGAATGCCATCTGTACAGTCCAAGCTTGCCTCACGTTGGTCATGTCTTAGTGGAGTAGGAATACCATAGAATGCCATCTGTACAGTCCAAGCTTGCCTCACGTTGGTCATGTCTTAATGAAGTAGGAACATCACAGAATGGCATCACACGGAGGTCTCCCTTTTCTGATTCTCGGTGTTGATTATATCTTGGCCAAATCTTCTACTTGAAAAGAAGTCAGATTTTCCAAGGTTGATTGATTCACTTCATTGTGTTACTCAGAAAACAGGCTTTTCATCTCATTCTTTCAGGGGCGGCAAGTACTAACAGCACTGTGCTGCTCTGGTTAGGGCTCCTCTGACTCGATCCCATCCTGACAGATGGGACCAGAGTGGTGTGCGTTTGAGAAGAAAGATCACAGAACAAGGCTGAAAGCCGTAAGGAATTCAGTCTCCTATAACAGCTTACAATCACCCAGATACGATGGCATATGTTTGTAATTCTATCACTTTAGAGAATTTCTAACTCAAATCCAGTGTAGGCTACATGGTGAGATCCTATCTCAAACAAAATGGGAAAAACAACAACAACAACAACAAAAAAACCAACCCCAAATCTCTTTTGCAGATCTACTCAGGGCCCTTCAAGAGCTATTTTTATCCCTTCCAGTGACACAGCCACAATGGCTTCATGACCTCCCCCTCGCCTCCACCTCTCTGAAACCTCAACAGCCTAGCACCATGTCCTTTGAAGCAAACTTCTAACACACGAGTCCTTTGGTGAAAAAGAACTCTGAAATCACACCCAACCACAGGAGGTGCCGTCAGTGTGACTGGACGTATCTTCTGTGCGTCCATCCACAGCAGGCACCGTCAGTGTGACTGGATGTATCTTCTGTGCGTCCCAACCGCAGCAGGCACCATCAGTGTGACTGGATGTATCTTCTGTGCGTCCCAACCGCAGCAGGCACCATCAGTGTGACTGGATGTATCTTCTGTGCGTCCATCCACAGCAGGCACCGTCAGTGTGACTAGATGTATCTTCTGTGCGTCCCAACCACAGCAGGCACCGTTGGTGTGACTGGATGTATCTTCTGTGCGTCCATCCACAGCAGGCACCGTCGGTGTGACTGGACGTATCTTCTGTGCGTCCATCCACAGCAGGCACCGTTGGTGTGACTGGATGTATCTTCTGTGCAACCCAACCACAGCAGGCACCGTTGGTGTGACTGGACGTATCTTCTGTGCGTCCAACCACAGCAGGCACCGTCAGTGTGACTGGACGCATCTTCTGTGCATCACTCTGCTTGTCATGTGTTAAATATTAAGCCACTTTGGTACCATTCTTATCCTATGGATCTTATACCACACACACGCACACACATGCACACACACTGTATGCATAACCTGATAGGTTAAAAGTTTTCCTGTACAGTTTTACTTGTTCTTCAAAAAGCAAATGTTCCTAAGTACTTAATTTGCTCCTTTCTGAAGTTGATGTTAGCTTAGCTACATTTGAAAGAATGAGAAATTAAATAATAAAAACCTTCAGCTTTAGATCAAGATGAATCCCTCAGTGTCTTAAATGCTTGAAATAAAACTTTCATATAGTTATTCCGGAAAAGCCCCACGGACCCACTGTAATTATATTTTGAGTTTGTTTTAATGAGCTTATCTTATATGTATGTATGACTCCGTATGTTTATGTCCTCTGTGTGTCAGCTGTCTGGATCTCATAGATCATAATTTCCAAATTAAATAGTTCCAATAGCATGGAGTTTGACTGATTCTTGACCCCCTGTGTGGTTTGAGATGGAAGATGGTTTTAGATGGTTCTAGATGTAAGAACGCGTATCGACTTGCTCCTCTGCCCACTGTCATCTGTCTTTGGATGGGCTCAGCTTTCTCAGAACTGATTTCTCCAGCGGGCTATCTGGGTTGTCTGGAGGACATTCTGCCCCGTGCTGAAGTGGTGGTCCTTACAGGGTGCCGTGACAGGATGATCTGCCTTCTGCCGTGGTGCTCGGCTCTCCCGTCCACAGCCACTTCATTCTTTCCATCTCCTCGGTGACTAACCTAAGTGCAGGGCATCACAGGGGCAACAGAAGCTCAGCATGAAGGGCGAGGCTACTCTGCTGTGGGTCATAAGTGGTTGCCGTCTGATGTCCACTCAAATCCCAGTCACAAATCTGAATTGTGGATATGATGATTACAGCAAGATCCTTGAATGCTTTATGAAACCTGCAGCCCCTCAGGCACCCAAGCCAAACGGACACAGAATCACTTGAGCACTCATTTTGTCTTGTCAGTGAGGTGATGCCTTACAGTAAGAGAGCAAACTGTTGAGAAAGCTTTGTGCTGTTCCCCATATAGACACGAGTGAGGTAGAGAGAGGCACTGTTATTGGCATGCTAACTTCTCATACTTGAGACATAACTGCTTATTATCTTAGTGCTTTAAGGCACAATTGTCTTTTTAAAGTTTTACTTTGACTATGTTTTTGTTAATTTATAATTTGTATTTAAATATAGTCAGTTCCTGAAGACTAAAAAATATTTGTATGTATACATGTGAAAATTCCAGTTGTTAATTTCACTGTCGTGGTTTCGAGTGTTTTCAACTCACATAGAGTAAATAAGAACTTAAATTCATTTGTGAAAAACTTGGGATTAGAGTTTTGTTATGCGTCAGGATATATAGTCAGTGAGGAAATTGACACCCAACAAACTATAAACATGTATTTGTTTTAATGCATACATGTTTGACATAAACCTAAAGATGAAGGTGGTTCTATTGTGGTTAAAATGGGGAGTGGTGGAGCATGCAATTGCATACACTATAAAATCCATTCACTTGTCCTCTATTTGTTTTGTCTAGTAGGTAATGGTGACTTTGAAGTAGAAAAATATTGATCCATTTTTTTATAGCCAGAGGGATATTAATACATTTCCACTTTTTTCCAGCACACTGATTTATGTCAGTACATGGACAAGCACCCCGGAGGGCTCCATCCAGAGAATGTGAAGGTAGGAAAGGGGATGTGAGGACCAAGGGTTCACATTCTTCATGTGGAGTTTTGAGTTCAAGACGAACATCTCTATGATCATTTGAAAGGTTTTTTTTTTTTAAATCTTATGTATGTAGGACATCAAATTAAAAAGAATTAGTTGTTATTTTAGTTGGGGGAATTAATAGTGTTTCAATGTTAAATAGTTTTACTATAAAAGCATTTAGATTGTTTTCTGTACTTTCTGGTCACTTTTGCATAATATCTTTTATACAATAATTTACATGATAATTTCAGTAACTGAGTTAAAAGAGTGTTTGTGATATATAAGCTGAGAGTATTTGCTCAAGTTTTAGCAAAAAAGAATATATACTTTGTTTTTTCTTTAGATGTTTACTGTATTCTACTCTCCTTGAGTTTTTAATCTTGGTTTAAAGGATGTTTTCATGAAAAGCAAAAGATGAGAAAAAACTGACTAAAACGCAGAGGTTTATTGATTTGTATAATTAATGTTTTCAATATTTTCAACATTGTGCTAAAATAAAATATCAGTCTCAAATAGAAAAAAAAAAGGAAGGAAGGAAGAACCACACCAGCAAAGGAAGATGGTGGGTGCTGGTGGAGTAACAGTTTGAAATTTTTGATGCAAAATTATTTGCAACCTGGCACTACATCCCGACCATCAGGTGAAGAGTGTGTGTAAACTGTAGTCGTGCCCAGGATAGTGCTAGCACGACAGAGCTGTGATCCATTTGGATCCCTCATTTCACAGAAAATAAACATCACAGCGACTGAGATTGAGACATTTGTTAAAGGACCTTAGTTCTGTGTTGAATGTTTATTTCCCTGTGGTACAAAATTAATACATTAAATTACTGTTGTTAGCTGTATTATGACTTTATTAACAATTGGTCATATAGGTTTATTCCCATTTTTATATTGAAGATAATAGTGTTCTCTTCTCTGAAGTTACAAAACATTAGAAACTGAACACAGTGAGTTTGAATGCCCTGTGTTCTGGCATCTGACATGCAGACCATGGATGCTGACAGCTTCAATTCCTTGGGAGGCCACTCACCTATTTATATGTTGGCTTTTCCTCACTGTTTGCTAAGAGACAAGTCACTCCTCCAGGGTTACAGTTAGGATTTACACTGCACGTGAAATTAGTCTCAAAGATGTCTGACAATGGCATGGTGACAGATGTCCCATTGGTATTTCTGTTCGATGTATTAACGTATTCTTTCATGTGGTGATATTTATTGTCACTTAAGTCTATGAACATAAAATGAAGAACATAATAATAATATTTGCTAAATTAACAACTGTTCATAATGCTGTGTTGGAGATTGATTAAAAGGAAATCATTTGAACTAAAACCAAGACACTAAAAGAATTCTACATTTTTTAGAAGATTTGAAAATGAGGTGAAATGTTATTATCTTTAAAGAGTATGTCCTGGACTGTTAAGATGGTTCAGTGAATCAAAGAACTTGTCGGGGACAGGCTTGTTGACCTACTTAGAATCCCAGGATCCTGGAATGGAAGGACAGCACACACTCCAAACTTTGTCTTCCACACCCCTGCTGTAACGAACATGTTCTCACATTCACATACAATTTGCACGTAATAATAACAGTAAAACATTTAAACCAAAGTATTGGCTCGAAGGCTGTGTCTTTTTAACTCATCTAACGCTCAGTGTCTGGCTCAACATGTCAGATGTCATCAAATAATCAGAAGATAGTGCTCGGTATGTATTATGGTTAAAAAAAGAGAAGAGAAATGATCAAATTCTTTTGCATACAGATTTCTCGGTTTGCAGCTTGACAATGTGTAGAAATGTTTTAGATATTTATCTTAAATTTACATTCTCTCTTTGTTTTTACTTCTTCCATATTTGTTGGTTATAAAATGTCAACGTCAGAATAGGGAAATGGCTCCGTGGGCAAAAGCACTTGCTACCAAGCCCAGCCACCCGAGTTCCATGTCTAGGACCACCGTGGTGTAAGGAGAGAGCAAGCTCTCAAACACACAATGTCACACTTGCCTTCCCCCATAAACATACATGCCAATAATATAATTGATAAGTCAATACACTTGTGAATTGAGGGGCTTTCTCTTTGTTTGATTTGGGCAGAATTTCAGGTACCACAAGCATAATGTGTTGTGGGGGAACAGAGAAAAAGAAGGGGCATCTGGACTGCCCTGTGCCCTCCAACTCTGCAGGAGCATCTGTAATATTTTAAGTTCATTTGGTACTAATTTTAAGTGAAAAATTTGTGGAAGCTTTATTGTTTCTGTGTAGCATTCCTGGTAGGTACTAGAATAAGCTCAAGAAAATTAGTCAGTATTAACTAAATTTCCCAAACCGTGCTGCCACTTAAATTGCCTGCAGAATGTATCTGTTATTAATATGGCATTCTGAAACAAATGTTAACTCTTAACTAATAGTTCATTTCTAAGCATTATGTACATTTTTGACAAATGAGTAATTTCAGCAATTAGTTACCAAGAAGACGATTTTAAACCTGATGTTAAAGCCTGAGGACAGGGCCTTATTATAAATATTTATGATGATTAAAGACATGGCAACCCATTTCTACAGCACGGAAATTGGCATGTGGGAACTTCTTAGCTTTCTTGGAGACTACATATTTTTCCACATTTTAAACACTAGCTACCTTACAGCATATTAGAGTTTGGTCATGATTGAGTCACACACAAGACTCATCTCAGTTTATGATCTTATACCTATTAGTGAGTTATAGATTGGCCCTTGAATTTTTTAAACAACTGAAACAGTTTAAATGTCTCATTTTATTCTGGTTTCATGTATTTAAAAATTGATTAGCCCGAGAGACTGGAAATTAAGGTTCATGGAAAAAAAGAAAAGATTAATTGATGCTGTCTCTAGCTGGCAGACATACATATAGATGATGGTATCTTATTATCATGATGAGATTGAGTCTTCCTGTGTTTCATGTAATGTATTTCCATTTCTGTGATATAATGACCTTTCTAGATGATTCTTTACAAAGTTATATTTCCCGTCTTTTTAAAAAAAATAACTGAAAATGTCCAGAGTAATTTTGAACTCCCTGCCCTATTCCCTGAAGTATCTGCAATCCTCTTGGTATAAAAACTTGCTCCTGGCTTTCATTTCAGCTAAAATATGAAGTTTATTGTGGTGAACAGTGGCTGTCTTTCTTCTGTAGGTCAGAGAACAAGCAGGTGTATAACAGATAAAATAATGTTATGCCAAATTAAGGTTGTCTTATACAGATGGCACTGAGAATTGATTCCTAAATGAGACTCTCTGATGCTTAGAGAGGAAACCAAATGGCACCTGATTTTCTCCACAGTCTTCATTAGAGCTCTCATTGACCTAGTAATGACACCTTCTGATGCATATTATAGAGGCATATTATAGAGCTTTTCCTAATTCTATATGTTGGGAAATATGATGTTTTTCAAAAAATGTATTTTAAAAAAAATTCTATATACATTATTAGTGCTTACCCAGGAATTTCCTAAACACTTTTGTCCTATTTTTTGTAAAAAAATTATACTCCCTATTTAGAAATTAAAGGATTGGTAGAAAATAAAGTTATAATAAAATTGGGCATATCAATCCATAGTGTATTAGACATGCAAGGGGCAAGTAAGAAGTATATTTTATGATTAACCAGTGAGGCCAACATTCAATGGAATCATTTGTTGATATACTTGTTAGCCACTTGGGTCTGATAGAGAAATCAAGGCCAGCTAATTAAATAGTACATTCTTCAGTTGATCTAAAACTCAAACTTAAAGCATGGTAGGATGCAGTCTCAGAATCAGGCATGCTATATGTAGTTATAGGGCAGCCCAAGTGGACGTTCCCATTGGGAATAGGGGAGATGCCATCCTGGAATTCAGACTTTAATCAGATTATCCTGTCTGCCTCTCTCCTTTCTGCGATGGACATAGCACAGTACATTAGTGTTCTATGTTCCCACCTCTCTCCATTCCGTGATGGACGGAGCACAGTACACTAGTGTTTTGTTCATCAAAAAGGACAAGATGCCCATCAGGGAAACCAGCAGGTCCAGTGGAGTTGCACACCAGATTCAGTATTCAGCACTTTTTTGATTGTCTTGGCTAAGCATGGCTTTTGTGTGACAAGCCAGGAAAGCCCATAGGTATTATCTCATCATTATGTAATGTCTATTATTTCACATGCCTCTGGGAAGTTGTTGAAAGAAATTCATTGGTCGTATATACCCAAACTCACAATTTTAATTATTACATTTCACTTGGAATTATTTTTCTCTGTCGTGTAGCTTCCTTTGATGAATATTCTCCAAGACTTTCAGGCTTGATTCATTATTTGTTAGTCTTCCGGGCTGTATCTTTATCTCTTTCTTAAGTTTATATTACCCTTCTCGATTCATATCAAGATATTTCATGCTGATTTAGTCTCTAAGATGTTATAGACATAAAAATCATTGAAATGTAAGTGCTTGTTCGTTTTCATTGTGTGGAAAAGAATTTCCACTAAGTTTCTAAGTGTGGGATGTTAGCAATTCATTAACGAATCCTTGTGTTTTGGTCAGTTTCATGTCAACTTGAAACAAGCTGCAATCTTTTGGGAACATTTCTCAGCTGAGAAAAATTCTCCCTAAAGTTGGCGTATAGGCAAGCCTGCCCAACTCCTTGATTAATATTGGAGGGTCCAGTCTACTGTGGGTGGTGTTGCTCCTTAGGCAGGGCTGTGTGAGAAAGCAGGCTGAGCAGGCCATATGTGAGCATTTCTCCATGTTTCTGTTTGGAGTTTTTGCTCGGATTTCTTTTCATGATGAATTGTGGTATGCTACTGTCAACTGAAATAAATCCTGACCTCCCCAAGTTGCTTTTCGTTATTGTATTCAGTTACAGCAATAGAAACCCTAATTAAGACCCATGGTTCTCTGCGCATTGTTTTTTTTATCAGATATAGCCTCGTAGCTACTGGAAGCCTATTTATTCTGTCAGGTCTGCTTTCACAGAACTTTACAGAAAACAGATTTATCTTGCAATCAAATGTGATCCCCTGGGAGTCTCCTAGTTCTAGATCTCCCAGCTTCAACCTGGTCACTCTGGGCATTTCCATCCAAGAGCATTCTCTTGCTTGGTGTCCCCCATAAGACTGAGTTGTGATGGAAGACAGTTGATCTGATGAGCCCAACTTTCAAATCAAATGAAAACAGTTCTTCCCACAGTAGCTGGCCCTATACCTCAGAGTCTCATTTAAAAAACCTGTATTCCTGTTCAGAAAGCTGCTATCGTTAGAAAACAAAATTTATTAGTGTACCAGGATCTTAGAACTGTCAACTAATTTTGATATTATCTAGGGATTCTGAAACATGTTATCTATCTTTCTCAAGATGGTATAGGAATCTAACAAAGCAGTAGAAAGTAGAGAAATCCAAGAGGGTGGAAGTGTGGTTAGTTTCTTCTGCCATGCATGTTTCCTGCCAGCTGTATGTTGAGTGCGATGCAGAAAGTGCATCCTTGTGGCCCGATTCACGGCCATGGATCCCTTTGTATTTTACTGTCTGAACACTGTGTTAAAGGCTTTCAAGGACTGTTACAGGGTAGCTAGCAGCTTCCCTTGATGAAAAGCCAGTTTCTAAGAAAATTCCATCCTATTTGTTATCCTTGTATCACCTTCTTGCCATTGCTGAAAACCTGACACATCAAATTACAATGACACTTTGTAAAGTAAAACTACTTAGACATGATTGAATATATTATATTGAAAATTAGGACTCAATATTTATATTAGAGTCTTTGAAGCTTAATTAAGTGGAATGAGTCATAATGAATCATTCTGTAGAGTCTTCCCACTGAAGAGGTAGCTTTACGAGAGACGTATTATCTGATGCAAGTTTTAGAATATTTTGTCAGTGTTTCTAGTTATTTTTCTAGAAAGGTGGATATGTAGCAACATCTAAAACAGTGCACTCCATGACAAGGTCTCAGTAAGCAGTTAATACTACAGCCATTTTTCCTACTGCCTGTTCCATTGTTGTTCATAAAGTTGTGAAATGATATAATTTAGTGGTTCAAGTGACTGTTAAAGGTATCCATCCAAGACTCAAGCAGTCCTTCTTAAACTGAGAAACCTAAGAAGGAGAAATGTTTAACAGCCTCCGGATGACAGCAACATAGGTTCGCTTTCTTTGTAGGAAACTATTGGCCTGCCATGGGGACGTGCACTATTGCCAATAGCTCTAACTGGTAGATTTGAAAGTCTTATATAATCCCCAAACTCCTTAAAGGGAATTTTTCATGCCTTGGAAATCTGCAAAATGTTCTCTGTGCTTAATCCTGTATTAAGGAGAATCTTGTATATTAAAGAATGCTTGTATTGCTGACCATTCACAGAACCCAGTGAGTCTAGATAGTAAGGCACAGTGCATCTGAAGTTACATTTTAGACTTTGGTGCCAGGGGTTACTTAAAAAGCTTGTTGCTGTATCTCTGATATGTCTGAGGAACAAATTACAGCATATTAAGTTCAACAATGTATACCTTTACCAACTCACTTTCAAAGTTATGATTAAAATACCTGCTTTTTTCACTTTGAAAACTTTTGACATGTTTCAAAAAGGAATAGAGTATTAAAGGGCACTTGTAACTGATATTTATTGAATTTTAATCTCCCTTTTCTTATACCTATAAAGCAAAGTGTTTATATATGTTAGTAAGTGTTACATTGATAAAGAACAAAAAGCGGGTGTTTTTAGCAAGTATATGCCATGGCACTGAAAATGTGAACTGTTGCCTGCAACGGATGGCAAGGTTTGGAGGCTATTGGTCTGTTCCTGTCAGAGCAACTCCACTTATTGGTTCATTGTGGAAGGGCTGTCTCCTGGTATTTCAGTTACAGAAATTGAACATACTCATACTGGGGCGTAAACCTTCAGACAGTGTGTGGGTGGGTGTGGAAGAATCTTTGCAGAAGGATTAAGTAGGATATTCCATGACGGAGTGTTCTTGGGGAGGCCTCCTGTGCAGTGCAGCAGAGATCTGGGAATCAGCTAGGAATGTGATGCCTAATACGATCTACCAGTCTTGTCCATGCTCCTGCCTGCTGCCATATTATTTATTTCTAGAAAGACTTTTGAATAGAACAAAATGGGAAACTTGAGAACCTTTAGCTTATTCTATGCTGATTGGATCTTTTATGAAGTTGAATTCCTTTAATAATGATAGCACATTAGTTACTTGGGTGTCTGGCTGCATCAGAAGTGCCGCTCACTGCGTTAGCGACAGCGTGATGCGATGCAAGTCCACAAGCATCGTGAGAACTCAGAGGAGGCTTGCTTCGGACTTGCCCTGTTGGCAGGTCTTTATCAGAAACACAGACTTTGAGATCACAGGGATTAAAATAATACACGTAACAGACTTGGAACGATGTTAGCAGTAAGTCTTTATCCTTTCTTTTTCGTGCTGTGGGGTTCCTCTGGCATTTGCTCAATTTAATAACCAAGCTAATCTGATCCATCCTCTTGGCCCGTGTGGGCCACTCTGGTGGTCCTTTCCCCTTCACATCCTCTGTTGTTTTGTAGAAGGTCAAGTGGCAGCTTAATTGCATTAAGGTTTATGTAACATCTAAGAGATAATGGCGGTCCTGGAAACTCAGATGAGAATGTTGGGTCCGTTCCTGGTTTGCCTAAGGAGAAACCGCCCATAACCGAGTTCTCCAGTCTTACTGAAGAGTACCACATCAGATGTTCTATGTAGATCACCAAGGGGTGGAGTTCTTACTGTCTCCTACCCTGCTTACCAGAGCATAGACTGTTAGCCACTGTCAGATGCTATTGGTAAAACACACACGTTCACCCTTGCCCTTTCTTCTTTTCCCTCTTTCTCTGCTCACCTTCCCCCGTTTTTCCCTTCCCTTCCCTCCCCTCCCTGCAACCCTTCTCCTCTTACCTTCCTTCTTTTCATTTGTTTCTTTGATAATGTCTCAGTATATAGCTCAGGCTGGCCTGGAACTTGCCATCCTCCTGGGTCAGTCCGTGTGCAGGGATAGCACACCCAAGCTTTGGTGGAGTTTGCTGTTGTCATCTTGACTCCCCTACCTTTATGATATTGTTGTGGAGATTTTACAGTTTCGTACGCTATCTTCTTTTCTTTGTTCTGGATTTATGTAACACTCATGGTCATGGCCTCAAGTTTGCACCTCAGAAAAGCAACAGTTTATCACATTATTAGTTCAGTTTCTGACACCAGGGAATACATAGCCTGATTCCCCCGTTCCATTTTCAGAGTGATAGATTTCCTGAGTTGTTTTCTTCTCACAGGCTAATCTTCACACAATGGCAGAGTCAGGTCTATTACTGTTCAGCTGCTAGATCTTTCCTTTCTTGTACCTTCGGGATAATGAGTGTGAACTGTGGTGTGAAGGTCTCTTATGGGACAAGGAGCTGTTTATGTAACTGTCAGTCTCTCTTTGCATGATGGTACCTGGCAGTGTAGAGATTTGCCTTGTATTCATTTTATGTACTTTGGGGGTGGTGTTAGCCCCCAAAGTTTAGAGCTTTTGTGCATTTAAAGCTGAGCGTGTGATCTCATCCTTCTCTGATCCCGATTTTATTCTTCTTCAGCATGATATCCTAGTTGCAGAGCTTCTGGATTAGCAGGATTCTGTATTTTTCTAGTTACTAAGGGTATTTGCTCCTACCTAATCTGCCCACTTCTGCTCTTAGCTGTTTGAGCATCCTATTCCAGGACTTCCTATCTGTGATCTTTTTTATCTGTCTTTATCCAGATGTCTCTAATCCATTTGGTAAAATCATTAGTGATACAGGCGTGCCAACTGTGTATCCGGTTTATGATGAGGTATAAGGGATACCACTTGTGCGAGCTGGAGTCAATTCTGTATGATGTGCTCAGAAGCTACAGTGGAGACATAGAGTGGGAACGTTTTATCCAGAGCAGAGGGGCTGCAAGGGGACAGAAAGCAAGTCAGGGAAGGCAGCAGGGAATGGGTACAGAGTTGAAAAGCAGCATGCCTCTGACGATGGTCTGGCAAGATTCCTTAGAGTCAGGAATAAGAAATCGTAGTGACGGAGCACCTGGCTGAAACTCGAGTTCAGTTCCTTGGGTTCCCAGGGCGTGTTCTTGGATGTTCAAACACTATGCCATCAGGCTGAGGAAGCAGCTTCTATATCAGCATGCCTACACACGGTGATCCTTGTCTCTAGTTGCTGTACAGGTTAGGGAAGAGTGTCAGCTTTGTAATCAAGCAATCTTGGTTCGTGCCCTGGGTCTTACACTTATCACTGTGATGGGGATAATGGTAGTGCATATTTTCTGCTGTTCCTGTCAGGTTGAAAGCATTGACATGGTTAAACAGCCAAATCCACGGTCCTATAGCTTCTAAACAATAGCCAGCATCTTGGGCAATGCCAAATTTTTCTTAACAAGAGATTTATTTCTTAATTTTAGTATACGCTTCTATATCCATGTGTCTCTTGATGCATTTTAATTCACCTACTCATCTTCCTTCTGAATGGAAGAACTAGGAATGTCATAGAAATCATGTGCCTTGGTTAAGTGGACAAAGAGGATTAGAAGTTAGGGTGATGTTAGTGTCCAACCTTTTCCATCTTCTATGTAGGAAAAATTAAGAGGAGGCAAATTCTGGAAAGATGTTTGTTTCCTGGGGTCTTTAGCCAGAATTTTCATCTATTCTGTCTCAGAATAGACACTCACATCTGTCTACTTGTACTCTGGAAATAGTGAGCCAAGGCCTTCTCTTTCCCATGCATATTTACCATCTAGAAAGATGTTTGAGGTGAGCTAATTGTACTGTCATTGCTACATGTTGTGTCAGAAGACAAGTGTGCTTGGATTTCGTAGCCCTGGTTAGTGGGAGCATTCCAGAAATGCCAGCTCCCAGCCCTCCAGGAGCTGCTAATCATTTCCACTTGACTATTTCAGAGTGGTTCCAGCTTCGTTCTTTTAACTCACGTTGGATTTCCTTGGCACAGCCTTTTGTTACTAGTTGGATTTATGAGCAGGATATAGTTGGTGCATAAATTTAAAATCCGTTTGTTTTGTTTTTGTTTTGGGAGATTGATTGCTTAAATACTAGGTCAATGAGAAGTGACTTTGGCAAGCAAATTATTTGAAATTAACTTCCCTGCAAGCGGGGCTTTGGGATAACGTGTGAATTATTCTTCAGTTACTAGAATAGAAGCATTCGCTTGATGTAAACGCCAAAGCGAAGTCCTCTAGTCATTTTGTAAATATTTGTCACACCCAAACTATTGCTCTGCTAGGCAAGGTCAGCCCTGCAATTAGTGAAGGTGCGTATGTGTCTTCAGGCAATAACCAGTCTCCACAGCCATTTGTACAAAGGCAGCCTGATCACCATTTGCTGGTAGTTGGACACGACTGTCTTGTTTTCATTGTCTCAGGTCATCTTATCTTTTCATTCCTTAAAGCACGTTAGTGGTGGACCCTTGCTCATGCCATTTTTATAGAATCAAATAAGAATAAATAGTAATATAAAGTTCTTATCTTTTATAATATTATAAATTTCTTTGCTCTCTTATACATCATTTTAGTCTAGAGAGATTGATACTGTAAGACTGTAATCACCTTATCTTCCATATTCTCTGTCATAGTTCATAGATGATAGAACTCTGTGGCTGAGGAAGTACCTTGATTGACACCATGATGTTTTAGAAATTCTCTGATTTACTTCCTAATGAATTGATAATGAAATGATGATTGATATACTAATATTGCACATTTTGCTTAATAAGTAGTAGGAAGTCCAGAGGTGGTTGCCCATTCTCACTGATGTATTTGTCAGACTGTATTATGAAGTGGCATTTATCTGAATTTGGCTTCTAACTCTCATCTCCCCTCTGTCTTTCCAGTTGTTTTTATTTCAGTTGCTGCGAGGACTGTCGTACATCCACCAGCGGTATATCCTGCACAGAGACCTGAAACCACAAAACCTTCTCATCAGTGACACGGGGGAGCTGAAGCTGGCAGACTTCGGTAGGAAGGCAGCTAATTGCCAGTTTATTTGTCTCACTGTGCGAATGCCAGGCAGATGGTGGCACTGTCTTTGTTTAGGCACCGTTCTCTGTCATCACTGATCCTGGTAATCCTTTTTCTGGAACAAAGAAATGATTTCCATCTTTTGAAAAATGATAAAGTAAAATATAATGGTTGGTGGATTTTTATAAAGTAGAAGACTGTTTACTGTTCTTCCTTATATAATCACAAGATCTTCACACATGACAGCAAACAAAATCTCAGGAAAATTCTGAACATAAAATATCCTCGAGGAGATCTCGTTTCTTTTCCTAGTTTTTACTATGAAAATAATCTGAAGTCAGATAACGGGGTGGCTTACCACACAACTTCAAAAAATCTAAGCATTTTATTAAGTGTGAGGAGATGGGAAGTGAAATCCCTGTACCAGTTTTGTCATCCTGGGAGGACAGCACTCCAAAGTATATGTTCCTCTAAGGACACAATAATGTAGGGTCTAGTGTAATTGTACCAGGAGTGACTGTTATTTTGGGCAGTCCTCATAGCACTGTGGATGAGAACACTTATCACAATTCTCGGTTCTGGAGCAGGCCTATTAGAAGATGTTCTTAGAAATCTGAAGCCTGGCCTTTCACATCTTTGCAAAGCCAAAGGAAGCCAATCTGGTGCCTCTCCGTTCTGCCGCTGTGCTGTGGCTCACTGGGGTCCCCGCAGTGGGAATGACACTTGATGGCAGTGTGCTGTGTTGACGCTACACTGCCTCAATCATTTCTGAATACATATTCAGATTAGAAATTTGTTCCATTAAGAATGGAATGAAAATATTACCCTTGGGATATAAAGATGCCTGAGGTTGAGACAACCTTTGGAGGAAAATAATTATTTTCCCTATTCCAACCCTGAATAAATAGAAGAGGGAAGAGAGTGGCTGTGTATTTCAAGGTCAGGTAGTTGAACACTCCCAGACACATCTACACTACTGGGTTTTATGTGTGCCTTTCTTCCAGAGAGAAAAGGAAGCAAAGTTAGCACCATTAGTGATGTGTGTTATGAAACACCTTTCTTCATCAGTTACTTTAATATAAACAGTGAAGCTTTGTATGGTTTCATGCATGTGTTGTTTATTGCCAGATTTGGCGTCAGGATTATATGAGGTAGCTACATATAAATTCTGTTCCAATACAGAAACCAGTAATGGCGGGGGGAGCAAGTGGTAGGAGCTAGCTTTGTGGCAGTCATGTTGTAGTTTGTTGCTGTCAACTTTAAAAGAATTTCCATTTTAACAGTGATTTTTTAAAAAAAATCATAGTTTGCCAGGATAAGACATCTGTTGAAGTATATTGTTGCATTGAACATTTAACTGAATTGAGCCTGCTCCTTACATTTTGTGTTGAATATCTCAATAAATGTGCATTATACACATTTGTCTGCAAAACTAAAGATACAGTAGAATTGTCTAAATGTGATTTATAATTAGTTTTACATTTTAAGATGTTATTATTTTAGCAAGGTATGTTCATCTTCAAAGACTCCCTTAAGTCTTCTGGTTGTCCAATATCAGTCAGTCAGTCAATCATTCAGTCTTGAAAATATTCATATGACTAAGGTTATATAGGTTATATTTTGGAATAATGTTTCCAAACAAAACATTAGCATTTTATATCAGATTCAGTAACAAATTGAGATGGAAGTCTTAAAACCTGCAGTGATTTTTTTTAAATGTGGAAAATTTAGGAAAGTAAATAACTCAGAAATTATTTTTTAACATTTTTATATAGTTTCTTTTTGTCTTTATTGTACTCTGTTTCACTTACCCATTACATATCCTCAAAATAGATGCGTACTCTTGTCTAAGTATTTATCTAATATATCTTAAATGTGTACTTATGGTAAGAAGTATGGCAAAGATCATTTGTATCAGCTGGGATTTTTCTGTTATTGGCTAAAGTGTCATTTCTGTTCATACACACTCCTGTGTGTGTGTATTTCACTCTTTGTGGTAAAAGAATGATGTACTAGCAGTGCAGTGATGAGAGTTTTAATGGAATCAGTTCTTTGGTCCACTCTGATCTGCAGAGCATGGCCCATGAACTTTCAGTGACATTTCAGTTGGCGTGGGGCCTGTGCATGGAGGATTAGGAGCAAGACTTGTTCACCAATTGACAATTTCCCCCCAATTAATTGTGCGTTATTTTGTACATTAATTTAAGACACGTGATTAACTGTGATTTACTGTGTTGGGGTACAAGTGTGTGTGAGCTGAAGGAAATGCATGGGAAAGTACAATGAAGCTAAATAGTTAAATCAGGACAGCTCCAGGCAGCAGAACAATTAGACACAGGTCTTCATCCAGAGCCGGACTCTTGAAGAGCTTTGTAAATTCTTTCTTTGTCTTACCTTTATCTTTCTTGTGAACAAAGGCCATAAACATCCGGATAAAAGAGGCAAATATGTTCTGAATGACTGTATCCCCTATGCTGTAAATGCTGCTTCCTTATTAGAAAAAATATGCTGGAGGATAAGAGCACTAACATTTATCAGGCTTATCCTGTGTTCTGTATGTGCGTAAGTCGCTTCTTGTTTCCTCGCTAAATAGGCTTATGGCAGGCAGTCCACCTTTTGAGAGAAGTGTGACATTTGGAGTGAGGTAGACCTTAGGAGCCTTGGCCATACAGGTGTCTGGTCACAAAGCTGGGACAGTAGGGACCTTATCCATAAATTTTAATCTCAGGTGGCCCTGTGTCTTTATACTTATAGACACACACATTTTCCTTAGAGTAAATTGCTACTTAATTTTTAATAAATTCTTTAACTCTTTAGTAAAGCCGTGATCATTATGTGAATGCTACATATGGATGTTTGTAGATCTATTCTATATTACAATAAATATGATATAATTGCTATGTCTATTGATCACACTAATAAAATATATCTCAGAATTTACATAACATTCTTTTTTCATTTGACTAATTTAGCAGTAATGTGTACATTGGACTTTAATACTAGGGTGATTTTTGTCCTTGGGTAAGGTATACCAGATGTTGCTGTACTTGTAGATCCTTTACCTCGGAACAGAATATAATTTAACTGTTTTCCGGAAGCTGAGTCTTGCTTACCACTCACCTGAACATCATTTTCTCCGTGCATTTAGAATGAATGAATTGAGCTGGCTTAGCACCTCAACATTCCTGTTGCAGGGGTTTCTCTGTTGTTGTGTGGTAAAATCGCCTGCGCCATTGGGCTCACTTCTATTTGTCTTCACTTTATCTCTAGGGAAAATTGTTCAAACCTGTCATGCAGCACCAAGGTAATGAGGACATAGGCTGTCCTCGCACCACAACCTTTTACTGGCCTTTATTGTCTCCTGGGATGCTTATCTTTCTGCTTCCCATGTGGGTGTCCTTTTTATTATTATTATTATTATTATTATTATTATTATTATTATTATTATTATCTATAGAAGGACAGTTCATGTGGCCCTGCTCAGAATAGGGCCATTCTCCCTGTTCTCATCAGCTTAGCCACTTCACTCACATTTCCAGTGCATTGAAGGTATTCTAGTCACTTGCTTTTTTATTTTTATTTTTTTCTCATCTTGCTCACTGTTATTTGCACTATGTGCATAGCCCTACAGTAGATAATAAACACAAACTTAGCAATAAATATTGCTTGAATTGATAAAATACATAACAAAATGAATAATCATCTAAAGATAAAGACTCACTTGAATCTACTAATTTCTGTTTCTTCTTTGGAAAACTAACTAATTCTAAATAACTAGTCTCTTTATTAGAGTTGTTCTAGCTCTTGATAGTACCGGTGTGACTGCTGGGTTGGGATAGTGTGGAGTCTTAGGTTTCCTATGAGTCTCTCACACAGCTCTTGGTATTCACAAGGGGTGTAACTTCAGGTTGCAGAAGAAAAACATCACTGAGAAGATGTCACTGTAGACCCTTGCTAATCACTGAGGTGAGCTGTTATCAATTGCAGAGTATATCAGACATTGAATTAAGAGATCATTGCTGAATATAACTCACTTTTGGTCTTTCAAGAAGTCATTTATTTGTTCTGAGCTTATGCTTGGTGTGTGAAATGAAAGACAATGATCTTTTTAGTGTTGATGATTTGTGTTGAACATTTTTGACCATGTTAACCTATTTTTCTAGTGACAAGGGGCTTACTAGTAATTGAAAATCTGTCCACTAAGTCTAAATCAGTATCCCGCCATTCCTCCCAGGAATCTAAGTTTTGATTCTTCTTTTTTTGAGATTAATATAATCTCATCATTTCTTCTTTCCCTTCCTTCCCCTAACTCATCTCATATGTCCCCTCCATACCCTCACTCTCATTCAAATGCATGGCCTCATTTTTTAATTGTTGTTACCTACATATGTTTGCATATGTGTTTATCCCTAAATATGTAAATACAACATGCAGAGTCCATATCATGTTATTTATATGTCTTCAGTTTTTTGAGATTCAAACAGATGAGTCCAGCCATACTTTTTGATGTATTGAGTACCTTAAAAGAAAGAGATTGAAGCACAGACAGCAAATGCATGAATTCATCAAGACTTAGAAGTTTATTTACTGTTTAGCAGTGTAAGACTCAATGTATTTTCATCTAAATTAGATTATAGTAAAGTAGACTTTAGATTTCCAATTTTATGTGGCTCTTGGAAGATAGGTTGGAGTCATCCAGGTTTCTTCTGTTTTTAAAGGTCACAGACTCACTCTGTTGAAAGACCATTAGGCTAAGTGTGTGCCTGGAGGTGGAAAGAGAGCTCCAAGAAATCTCTAATAAGCATTTGAAGTCATAGTGTGTTTTACTGACTAGTCAGTGGAGGAAGAGAGTTAAACAGCTGTGTGGTTTCAGTCAAGGAAAATCACTCTTTTCTTCCTACATTGGCCTAGAATATCACCTTCCTGAGGTCGATAGTTCTCACCAAGATTTTTTACGGAACTTTTGTAAACCGACTTTATATTAATTTAAGGGACATACTAGAAATGTGTCTTTGTAGAGGACATATTACGTGGATGGTTGTTTGTCTTGTTCTTCTTGGAGTTCACATAGGAAATAGTAGAACACAAAGAAATAAAATTTTAGGTGAAAAGTAGCGTCCCTCCAATCAGTTTGCTAGATTTGAAGTCTTTATTCCAAAAGGTATAGATGTCCAACTATTTTGTATTGTTCACAAATGAAATTTATCATTAGATCTATAATAATTACTTAACGTTAAACTTCACCAATTTGTTCATGGTCTACAGGATTCTATTTTACTGTGTGTTACTTCTAGCATGTAGTATGTAATAATCAATGACTTTATTACCCAATGAAGCATCACTTTACTTTTAAAAGACCGTTGGACCATTAAACATATAAGCAATTTTTAATGCACAGTTTAGGCAGCTGCTTTTATGTAGCTCTGCAAACAGGCAATATGTTTAGAATGAGATGCTCCACTCTGGAATGTGGACAGAGCTGTGCCCTTGCTCTTTCTTGCTCAGCATCTTGCATGCACCTATGTGGGGAGCTCATATGGACACATTAGCATCAGTCAGGTTAGAGACACATTTCCACCCTTACCACAGGAGTTTGGCTGGGGAAATCTCTCCTGAAAAACAACTGGCAGATAGTACTGGATGTGGGAACTTTACTTAGACTAACCTTGAAGTGACAGAAAGGAGTACCAGAGGTGAATAGGGTCAAAGAGCCAGCTAACCGGGGGCTTTTATTATGAGATGGACCAGTAGATGAAAGAGCAGAAAAGAGTAGAAAATTCCAGGTCCATGTGATTATGATGGCTTATGAATAGTTAACATTAAACTCTTATAAAAGTCACCAACTCTTGTAACTAGAGTTAGAAGAAAACTCTAAAACAATGTGTTGTTAATGCCATCATCCAGTTGTCAGTAAACTAAATCATTAGAGTCTTTTCCTTTGACCTCATTTTCAAAATAGAGGCCCCAAATCTATGAGGTGAAATAAAGGTATATTAGTTATAAATCTGTAAGAGAAATGGAAAACCATTCATATTTGCCGTTTCAGGATTTTTCATGTAGATATGTTCCCCTGTGGCATTTAAACCCAGGGTCTAGTGCACATCAAGCAAGTATTCTACCGCTGCATTATGCCCCATCCCCTCTCTGCATTTCCATGGAGGTTCAGACATAGACATAGTATCCCAGGGATGGAAATCCACTAGCAGTGTGATAGCTACACCAAGAAGTGATTCCTCATGCTACTGTTTCCCTGTATTATGGTCAGAGTCTTTAGCGAGGCATCAAGTAGACAATTTATTTTAGCCATTTCTGACCTGTTCCCCAAACACATAGGAAGATAAGGGTATTAACAAGGCATCCCTAACATGATAGTTTGTACTGATCTAATGATCTGAGACAAGTTCAACAGTAAGGTCCCTCTTTTCCACTGGGATCTGTTATGTTAGATGTCACTCTGTATGACCCACTAGACCCAACCATGTCTCCTATGGTAACTGTAAGAAGAGAGACAGCGGACATTTCTTACAGACCTAGAGATCTTACTGGAGTTATCAGTTGGGATTGGAGCCCCAGCAACTCATGAGATGAACTGAAACATTGAGAAACTCTTGGGCAATAGAAAGATGAATTTTCTTTAGCAGCATTTCTGTTACCTTCCAGCCATACTGCGCTCTAGTTGAACAGATGCCAGTGATTCCTAGGGGTGCAGTATTCTAGGACCTCTATCGTCTACGGAGCTGAGCTTCTTTTAATTCCCAACATTCTCAGACCCCCACTTTGGACTGTTTCTGCATCCCAGTAAACAGTTTGTCAAAACGTAGATCTCAGCTGGTTTTCTGAGGTTCAGCTCCGCTCTGCCACTGACTGCCCACAGTCACCAGAGATTAAAAACCGAATGTCACGTGACTGCTCACGTGTCAGATGCCAATCACAAAGTTCTAATTCTAACCAGATATGTACTAATAGGGATTCCCACAATTTCCTCCTTAGGTCAAACACTTTACTAAAATGGCTCACACACAAAAGTAAACACACTTAGATTCACTAGTTTACTGTAGAAGGTACAATTTGGAAACAGCCAACTCGGAAATGCCTAGGGAGAGGGAGGGCAGAGGAGAGGGGCAGGTGTAGAGCTCCCAGCATTCACTTCTCCAGGCACACCAGCTCTCTCCACATCAAACTTTTACCAACCACGGAGCTCTTTCCAGCTTGCCATTTATCTTGGGGACCCAGTCATCCATCATCTCCTCAGTGTGCAAGTAAAACAGTCTTAGAGTTCAGAGATTTCAGCGATCTTACGAGGACTCATGTCAAGAACTGGAGACTAAGACCAAATATTACAATTAAACAAGGTCTTCTCTCTAGGAAATTTCCAGAGTATGTAAGGAACCTTAATAGAACGAAAGGCAAACACTTCTATCATAATGCCCCATGCTGGTTAGAGATAATCCTGTCCACCTGTAGGCAGAGATGTAACACAAAAAGCAAGATGCCGGGGTTGAATCCTCTTCTATTGCTTATAAATGGCACATAATTTGGTGCGTTACTGAAATTCTGTGTCTCAGTCAGTGTGTTTTTAAATGTGTATGTTTTACCCAGTTGTTACAAGAATTTAAATGGTCAGTACTTGTAATTCATCTCATAACAGTTTCTGGGTTAAAAAATAAATTTCACCTTTATTATTAACCTATTCGATAATTAAAGTGGTGTTTTGTTTAACGTGATATTTTTCTAATCTTTGCTTTTATGCAAATACATTTAGATTTGCTCCGTTTTGTTTGGCATTTCTGCTGCATCTCTACCCAGAGTGCTATACCATTTCATTTCTGCTCAGTGTGACAAGATGATGTAATGCGTATCCTTTGGTCTTCATCATTGGTCCTTTCTGACTTCTCAGACCTCAGCTGGAAAGAGACGTGACTACAGAAAGCAGAGGCACATCCTTCCTGCTTCTGCTCGCATGACCTTTCTCTAGCATTGCTATCCCTCTTGAATGCTAGTAACCATATTTTAGAGACCCCCCCCCCCAGGACTAGTGAGATTTTCCTAAGTGGTTACATTTTTATATCATTATCTTCCATATTATGTTATATAAAAACATTGACCTTTTAATTGCAATTCCGTGACAAGGGAAGGCCTTTTAAAACTTACTCAGCAATGTTACCTTTTTTTTTTTTTGTCTTTTCTTTCCAACCACAGTTCCTCAATCTGCCTTCCCTAAGGAGAAGGACCAACAGCAAAGGAGCGACATGCAGTGATGTCGTCTTTCTGAGAGATCTGTGGCCCTGTGGCATGCTTTCATTATAGGATCACACTCCATGCTAATTTCTTTACGAGATGGAACACTTTTTAGCTAAGCAAGAGGGTACTTGGCTCTTACACATTTATGTCAGAATGTGGGACCCTGACAGATGTTTTCCTGAGGAGTGATTTATGAGTTGAGTAAATTCTAAAGATCATGAGAAAAATTTGTTGTTAGAAAAATAACATTACATAGTTAGATCTTCAAAGTATAAATAATTCTACCTTTCTGTCTGCTGGTTTTACATCCAATATATAACCATCCATGGATGAAAAAATTAGAAGTTTTTATGATAAATCATAAACATTTAATTTGAGACAATCTTTTGGTGTACATATGATTTTACCATGTTTCAAAGAGGAAATTCAACTAATATACTGAGATCAATGCAGTTTATTTTTAAATGAAGAATTATATCTTGACTGAATGTTTGATACTGTCAAATGTAAAATATCTTCAAAATTTTTTGGAATTGATAAGAATCGAGGCTGGGAACACAAGCTTCACATGCATATACAGTCTGAAATAACAGAGATATGCTGTCATTTTCTATAGTCAAATTTTATTCAGTGATTTTTTTTTAATCAAACTTAAGTCAAACTCAGATGGCCACTTTTCTAATTAAATGCTCTAATACAACACAGTCCAGAGAAATACTGCTTTGATTATTTATATGCTGAGCAATGATGGTAGCAAAATATTAAGATATTGTTTTTTGTAATTAAACTATTACATTTTTCTAAGAACAGAAACCAAGGGTTTTTTTTTTTGTATTGAAAATAGATACTTTTCCTACAGTATATTCTGATTATAGTTCTTCCTCCCTTAGCTCCTCTCAGGTCTCCACACCTCCCCACTGATCCTAAACAGCACTCTCTCTCTCATTAGAAAACCAATAGACATGTAAAATAGTAAATAATAATAATGATATAAAAACAAACCAGAAAGGACAAAACAAACAGAAAAAAGGAGCAAAGAAAAATCACAGAAATACATATTGATACAAAGACACACACAGATCTCATAAAAACATAAAACTAGAAACTATAGGCAAAAACCTGGAGGGGGAATATGCCCAGGCAAAGCATTATGAGACACACACACACACACACACACACACACACACACACACACACACACACCGTTGAGTTAGTTTGTGTTGGCCATCAACTGCTAACCATGGAGTCTGCCCTTAAGAGTGGTTTGAATATCTAGTACACACCATTGGTGGAAAAAAGCAACCAAACAAGCAAACAAAAACTTAGTTTTTTCTTTGTGAGGGATTTTCAATGGGGATGGCTTCTGTGTTAGGGCTGGGGGCTGGGGTCCACTTCCCCTCTCACCTCCCGGACTCCATCTGGTTTAGAGTAGTGCAGGCCCTATGCACACTGCCACCGTCTCTATGAGTTCACATGTGCACAGTCCTGTCGTTTCTACACCTTGTTTCTTTTATGTCTTCCATCCCCACTGGCACATAAAACCTTTTTGCCTCCTCTTCTGCAGTTCCCTGATCGCTGAAGGGAGAGATTTGACAAAGACACCCCTTTTAGGACTGAATGTTTCCAGTCTTTCTTTCTGCACTTTGCCCACTGTGGTCCTCTGTCTTTTGCTCCTGTCTGCAGCAGAAGGCTGAGCAAGATGCTGGTCTGTGAGTCTAGCAGAATGTTTAGAAGTCATTCCTTGCTAGATCCCTTTAGCAGAACTCTAGTGTTTGGTTTGATCCTAGGTTCCCGGTCTATGTAGTCTCAGGTTCTTGGCTGCCCAGGCTCTGTTGGGGCTGCGTTCCATCATGGTGTGGGCCTTAAATCAAATCAGGTGTTGATAGGTTAGTCCCTCCTTCAAGTGCCATGGACAGCAGTGAGTAGAGATGAAGACTGTAGTTAGGCACCAGCTCAGCTTCTCCATCTTCAATGAGTTATATAGGTGCTGTCTTCAGCAATAGTGGGGCCTTCCCATCAATTTGTGGAGAGCTACCACAGCCTTGGCACTAACCTGGGTTGTTTGGGGGGTTATCCAGAAGCCACCATTATCCATTAATTAGATGTAACACATTTCTGCCACTGGAGACTTAACTTGGAGGTGACAGTTATCTCTGTGGTGTATTGTATCCTCATTATTTGGTGATTTAATTCAGATTTCTCTCATATATGTATATATTTTAAGAAGCTTCTATTAGATTAGATTTTATAAAACAAACCTGTGACGGAAATGGAAGTACAAATCAGTAACCCCAGAGCATGGATGCCTGAGGCTCAAAAGTTGCTAAGAATTCTAGACCATGAACAAAGTGAGACCATGTCTACAAATAAATAAACAATTAGAAAGAAGAAATAGTTACAGTTTTCTCTTGTCATCATTCTATAAACAAAGAGCAAACAAATATTGACACAATTAGGTGCTCTAAGTAATCGATAGCCTATTTCAGTTACAGAGAAGAATATATGTAGATTATAAGCAAGTAGTAGAACTTTGTATGTGATATAGAGCTCGCTCAGATTTTGATCTGTGGGGATTCTAGAAAACTGCATGGGGGATGTGAGGGGATGCTAAAGATTTTTCTTCTGTTTGTTTTGAAATGGGGAGACCCTTTAGAAGCACACCCCATTCTGTCACTCACATTCCAGGTTTGTCATTTGCTAGGCATAAATCTTGCTGCTGTCCATGTCTCTTCTACAATAACACAGACATGTAATGGCATATTGATTTTTAATCATCTTTAGTGGATGGCTGTGCAGTAAAACGGTGAAATAAGTTTAAATGAGAACAGCACGAAGAATATTCTGACTTGCTTTTTTAGAACATTTTTAGGGAGCAGTTTGTTTTATAATTTCATTAATTTTGAAAGTTTATTGACCAATCTTTTTAAACCCTGAGAATAAAGGTATATAGCTAAAAACATTCATAATTAAGGCCCATGCCATCTTTAAGAAAAAAAATAGGTAAAATGTCAAAATGAATGATTTGAAATAGTGGATGATGAATTACTCTGCAAATTTAGAAACCAAGTCGTCTGTGTCCTAGATACTTACTTCTCTGCAGTAAAAATGTCAGTGTCCTGCCGCTTTTCATCCCTGGCTTGGATAGCGAGTGGTGTCACTTGATGTGCCCTGTTTATCTGACCTTCTCTATAAGGGGCATGACTGTGGGCGTCTGTGCTGTGCAGTTGAAACAAAGCACAAGCACTTTGCCTGGTACGAGATGAAGAAGCCAGCCTGGACTGAGTATTGTTTCTTCTGAATATTGACTTCAGCATGCGGAAGCATCCTCATTTGTGGAATCCTAAGAGCATCTGATCTGCAGCAGTTGACACTAGATTGTTTTTACGGCAGAACAGGGACTCTCGTTCAGTTCTGTTCTTTGTAATACCACAGACGGCCCTTTGTACTTTTCATGAAGTGCCCCACAGCTCATTACTTTATTCTCCATGAAGACAACAGTACCGTCCTGACTGCTCTGTTTCTCATGGTACAACACTGACATGTGCTTGCCAGTATTAGTTCAATCTGGTCATCAAAATGAACAGTATTGCCGGGCGATGGTGGCACACGCCTTTAGTCCCAGCACTCGGGAGGCAGAGGCAGGCGGATCTCTGTGAGTTCGAGACCAGCCTGGTCTACAAGAGCTAGTTCCAGGACAGGCTCCAAAACCACAGAGAAACCCTGTCTCGAAAAAAACCAAAAAAAAAAAAAAATGAACAGTATTTTAACTGAGCATTTCTGCTGACTTTATAGGATAGAAGATAATTCATCTTGAAATAATGTTAACAGATTGTTTGATTGTTTTCAGATATTTCAAGTACCATGAAAAAATCTTCAGATGGTACCAAGTCGTGTTATGAACAGTGGTCTTGTAAATATAAAATTATAGCTAAGTGAATTTTTACAGTCAACTTACCCCTTAATTTACATGCCAGCGGAATAGCTGCCAATGGGGTCTTTGATCTTCTCCTGGGTTAACCTTTGGACTACCAACTAGAATCAGAGGTTTTAATGTTCATTTATAGTATCAATTTACTTGGAACTTTACCCAAATAGAAGTTTTGTTGCAAACTTGAAATTTTTTGAACCTTGAAGGAAGGGTGAAGCATTACCCTTTACCCATCAGCTTGGTTTGTGAAGAAAGTAACCTACAGAATCTACAAAGGTTACCTATGACTTGAACACAATCATGTCTTAAGGCACAAAGGCATTCATATTTGCCTGATTTGTATTTTCTTTGCCAAAGATGAATTTTTTTGTAGAAATCAGCAAGATACTTTTTAATCATTTTTTCTCGGTGACATTCTTATCAAGCAGAATCCTCATTATACTTTATTTCCACTTTTCTCTCCCTCTCTGTTAAGTTCCTCTGTCTCACTCTAGACCTTAGGCATGACAATACTGCCTAGAAATTATTTCTACGAGGTGATGGTGGTAGGGATGGAGGAATAAAGGGGTATTATTGTTTTGTGTTGTTTGTAGGTAGAAATTGTTTTGTTGAGAAATACAAATACATGATTTATTTTGCTAACAAAAGTATCTTATTTGCTATGAAGTGATAAAAGACAAGAAATGACTAAGTTCATACTTTGTATGAACGTCTTCATCCTTGTATGACGTGGAGAAGGAGTATGGCAATCCCTCCAATTATTTGGGTGACTCTTATCTCCTTTGATAACTTTGGGTGTCTGTTTCTCTTCAACTTACAACTAAAAGCTAGAATGTTATTTCTAAACCTGGTATGCACATTAATAAAAATTAGTGTTAGAAAAGGGTGTGTAGCCTACTTGATAGAGTGGTTGTGCAAAACCCTGCTTTCAGTCCCCAGCACTGCATAAAGCAGGCTAGCAGATACCTGTATTCCCAGATGAAGGCAAGAGATTCAGAAGTTCAAGGTCACCCTGGTCTACATAGCCATTTGAGGCCAACCTATGATATTTGAAACTTTTTCACAGAACAAAACATCTTAAAAGTTTTTAAAAAATTACCTTGGTCAAACTTACTTAAGGAGTAAAAGTTTGCATGTATGTATCCCCCATCCCAGCTCCCTCCTCCTATGGGAATACAAATTTAAATTACCTAATAATTTTAGACTTTTGAACTTTTTGAATTTAAAATAAAATGTATCATAGCATTTCCTAGATTTACTAAGGAAGAACAGATTTTAGACCCTCTTGAATGTTGATTTAGAGAGTGTTGAATGAACTATCTATTGCTTTGTGATAAATTTCTGTAAATGAATGTAACTAAACAGGCTTGCATTATTGTGCCTCGGTTTCTGTAGAATAAGGACCCAGGCATGACTTAGGTGGGGTCTCTGCTTCAAGGGCTTTTACAAGGCTGTAGGCAATCAGGGTCATCAGAATGGGGAAGTAGCTGATCTCAAACTCACGATGCTGATGCCAGAGTGTTGGCTCTGAGTGCTTCTGTGGTGAGTGAGACCCAACTTGAGTCACAGACAAGTCAGGTGATGCCTGCCCAAACCTAGCTATCAAATGCAGAGGCCGAGGCTGAAAGAACAGCTTGAGTGACCTAAGACAGGTCATTCAACAAGCTTGACTTCTAGAAATTAAAGGTATTTCAGTTCCGAGTTATAATATTTTGAAATGTTTCTTAATATCTATTTCTTGTCTTGAGACAACAGCTTAGTAAAGCACTTGCCTCCCAAGTATGAGTAACTGAGTTTGGATCCCCAGAAGCCAGGAAAGATGCTGGGCAAGATGGTGTGCACTTGTATGGAAACAGGCAGCTCTCTGGAGTTCATTGCCTGGTTAGCCTCGTCTACCTGCAGAGGCTCAGGCAAGTGAGAGAACCTATGAGAGACCCTGTCTCAGGCAAAAGAAGGAAGAAATGTGAGGAAAGATACCCAAGGTTGTCCTCTGGCCTCTACCTACAGGAGCACACATGTGGGTGTACACATCTGCACCCACATACACTCCTATACGTGCATGGATACATGCACATGGACACACATACACACATACAACACATACAACTACACATACAAAATTGTATCTAAATAAGCTCATTCCATTGCCTACCAGATGTATATGCATTATACATTGTCTGGTCATTTCCTCAAGCATGCTATTGCCAACTGCGAAGTACTTCTGCATTGCCCAGTGGGGGGAAAAATGCAAGAAAGATGAGAAGTATAGATTTATTGTGACTGCCAGCTTCATTTGGAATGCAGATTTCTGTATTTTCAGTGACATTTTTCTAGTCCATTTCATGTTGCTATAATAGAATACCCAAATTGTACAATTCATGAAGAACAGACATTTGCTTCTTCGTAGTTGTGGGGTTTAGGAAGTCTAAGATCCAGCTCAAGATTGCCAGCATGTACGGAGGGCCGTGGTGTGAACCAGAAAGGAGGGTGGTGTGCACACGTGTGTGTTTGCACACGTGTTTGTATGTGCATGTCTATATGTATATATATATATATATATGGGGGGGGGAGGGTATGTGTTTGTGTTTCACAGGCAGGAAGCTGAACTTGTTGCTTCATCATGAACCCGCCCCTTCAACAATGGTATCTGTTCTGTCTTGTCATGTTCTCCTGACCTCGTCCTGTTCTAGTGGCACTTAAATGAACCCTGGCAGTCACCATCTGTTTACTGCCACTCTGTAAAAAGAGAAGGAATGGGAAAATTTTCGTCCTTTCAGAAAGTATTATGTAACTAAACAAGGCATTTCCCTGTCTTTGGTGCTAGGAGTTCAAAGACCTCAGGTATGATAGACAAGCTTTTGTCCCTTGTTGACTGAGTTTTCTGTCCTTCCTGGTTCCCATATTCGTTACGTCCCAAAGAAAATCACACAGACGTCTACGTTAGTTATAAACTGATTTGCCCATTAGCTCAGGCTTCTTATTAACTCTTATAACTTATATTAGCCTTTTATTCTTTTATGCCCTCAGATTTGGTGTTTCTATTGTGCTGTTTTGCATGTATATATATGCACACACACACATGTTTTATGTTAAAATTCAGTGATAAAACTAACTCCACAACCATTTAGGTTTTTTTTTTTTAACAAATCAAGTTTTAGGATGCTTTATTGCCTCAGAAATATCCCCAGTCCCTGTTGCATTCCACTAATAAATATTTTATTAATTTGTTATGAAGAAGAAATTTTTCTATTTGAAAAATATCTTAAACTACATTGTGAGGTGTCAAACAAAGCTTCATAAAGAAAGATAAGTGCTGTAAAGGACAAATTATTTGGCCTGACAAGATGTGGCTATTTAAAGCATACTTAGCAGGTTCAGAAGCAGGGTGTGGCTCAGATGTGAGGTCTCTGTGAGCAGTTCTTTAGGACAGCTGTCCCTGGTAGTACAGGATGAGCTTGTCTTCCCGCTGACAGCTCTCTTAGAACCAGAGCACCGTTTGGGGAACACGCTGGGCCCTCTCCACTGAGAATGTGTGATGTTTGCTGACAAGCGAGAAAACAGACTTGGCAGGTTGATGATTCTATGTTGGAATATCTCAGAGTCTCCCCAGCTGTATTCTTGTGTCCATTGGTGCTTAGTTTTTTAAAACACTTGTCTGGATGTAAAAGTGAATCTTTCATACCCTGTGTGGTATGAATGGGCATAAAAAAATATACTCCCAGCTGTTTCAATAGCTTTACCACTTTCATCATCTTAGACACATTCATTGTAATTTCATGAGTAAATTTCCCTTCTAGGCAGATTTTTATCTGCAAGCTTATCTCTGGTTATTATGCAGACAAGTGAGTTTTAGAGAGCCGCTTGGTTGTACTGGTAGGGATGTGTGGATCTTTTGGTTTGTTGTTGCTTCTCCCCTCAGCCATTAACTCACTTCAGAGGGCTCTAGTTCCACTGTCTTGCAAAGGTAGCCTGTCATTTAGAATGAAGAAGAACTATTTGGGGACTGTGTCATAAAGAGAAAAGGCTGGGGTTTCGTGGTGGTGGACTCAGAACTAGGTCAGGATTCATTGACCTTTTCTCTTTTTCTATCTAAAACCAATTATTTTTTTAAAGCAGATAACATGCACCCACAATGTTAACATGGGAGAACAGTGGAAACTATGTTTCATTCTTCCTCCCATTTTTGTCCATGGTTAGTTGCCTTGTACAATTATTGATTTGTCTTCCATAGACACAGTGTGCACAGATAAGTACATAGCATGTTCTTATTTTGCATTTTGCTGTTTCCCTTAATGTATTACTCTTCGTTTCATAATAGTATTTAAAAATGTACTGGCCTCACTCATATTTTAAGTATATACTATAATTTGTTTAGCCAGTGTTTTCCTATACATTAAGATCATTTTAGTCTTTTCCTATGGTATCATAATCAATGCCCAGACACTTAAATATTTGTGTTTACAAATATGTAGATGGGCACCTGAAGTTGCCACTGGTGACTCTTGGAATCTTTGGAAACACAAGCAGTGACTTCTAATCCTTTTTCAACCTGCCAACCACTGTATTATTTCTGTGAAGTTCCCGTGTGTGTGTGTGTGTGTGTGTGTGTGTGTGTGTGTGTAGGAATGTCCAGATTCAGACAGTCCCCTGCATTAAGTAATTCAGGTCTACTCTCCAGTGACTCATCCATCAGGGTAGAGTGCTAGATAACAAATCAGATCTGCAGATGGATCTTGTACAGAGACTTGTGACATCGGAATTAAGGTTAGGGGGAGTTTGAATGGTATGGCATTAAAATTAGATATGGAAACTGGTGGAAATAGTAAGCAGGAAGGGTTTCCAGAAGCATAGGCACTCCAGAGTGCAAACACAACACTACAACTCCATCAAATGGGCCTCCTCACCAGGTCCAGGGCAGCTTCTGTTTGAGATCATGTGCTCCCAAAACCAAGGCTTGGGAAAATATGATGTTTTTGTTTCCCGAGAGCCTATGGCTCCTGAGGGGTCCACAATCAAATCTCATGGATTACTCCTTCTCTCAGCCACGAGACAGAGATCTCTCTATCGTGCCCAGTATTTAAGTGAGAATTCAGCAAATACGCCAGCATCTGTACTCTTGTGACATTCAGACTTAATTGTAACTGCCCTCGGGACTCACTGGGCCTGTCCTTTGGAGAGTGGAGACTAGCCATCACTCCGTACCCTTTCTTCCTGTCCTTTGGAGAGTGGAGACTAGCCATCACTCTGTACCCTTTCTTCCTGCCCTTTGGAGAGTGGAGACTAGCCATCACTCTGTACCCTGTCCTCAGTTCCCAGGTTTCTGAACACCTCTTTTGGGGAGCTTGAGAAAGCATCATTGCTCTTTGCTGAGGCAAACATCTTTCTCCAGGAAACCACTGTGCTTCAAAAACAGCTCTGCCAGAAGCTGCCCCAAGTTTACCCTAACCCTTTTCCTCCCTGTCAAACAGCAAAATGTAGGTTACTTTCACAGCTTGCTCCAGAACAGTGATGAGGGCTTTATTTTACATTTACGTAACAGAAATTAAGCTAATTTTCTGGGAACAAATCAACAGTTT